>NC_138313.1:10951875-11561250 GCF_965601325.2 Salmo salar | reverse complement strand
CATTTCACATACTTAAAATAAAGTGGTGATCCTTACTGACCTAAGACAGGGAATTTGTTACCAGGATTAAATGTCAGGAATTGTGAAAAACTGAGTTTAAATATATTTTGCTAAGGTGTATGTAAACTTCCGACTTCAACTGTATTGTAAGGTCTGTCGTCAGGAATGGACCAAGGCGCAGCGGGAATGTGGATACTCATATTTCTTTAATAAAAACACGCAAAGCATCCACAGGGAAAAACAATAAACAATACTCACGACGACAGGAACAGTTTTGCAGGCACACCAAACGCAGTGCAAAAACAACTACCCACAACCACAAGGAAAAACACACAGTACTATATAGGACTCCCAATCAAAGGCAACTCAACACACCTGCCTTCAATTGGGAGACCAACAACCAACTCACACGTAACACAAAAATCTCTGCCACGTCCTGACCAAAACGAATACAATTGCTCCCTCTGCTGGTCAGGACGTGACATGTATACACAACACTATGAAGTTAAATTGGTTAGAGAGAATGTTAGAGATCTGAGGGGATTAGACAGTTACTGTATAGTCTTACAGTTTTCTCTTCCCCATCCTCCTTAAGAGGCAGCACATCCATCGGCACAGGATTTGACAACCAAACCCCCTAGCAACCCTACGCTCATCTTTCTTTCATATCCCTATATCCCAGTTATACTCAACAGTGCATATCTGTGTCTCGTATCACCGTGCACACAAAGAAGACAGCTGCTGAGAGCAGAACAGAGACACATTACCAACCATAGAGCCACAGTTGGTCCAGGATGTCTTCGGATGCATCCCAAATGGCACCCTATTCGCTTTTACAGTGCACTTCTTTTGACCAGGTCCCATAGGGCTCTGAACAAAAGTAGTGCACTATATAAGGAATAGGGTGCCATTTTAGACGCATACTTTCTCTGGACGGTGATTTATATAAAAGCGTCCTTTTTCCCCCTTGCTTGGTTTACAGTAAGGCTTTGGCCATCCCGTCATGATGAAGCACTCTGTGGAGCATTTAATCTACGATGAATGAACAGATGTGGCGAATGGCTATCTGCTGGGGTGTGTGTGCGTGCGTGCGTGCGTGCGTATGTATGTGTCAGCCAAAGCGCCATCCCAGCCTTTTAAAGTCATGTTTGGAACAGAACCACAGCACAGTGCTGGGAACAATTTCCACTAGAAAGCATCCAGGGGAACATAGTGTCCTTCTAAGAAATGGCTTGTCTGATTTTGGGTGAATGCTTAAGTCTGTTATTACTTGTTTATTAAGTTGTTGGTTTAGTAATTCAGAATGCCGATGTGCTGTAGACACACTACTCAACGGCCTAATCTAAAAGGCTGATACATTCACTGCAGGAGTAATGAGCCAGTAATTAAGATAGTCATTTAGTAAATATAAAAGGCCTCTAGATCCAGTGGTACTGCATGGTACTACACCATGAAGTATACTGGTTTAGAATGTATCCCTGACCAAGATGGCTGCCATTATCACCTCATTCTAGAGTTATGAAGGTTCATTTCAAACACCACTCTAGTATTGTAATGTATATCTATGGTGGAGGTTACCTGGCCATAGCTGCAGCAGGTAGTGTAGCACTTCGATATGTTTCTTGAAGTGCAGGGCGCTGGCCAACTCCTCCGAGTCGATGAAGACCCGGTTGCTATGACAGCTGGCCTCCTGGCGTTGGCTGAGCAGCACGGGGCCGAAGCATACCGCCAGGTTCTGACACGTCATCTTGTTGACCTCATGGTGTGACGCCACCAGCTTCAGATGGTCCAGCAGCCTCCGCAGGGTCAACTGGGGTAACAGAGACAGAGAGCATGCTGGGTAAGGGTGGATTAACACTGACCAATGACACGGCTCATTTTAGAAGCACAAACACACTAAGGGAAAGGGAATACCTAGTCGGTTGCACAAAAATGCATTCAACCGAAATGTGTCGGTTATTGGGTCTTTGTTTATGTTATTGTTATTTCCCTCAGCTACTGTTATTTTCCAACATCAAGAGGGTTTGAAACTGTGTACTGTGAACGCTGCACAGTACTAATGAACATTACTGAAGGAACTTGGTGAATGTAGAGAACCAAGAGCACTGTGAACCCAAAAAGGCAACTGCAAAAGCACTTTGTGACAAATGTTGATTCATGAATAAACTTGATTGATCGATTGAAGAGGAACTGTCCCTTACCCTCTCCACATCTGGCAGGTTCTCCAGGAGACTGACGGTGTGTTCTGTGTCTGCCGGGTCATTTTCACATCCTCCTGCTCCGATACGCAGAGGTCTCTGAGCCATAGAGTCCAACACAGTCTCATACAAGTGCTTAGTGATAAGGGGGTAGGGCAACTCACGCAGGTAGTCCTTCAGAACACCTGGAGAGAGAGAGAGAGAGAGAGAGAGAGAGAGAGGAGAGAGAGGAAGAGGGAGGGAGGGGAAGAGAAGGGTGAATGAGAGGGAGTGGGAGAGAGAGAGGGAGGAGATGGCGAGAGAAGAAGTAGGGGAAGGGAGGTGAGAGAGAGTATGAGAAACCCTTCAGTGAGTTAACAGAAAAATAATCTCTGATCATAACAACTCTGATAATGATGATGACAGCTGCTACTTAAGAGGACAGCAAAGATTTTCACCAGAAAGGAGACAATGAACAACACCACTGTCTGTTTGTGCTCTGTGGACCTAATCAGCTGGGCTTCATATGTTTTTTTTTTTTTACACGGCTCAATGAAGTGAAATACCTCTTATGTACTACTTCACAAGACAGCTAAAAATACCTGACAAATCCCTAACAATATTAGCTTTTCTCAATAACGACTCTTCATAAAGATAAGTGTTTTCTTCTCCCCTTTTATTACAGCAGGCCAGACCTGGCACACACTGCTGGCTGCCAAGGCTTTTAAGACTCTTTGTTGTGGTGGGCTCTATTCTGATTGAAATCAGGTGTGACATGGCAGCCTCAGAATGTCGGAGAAGGTGGTGGGGCGAAGAGGGTGGGGGGGACTCGGTTCTGTGATGGCGTGGGCGTTCACACCTGTAACTCCAGCCACATTCAGCCTTCACCAGGCGCAGACAAAAGAGACGAACAAACATAAAGCCCACACTGTCTATATACACTAAGCCCCTTGCCTTTTCTTTTCATGAAGGAGGAGGACAAAAAATAACAGACAAATACAGAAATAAAGAAGAAAAAAGTATTGACAGCGTGTCAATTCTTTGAGGTGGACTGGATTATTTTCTTTCTTTTGTGCCTAAGTACCCAGCTAGCACATTTGGTTCACTGGAAGTTGTGGGAACGTATAATCTTTTGTGTTTACGTTCTGAGAACAAATGTTCTGGGAATGTTATTCTACCCCCCAAGACATAAGACTGCTAAATATTTAGTAAAAAAAATTGAGAACAAACTTTGAGGGCGTTCTTCTACTCCCTAGCCAGAAGACTGCTAAATAGTTAACCAATTAGATACCCGGACTATCTGCATTGACCCTTTTTGCGCTAACTTTTTTAAACTCATCACATATGCTGCTGCTACTGTTTATTATCGGTCACTTTATTCCTAGTTATATGTACATATGTAACTCAATTACTTTGTACCCCTGCACATTGACTCGGTACTGGTACCCCGTGTATATATCGTTACTCATTGTGTATTTATTATTACGTTTATTATTACGTGTTTTACTTTAGTATTATTTATACAGTTGAAGTCGGAAGTTTACATACACTTAGGTTAGTCATTCAAACTCGTTTTTCAACCACTCCACAAATTTCTTGTTAACAAACTATAGTTTTGGCAAGTTGGTTAGGACATCTACTTTGTGCATGACACAAGTCATTTTTCCAACAATTGTTTACAGACAGATTATTTCACTTATAATTCACAATTCCAGTGGGTCAGAAGTTTACATACACTAAGTTGACTGTGGCTTTAAACAGTTTGGAAAATTGCAGAAAATGATGTCATGGCTTTAGAAACTTCTGATAGGCTAATTGACATAATTTGAGTCAATTGGAGGTGTACCCGGGGATGTATTTCAAGGCCTACCTTCAAACTCAGTGCCTCTTCACTTGACATCATGGGAAAATCAAAAGAAATCAGCCAAGACGTAAAAATAATTGTAGACCTCCACAAGTCTGGTTCCTCCTTGAGAGCAATTTCCAAACGCCTGAAGGTACCACGTTCATCTGTACAAACAATAGTACGCAAGTATAAACACCATGGGACCACGCAGTCGTCATACCGCTCAGGAAGGAGACGCGTTCTGTCTCCTAGAGATGAACGTACTTTGGTGCGAAAAGTGCAAATCAATCCCAGAACAACAGCAAAGGACCTTGTGAGGATGCTGGAGGAAACAGGTACAAAAGTATCTATATCCACAGTAAAACGAGTCCTATATTGACATCGACGCTCAGCAAGGAAGAAGCCACTGCTCCAAAACCGCCATAAAAAACTTTCACTGAATGCTAACATTGCTAGCTTATTTGGGGTTAACTTTTTTGAAATCCAAGCACAGATAGGACACATAGAAATTAATTACCTTAGGCATTAATCGTGCAAACACATTTCTTTTTTATTGTGACATTGGGATTTTTTTTTTTAATCACTTCTAGAATATGGCTGTAACGTAACAAAATGTGGAAATAATCAAGGGGTCTGAATACTGAATCAAAATGTTCTATCTTATAACAATAAGCATTTGTGCCAATTTGAATTAAAAATGGTTCAGTGGGTACTGACGGAACATAGGGCCGAGGGAACATAGGGAACATAGGAAGAGTTTAATGTACATTTTTACCAATATTTTATTTCTAACATTCTACATTACAACTCACCGTCTAGTAGTTTCATAGTGACAATGTTCCCTAACAGATTTAGAGGAGCAAAGAGAGCAGGAATCAATCTTCACTTTGTAATCCTGTCCATTCCCATTGTCCACTTAAGGAAGAGAATCATTAACTTAATGCTGTCCCGTCTATTTCAGACTGCCTGGCATAATCACCATCCCTGCTACCCACTAATCCAGCCAGAGACAGGAAACAAAGAGCAGATTGACCATTAAGTGGGAATCTGGGATTAGGCTGCTTTTTAGTGGTGGAATAAACAGGATTTCCTCCCCAGAGATGGAATAATAAAGTACTGTTCCATTCTATTCTCATTCCAGTGCATGAAGTCTGGCAGGAATGCAGTAGGTGGACTCCTGTTGACATAGTGATGTACAGTGCATTCAGAAAGTATTTAGACCTTGACTTTTTCCACATTTTGTTACGTTACAGCCTTATTCTAAAATGTATTAAATAATAAACAAATCCTCATCAATCTACACACAATACACCATAATGACAAAGTGAATTTAAAAAAAAATACATTTTAGCAAATGTTTCAAAATAAAAAACAGAAATAACTTATTTACATAAGTATTCAGAACCTTTGCTATGAGTCTCAAAATTGAGCTCAGGTGCATCCTGTTTCCATTAATCATCCTTGAGATGTTTCTCCAACTTCATTTGAGTCCATCTGCAGTAAACACAATTGATTGGATATGATTTGGAAAGGCAGACATGTTTATATAAGGTCCCACAGTTGAAAGTGTATGGCAGAGCAAAAACCAAGCCATGAGGTCGAAGGAATTGTCCGTAGAGCTCCGAGACAGGATTGTGTCAAGGCACAGATCTGGAGAATGGTACCAAAACATTTCTGCAGCATTAAAGGTCCCCAAAAACACAGTGGCCTCCATCATTCTTAAATGGAAGAAGAATAGAACCGCCAAGACTCTTCCTTGAGCTGTCTGCCCAGCCAAACTGAACAATCTGGGAGAAGGGCCTTGGTCAGGGAAGAACCTGATGGTCACTCTGACAGAGCTCTAGTGGTCCTCTGTGGAGATGGGAGAACCTTTCAGAAGGACAACCATCTCTGCACACTCCACCAATCAGGCCTTTATTGTAGAGTGGCCAGATGGAAGCCACTCTTCAGTAAAAGGCCCATGACAGCCCACTTGGAGTTTGCCAAAAGGCACCTAAAGGACTCTCAGACCATAAGAAACAAGATTCTCTTGTCTGCTGAAACCAAGATTGAACTCTTTGGCCTGAATGCCAAGCGTCACGTTTGGAGGAAACCTGGCACTACGGTGAAGAATGGTGGTGGCAGCATCATGCTGTGGAGATGTTTTTCAGCAGCAGGGACTGGGAGACTAGTCAGGATCGAGGATTGTAAGTCGCTCTGGATAAGAGCGTCTGCTAAATGACTTAAATGTAAATGTAATCCTTGATGAAAACCTTCTCCAGAGCGCTCAGGACCTCAGACTGGGGCGAAGGATCCCCTTCCAACAGGATTGTAAGTCGCTCTGGATAAGAGCGTCTGCTAAATGACTTAAATGTAAATGTAAATGTAATCCTTGATGAAAACCTTCTCCAGAGCGCTCAGGACCTCAGACTGGGGCGAAGGATCCCCTTCCAACAGGACAAGGACCCTAAGCACACAGCCAAGACAATGCAGGAATGGCTTCAGGACAAGTCTCTGAATGTCCTTGAGTGGCCCAGCCAGAGCCCGGACTTGAATCCGAACGAACATCTCTGGAGAGAACTGAAAATAGCTGTGCAGCGACGCTCCCCATCCAACCTGACAGAGCTTGAGAGGATCAGCAGAGAAGAATGGGAGAAACATCCCAAATATAGGTAAGTCAAGCTTGTAGCATCATACCAAAGAAGACTCAACGCTGTAATCCCTGTCAAAGGTGCTTCAACAAAGTACTGAGTACAGGGTCTGAATATTTACTGTACCAGTCAACATTTTGGACACACCTACTCATTCAGGGGTTTTTCTTAATTTTTACTATTTTCTACATTGCTGAATAATATTCATGTTGGAACCAAAAAAGTGTTAAACATCTAAATATATTTTATATTTCAGATTCTTCAAAGTAGTCACCCTTTGCTTTGATGATAGCTTTGCACACTCTTTTCCACCAGTCTTGAAGGAGTTTCCACATATGCTGAGCACTTTTTGGCTGCTTTTCCTTCACTCTGCAGTCCAAATCATCCCAAACCATCTCAATTGGGTTGAGGTCGGGTGATTGTGGAGGCCAGGTCATCTGATGCAGCACTCCATCACTCTCCTTCTTGGTCAAATAGCCCTTACACAGCCTGGAGGTGTGTTTTTTTTGGGTCATTGTCCATCATGAAGTGCTTTGAGAGACTAGTCAAGGACCATATCACCTCCACCCTACCTGACACCCTAGACCCACTCCAATTTGCTTACCGCCCCAATAGGTCCACAGACGACGCAATCGCAATCACACTGCCCTAACCCATCTGGACAAGAGGAATACCTATGTGAGAATGCTGTTCATCGACTACAGCTCAGCATTTAACACCATAGTACCCTCAAATCGTCATCAAGCTCGAGACCCTGGGTCTCGACCCCACCCTGTGCAACTGGGTCCTGGACTTCCTGACGGGCCTTCCCCAGGTGGTGAGGGTAGGTAACAACATCTCCACCCCGCTGATCCTCAACACTGGGGCGCCACAAGGGTGCGTTCTCAGCCCTCTCCTGTACTCCCTGTTCACCCACGACTGTGTGGCCATGCATGCCTCCAACTCAATCATCAAGTTTGCAGACGACACTACAGTGGTAGGCTTGATTATCAACAACGACGAGACGGCCTACCGGGAGGAGGTGAGGGCCCTCGGAGTGTGGTGTCAGGAAAATAACCTCACCCTCAACGTCAACAAAACAAAGGAGATGATGGTGGACTTCAGGAAACAGCAGAGGGAGCAGCCCCCTATCCACATTGACGGGACAGTAGCGGAGAGGGTAGAAAGTTTTAAGTTCCTCGGCGTACACATCACGGACAAACTGAAATGGTCCAACCACACAGACAGCGTGGTGAAGAAGGCGCAGCAGTCCCTCTTCAACCTCAGGAGGCTGAAGAAATTCGACTTGTCACCAAAAACACTCACAAACTTTTACAGATGCACAATCGAGAGCATCCTGTCGGGCTGTATCACCGCCTGGTACGGCAACTGCTCCGCCCATAACCATAAGGCTCTCCAGAGGGTAGTGAGATCTGCACAACGCATCACCGGGGGCAAACTACCTGCCCTCCAGGACACCTACACCACCTGAGCCACTGCCTGTTCACCCCGCTATCATCCAGAAGGCGAGGTTAGTACAGGTGCATCAAAGCGGGGACCGAGAGACTGAAAAACAGCTTCTATCTCAAGGCCATCAGACTGTTAAACAGCCATCACTAACATTGAGTGGCTGCTGCCAACATACTGACTCAACTCCAGCCACTTTAATAATGGTAAAATTGATGTAATAAATGTATCACTAGCCACTTTAAACAATGCCACTTCATATAATGTTTACATACCCTACATTACTCATCTCATATGTATACACTGTACTCTATACCATATACTGCATCTTGCCATCTTGATGTAATGTATCACTAGCCACTTTAAACAATGCCACTTTATATGTTTACATACCCTACATTACTCATCTCATATGTATATACTGTACTCTATACCATCCACTGCATCTTGCCTATGCCGTTCTATACCATCACTCATTCATTTGTTAGCTAGCCAGCCATCGAGGTTAGCTAGCCAGCTATTTCCGTCCCCCGCGACGCCTTTTTTCCTAACCCAGCCAACTATTACCGATGAGCAGCATTGTAGAAACTAAATACATTACAAGGAACGTCTTGATTAGTGTTATGTTAGCTAGCTAGCTACAAAGTTGCTTTGTATCATGACAAGGTGTAGTACTGAAACTATCGAGGTTACCTAGCCAGCTACACATTCAAAGTCAACAACGCAGCCACTGCTAGCTAGCCTACTCCACCAGCCAGCAGTACTGTATCATTTTAGTCAATAAGATTTTTGCAACGTAAGCTTAACTTCCTGAACATTCGAGACGTGTAGTCCACTTGTCATTCCAATCTCCTTTGCATTAGCGTAGCCTCTTCTGTAGCTTGTCTACTATGTGTCTGTCTATCCCTGTTCTCTCTCCTCTGCACAGGCCATACAAACGCTCCACACCGCGTGGCCGCTGCCATTCTAACCTGGTGGTCCCAGCGCGCACGACCCACGTGGAGTTCCAGGTCTCCGGCAGCCTCTGGAACTGCCGGTCTGCGGCCAACAAGGCTGAGTTCATCTCAGCCTATGCTACCCTCCAGTCCCTAGACTTCCTGGCGCTGACGGAAACATGGTTTACCACAGATAACACTGCTACTCCTACTGCTCTCTCCTCGTCTGACTACGTGTTCTCGCATACCCCTAGAGCATCGAGCCAGCGGGGTGGTGGCACTGGAATCCTCATCTCTCCCAAGTGGACATTCTCTCTTTCTCCCCTGACCCATCTGTCTATCTCCTCATTTGAATTCCATGCTGTCACAGTTACCAGCCCTTTCAAGCTTAACATCCTTATCATTTATCGCCCTCCAGGTTCCCTTGGAGAGTTCATCAATGAGCTTGACGCCTTGATAAATTCCTTTCCTGAGGATGGCTCACCTCTCACAGTTCTGGGTGACTTTAACCTCCCCACGTCTACCTTCGACTCATTCCTCTCTGCCTCCTTCTTTCCACTCCTCTCCTCTTTCGACCTCACCCTCTCACCTTCCCCCCCTACTCACAAGGCAGGCAATACGCTTGACCTCATCTTTACTAGATGCTGTTCTTCCACTAATCTCATTGCAACTCCCCTCCAAGTCTCCGACCACTACCTTGTATCCTTTTCCCTCTCGCTCTCATCCAACACTTCTCACTCTGCCCCTATTCTGATGGTATTGCGCCGTCCCAACCTTCGCTCTCTCTCTCCCGCTACTCTCTCCTCTTCCATCCTATCATCTCTTCCCTCTGCTCAAACCTTCTCCAACCTATCTCCTGATTCTGCCTCCTCAACCCTCCTCTCCTCCCTCTCTGCATCCTTTGATTTCCTCTGTCCCCTATCCTCCAGGCCGGCTCGGTCCTCCCCTCCTGCTCCGTGGCTCGACGACTCACTGCGAGCTCACAGAACAGGGCTCCGGGCAGCCGAGCGAAAATGGAGGAAAACTCGCCTCCCTGCGGACCTGGCATCCTTTCACTCCCTCCTCTCTACATTTTCCTCTTCTGTCTCTGCTGCTAAAGCCACTTTCTACCACTCTAAACTCCAAGCATCTGCCTCTAACCCTAGGAAGCTCTTTGCTACCTTCTCCTCCCTCCTGAATCCTCCTCCCCCTCCCCCCCCCCCTCCTCCCTCTCTGCGGATGACTTCGTCAACCATTTTGAAAAGAAGGTTGACGACATCCGATCCTCGTTTGCTAAGTCAAACGACACTGCTGGTCCTGCTCACACTGCCCTACCCTGTGCTTTGACCTCGTTCTCCCCTCTCTCTCCAGATGAAATCTCGCGTCTTGTGACGGCCGGCCGCCCAACAACCTGCCCACTTGACCCTATCCCCTCCTCTCTTCTCCAGACCATTTCCGGAGACCTTCTCCCCTACCTCACCTCGCTCATCAACTCATCCTTGACCGCTGGCTACGTCCCTTCCGTCTTCAAGAGAGCGAGAGTTGCACCCCTTCTGAAAAAACCTACACTCGATCCCTCCGATGTCAACAACTACAGACCAGTATCCCTTCTTTCCTTTCTCTCCAAAACTCTTGAACGTGCCGTCCTTGGCCAGCTCTCTTGCTATCTCTCTCAGAATGACCTTCTTGATCCTAATCAGTCAGGTTTCAAGACTGGGCATTCAACTGAGACTGCTCTTCTCTGTGTCACGGAGGCTCTCCGCACTGCTAAAGCTAACTCTCTCTCCTCTGCTCTCATCCTTCTAGACCTATCTGCTGCCTTTGATACCGTGAACCATCAGATCCTCCTCTCCACCCTCTCCGAGCTGGGCATCTCCGGCGCCGCCCACGCTTGGATTGCGTCCTACCTGACAGGTCGCTCCTACCAGGTGGCGTGGCGAGAATCTGTCTCCGCACCACGTGCTCTCACCACTGGTGTCCCCCAGGGCTCTGTTCTTGGCCCACTCCTATTCTCGCTATACACCAAGTCACTTGGCTCTGTCATATCCTCACATGGTCTCTCATATCATTGCTATGCAGATGACACACAATTAATCTTCTCCTTTCCCCCTTCTGACAACCAGGTGGCGAATCGCATCTCTGCATGTCTGGCAGACATATCAGTGTGGATGACGGATCACCACCTCAAGCTGAACCTCGGCAAGACGGAGCTGCTCTTCCTCCCGGGGAAGGACTGCCCGTTCCATGATCTCGCCATCACGGTTGACAACTCCCTTGTGTCCTCCTCCCAGAGTGCTAAGAGCCTTGGCGTGACCCTGGACAACACCCTGTCGTTCTCCACCAACATCAAGGCGGTGACCCGATCCTGTAGGTTCATGCTCTACAACATTCGCAGAGTACGACCCTGCCTCACACAGGAAGCGGCGCAGGTCCTAATCCAGGCACTTGTCATCTCCCGTCTGGATTATTGCAACTCGCTGTTGGCTGGGCTCCCTGCCTGTGCCATTAAACCCCTACAACTCATCCAGAACGCCGCAGCCCGTCTGGTGTTCAACCTTCCCAAGTTCTCTCACGTCACCCCGCTCCTCCGCTCTCTCCACTGGCTTCCAGTCGAAGCTCGCATCCGCTACAAGACCATGGTGCTTGCCTACGGAGCTGTGAGGGGAACGGCACCTCCGTACCTTCAGGCTCTGATCAGGCCCTACACCCAAACAAGGGCACTCCGTTCATCCACCTCTGGCCTGCTCGCCTCCCTACCTCTGAGGAAGCACAGTTCCCGCTCAGCCCAGTCAAAACTGTTCGCTGCTCTGGCACCCCAATGGTGGAACAAGCTCCCTCACGACGCCAGGACAGCGGAGTCAATCACCACCTTCCGGAGACACCTGAAACCCCACCTCTTCAAGGAATACCTGGGATAGGATAAAGTAATCCTTCTAACCCCCCCCTTAAAAGATTTAGATGCACTATTGTAAAGTGGTTGTTCCACTGGATATTATAAGGTGAATGCACCAATTTGTAAGTCGCTCTGGATAAGAGCGTCTGCTAAATGACTTAAATGTTAAATGTAAAAATTTATATATTTTTATTCATTTCTTTACACTTGTGTGTGTAAGGTAATTGTTGTGAAATTGTTAGGTTAGATTACTCGTTGGATATTACTGCATTGTCGGAACTAGAAGCACAAGCATTTCGCTACACTCGCATTAACACCTGCTAACCATGTGTATGTGACAAATAAACAACGCCATAAACGCTGTCTGCCATCTGCCCGGTAAAGCTGAAACCGGAATTCAGCCGTTTAGAGCACATTTCTCCAGCGTGCCAGTGGTCATCGAAGATGAGCATTTTCCCACTGAAGTCAGTTATGACGCCGAACTGCAGTCAGGTCAAGACCCTGGTGAGGACGTCGAGCACACAGATGACCTTCCCTGAGACAGAATCTGACAGTTTGTGCAGAAATTCTTTAGTTGTGCAAACCCACAGCTTCATCAACTGTCAGGGTGGCTGGTCTCAGATGATCTCACAGGTGATGAAGCCGTAAGTGGAGGGAAAGGGGGATGCCTAGTCAGTTGTACAACAATGCATTCCACTGAAATGTATAATTTTTTTACCTTTATTTAGCTAGGCAAGTCAGTTAAGAACAAATTCTTATTTACAATGACGGCCTACCCCGGACAATTGTGTGTGTGTGTGTGTGTGTAGCAACTCAGAGCAGAGAGATTGCAGCCATTATGTGTGGGGTAAACAATTAGCCTGCTATGACTCCGCGGTTGGAGTACCTTAACCCCTGTTGGGGCCTGACACACACACTCACACAAAACACAAGGCAAGGTCAGGCTCAGGGGTGAACAGGTGTCCTTGCTCTGCAGGTGTTACCCTTATTTTCACAGCCTGTCTGACAGGCAACAAACATGCCATGGAGAGGAGGACTGTTGTTCAGGGAAGGTGTTTTGGGATTTTGTGCCAGTAATTAGCTTTGAATTGCCTCAGAAAGTTTTTTTGGTCAAAATTGTAATCACTGAAAGGCAAATCTCACCATAGATCGGCCCGACAACTGAAACAGTAGATTTTTGCAGAAACTCTACAGAAATATCAGGAAACATTATAACATCCATACACTACAAAACCAACACTGTAATGGGGGCAATGCTCCAAAACCTTTGAACTCTTGTTAAAACAAAAACTGCAGGCTGCCGTCGGCCGGTGCCACCCTAAAGCAAAAAATATCAGACTTGTTCTCCCCTACCAACACTACAACCCCAATTTCCTCACCCCCACTACCCCCCATCCCCTCGAACCAGCAGACCAGTAGAGAGAGGGCCGGGAGGGGGGTGTCCAGTCCTTGTGTTGCCTCCAGGTGTTGCTGACACCGATCCACCCACTCACACAGGGCCAGGGCTGTAGGTCTTTGTATGGCGGGCTGACCAACTCCCTCCGGGGCCTCCCTGCCTCCTGGTGGCCCAGAGCTCAACTAATCCACCATGCGTGAGTGAGCCAAATACCATCTGTGTTTGTTTGGCAACAAAGGGGTCACTTGTCTTTCCATGTCTTCACTGCATGGGGAGGGCTGGGCTGGAGTGGAGGGGCAGAGGGAGGAAGGAAGTGGACTGGCGGTATGAAAAATAATTCAAGTCAGCTAGCTGAGCGACAAACTGGGGTCTGTATCCCTGATAACAAACTAGGCTTGCAAAACGAGGTAATCTATGGTAGTCTATGGTAACTTTGTTCATTTATACTTGAATAACCTTTTAAAAAAGTATTCATATACAGTGTAAATGTTTTATATCTGTGCCCATATTGTCCATGAGTTTCTAGTAGAAAGACCATGTGGCTTAAGAGAAAATAGCCTAATTAATGAAAAAAGCATCTAATCAACAATGGCATTATTTTCTATTAATTCTGCAACTCTTCTAACTACTGACTTTAACTCACAACTGCCACCAGTTTGGCGTCAATATTTACAACAAAGACATTGACATTATGTATTTTACAAAGTGTGTAAAAAATATATAAAGGACATGCTGAAACCCTTATATTAAACACCAATGGTATTCACTAAGTTGACGGTATATATTTAGGATAATGTTTGACAACTTTGTCACTATTTTAAAATCATCGTACTTAATTATTTTTTATATAAACTCAGCAAAAAAAGAAACGTCCCATTTTCAGGACCCAGTCTTGCAAAAAATTCGTAAAAATCCAAATAACTTCACAGATCTTCATTGTAAAGGGTTTAAACACTGCTTGTTCGATGAACCATAAACAATTAATGAACATGCACCCGTGGAACGGTCGTTAAGACACTAATAGCTTACTGACGGTAGGCAATTAAGGTCACAGTTATGAAAACTTAGGAAACTAAAGAAGCCTTTCTGCTGACTCTGAAAAACACCAAAAGAAAGATGTCCAGGGTCCCTGCTCATCTGCGTGAACGTGCCTTAGGCATGCTGCAAGGAGGCATGAGGACTGCAGATGTGGCCAGGGCAATAAATTGCAATGTCCGTACTGTGAGACGCCTAAGACAGCGCTACAGGGAGACAGGACGGACAGCTGATCGTCCTCACAGTGGCAGACCACGTGTAACACCTGCACAGGATCGGTACATCCGAACATCACACCTGCGGAACAGGTACAGGATGGCAACAACAACTGCCCGAGAAACACCAGAAATGCACAATCCCTCAATCAGTGCTCAGACTGTCCGCAATAGGCTGAGAGAGGCTGGACTGAGGGCTTGTAAGCCTGTTGTAAGGCAAGTCCTCACCAGACATCACCGGCAACAACGTCGCCTTTGGGCACAAACCCACCATCGCTGGACCAGACAGGATTGGCAAAATGTTCTCTTCACTGAAGAGTTGTGGTTTTGTCTCACCAGGGGTGATGGTCGGATTCGCGTTTATCGTCAAAGGAGTGAGCGTTACACCGAGGCCTGTATTCTGGAGCAGGATCAATTTGGAGGTGGAGGGTCCGTCATGGTCTGGGGCGGGGTGTCACAGCATTATCGGACTGAGCTTGTTGTCATTGCAGGCAATCTCAATGCTGTGCGTTACAGGGAAGACATCCTCCTCCCTCATGTGGTACCCATCCTGCAGGCTCATCCTGACATGACCCTCCAGCATGACAATGCCACCAGCCATACTGCTCGTTCTGTGCAGGATTCCCTGCAAGACAGGAATGTCAGTGTTCTGCCATGGCCAGCAAAGAACCCGGATCTCAATCCCATTGAGCACGTCTGGGACCTGTTGGATCAGAGGGTGAGGGCTAGGGCCATTCCCCCCAGAAATGTCCGGGAACTTGCAGGTGCCTTGGTGGGAGAGTGGGGTACCATATCACAGCAAGAACTGACAAATCTGGTGCAGTCCATGAGAAGGAGATGGACTGAAGTACTTAATGCAGCTGGTGGCCACACCAGATACTGACTGCTACTTTTGATTTTGCCCCCCTCCCTTTTGTTCAGGGACATATTATTCCATTTCTGTTAGTCACATGTCTGTGGAACTTGTTCCGTTTATGTCGCAGTTGTTGAATCTAATGTTCATACAAATATTTACACGTTAAGTTTTCTGAAAATAAACGCAGTTGACAGTGAGAGGACCTTTCTTTTTTTGCTGAGTTTATAAGACCACACAGAGGCCCAAAGATAATTACAGACACCTGTGATAATCTCAAGTACCCAAAAAGGCCACTAGATGTCATGTGATAAAATCCTTGAAAGTTATCCAAATTCTGGTAGTTTACAGGTAAACATAGAAAGTTAGCAGTAATATAATACCCTCCCTTTGCAACCCTATAACAAACTAACAAGTGAAAAAGGAGTCTCCACTTTCGGTTTCTTCTTTGGAGCAACTAGCACCCCAAAACACTGGCCTACCTTTCACTGTTCTGTTCATTTTAGAACATCACTGAGGCTTTTTGTTAGCTTCCTGCCAAGCAGAAAGTTGCTTGAAAGGGCTGATAGGGCTATCCTCTCAGATAACTGTCAAATGTCCTTGCATTAGCTACCAGGTGGAGCAACAACATCAGTTAACCCTTGTGTGGTGTTCGGGTCTGTAAGAACCCATATTCAATGTTTACTAAAATAAAAATGATACAATGATTGAACCTGAGACTCATTGGCCTTGGCTCATTTTCTGTGAAGAACATGTAAAATAACACATTTTCATTGAGTGCACACTGCACCCCCCTACACATGTATATTACATATGTGGTGTTTCGGTCCACTTGAACCGAGGGTAATAATAGTGTGGAAAAGTGTGTGTGTATGTGTGTAGGTGAAAACAAGTACAAATTAAACAAAAAGGTTTGCTGTGTGCCTTCACTCTGTCCTCCTCCTCCCTGGCCTAGCACCAAGAACCTGTCTGTCTGTCTCCCTGCCTGTCTGCCTGTCTCCCGCTTTTCTCGCACTCTTTACCCTTTGTAGTGTGTGAAGATGAAGAATTTTCAGAATATGAGGACCATATCTCTGTCAATTCGGTGTCTGACAGGGAGTTGGAAGAAGAGGATGAGATTTACCCCCAGCCAGTCCCAGGACCAGCCCGTCAGCAGCCAACTCCTCAGCAGCTTGAAGGAGGAGAAATACGGATGTCATTTTTTTTTTATTGAGAGGTCTTCTTGCCCAAGGAATGAGCCACCCCGCATGGCTGCCAACGTGATAAGGATGCAACCAGGGCCGACGCAGATGGCGGTTACTCATGTGCAGGACATAGTCTTCTTTTGAACTGTTCATCCCAGACACCATTCTGAAAATGATTCTGGACTGCCCTAATTTGGAGGGAAGGTGTGTTTTTGGAGAGAGACGGAAGGAGATGGACCAAACTCATTGACATGCATACTTTGGGGTTCTTATCCTTGCTGGTGTTTTCACATTCAAATGGGGAATCCACAGAATCCTTGTGGGATGCAAAAACTGGCAGATAACTTTTCTGTGCAACAATGTATCTGGAAAACTTCCACATTATTTCCAGGATTATCCACTCCGATAACCGAGACACCAGACCAGTTCGGCGGCAGAGAGACAAGCTAGCTGTAATCAGGTCAGTGTGTGGGATAAGTGGGTGGACCGCCTTCCTCTGTTTTACAACCCTGGACCCAACGTTACTGTTGATGAGCAGCTTATACCATTTAGGTGCTGCTGCCCCTTCAGGCAGTACATATCATCTAAACCCGCAAAATATGGAATCAAGATCTGGGCTGACTGCGATGCTGCTTCATCATATGCGTGGAACTTGCAAGTGTATACGGGGGCGCCAGGGGGAGGAGCCCCTGAGAAGAACCAAGGGATGCTGGTTGTCTTGGACGTGACAGGGACTCCGTGGCCGCAACATCACATGTGATAAGTAAAACAGCGCCGGAGAAAAAGGCAGTTTTATGTGCCGCCAACCGATTGCGTTTTTTGGTTCGTAACTTATTTTTTTACTTATTTTGTACATAATGTTGCCGCTACCGTCTCTTATGACCGGAAATAACTTCTGGACATCAGGACTGCGATTACTCACCACGGACTAGCAGAATCCTTTTTTTCCTTTGACGAGTCTGACGAGCCCGACGCGAACGATATACTACTTTCTCGGGAAAAGGCCCAGATCTGCCTTATGAGAATTCGTAGGCGATCGAATAAACCCCCACTTCCTTCCATTCAGCTAGCAAACGTGCATTCTTTGGAGAATAAAATACCTTCGCGGAAGATTAAACTACCAAAGGGACATTCAAAACAGTAATATCTTATGCTTCACAGAGTTGTGGCTGAACGACGACACTATCAACATACAGCTGGTTGGTTATACGTTGCACCGGCAGGATAGAACAGCAGCGTCTGGTAAGACAAGGGGCAACGGACAAAGTGTTTTTGTAAATAACCGCTGGTGCACGATATCTAAGGGAGTCTCGAGCTATTGCTCGTCTGAGGTAGAGTATCTCAGGATAAGCTGTAGACCACACTATCTACCCAGAGAGTTTTCATCTCTATTTTTCGTAGCTGTTTACATAGCACCACAGTCAGAGGCTGGCACTAAGACAGCACTGAATGAGCTGTATTCCGCTATAAGCAAACAAGAAAATGCTCACCCAGAGGCGGCCCTCCTAGTAGCCATGGACTTTAATGCAGGGAAACTTAAATCTATTTTACCAAATTTCTATCAGCATGTTAAATGTGCAACCAGAGGGGAAAAAAAAAACTCTGGACCACCTTTACTCCACACACAGAGACGCATACAAAGCTCTCCCTCGCCCTCCATTTCGCAAATCTGACCATAATTCTATTCTCCTGATTCCTGCTTACAAACTCAAATTAAAGCAGGAAGCACCAGTGACTAGATCAATAAAAAAGTAGTCAGATGAAGCAGATGCTAAGCTACAGGACTCTTTTGCTAGCACAGACTGGAATATGTTACGGGATTCCTCCGATGGCATTGAGGAGTACACCACATCAGTCATTGGCTTCATCAATAAGTGCGTTGATGACATCATCCCCACAGTGTCTTCACTGACATTTTCAACCTCTCCCTGTCCGAGTCTGTAATACCAACATGTTTCAAGCAGACCACCATAGTGCCTGTGCCCAAGAACACTAAGGTGAACTGCCTAAATGACTACCGACCCGTAGCACTCATCTGTAGCCATGAAGTGCTTTGAAAGGCTGGTCATGGCTCAACACCCAACCCTAGACCCACCTGAATTTGCATACCGCCCCAACAGATCCCCAGATGATGCAATCTCTATTGCACTCCACACTTCCCTTTCCAACCTGGACAAAAGGAACACCTATGTGAGAATGCTATTCATTGACTACAGCTCAGCGTTCAATACCATAGTGCCCTCAAAGCAAATCAATAAGCTAAGGACCCTGGGACTAAACACCTGCCTCTGCAACTGGATCCTGGACTTCCTGACGGGCCGCACACAGGTGGTAAGGGTAGGTAATAACACATTCGCCACGCTGATCCTCAACTCAGGGGCCCCTCAGGGGAGCGTGCTCAGTCCCCTCCTGTACCCCCTGTTCACTCATGACTGCACGGCCAGTCACGACTCCAACACCATCATTAAGTTTGCCAATGACACAACAGTGGTAGGCCTGATCACCAACAAGACAGCCTATAGGGAGGAGGTCCGAGACCTGGCCGTGTGGTGCCTTGACAACAACCTCTCCCTCAATGCGATCAAGACAAAGGAGATGATTGTGAACTGCAGGAAAAAGAGGACCGAGCACACCCCATTCTCATCGACGGGGCTGCAGTGGAGCAGGTTGAGAGCTTCAAGTTCCTTGGTGTACACATCACCAACAAACTAACATGGTCCAAACACACCAAGACAGTCGTGAAGAGGGCACGATAAAACCTATTCCCCCTCAGGAGACTGAAAAGATTTGGCATGGGTCCTCAGATCCTCAAAAGGTTCTACAACTGCACCATCAAGAGCATCCTGACTGGTTGCATCACTGCCTGGTATGGCAACTGCTCGGCCTCCGACTGCAAGGCATTACAGAGCGTAGTGCGAACGGCCCAGTACATCACTGGGGCCAAGCCTTCTGCCATCCAGGACCTCTATACCAGGCGGTGACAGAGGAAAGACTCCTGAACACCTAATCAAATGGCTACCCAGACTATTTGCATTGCCCCCCCCCCCCCTCTTTTACACCGCTGCTACTCTTTGTTGTTATCATCTATGCATAGTCACTTTAATAACTCTACCTACATGTACATATTACCACCTCAACTAACCGGTGCCCCCGCACATCGACTCTGTATCGGTACCCCCCTGTATATAGTCTCGCTATTGTTATTTTACTGCTGCTCTTTAATGACTTTTATTTCTTATTCTTATCTGTATTTCTTTTTAAACTGCATTGTTGGTTAGGGGCTCGTAAGTAAGCATTTCACTGTAAGGTCTACTACACCTGTTGTATTCGGCGCATGTGACTAATACAATTTGATTTGATAACTTTTTTACTTCGCTCAAGCTGGGACAGGAGCTCCTCAAGAGGAAGCTGACGATGGTAGGAACAGTACGAAAAAACAAGCCAGAGCTCCCACCTGGGCTGTTAAATACACGGAACAGGCCTATTAATTCCTCTGAGTTTGTGTTCACGGCTGTCACGTCCCTAGTGTCCTATGTGCCAAAGAAAGGCAAAAATGTGGTACTCATGAGTACGCTGCATAGGGATGGGCGAGTCTGTGTGGCCAGGAAACCAGAAATCATAATGGATTACAATGCCACAAAAGGAGGGGTGGACAATTTAGACAAGCTGGTGACTGGCTACAGCTGCAAAAGAAGAACCCTACGCTGGCCCACTTGTGATTTTCTTCAACATCTTGGACATCTCAGCTTACAACGCGGTTGTCATTTAGATGGCATTGAACCCAGATTGGAACAGAGGGAAGCTCCAGAGGAGACGGCTCTTTCTCGAGGAGCTGGGCAAGTCATTGGTAAGACCTCAAATCCAGAGGAGGCAACATATCCCAAGGACCCCAGCTTCTGCAGCCATAGTGAGGAGGATTCAGGAGGAGGATGCTGGTGTGAGTGATGTTGTTGCTTGTGTGTGTGTGTGTCTGAATCTCCTACCTTGGCCTGCTGTAACTATATATGTGCGTGACTGAGTGAGTGAGTGAGTGAGTGAGTGAGTGAGTGAGTGAGTGAGTGAGTGAATGAGTGAGTGAGTGAAATATTAGTAAAATTCCTGAACTAAGTGTTTTCATCATTGTAGATTGCAGCCGGTAGCAACAAGAAGAAGCGCTGCAATGTGTTGGGACCCAAGAAGGACAGGAAGACAGTACACATGCATCAAGTGCAAGAAATACATTTGCAACCACACACAGTAAAACTCTGTCCCTCATGTGGTGTATAGACCGGCCTTAATTTGTGTTCAATGGGGCTCATTTATAATTTTCATAAAATACTGTATGTAAAATTTGTCCTTCCAATTTGTTCAGTTCAAAGCAATAAACATCAATAGTGATGAAAACCTTGTTTCATTTATATTTGTTCAAGATAAACATGATTTATTCCACCCATGTTTTGATTATATAAAAAAAAAAAACGCTTTTATTGATAAATGTGATCTAGCAGAGGTAAATGGCAAATATTAACCATGTATGCTGTCTATACTGCTTGTAATTGATATAAGTCAACATCTAAGTATTAAGTAATTTTTTATGTAAATTGTTATGGCTGTATTGGGTCCATCAGACCTGTGAACATTGGGCGAATAACAAAAACATGAACACCACACAAGGGATCCTTGTATAGGCTCCTAGCTATGTTACATCGGCTAAAAATAAATGATACTTCAAGAAGAACTGTTACTGACCCTGTTACTGACCCAGTAGGCCTCTCAACTGCCTCCCTTGGTTAAGCATTACGGATTCTACAAGCAGGACCAGAGGAGTCCGAGGTAATCTCTGCCCGGTGGACTGAAACACACAACCGTGACTAAAAGTAAATCGAGCAGCTTGTCCCTCCATCTGTGCTCCTGTCTAAAGGGGCTGTGGGACTGGAGGGCTGTGGGACTGGAGGGTGGCTCTGTGGACACTGGATCCTGGGGGAATGTTCCCTAGTCAAAAGGGGCTGAGAGAGAGAGAGAGAGCGCTTCTGGCCCCCTACACCTCCCTCCCTGATTTAAGCCACATCCCAGCTGTTAACACAGACTCTGATTCAATTACAGTACAGATCTGCAAAGTCTAGACTCCTGCTGTCTGTCTACTGACTCCATGTTAACCTACAATAAAACGTCTGAATGTACATAGCAAAAACTTTATGGGGTTAAACTGAAAGTGCAAGGAAAATCTAACCCCAGAAAATCTGCTGATACAAAAACAGAGTTAGCTAAATAAATTCAGTTCATTTATGTCAGCTACTGTTCTGTATTCAGAGCATGACAACCATGATGAGGCTGTTTAGTGAAGTTGGTAACTTTGTCTGGGATCAAGGTTTGAAACAAAGGAAGGCCAGGCAGCACACATGTTTTGCAAGCTTTGGATTGAACTTTGACTTGGTCTTCCTTTTCACTACCTCTGCCTTTTAAATTAGCCGTGTGACAAGCCAGCCCTCACCGACACCTCTTAGCTCATACGTTTGGCATGCTTATTAGCTAGCCTCTCTGTCTCTCTCTCTGGCTGGCCTGACTCCACTTAAACCACCAACCCCCATACCCCAAGCCCCTCTATCTACCACCGCTCTCTGCCCAGCCTAACCCAGCCCTGCCCAGCCCAGGACAACCACCCTTCCTCTCTTTCTCTCCCTCACTCCACTTCCTCAGCCCATCTGTAACAGCCGCATGCTCGGCAGAGCAAATTTAGGCAGCAAGCAAAAAACAACAATCCACACTGGTGTTGGCCCTTTTTTTATTACCCGTTCAACTATTAACTGTGTTCTTTGCTCTGCCATGCAAATGCATTCAGATCAAAGCAGGCATCATACGAGGACACCTATATGGGCCTCTTCCTAATCCCACAATGCAGAGGGCTTCCATGGTCTTCCTCTTTTTTGGTGGGAGAAATCCATGAGCAAGTATTTTTCTATTAACTGTCTATTCCCGGAATCTGTATTCATTGGTTGACTGAAGGTGACATGGCAGGCAGACTCTAGAAGTGAACAGATAATTGGTGTTTGTTAATTCAGCCATTTTGATCAGGGTAATATCCTTCTGCAGGGGAAAGGGGAAAATTGGACATTCACGCCAGTCCCCACATGTTCAGGCAGAACAAATAATATTTAGCCAATGAAATAGTTTGTCCTAGTTTGTCACTGACACTGATAGAAACCAGTGAGGAATTACAGTACTTTAAGCAGAGTGAAACTGGGATATTGTCTCCTCTTGTGTAGATAATGGCAAAACTGTGTATGTGTGTGTGTGTGTGGGCGTGTTCCGGAGGTGGTCAGAGAGAGTGGTGTGTCAGAACCAGGAAGAGAGGAATGAAGGATTGACCTAAATGCACATTGGCCTGGATGGTTGGCTGGTTCGTGTGAGGACTCTCCCCTCAGGCACACTCACATACCGGTGGTATGCTGACTGGAATGCTTTTACTACAAAACACGCACGCACGCACAAGCACACACACACACGCACAGACTCGTATGCCATGTGTATACGTCACGCACACAGCAAGGGTTTTAATATATGTTAGGGGACAGAGGTTCTGATGCGGTTGGCAGTGTAATGTTACCTGTGATGACGTTGATGTCAGGGTAGGTGTTTTCACAGAGCTCCACTCCTAGGCTGTCCCTCTCAAAGGCCTCCCGCAGCTCCTTTTTTACTGATGCTGAGCCACACAGACGGTAGAGGCCCACAACCTGCAGAAACACACACACAACCAGGTTGAATACACACACACAACTTGCAAAAGCACACAGCAAGGTTAAATATTTTCCCAAATATAACCATTCACAACCCATTCACCCACATACACAATCCAGTCTCAATTGGTTCAAGGCTTAAAAATTCTCCTTTAACTTGTCTCCTCCCCTTCATCTATATTGATTGAAGTGGATTTAACAAATGACATCAATAAGGGAGCATAGCTTTCACCTGGATTCACCTGGTCAGTCAATGTTATGGAAAGAGCAGGTGTGGAGCAATGTTTTGTGTATATTCAGCATGACATTCATGTGAGCATTATAATATCACTACAACCCAAAATGAATGTGAAATGCAGTCATAACTTAGCTATGACAGCAATTTATTTAGACTACTTTGCATTTGTCTGGACATGCTATCAGTAGCCAGCCATCAGCCATGGGTGGAGCATTGCACTCTGGGAGTTGAAATGCTCTCTGGGAATCGTAGTATGCTGTGTAAAATCCATTGTATTTCTATGGTGTGTAGACTATATTGCAATATAGAAGCTTCAGAAATGAGTTTAAAAGTGTTTTTTTTATGTCATTTTGGATGCTCTGAGTCTCATATGGTTTTGCATAAGGAAAATGTATGTTTTATTTTTTGAAAGAAATTGAATATAGAAGATATTCTACTTGTTATTTTAGTTCTACCGGTTATTAACATATTGTTTCATGTTTAAAAAAAGAAAGCCCAGTGGTTACTCTGTGACTTTAGCTAATCAGTTTTTTTTGTTGTTGTTGTGGTATCGTTTCGGTATCGAGTATCGTTTTGGTATTGAGTAATGTTTCAGTATCGACTATTGTGATACTAAACCTGGTATCGAAGTCAAAATTCTGGTATCGTGACAACACTAAGCTGGACACAATATCTATAGTTTTTACAGACCTACAGGCTCCAACCACATGTCTATACAGGCTACTTGCCACACTGTTTGTGCCTGAGATGTCTCAGTTCTGTATAGCATTTCTAAACATCCCTCCCTCACACGAGAGGGAGAAAAATGGGCAGATTAGGCAAGGATTTAGCTTTGTGCAAAAGTAAACAGAAGTCACTGGGCACAATGAGCAAGTCCACTGAGCGAAAGCTCTACCTTTAGTTTAGGGTCAGTAGAAGCTCTGCTGAGCAACATACATACACGTGTACACACACACACACACACACACACACACACACACACACACACACACACACACACACACACACACACACACACACACACACACACACACACACAAAAATAGGAAATACTGGTCTGTCCTCATCTTAATTAAAAACAACAGAATGGTTTAGTGTGGTGAGTCAGGGACTTTCTGAATGAACCCTGAATGAGTGAGTATACACACACACACAGGTTGGACCCCTGACTAAGCCAATCAGTAGGGAGTGGAACTTTACAGTGTCACGTCCTGACCAGTGAAAGAGGTCATTTGCCATAGTAGTATGGTCAGGGCGTGGCAGGGGGGTTTGTTTTGTATGTATTTTGGGTTTTCTGTTTCTATGTGGGTTTGTTCTAGTTGTCTATTTCTATGTGTTGATTTTCATGTTCGGCCAGGTATGGTTTCCAATCAGAGGCAGGTGTCTTTCGTTGTCTCTGATTGGAAGCCATACTTAGGCAGCCTGTTTTTCCTTTGGGGTTGTGGGTAGTTGTTTCCCGTTCTAGTCTGAGTACCTGACGGGACTGTGTTGGTCGTTTTGTTATTTTGTCAAGTGTCGTCATTAAAATATTGAAAATGAGCACTATCCACGCTGTGTCTTGGTCTCCATTTCACGACCCCTGTGACACACAGGTTGAAAAAAGATGGTTGCACCTGCAACATTTACAGACTTCTGACCCCTCATAGCTTCTAGCAAAACAATGCAAGCGCTACAATTCACAAAATCGGATTTTATACTTGGTCAAATGACTTTTTACTTGAGAGAACACAACTAGCGCAGCTGATATCAGCTGGCTATTTTTCTCAATATGTCTGGTAGAGACAATGTACTTTCTTAAAGAAATCTGACACTACCAAACACAAAAAACACGCATTACAGCATCCACACACATTACTCGCTTCTGTGACACCAATCTGCAGTCTTTTCAGAACAGCCACAATCATCCCCCAAGTGCCTTAAAAGCTTCAGAGCCCCTCGGGCCATGCATTGGTGGAGACATTGAAACGAGAGTAGTCTCCATCTAGGGATACACATAATTATGTCTAAAGACATGTTACGCTGTGTGTCTGGCTCTCTCTGCCTGCCTCAGTGACACGTCCTATAAATTCCTGTGTAATCTGGTGTAGATTCCCTCCTAACCCCTCTCAGCATGGGCCCCTGGGGGAACCACGGGGTAAAGATGGCTCCAAACTGCATCTAGTGATACATAGTCATATCCCCTTACATAAGCTCTACTATGTCTCTGACATATGTGTGTCTCTTTAAACAACAGAGAAAGAGAACAGGAGAGAGAAATGGAGAGAGCATGCAGAGAGTAAGAAGGGGAGAGAGAAATAAATGGAGGAGTACAAAGAAAACACAGGTAATAAATGAACTTGGCCAGTGGCTAAAACCATTAGCACAAAACTGATTGGCCCAAATGCATAGCCACCCTAGTGAGGGACCGGCCCATGACATGCTCAGTATCTAGGCCAGACAGCCCCTTCAGAGTAACACTGATAAATGTCCTCTATAAGAACCTGAAGGAAGGTCTGCCTATGAGCCTGCTGGTAGCCATAGTCCCCGTCCCCTACTGAGGGCGAGCCCATGTAGAGCAGCCAGCCAGAGGACTGATATATGAGCTGTGTTATGTAGTGTGGAGAGGCCTGGAGAAAGGCCCTGGAGAATGGCCCGATGGAGGTTGCCCCACCAAGGACCAGCCACTCAGGGCACCTGCTGCCCGTAGCATCCTCCCTAAGATGGATGGATTTTCTACGGCAGCAGCCAGACACTTTTACGGCTGGGTGGCATCCCAACTAATTAGAAGAAACCAGTGCCAAAGGAGAGAGACTAATTAGAGAGTCTCTCTCCTTTGGCACTGGGCTTCAAAGAAGAAGACGGGAAGAAGAGTTATAGGGCAGTTCTCATATGGCACATCTGCAGCCAGCCTCCCAATACCCCTGCTGCCTGTCTTGCTCTGTTCCATCTCTCTCTCTCTTTCTGTATCACATAAAAGGCCACTTGCAACATGAAAACAAGAAGGCCTGTTATGTGATGCATGGTCTAATGTCTGCCACTCAACCAGAATCATCCAGAACTCGCCTCTGGACATGTTCCTCTCGCACCGAATGCTGAGTAACCAGGCCACTCACTCAGCTTGCTGGCTGTCACAATATAAAAGCACTGTACCGGCTATTCCTTGCCAAAATCGGTAGTTGGCTAACTAAGAAAGTCCAAGGTCTAAATAAGGGTTCTCTGACAGTCCAAGGCCCGTTGGCCAAATTTTCATTGTTGGACATAAAAGGCTGTAAAAACATTAAACATTAACACCATGAACTGAACTCACCTGGCAGCCTCTCGTCTCGATCTCCGTGATGCACTTCTCGATGAGCAGGGGCAGCATGAGTCCCGTGTTTTCCCTCACCACCACCCTCCAGGCCTCCACCCCAAACATCTGTGGCTCCCGGTCCCCATTGTAGCCTCCATCCAGGGAGTTCTGCCACTGCTCCATCAGGTTCAGCTTCACGTAGATCAGGCCTCGAGGCTCCAGCTTCACCGCCAGCTGATGACTCCTGCTCACCCTGAAGAGTGCCGGTAACACCACTGTACCGTAACAGCACACCCGGTTCTTCTTGGGTGTGGGGTCCCAGCTGAACACCACTAGCTTCAGGTGCTGGGCGTTCTCCAGCTCAATGTTGAAGGTGTGGTCCATGTCTAGGAAGGTGGTCCGACAGGTGAGCAGGGCAGTGCGCGCCTTGTTGACCGAGTCCACCTGGATGGCACAGTAGACGTCTCGGGAGTCGAAGCGTGGTGGCTTGAGGTCCTCGGCGCCGTAGAAGTGCAGGCTCATCAGGCCCGAGATGTATTGGGTGCACTTAGGCTGTTCTGTGAAGGCGTAGTGGCGGAACGCGTCAATGTCTAGTTCTGTGCCGTGCAGCTTGGGGCTGCCACTTCCTCTGGTTACTCCTCCAGCTCCTGTTTTCTCTCCTCCTCCAGTGGCTGGGTCTTTCTCCTTCCCATTGCCTCCCTTGGCCTCTGAGGACCCGTGCTTCCCAGACTTGGCCACCAGTTCTGGGGAGTCCCCGTCACTGAGGTAGCCCCCCTTGCTAGCCGACTTGGAGGTCCCGCTGCTCTTCTTCTTGCTGTAGCTTTGTTGCGTCGACACACTGCTGTCCAGGTGATACCTCGAGATCACATTATGGCTAGCCGCCGCCCCCTGTCCACCCCTTGGGGACAACCTGGGAGGAGCCGGGCCCGGTTCTGAACCGTAATTGGTTTTGGGATACTGGGTCCTTGTCTCTAAGTTGCTGCTCGCGCTGGCTCCGTTGCAGCTGCTGTTGTTGTTGTTGCTAGGGGTCCCTTTTACGCTGAGCTTGCGGCTGAGTTCCGGAAGCTTCTTCATCTTCATTGAGAGTTTCCTGACAGTGCGTGGGGACTTGATCTTGTCCGGGAATGACCAGTTGAGGGAGCTTCCCTTTTTGGCAGGGTTGAGGCTGGAGGGCGGCGGGAAGCCAGGGATGGCCAGGTCAGGGGCTTCTGCTGCAGGGAAACAACCAGGACAGAGAGAGGGGTAGACATCATTTTAAACTGTGAAAATACACCAAGATAATAGATTACCAAGATAATAAACCAAGATAACACTCAACCTCGTGGCACTAAAGAAGGGCACAGGAAAGATTTCTTAAATACATTTTTTGCCATGTACTTACTGTATACAGTTGAAGTCAGAAGTTTACATACACTTAGGTTGGAGTCAATAAAACTTGTTTTTCAACAACTCCACAAATATCTTGTTAACAAACTATAGTTTTCGCAAGTCGGTTAGGACATCTACTTTGTGCATGACACAAGTAATTTTCCACCAATTGTTTAGAGAGATTATTTCACTTATAATTCACTGTATCACAATTCCAGTCGGTCAGAAGTTTACATACACTAAGTTAACTGTGCCTTTAAACAGCTTGGAAAATTCCAGAAAATGATGTCATGGCTTTAGAAGCTTCTGATAGGCTAATTTACATAATTTGAGTCAATTGGAGGTGTACCTGGGGATGTATTTCAAGGCCTACCTTCAAACTCAGTGCCTCTTTGCTTGACATCATGGGAAAATCAAAAGAAATCAGCCAAAAATTGTAGACCGCCACAAGTCTGGTTCATCCTTAGGAGCAATTTCCAAACGCCTGAAGGTACCACGTTCATCTGTACAAACAATTGTACGCAAGTATAAACACCATGGGACCACGCAGCTGTCATACCGCTCAGGAAGGAGACGTGTTCTGTCTCTTAGAAATGAACGTACTTTGGTGCGAAATGTGCAAATCAATCCCAGAACAACATCAAAGGACCTTGTGAAGATGCTGGAGGAAACAGGTACAAAAGTATCTATATCCACAGTAAAACGAGTCCTAATATCGACATAACCTGACAGGCCGCTCAGCAAGGAAGTAGCCACTGCTCCAAAACCGCCATAAAAAAGCCAGACTACGGTTTGCAACTGCACGTAGGGACAAATATCCTACTTTTTGGAGAAATGTCCTCTGGTCTGATGAAACAAAAATAGAACTGTTTGGCCATAATGACCATCGTTATGTTTGGAGGAAAAAGGGGTAGGTTTGCAAGTCGAAGAACACTATCCCAACCGTGAAGCACAGGGTTGGAAGCATCATGTTGTGGGGGTGCTTTGCTGCAGGAGGGACTGGTGCACTTCACAAAATAGATGGCATCATGAGTGAGGTAAATTATGTGGATATATTGAAGCAACATCTCAAGATATCAGTCACGAAGTTAAAGCTTGGTCGCAAATGGGTCTTCCAAATGGACAATGACCCCAAGCATACTTCCAAAGTTGTGGCAAAATGGCTTAAAGACAACAAAGTCAAGGTATTGGAGTGGCCATCACAAAGCCCTGACCTCAATCCCATAGAAAATGTGTGGGCAGAACTGAAAAAGCATGTGTGAACAAGGAGGCCTACAGATCTAACTCAGTTACACCAGCTCTGTCAGGAGGAATGGGCCATAATTCACCCAACTTATTGTTGGAAGCTTGTGGAAGGCTACCCAAAACGTTTGACCCAAGTTAAACAATTTAAAGGCAATGCTACCAAATACTAATTGAGTGTATGTAAACTTCTGACCCACTGGGAATGTGATGAAAGAAATAAAAGCTGAAATAAATCACTGTACTATTATTCTGACATTTCACATTCTTAAAATAAAGTGGTGATCCTAGCTGACCTAAGACAGGGAATTTTAACTAGGATTAAATGTCAGGAATTGTGAAAAACTGAGTTTAAATGTATTTGGCTAAGGTGTATGTAAACTTCCGACTTCAACTGTATGTCAGTGTTTAGCTTATCACTTTGTGCAAAGATTAGATGTCTGACAGTTGGACAGGGGTTGAAATTAGACTAATATGGGACTAAATTCCATTGCTTTACACTGTTGGCAACTACTTACATGCCAGGTCAGACCATGACAAACTTCACCATTGATAAAAAAATAGGTCAGCCCTTAGCTAATAATTCATTCTAGTGCTGTGTTTAATTGAATTAAATGCTGGGGAAATTCAAATTAGATTATGCCAGATCTTATTAGCAAAGGTGCAAGCAAGCCACATCTGAAACAAACTGCTTTACAAAGAGGAATGCTTCACGGCGCAAGGCTAACATTACTGAAGGCAGTCTGTTACTCTAGGTATAGATACTGTATGTCTGGTATGCATCTACAACTTGCCTAACAGGGATATGAACTTGCATTCAGGAATGTTAGTCAGAGACAAGACAGAAGCTCTGTGGCCAGAGTGAGAGTCTAGTGGGAAGCGTCTGAAGTAGGACTGTCACTGGGCTCAGCCTGCTTCCTACAAACCATCCAGGCATACAAACTCTGTTTCTACAACAACCCCTCTTGCGCAATGCAATTCTATTATTTTGTTTCAGGAGAAGTTTGTCAGGTTAAAATAATCTATCTGGTCCAGCAGCCAGCCAGCGCTGAGCAGGGTGTACAGTGAGGACATGGACCGGGAAATCCTCACCCCTCTGCCTCAGGCCAGGCTAGCTACAGCTTAGATCAGGGATGGGCAATTTTGAAGCTAGTTTGCTGCAATTCTACACATTTTGCAATGGGGCGGAGAGAAATGTTTGCTGTTTTAATTATGATATCTGAGTGAGACTGACTTACAAAATCAATGGCCAGTAATTTGACCATGATAACAAGTTTAGATAGCTGGCTGATAATCAAATTTAGCAATCTAAAAATGTTGACTGACATAACAAAAGAGAAAAACTGCTGATGCACAACCACATTTCGAAATGGCACCTTGTGTATTCTACTATTCTTCTTCTTCTGTTATATTGGCGATCATACAATTTCAATGTGCATCCTGCCACCTACTATACGAGATGGAAACAGGATTCCCCAAAAAATGGAAATATTTAAAAAAAAAAACGTACAAAAAATAATAAATCAACCAACTTTCTGTTAAAAATAAATAAAACAGATCTGATCCCTACACAAGCTCAAGGGGAACCTGGGAGGGCGGGTCTTCTGGCGCCAGTTCCCCCTGCAAGTCTTTCCTTGAGTCCCAAAAACTTTTCTGCTGCAGCCACAATGATGTCTAGTATCTTTTGTCTGGCAGCAAACAAACTACAGGCTGTAGTCTACTATTATAACTCGCAACAGTAAGTTCAGACCCTGACTGAGTTCAAAACAATTGGGGGGGGGGGGGGATTAATCGGAGGTCCTTCAAAAGTGGGGTCGCGGGCCGCATGCCGGCAGTTGCCCATTCCTGGACCGGATGCTTGAGCCCGTTTCAAACGTAAAACAGTGCTTTTCCATTCGCTTTCTTAATAGGATTTCCTCCCTTCTTCGTTACCCTCTTCCCTTTTCAATCCTTTCCCTTTCCACACACTACAGGGAAAATACCATCAGCTTCAAGGGAGAAGATGCCCAAAACATGTAACACGGCTGATGTAACTCATTTATACAGTGCCTTTGGAAAGTATTCAGACCCCTTGACCTTTTCCACGTTTTGTTAGCCTTATTCTAAAATGGATTAAACAAAACAAAATCTTCAGTAATCTACACACAATACCCCATCATGACAAAATGAAAACAGGTTTTTATACATTTTTGCAAATGTATTAAAAATAAAAAACAGAAATACCTTATTTACATAACTATTCAGACCCTTCGCTATGAGACTCGAAATTGAGCTCACGTGCATTCTGTCTCCATTGATAACCCTTGAGATGTTTCAACAACTTGGAGTCCAGCTGTGGTAAATTCAATTGATTGGACATGATTTGAAAAGGAACACCCCTGTCTGTATAAGGTCCCACAGTTGATGTCAAAGCAAAAACCAAGCCATGAGGTCGAAGGAATTGTCCGTAGAGGTCCGAGACAGGACTGTCGATGCACAAATCTGGGGAAGTGTACAAAAAAAAAACTGCAGCATTGAAGGTCCCCAAGAACACAGTGGTCTCCATCATTCTTAAATGGATAACGTTTGGAACCACCAAGACTCTTCCTAGACCTGGCCTCCCTGCCAAACTGAGCAATCTGGGGAGAAGGGCCATGGTCAGGGATGTGACCAAGAACCCGATGGTCACTCTTGACAGAGCTCTAGAGTTCCTCTGTGGAGATGGGAGAACCTTCCAGAAGGACAACCATCTCTACAGCACTCCACCAATCAGGCCTTTATGGTAGAGTGGTCCAATGGAAGCCACTCCTCAGTAAAAGGCACATGACAGCCCGCTTGGAGGTTGCCAAAAAGCACCTAAAAACTCTCAGACCATGAGAAACAAGATTCTCTGGTCTGATGAAACTACGATTGAACTCTTTGGCATGATTGCCAAGCGTCACGCCTGGAGTAAACCTGGCACCATACCACAGCATCATGCTGTGGGGATGTTTTTCGGCAGCAGGGACTGGGAGACTAGTCAGGATGGAGGGAAAGGTGAACGGAGCAAAGTATAGAGAGATCCTAGATGAAAACCTGAACCAGAGCGCTCAGGACCTCAGACTGGGGTGAAGGTTCATCTTCCAACAGGACAACGACCCTAAGCACAGAGCCAAGACAACGCAGGAGTGGCCTCGGGACAAGTCTCTGAATGTCCTTGAGTGGCCCAGCGAGAGCCCGGCTTCATTACCCTCTTCCCTAGACCCCGATCGAACATCTAAACCTGACAGAGCTTGAGAGGATCTGCAGAAAAGAATGGGAGAAACTCCCCAAATAAGGTTGTGCCAAGATTGTAGCGTCATACCCAAGAAGACTCAATGCTGTAATTGCTGCCAAATGTGCTTCAACAAAGTACTGAGTAAAGGGTCTGAATACTTATGTAAATGTGATATTTCAGTTTTTATAAATTAGCAACATTTCTAAAATCTGTTTTTGCTTTGTCATTATAGGGTATTGTGTGTAGATTGATGAGGGGAAAAAACTATTTAATACATTTTAGAATAAAGCTGTAAAGTAACAAAATGTGAAAAAAGTCAAGGTATCTGAATACTTTCCAAAGGCAATGTATATTGTACAGAACCTAAAACACTCACCAGTGTACGATTTGGTGCACTGCAGTACTAGTATCTACATTCATGTCCTCGAAGACAGTCAATAACTAGTACAAATAAAACAAAAACTTGAGTTAATTTCTTCAACATTGCATTACTTTCTGGGCACAAGTCTTTTACAGTTGAATATAAGACATTAAATCACTCGAAAACAGGCTACAATGTGCCTATTCTCTCTTTACAGTTCTCGCTTGTGTATCATTCCATTTCTCTGTTTTTGTTTTCAAACTGCAAGTTCCTCCACAGTGCTGAGACAAAGGAGTCATTCTGTTGGCTAATCACTGAAGAGAGCAAAGCAGAGGGAGAGGGAGAGAGAGGGAGTCAAAAAGAGGGCGAGAATGGAGAGGGAGAGAAAAAGAGAGGCAAGATAAAGTAGAAGAGGGCAATATAGATAGAGAGGGAATAGGAGTAAAAGAGAGTAAGAGAGATGAGAGTAAAAAAAAAAATAGTAGAGAAGAGCATGACAACATCCTCTGCTCTATTTTCAGAGAGGCCTGCTGTGCTATTCTGGTTAGGGATAAAAGCTTTGCATGCTTTGGTTCGGCTGGCGCCTAGCTAAACTCGGTTAGGCGAACCGAACAAGTTTGCTCCATACTCCCTTACAAGACCTTCACTTGAAAAAAGAGAAAAAGCAGCAATAGTACTGTTTGTCCATCATGAGACTCCGCAGCATGGATACTCTTCCTCAAAATAGTCCGAATTAATCTAAGATACTGTAACTCAAGAAATCTGTCATTCATTTTGACGTTTTTGGCAATTTTACATCTGACTAAAATGTTTGGTGCAGTATTTCTCAAGTGAAAAAATGACAACAAATACTTCATTGAAGAACCCCTACTGTTGACCGATGAAAGGGCGTAGACTTCGGCTCCGAAATTCGGCTTGCCTTGAGAAAAAATGTTGCGTGCAGCCTAAAAAACCCTTGCCGAAGACCAAAACGAAGAAAAGAAAACCTCACAAAATGCCGTCATTATATATGCACGGAATTTTTCGAACTGTTTCGGATGGGAATCATGCGGACGCCTTAAGAGGGAGGTAGGAAATGGGCAGAGGAGGGGTAAGAGGGAGGCAAGGAGGGGCCAGAGGAGGTGTCAGAGGCTGTAGAAAAGGGGTAACATGGGGGAAAGAATAGTACAGGGTGGGTTGCTGCATGCATGGAGAGGTGCAAAGGAGGAGGTATGGGGGGACAAAGGCACCCCTTTGTCCTGAGAATCAGAGGCCTGGCCAGTGAAAGGGGGTGTTCTCTGACATTCCATAATAAACCATGTTTAGGCTCCCTTCCTTTTCCTCTGGCTGCTGAACATACTTCCCTGTCAGCTAGTGCTTCATCACAATAACAAACACCAACACAGAGAGTGGGAAAAAGCCTCTGGAAGAAGTGCCAAAAAACATCTAAGGTTGGGCCATGTCCCAGATATTGTCCCAGATATTGAGGTTTAGGTTTGGCCGAACTCACGACTCACACTGAAACCACAGGAACACACGTTTGACCAATCAGATTGCGTACCCGAAACGAACCGTTTCATAATCCCCCATAATAAAAAACGTGTTAAGTGTCTGTTCAAAATCATTGTCTTATTTGAAATCTGTTTTCAGATTAGTACATGATGTGGAAATGTCTTCGGCAATTATCCAAAATCTAATGGTATAAACAGAACCCTCATCCACAACAGCCAACCGGGTCAAATCCGGTGGATATAACATTTACCAAGTATAATAATATTACCTAAAAAACTATTTCCAATGACTACTGTGCTGTTTTCCATAGTTCCCTCACAGCTCTCTTCTGTAGCCATTCACCCTCTGGCAACAGCAACAGCAGCGGCAGAGAGAGGGAAAGACACCCGACACCCTCTACCTGATATTCAGGGGCACTGTTTGATACTTAACCTCGGGGGGCCATGTTCATAAGGTCAAAGGGCGAAGGGTTGCATTCCACCCACTGGAACCGGCGCTGGGTGACTACGCCCCCGTACCCTCTGTGACCCACAGGTCGACCCCAGGCAGCCTGCCACTGACACCTCTCACAAAGAGCAGGAATTTATGGCCCTTGGCTTGATTGCCTTTAATAACATTCTGGGCCCAGACAGCTGCTAAGCGAGGGAACGGTCTGTTTGTTTCGAAGGACTGTGTGTGTGCGTGCAGGTTTTTTTTTATAAAAATGGGGCTTAAGTGGTGGGCGTGGCCATTGGTGTGGCCAATGGTGCAGTCGCCAACCTAACATTTTAGAGGCCCTCCTGTTGGCTGCAGTAACAATATCAACCTGTTTTAAAGTTTATTTCCTGCATTTCTACACATTTTGCCATGTGGTGGAGATACCATGATACAGTTTAAAGCAAATTTCCTGCAATTCTACATGTTGCAATCAAAATATGCATTGTATTCATAACCCCCATAACCTTTTTCCACATTTTCTTGTGTTACAGCCTAAATTTCAAATGGATGAAATGAAGATTTTGTGTCACTGGCCTACGCACAATACCCCATAATGTCAAAGTGGAAACAGCTCAGGGTTTTCACCATGACTCCAATGGTGACTTTAAAACAGTTACAGAGTTTAATGGCTGTGATAGGAGAAAACTGAGGGTGGATCAACAACATTATAGTTACTCCACAATACTAACCTAAATGACAGAGTGAAAAGAAGGAAGCCTGTACAGAATAAAAATATTCCAAAACATGCATCCTGTTTGCAATAAGGCACTAAAGTAAAACTTAAAGAAATGAACTTTATGTCCTAAACTGCAAAAATGTGGCAAAGAAATGTACTTAATGTCCTGAATACAAAGCGTTATGTTTGGGGCAAATCCAACAAAACACATCCATGAGTACCACTTCATATTTTCAAGCATGGTGGTGGCTGCATCATGTTATGGGTATGCTTGTTATCGGCAAGGACTAGGGAGTTTTTTAGGATAAAAATAAATGGAATAGCGCTAAGCTCAGGTAAAACCCTAGAAGCAAACCGGGTTCAGTATGCTTTCCAACAGACACTGGGAGACAAATTCACCTTTCAGCAGGACAATAACCTAAAACACTAGGCCAAATCTGCACTGGAGTTGCTTACCAAGACGTCATTGAATGTTCCTGAGTGGCCTAGTTACAGTTTTGACTTAAATCGTCTTGAAAAATCTATGGAAAATGGCTGTCTAGCAATGATCAACAACAGCTTGACATTTTTTTAAAGAAAAATGTGCCAATATTGTACAATCCAGGTGTACAAAGCTCTTAAAAACTTAACCAGAAAGACTCATTTTAGGGAAATTATATATTTAGATATATGTATGTATTTCATTTTCAGAAATGTGCTAAAAAAATGTTTTCCCTTTGTCATTAAGGGGTATTGTGTGTAACACAACAACATGTGGAATAAGTCAAGGGGTATGAATACTTCCTGAAGGCACAGTATACACTGAACAAAAACAAATGCAACATGCAACAATTTTAAAGATTTTACTGAGTTACAGTTCAAATTAGGTAATCAGTCAACTGAAATGAATTCATTAAGGCCTAATCTATGGATTTCACCAGATTGGGAATAAATATATGCATCTGTTGATCACAGATAACTGAAAAAAAAAAGGTAGGAGTGTGGATCAGAAACCAGTCAGTATCTGATGTGACCACAATTCTTCTCATGCAGCGTGACACATCTCCTTTGCATAGAGTTGATCAGGCTGTTGATTGTGGTCTGTGGAATGTTTTCCCACTCCTCTTTTTTGGCTGTGCGAAGTTGCTGGATATTGGTGGGAACTGGAGCACACTGTCGTACACGTCAATCAAGAGTATCCGAAACATGCTCAGAGGGTGACATGTCTGGTGAGTATGCAGGCCATGGAAGAACTGGGACATTTTCAGCTACAAGGAATTGTTTACAGATCCTTGCAACATGGGGCCATGCATTATCATGCTGAAACGAGGTGATGGTGGCAGAAGAATGGCACGACAATGGGCCTCCGGATCTCTGTCCATTCAAATTACCATCAATAAAATGCCATTGTGTTCGTTGTCCGTAGCTTATGCTGGCCCATACCATAACCCCACCTCCACCATGGGGTACTCTGTTCACAATGTTAACATCAGCAAACCTCTCACTCACTCACGCCATCTTTCCTGTACAGTTGGAAACGGGAATCATCCGTGAAGAGCACAATTCTCCAGCATGCCAGCAGCCATCAAAGGTGAACGTTTTTCCACTGAAGTCGGTTTACGATGCCAAACTGCATTCAAGGCAAGACCCTGGTAAGGACGACGAGCACGCAGATGAACTTCCCTGAGACAGTTTTTGACAGTTTATGTGGAAATTATTTGGTTGTGCAAACCCACAGTTTCATCAGCTGTCTGGGTGGCTAGTCTCAGACGATCCCGCAGGTGAAGAAGCAGGATGTGGAGGTTCTGGGCTGGCGTGATTACACGTGGTCTAGATTTGTGAGGCTAGTTGGACATACATGCTACACATGTCATGTGGATGGATTATTTTGGCAAAGGAGAAATACATACATACATACATACATACATACATACATACATACATACATACATCACATACATACATACATACATACATACATACATACATACATACATACATACACTTAGGTTGGAGTCATTCAAACTACTTTTTCAACCACTCCACAAATGTATTGTTAACAAACTATAGTTTTGCCAAGTCGGTTAGGACATCTACTTTGTGCGTGACACAAGTAATTTTTCCAACAATTGTTTACAGACAGATTATTTCACTTATAATTCACTGTATCACATACGCCAAGCATCACGTCTGGAGGAAACCTTGCACCATCCCTATGGTGAAGCATGGTGGTGGCAGCATCATGCTGTGGGGATGTTTTTCAGTGGCAGGGAGTGCGAGACTAGTCAGGATCAAGGCAAAGATGAATGGAGCAGAAATATCCTTGATGAAACCCTGCTCCAGAGGGCTCAGGACCTCAGACTGGGGTGAATGTTCACCTTCCAACAGGACAACAACCCTAAGCACACAGCTAAGACAACACAGGAGTGGCTTCGGGACAAGTCTCTGAATGTCCTTGAGTGGTTCAGCCAGTCCGGACTTGAACCCGGTCGAACATCTCTGGAGAGACCTGAAAATAACTGTGCAGCAACGCTCCCCATCCAACCTGACAGAGCTTGAGAGGATCTGCAGAGAATAATTGGAGAAACTCCAATTAGGTAAATAATAGTTTGCAGGAAAACTAATCGTTTGCCACAGCAGGAAAATAATCCTACAGCAAGATGTGAATTACTATGTGGATTATAGTTAAATGGACGTTTTATGTAGGGGTTGATACATTTTCCATTAGGGCAAATCAATTCTGACATTTTTAAGTGGAAATGTCAAACTTTAGAAGCCTTTTTAAACCTTGAATACACTACAAGTTTGCATTTCCGGCTGTGCATGAAAATTCTCAGCAACAAAAGAGTGAACAAATTAAGATCCGACAACTGTATATAAGGAATAGGATGCCATTTGGGATGCAGCAAGATATTACTGTATTGGTGGCTCTCCTTGTGCTCTAAATCATTCAGTGCTGGATTCCTTTCAGGAGCCCAGAGGCGTTTCATTACAATGGTGACCAAACCCCTGCTAATATAGACTGCATCCGAAATGCCACCATATTCCCTATATATTGCACTACTTTTGACCAAAGGGTGCCATTTGGGATGCAACAATAGCCAGGCATGCAGGCAGTCTCTTCCTGGTCTCATTAGCACAACAACATGGCTACCTGTCAACGCAGCTTGTCCTGCTCTCTACGTAGGCTAAGGAAGCTACTGCAACAGGAATTTAATCTCAGCCCAGACCTCCTCTGTATCTTCAGCAACAGTATGTGTGTGTGTGTGTGTGTGTGTGTGTGTGTGTGTGTGTGTGTGTGTGTGTGTGTGTGTGTGTGTGTGTGTGTGTGTGTGTGTGTGTGTGTGTGTGTGTGTGTGTGTGTGTGTGTGTGTGTGTCTGTGCGCAAGTGCATACGTGCACGCACAACTGTATTTGTGTGTGTGTGTGTTTGTCTATTTTCAAAATTCATGAAATTATCATTAATTTACTACAGTACTGCACTTTTGCTGACTGATCCAATCAAAACAACCATAAAAATAGCGCTGACCACATATGACCCCATCGGTCCAACTACCAGATTCCCGTCCAGGCGCTAAGGGAACACTCTGAAACACTTTGCCTCTAAATGCGCTCTATAGTCCATCAATCATTATCCTCTATACAAACACAGCATTCAGCAAGGAGTCTAAGGGTGTATCCGGTTAGGAAAAAGAACCAACAAGCTGGACAGACAGAGAGTGCTTGTGTTGGAGTGGGTCATTCTAATCTAACATGTGCACAAATTCATTATTATTCAACAGACACTGTTATTATTTAGAGCCAATACAAAGTGTTATCCATTTTTAGCCACTTGTAATAAAGTAGCTTCTGTCCTCTTCATAGCTTTGGCACAAAGTGAAGAAGGGATAGTGAGACTTTATAGGAGAAGAGGAGGAAGAGGAGGGTGAAAGGATGTAGGCATCACAAAAACCTGTAAGAGGAGGACATCATGGTTCCTCTCCCCGTTCTATCCCTCTTTTATTCTAATCTAGGCCTTCTTCAGGCTGCATGGGACGAATCTGGCATTACTGAAAGCAGTGACCCTACTACTCCACTCCTGTCTTTCCCTGCTCCTCTGTCTACATAGCCTGTGACCTGTGGTAGATTGAGTGACAGGTCTCCATTACTCCCTGTGGGGAGAGGAGTGGAAACATTACATGACCAAATAGTCCAGTCAGTCAATCACAGATAGGAGGCCAACAACACAGCACATTAGACATTTGTCTTTTTAAATTAAGTCCTCAACCTCCCCCATCCCCCACCAACCAGCTAGTAGCACACCCTGTTTAAATCAGGGACATGTCTGATGCATTGTCCTCCTGCAAACCCAAAACACAACCTGTCACCCTGCCATTCCCTTCTGTGACAGTGTCACATTTAGATGGAGCAGTCAGCTCCAGTTACATCCCAAAGGATTATGGGAGTATCTTTACCACTTTACAGAGACCTGGCCATGTTAAATCAGAGCTAGGGTTGCAAAGCTACCAGTAATTTACCAAAGTTACTGGAATCTTCAGTAATTTTGGCAATTAACAGGAAACATTTGGCAATCTATTGTAACTTTGTTCATTTACACTTGAATAACTTAAAAAAAAATGTATTCATACAGTGCCTTCATAAAGCATTCACACCCCTTGACTTTTTATTGTGTTACAAAGTGGGATGAAAATTGATTTATTTATAATTTTTCATCAAAACTGTAACTCGGCCACTCAGGAAAATTCACTGTCTTCTTGGTAAGCAACCAGTGTAGATTTGGCCTAGTGTTTTAGGTTATTGTCCTGCTGAAAGGTGAATTAATCTCCCGTCTGGCGGAAAGCAGACTGAACCAGATTTTCCTCATGAATTGTGCCTGTTCTTAGCTCCATTCTGTTTATTTTTATCCTGAAAAACTGCCCAGTCCTTCACGATTACAGGAATACCAATAACATGATGCAGCTACCACTATGCTTGAAAATATAATGAGTGGTGCTCAGCAATGTGTTGTATTAGATTTTCCCCAAACATAACACTTTGATTTCAGGACAAAACATTAATTGCTTTGCCAGATTTTTTGCTGTATAAATTGAGTGCCTTGTTGCAAACAGGATGCGTGTTTTGGAATATGTTTATTCTGTGCAGGCTTCCTTCTTTTCACTCTGTCATTTAGGTTAGTATTGTGGAGTAACTACAACAGTGTTCATCAATCCTCAGGTTTCTCCTATCACAGCCATTAAACTGTGTAACTGTTTTAAAGTCACCATTGGTCTTATGGTGAAATCACTGAGCGGTTTCCTTCCTCTCCGGCAAATGAGTTAGGATAGACGAAAGTACCTTTCTATTGACAGGGTGTATTGATACACCATTCAAAGAGTAATTAATAACTTCACCATGCTCAAAGGGATATTCAATGTCTACTTTTTTTCTTTTTTTACCCATCTACCAATAGTTGTCCTTTACGAGGCATTGGAAACCTCCTTGGTCTTTGTGGTTAAATCTGTGTTTGAAATTCACTGCTTGTTTAAGGGACCTTACAGACAATTGTATGCGTGGTGTACAGAGGTGAGGTAGTCATTCAAAAATCAGGATAAACACTATTATTGCACAGACAGTGAGTCCATGCAACTTATTGTATCTTGTTGAGCAAATGTTTACTCCTAAACTTATTTAGGCTTGCCATAACAGAGGTTGAATAATTGACTCAAGTGATTTTTAGCTTTTCATTTTTATTAATTTGTACAAATTTCAAAAAACATAATTCCACCTTGACATTATGGGATATTGTGTGTAGGCCAGTGACAAATCTCAATTTAATACATTTTAAATTCATTAAATGTGAAAAAAGTCAAGTGGTGTGAATACTTTCTGAAGGCACTGTATATAGTAGTCATGATTTATATAATATTGTCCATGAGTTTCTAGTGGATAGACCATTTGGTTCAAGAGAAAATAGCCCAATTAATGGCTTTATTTTCAATTAACTCTAAAACTCTTCCAACTATAGATTTTCTCCCCCCACATCTGCCACCAGTTTGATGCCAAAACATTGACAACATATACACATACATATACACCATATATATACACACACACACACACACACACACACACACACACACACACACACACACACACACATACATACATACATACATACATACATATATATATATATATATATATACACACACAGTCATATATATATCATGCTGAAACCCTCATATTTAGAATCATGTTTTACAGCTTTGTAATTCTGTTTTAATAACTGCATAAATTTTACATGCGATAAGATCACACAGAGGGCCAGAGATCATTACAGACAACTGTGATAATCTGAAGTACCCCAAAAGGTCATCACGTGATGTCACTGAGAGCAGGGATTTTGCTGTTGTCCCATTGGCCGAGCTAGTTGCCATCCGCCAGTCAAGCCATGTGTGGTGTCACTCACTCTCACAAAGAAAGGTTCAGAGAGAATGTCCCCTCAGAACACTGTTTTGGAAGGAATGTCACAAAGACTATTGTCTTGTAAACGTTGGAGATGTAGGCTGAGGGAGGTTCCAAAACATTTGCTGTTTTCACTCAGACAAATGTAAAAAGTGCTTTAATACTTTAAAATGTCTAACCAACTAGTATTTCCAATAGATATTGGGTAGTTTGCTCTACTCACAGATACATTTAGTAAAAGAGAAGTGAGCAACACATTGCACTTGTCTGGCATATTATGGCTTTCATAAATAAGTTATGTTGCTATGACTGGAGGAGATAAGAACAGTTTAAGGCAGAAGTTTACAAACACCTTAGCCAAATACATTGAGACTGTTTCACAATTCCTGACATTTAATCCTAATACAAATTCCCTGTCTTGGGTTAGTTAGGATCACCACTATTTAAAAAAAATATGAAATGTCAGAATAAAAGTAGAGAATTATTTATTTCAGCTTTTATTTCTTTCATCACATTTCCAGTGGGTCAGAAGTTTACATACACTCAATTAGTATTCGGTAGCATTGCCTTTAAATTCTTTAACTTGGGTCAAACGTTTTGGGTAGCCTTCCACAAGCTTCCCACAATAAGATGGGTGAATTTTGGCCCATTCCTCCTGACAGAGCCACTCCAATATATTGACTTTGTTGTACTTAAGCCATTTTGCCACAACTTTGGAAATATGCTTGGGGTCATTGTCCACTTGGAAGACCCATTTGCGACCAAGCTTTAACTTCCTGACTGATGTCTTGAGATGTTGCTTCAATATATCCACATAATGTTCCTCCCTCATGATGGCATCTATTTTGTGAAGTGCACCAGTCCCTCCTGCAGCAAAGCACCCCCACAACATAATTTGCAAGCCTCCCCCTTTTTCCTCCAAACAATATGGCCAAACAGTTCTCTGGTCTGATGAAACAAAAATAGGACATTTTGCCAAAAAGTACGATCTTTGTCCCCATGTGCAGTTGCAAACTGTAGTCTGGCTTTTTTATGGCGGTTTTGGAGCAGTGGCTTCTTCCTTGCTGAGCGGCCTTTCAAGTTATGTCAAAATAGGACTCGTTTTACTGTGGATATAGATACTTTTGTACCGGTTTCCTCCAGCATCTTCATAAGGTCCTTTGCTGTTGTTCTGGGATTGATTTGCACTTTTCACACCAAAGTACATTAATCTCCAGGAGACAGAACGCGTCTCCTTCCTGAGCGGTATGACGGCTGCGTGGTCCCATAGTGTTTATACTTGCGTACTATTGTTAGTACAGATGAACGTGGTAACTTCAGGCGTTTGGAAATCGCTCCCAAGGATGAACCAGACTTGTGGAGGTCTACAATTTTTTTTCTGAGGTCTTGGCTGATGTCTTTTGATTTTCCCATGATGTCAAGCATAGAGGCACTGAGTTTGAAGGTAGGCCTTGAAATACATCCACAGGTACACCTCCAATTGACTCAAATGATGTCAATTAGCCTATCAGAAGCCATGACATCATTTTCTGGAATTTTCCAAGCTGTTTAAAAGGCACAGTCAACTTAGTCTATGTAAACTTCTGACCCACTGGAATTGTGATAGTGAATTCTAAGTGAAACAATCCGTCTAAACAATTGTTGGAAAAATTACTTGTGTCATACACAAAGTAGATGTCCTAACCGACTTGGAAAAACTATAGCTTGTTAACAAGAAATTTGTGGAGTGGTTGAAAACCGAGTTTTAATGACTCCAACCTAAGTGTATGTAAACTTCTGACTTCAACTGTATGTCCTTGTTATTCAGGTTTTCTTAGTGTTAAACAACCAGAAAGATGTTTTGCGTTCCACAGAAGACAGTTGTTAAAAGTCCTAACTATGGGTTACTTCAAGATTTGTCAAAATGTCCAAACTACTGTTGCCACAGTAAAAAACAAACAAAAAATACGTATTAAAAGAGACAGCTGTGCGCTCATGCTGGTCACTTGAAATAGACGTCAATTTCGGAAATCGATATGCCTTCTTCGGAGCTCACACCCCCAAAAGAAAGATCACCCAGCAATTGGTGAGAACTCATGAGGCTGCTTATGTCACTGCGCTATGGCAGCTCTAGCAAGCCTTTAGAATATTATGAATACTGATGGTACCTTTTAAATATTTTGGTTTTAATGCCTAAAAACTGTTAACCTTTTGAGTCGTTTGTTTTAACCCTGTAACCACACGGAATTAACCTTGTAACCATACAGAATGAATGTGTCAACAAAAAAAACGTTCATCAAAATGTCAAATTTCGAGGGGAAACTATGAGATCTTGTTGATGTGCTAGCTGTCATCACTATAGATGAAGTCACACTGTCCAGTCTCAACAACACACACTGCTAGATAACTAATGTCCACCCTTACAAAAATGAATTTGTTGCAGCAAACGTCCCGCAAGTTTGCAGAAAATTTGCTGGAAACTAAATAGTATGCCACAAAATGTTGCCAGAAGTTTTCCAACGTTTTCCATTAGTGGTGAATGTGAGGAAAACCTGTGGCAACAACTTCCAAGACCTGTAACCATTGATGACCAATCAGAAGGATTAGAAACATCTGATGGAAAATGGAAACCAAGCTATCTAGCTTGCGACCTACCAAAGTTGTCCAGTGAGTTTCTAACTTATTAAACGTGACATTTTATTTGCTAAATTATGCCTAGTTTGCAATGTCATGTTTTATGGGATAGAGTGAAAGGCTGGGAGGATGCATCAACACCCTGGAAATGTGTTTGTGGTGCAATCACTCGTAACACTCATTTTTTGAGTGATAAATGAGTGTATTGTCTTCAAGATTGATATGGTAAGCAAATACAAGTATTCTCAAATGTAGCCCATACATAGTTTGTAACAATTAGATCTTTCATTGCTTTAAAACTAGTAGTAGCTAACTCATCTTGATCATGTTGTTCCCTCTCTCATTCTAGAAGCAATCAGTTACAAGGCAAACATACAGATTGAGGCCTACAATCAAATTGAGGACAGAGAAATGTGTGTGCACCAGACAGGTCAATGCTTCATGCATGCATGGATTTGAGATGTAAGTTACACTCTCCAAAAAAAAGCTGGGTTGTCTGAATGACTCAAATTGCAGGCATTGGGTCTATAGTTGGGTTGTTTTCTGTAAAAACAGGAAGGTTGGGTTGTGGGGCAAAGTCAACCAATTTTTTTTAGATGCATGCCAGCAAAGCCACTACACAACACTAAACAAGTCCACCATAACATGAGCAAGTGTCACGATGTGGCAACTTACAAGTCTTCTAGAGCGACTTTGTGACTGACTGGAAAACAGGCCCAGACAGAATGGCACATATGTATTAAGATACAGTATCAGTCAAATGTATGGACACAAATACTCATTCCAGGGTTTTTCAAAATGTTTTACAATTTTCTACATTGTAGAATAATAATGAAGGCATCAAAACTATGAAATAACACATCATGTAGTAACCCCCCCCCCAAAAGTGTTAAACAAATACGAGATTCTTCGAAGTAGCAACCCTTTGCCTTGATGACAGCTTTGCACACTCTTGGCATTCTCTCAACCAGCTTCATGAGATAGTCACCTGGAATGCATTTCAATTAACAGGTTTGCCTTGTTAAAAGTTAATGTGTGGAATTTCTTCCCTTCTTAATGCGTTGTGTTATGACAAAGTAGGGGTGGTATACAGAAGATAGCCCTATTTGGTAAAAAGACCAAAGTCCATTTATGGCAAGAACAGCTCAAATAAGAAAAGAGAAACAACAGTCCATCATTACGTTAAGACATGGTCAGTCACTCTGGAAAATTAAGTAATTTGAACGTTTCTTCAAGTGCAGTTGCAAAAAACATCAAGCACGATGATGAAACTGGCTCTCATGAGGACCGCCACAGGAAAGGAAGACCCAGTTACCTCTGCTGCAGAGGATAAGTTCATTAGAGTTACCAGCCTCAGAAATTGCAGCCCAAATAAATTCTTCAGAGTTCAAGTAACATCAACTGTTCAGAGGAGACTGCGTGAATCAGGCCTTCATGGTCGAATTGCTGCAAAGAAACCACTACTAAATGACACCAATAAGAAGAGAGAAACACGAGCAATGGTGGAAATCTTTGGTCTGATGAGTCCAAGTTTGAGATTTTTTGGTTCCTAACGCCGTGTCTTTGTGAGACGCAGAGTAGGTGAACGGAAGATATCAGTGTGTGTGGTTCCCACCGTGAAGCATGGAGTAGGTGTGATGGTGTGCTTTGCTGGTGATACTGTCTGTGATTTATTTAGAATTCAAGGCACACTTAACCAGCATGGCTACCACAGCATTCTGCAGCGATACGCCATCTCATCTGGTTTGTGCTTAGTGGGACTATCATACGTTTTTCAACAGGACAATGACCCAACACACCTCCAGGCTGTGTAAGGGCTATTTGACCAAGAAGGAGAGTGATGGTGCTACATCAGATGACCTGGCCTCCCCAATCAAACCAACTTCAACCCAATTGAGATGGTTTGGGATGAGTTGGACCACAGAGTGAAGGAAAAGCAGCCAACAAGTGCTCAGCGAGTTGAAAACAGCAGTTCTGGGAAACAGGTCAGGGTTCAAAAGCATTCCAGGTGACAACCTCATGAAGCTAGTTGAGAGAATGCCAAGAGTGTGCAAAGGTGACATCAAGACAAAGGGTGGCTACATTGAAGAATCTAATATATTGTATCCAAGACGTCTTGGTGGCGACCGGCAAGTTCGGCATGGTGGCAGCACTTTTACTTTGTGTTTGTTTTAAATGTTACTGGAAATAATTGCATCTGCTATTTAGATGAAAGAATAGTAAATTCTCAGCAACTTCTCAGTCATGCAAACACTTTTGATGGCATCCAGCACTTCGGATTTGGAAGGAATGTTATATACACCGAACTTTCATAGCACCTTGGCACAAACCAAAACGATCATCAAAATCTAGTCTGAAATCGCAAATTAAGGGTGGAGAACTTATAATAACTCTATTCCTTCTCTTATCAGGTGATATCCATCAATGCCCTGGACCTCACTTTATCATGAACCCCATCAAACGGCCTATGCTCCTCTTGCGAACGGTGGATAAAGAGTAACAGCAAAGCTTTGGTATGTTTGGAACGCGCGCAGTGGATTCATCTAAAATGCAGCGATTCTAGCTTTGGACACGGGGTCAATGAAGCTTACCGTTGCTGTCGGTGTGCTGTACCCGCGGGGTGTGTGAGCATTGAAGGTGGAGTGGGATCAGAGGACTTACCGAGAGTGGAGAGTGCACCGGAGGAGGGAGGCAATCAGAGGCGAGTGACGGGGGACGCGGTGGTGAGGACGATGGAGTGGCACCTGGGGAGGGGTGCTCCATGGCGACAGAGGCCACCGGAGGCAGGGCAGTGGGAAGATGGCAGCGCAGTGGGAGGCGAGTTACAAGTGGATCGGGAATTCAATGAGGCCTTTGGGAAGAAGGGCTTACATTTTGTGCACTTAAACGTCCAAAGCCTACTACCGAAGATGGATGAGATACGCCTGTTGGTTTGCAAATCAGAGGTGGGTGTCTTATGTTTTACTGAGACATGGTTGGATTCATCTGTTTGTGACTCAGAAATTGAGATAGGTAATTACTCTGTTGTCAGGAAGAATCGGAACGGTGGGGGAATATGTGCGTTTGTAAGATCTGACATTGCTTTTAACGTCAGATCGGATTTAAACGCTGATCTGGAGATTGTCTGGCTGGATATCTGCCTTCCCAAAACCAAGCCGATTTTGTTGGGGGTGTGTTTTATTGGCCGCCCAAGCAGAATGCATTCTATGAAGGTCTTGAAATTGTGTTGTCAAACTGTAATGATTCGCTGTTGAAGGAAATCATTTTGTTAGGGGATTTCAATACTGATGTCTGCAAAAAGAATAGCCCAACCCACAATGTATTTATGCAGTTTTGTAGATCACTTGCTCTGACCCAAATGATAAAAGATCCCACCAGAATATCTGAAACAGTGCAAAGTACAATTGACTTAATATTGGTGTCTGATAAATCTAAAATATCGCAGAGTGGAGTAATAGTCTATGGAATCAGTGATCATTTTATTACATTTTGCACAAGGAGGATTATTAAAGATATATTTAAGTGTCACAAAACCGTTAGAATCAGAGCACTCAAAGTACTGTGTAGAAAAGTTTAGGGAGGAAGTGGGTAAAATTGACTGGTCACCTGTGCTAGATAGTGTAGGGGTAGACAGGGACATGAAACAAGCTAAAGTTATACCTCTGTATAAGAAGGGGATAAAGTCTGACCCTGGGAATTTTCGGCCTGTATCTATCCTCTGTGTAACATCAAAGATCCTGGAGAGAATTGTACATGAGCAAATGTATGAATGTTAACAAACAGGGTCTAATGTAGGATTTTCAGTCGGGTTTTAGAAAAACATACTCCACTGATTCATGTCTACTTTACATGACTGACTTCATCAAAGAGATTGATGAGTGAAATCTGTGTGGAATGGTCCTGCTTGACCTACAGAAGGCCTTTGATATAGTTAACCACTGTCTCCTAATCTCCAAACTGGAGGCAGTGGGGTTAAGCAATATCCCTCTAGGCTGGGTAGAGTCCTATTTATCAGGAAGGGAGCAAGTAGTAGAGGTTAATGGTTCACTGTCTCAGGCAAAACCAATGAGTTGTGGCGTTCCGCAGGGGAGCGTACTTGGGCCTCTGCTGTTTTTATTGTATATTAATATGAAAGATGCTTGTTCTTGCCGTCTTTTTCTTTTTGCGGATGACTCTACAATTCTGGTGTCTCACAAAAGTAAAACTATGTTGCAGCGCATACTTAGCACAGAGCTTACTAACATTAGCAAATGGCTTGGAGATAAGCTATCTCTGCACTTAGGGAAAACTGAAGCAATTATTTTTGGATCCAGACCTAAATTGTGTAGGTCGTCTGAAATCAGAGTGGAGTTAGGGGGTGAGGTGCTGACTACTAAAACCTCTGTTAGCTACTTGGGATGTATCCTTGATGGAAGCTTGGGAGGTGTGAGCATGGCCAATAAGGTGCTAGGGAAGGTTAATGCCAGGACTAAGTTTTTGGCTAGAAAGTCCAGGCTGCTTGATAAGGACTCCATGAAAGTGCTAGCTACTGCCCTCATTCAATGCCATTTTGACTATGCTAGTACTTCCTGGTTTGGGGGCTGATCTAAACTTATAAAAGGGGAAGCTCCAGATAGCCCAGAATAAGTTGATCAGGGTAGTATTGAAGGTGAGTCCACGTACTCACATAGGCAGGAGCTGCTTTCAGGAACTAAACTGGCTGCCTGTTGAGGCTAGGGTGTCCCAGATTAGACTAGGTTTGGTTTACAGGAGTATTTATGGTCCTGCGCCCAGATATCTAAGTGATTACTTTCCTCGTGTAAGGGATGCACACAATCACAGCACCAGATCATGTGTTGCTGATTTGCGCTTATACAGGTTCAGGAATAATGCAGGGAAAGGTACTTTCTTCTATACTGGAGCCTCACAATGGAATGATTTGCCTCTTCCTATAAAAACAACGTCCTCTCTGGACAGATTTAAAAATAAAATAAAAATATGTTTGTCTTCTGTGCCAATATGAATAACCCCTATGATGTAACTGGAATGATGAGATAAAACAAAAACATAGATGTTCTTCTATTATTTCACTGCCATACTGTGTTCGATCTTGTCTAGCCATCTTGTCTCAAGAGGACCACAATGGAAATAAGTCCCAGACTTTGTTATCCTCAATGATTTTATTCATGTGCATGTATGGCTTTAAGTTTTGTGTGCTTGTTTTTTTTTTAAATGGTCGAATTAATAAACTAAACTAAATTTGATGAACACTTTTTTTGGTTACTACATGATTCCATATGTGTTATTACAATGTAGAAAATAGTAAAAATAAATAACCTTTGAATGAGTAGGTGAGTCCAAACTTTTGACTGGTACTGTACATCATTATTTCACATGGGTTGGGTCACAAGAATTTTCAGATATCAAAATGGTGTCGTGTCAAAAACTAAACTCAGATTTTTTTCACAATTGCTAATTTTGTAGCTTAGACTCTACTTTACATCTGAGGTTTTTGTGTTGTTCCCGCCATTGGATGACACAACATGCTCTTGAATACAGGGTCGGTGTCATTTTAATCAGAAATATAATTCATAGAATGGACCTATCCCTTCAGACCACTGCAATTTAGCTGGTACACTTGAAATGTAAATTGAATTGAAATTGTAACTTCTAATTACTACCACAAAGATGGCCGCCAGCCACTCACCGTTGAATGTCAATATAATTCATAGAAATGACCATTTTAAGTTGATTAATTTCAATAGATTTCCTATGGAGGATTGACAATATAATTTAAAACAAATCAATATTCCCATTCAAGTCAACGTTCTCTGACGTGTGGACCTCCAACCATCCTGGTGGTACCATTTGAAAGTAGAAATGTACATTTTATTCCCATTTTAATAAATGTATCAGCCAAAACATGACATGTACCCTGTAATCAAGAGCATGTTGTGTCTCAACCGATGGCGTGCACAACACAAAAACCTCAGATGGTGTAAAATAGGGGCTAAGCTACATATGTGACCCGATTCAGGAAACTAGGCGTATGTCGCAAGTCACGACTTCACAGGAGAACCGTTTGAATGTGAAATATATGATCAAAATCCGTTTTTTGGCAGAAATGCTTTCTCAAACAAGTGAACTTTCATGTGCCTTAAACGTGTATGCCATCTGTAAATACGAATGCAATTGTTAAATTACGAGCCTAGTTGGTTTAGCCACAGAAAAAGCCAGCAACCTTCCCGCTAGCCATGATTGGCTGAGATAATGAGTGGGCTGGACATGCCGAGAGATGAGTTTGAACAGATTGATCTGTGGTGTAGCATCGTGTCTATAAAATGAGCTGCTCGTTATGTGTAGATAATCCTTTCTACTGCAGTTTTTCGAAACATATAACATCAGCCATGGAGAACTGCAAATATGTTGCTACTGCTCTCAATAACATTGCTGCCCTGAATTTATCAGGCACTATCGACAAAGGTCAGAGGGAAATGTTGTGATGGACTACTTTCTGGAGGACGATCGTGCCATGAGGACTCTGACTGAAAATGAATCAGATGATGAGGAAATCCCTGATTTAGGTAAAAACATTTTTTAGTGATGTTCTCAGAATGCCATTTCGCATTGCTAGTTATAGCCTAATGTTAGCTAGCTAACTAGGTAACATTGAACCTATTTGGTTAACTTTAGCTAGCTATGACAATCGGTTTGCATTGCAAATTAAATCTTGCTGAAGTTTGATGGCTGGCTTGCTAGCTAACATTGTGTATGAACTATCTATTGTATAATAATGCTAAAATATTTGTATCTGGAGTTTGTCTTTCAGCATCAGTAGAACACGCCTGACTCTCCTCCACCAGTCATACAAGGAGAATGGTCTAATGCCTCCCATCAAAAAGAGACCTGGCCCAAGCAAGCACTGATTACAACTGAAGCATGAGGCCTTGTAGCAAGTGGTGAACTTCAACAACTACGCAGAGGATAATGCAATTGTATTGCCAGAGGTATGTGTAGTTGGGCTCTCTTCCTTCATGAATCTGTGGAGAAAAGTGCTGCCCCACATCTCATGCACTAAGCCCAGGACAGACCTGTGCTTGCAGTGCCAGAGGTTTAACTATCAGGTCTTCAGATCTGCCAGAAGCTGTTAAGTCAGCCAAGCTGTGGAAGCAAGAGCAGCATCTCCTGCTTGTTCAGAGTGAGCGGTCTGTCTACCAGAAGATGGTCGTTGACTGCAAGACCACCTGTCAAGACCTGCAGTTGTCTCTGGAGCCCCTACTGAACCAGCAAACAAAGACATCAGGATGCATTACAGCTTTGATTTTGCTCAAAAAGTAACATTTCCTCCTTTATACTGATTAAGGACATAGATGGGTATACACAAAAAAAAAAATATATATATATATATATATATATATATATATATGGGAGGCAGGCAAATGCCTTTGAGCTGTGTAAAGACAGATTGATAAGGGTGAGACAATTAATTATAATTTATCTTAATGTTATTTTGTTGTTTGCAGGTGCACTATCCTTCTGACACTATGCAGCCAGATCCCATCTACTTTTTAACTCCTTGCAAGTGGGGCTTGTTCGGTGTCTTCTTTGAAGAAAAACCACAACAAGTCAACTACTTGATTGATAAAGGCATGGTCATCCAGCAAAGGCAGCAGCGCAGTCATCAACTACATGCACCATTTCTTCACCAACTACGGAGTTGGGGAAACACGCGTGGACCTGAATTGTGATAACTGCAGTGGCCAAAACAATAACAAGTTTGTGCTCTGGTATTGTGTCTGAGTAAGCGTCATGTAATATTTATAAAATATTTTAATCTGGACACTTTCTGTTCACCAGGAACTTTTCCCTTATTGTAGTCTACTACCACTGTTTAGCACATGACCTTACATTTGAATCCTTAAAGAGATGGGTGGGGCTGGCTTAAGAGGGTGTGAACAATAGGTAGACCTAGAATTCTAGAGAGCATATTCTTTACCTGTAGCTGTGGCTCTGCTGGAACTGGATGGGCACTCCTGAGGTTTGCACGCGAGCAGCATCTGTCTTTGCAGATGTAGAGACGGCCCCATGCAACGTATGGCAATCCCCTGCTGACTCCGCTCTCCACCTCCGCCACCCATGCTCTCCCCCACACCCTCCAGGTTAGGGCTGCATCCCTCCAGAGCCCGCCTGACCCCGGCCTCCACTTCCCTGCTGGGCCTCGTCTGGGGGACGTGAGGATCCTGGGGACGTGTCTGGACCATCAGCCTGACCTGGGGGGTGGAAGTGGGTCTGTGGCTGTGATGCAGCTCTAGTTCCTCATCCTCAGGGATGGGGTTGTACCAGATCTCCCCCTCATCGTCTGCATCATTCTCCTCAGTCGGTTCCACACACCTGGAATGAGGCGCCACACGGGCGTGGCCCATTCTAACGAGGGGCAGGTGTAGGCAGAGGGGGTGGGATAGGGTTGGCCCGGGAGGGTTTAGGTTCTCTGGGGAGGAGCTAAGAGTGGAGAGTGGAGCTTGTCCGTGTCCATTGTATTCCTCTGCTCCCAGACGGTACCGGGGGTCGTCCGTGGCGTGATGCGGCCTCCCAGAGCTCTGCTGGAGCCAGTTACGTTTCTTGGAGACGGTGATGGTGTTGAGCGGGGGTCTCCATAGCGACGTCTCGACGGCCTTGCCCCCGCCCACATCAAGGCCGTTGGCGAAGGAGGAGTGGTCATTTTCTATCAGAGCTGCAGGAGAGAGAGAGACGTGTCAGACTGTAGAGCAGGAGAGACTGAGGCTGCATCTGAAATGGCATCCCATTGTCTGGTCAAAAGTAGTGCACTATGTAGAGAAAAGGGTGCCATTTTGGACGCCTTCTAATACTAGTATCTCACACGACCATCTGCTTACCTGTGCCCCTTCATACAGGAGCCCTAACACACAAAGAGGTATCCAGGCAACTATCACTGTGGAAATTGTGGTGGCTGTTTTATAACCCTTATCGCCACCTGTTGAATCATAGTCTCCCACTTGTTTTCTCAACCCAACATTTGATTAAATGATTCTATTTGCCTTGGGAGGATAACATTGTGTCTTTGCTACTTTCTCCTTCACACTCAACCACAAATACACTATTCGAAAACCAAACACGCCATCTCTCTTCACAGCTGTATTTCACTTCCGACAGTCAGAATGAAATGGGTGTTTTGTCAATATCCTCTTATGCTCTGCTATATTTTGACCAAACAAACGTTTTAATTACTACGCTACAGGCCCTGTACCGCACTAGCACATTAGGCTCCAATGACTTCCCATGTCGGAAATGTCAACTTGGGGAATGTACGAGCTCAAACCGATCAGGCGATAACAAAGAGACGGGACAGAGTCAGAGCACCTCAAACACTCTACACTCCTCAAACAGAGCGGAAAGAAAATCATAAAAACCCCCGCCGCCATGACAGCTGTGAAAATAGAAGAGCGAGGGATAAAGAGGAGGAGGGGATGAAAGGATGAGAATCATGGTTGGGGCGGTTGAAATATACTGAACAAATATATAACGGCAACATACAACAATTTCAAAGATTTTACCGAGTTACAGTTAATTTGTTGGTCACAGATACCACCACCCCCCAAAAAAGGAAGGGCTGTGAATCAGAAAACTAGTCAGTATACCGGTGTGACCACCATTTGCCTCATGCAGCTCAACACATCTCCTTCGCATAGAGTTGATCAAGCTGTTGATTGTGGCCTGTAGAATGTTGTCCCACTCCTCATCAATGGCTGTGCGAAGTTGCTAGATATTGGCAGGAACTGGCAGAGCACCCAAAAACGCTCAATGGGTGACATGTCTGGTGAGAATGCAGGCCATGGAAGAACTGGGACATTTTCAACTTCCACTAATTGTGTACAGATCCTTGCGACATGGGGCCGTGCATTATCATGCTGAAACATGAGGTGATGGCAGCGGATGAATGGCATAACAATGAGCCTCAGGATCTCTTCATGGTATCTCTGTGCATTGAAATTGCCATCGATAAAATGCAATCGTGTTCATAGATTATGCTTCTACACCTGCATTGTTTGCTGTTTGGGGTTCTAGGCTGGGTTTCTGTACAGCACTTTGAGATATCAGCTGATGTAAGAAGGGCTATATAAATAAGTTTGATTTGATTTACATTTGATTTGAATATGCCTGCCAATACCATAACCCACCGCCACCATGGGGCACTCAGTTCACAACGTTGACATCAGCAAACCGCTTGCCCACACGACACCATAAACGTGATCTGCGGTTGTGAGGCCAGATGGATGTACTGTCACATCCTCAAAAACGATGTTGGAGGCGGCTTATGGTAGAAAAATTTAAATGTATTATCTGGCAACAGCTCTGGTGGCCATTCCTGCAGTAAGCATGCCAATTTCATGCTTCCTCAAAACTTGAGACATCTGTGGCATTGTGTTGTGTGACAAACATTTTGGAGGGATCTTTTATTGTCCCCAGCACAAGGTGTTCAATCAGCCGCTTGATATGCCACACCTGTCATGTGGATGGATTATCTTGGCAAAGGAGAAATGGTCACCAACAGGGATGTAAACAAGTTTGTGCACCAAATTTGAGAGAAATAAGATTTGTGTGTATGAAACATTACTGGGATCCTTTATTTCAGCTCATGAAACATGGGACCAACACTTTACATTATATTTTTGTTCAGTGTAAGTACAGCCAGTGGCAATATGAACATGAATAGGGACTGATAAAAGGTGGCGATGTGGTAGCTTCTGGCTTGATATTCAAAGGGTTCAGAGAGTTACATCCCCATTCAACACAACAAGAGAAGGGGTGTCTGTGTGTCTGTACAGCTCGCAGCTCTGTGTGTACAGTTTACCTAGCAGATAGTAAAAAGACTCTTACAAGTCGCAAAGTAATTGACCCTGCAAATCATGCAAAGATTGTCTGTCTGACAGGTCCTGTTTTTCTGCTGGGAGTGTTGACAAGCCATGGGCTGATGAGCAGATGCTGCCTGCTGGGAGAGAAAGAGAAAAACCGACAAGCTGGATCTGAGTGGGCTGGATCCTGCTGCAACGCGCATGGCATGGCAGTCTTCTCTCTGTAAAGACAGCCTTCTCTCTCAGCCTAGATGAGCTCTCCACAGGACACGCTAATGACAAGTTCTCGTTTCCTTAAGGAAACAGATTTCATGTCAGCCAGTCTACAACCACCAAATTACAGACTGGCTGCTGAGAATATTTTCATACATACACTACCGTTCAAAAGTTTGGGGTCACTTGTTTCTGGCCTGTAATCGAACCTACAAATGCTGATGCTCCAGATGCTCAACTAGTCTAAAGAAGGCCAGTTTTATTGCTTCTTTAAATCAGAACAACAGTTTTCAGCTGTGCTAACATAATTGCAAAAGGGTTTTCTAATGATCAATTAGCCTTTTAAAATTATAAACTTGTATTAGCTAACACAATGTGCCATTGGAACACAGGAGTGATGGTTGCCGATAATGGACCTCTGTACGCCTATGTAGATATTCCATTAAAAAATGTTTACAATAAAAGCCGTTTCCAGCTACAATAGTCATTTACAACATTAACAAAATCTACACTGTATTTCTGATACATTTTATGTTATTTTAGTGGACAAAAAAATGATTTTCTTTCAAAAACAAGGACATTTCTAAGTGACCCCAAACTTTTGAATGGTAGTGTAGGGTCCAGGGTTGGGTGTTGGTGTGTGTGGACACGTCTGTGTCAGAATAAATTGCTTTCCATTTCTTTTTAACCAGTACAATCAGGAATTTAAGAGAACAGATATCACATGGCCTGTAAAGTTGCGTAAATTGGCAAGCTATTCTGAGTTCTCTAGATGGAGACTAAGATGCTTTTGTGAGTATGTTACTGTGTGTGCGCGTGCATGGACTTCATGGTGAGAGACTAGAGCTCCACTGGGATAAGTTCCCTGAAAAAATATATATATAAACCTCTGAGCTAAGGCTTGGGTTTCCTCTTCTCACATCGACTGACTGCATTTTATTAACTCTTAAAGAAAGCAACAGTTGACTTTGGAATAATTGCTGCCATCTACACTACCCAAATCTCTTCAACCGAGCCTTAAAGTGTAAAGTTCCTCTCACCATAACAGATGTTTTTTTGGAGTTATTGAATCATTTCATGCTTCCTGAGAAAAAAATATTCCTGTGATTCTCAGTCCCCCCACTGAGGCCTACAAAGCAGGTGGTCGGCCCTATGCTGAACCTATTTAGTCGACTCTTTGGTCAATAGGCTGCTGATCGACCGAGATTTCTTTAGTCGAGCAGTAGCAAAAAAAAAGTGTCAAAAGTTTGGACACACCTACTTTTTGCCGGATTTCTTTATTTTTACTATTTTCTACATTGTAGAATAATAGTGAAGACATCAAAACTATCTGTACATTTTTGGACAAACTGATCATAGCGAAAAAATGTCATATCTTTGCATTTCCCACTGTGTAAACACATTGCAAATAGGCTTGCAATAACTCCTGATAAAGTTGGGTAGCTGATATTCAGTGCTTAACAGCCAAATTGATTAGTCACAGCAATCAAGACTAACAAAGCCAATGCAATGGCATATTTTACAAAAGGTGGACCTACCACATGGATGGGTAAGCACGAGCAGAATTATTTTGGATGTCTTTTTTTATCCTGTCTGCACATTGTTTTTTGGTGTTTTATAAAACGGTAGGCTTACCACATAGATAAAACTCAATTTCAGGCAACACTGTAGGCTACACCTTAGTAAGCACGGACCGACACCTTTTAGACGTCTTTTTTTGGTACAGTTCCGGACCGGCCTTGATTTCCACATCCACAGACATCACTTTTTGGTCCGACCAAATCTGAACTAATCATTCATGTCTATGTTTGGTTCAGATTTGGTGCGGTCCAGACAGGCCCTGATTTCAATGTCCACGGATTTTTGGTCCGGTCCAGACCAGACAATCTGAACCATCATAGATGTTTAGTTCAGATTTTGTCCAGTCTGGACAAGACTTGATTTGGTCCAAACATAGACGTCTATAAATGACTTCTTTTCGACTTTCATTCAGAACCAAAAATAAGCCTGATTTCAACACCTGGAATTACGTATTTTCAACATTCGGAAAATATACCTTTTCAGCTTCCTGGAAAATATATATTTAAAACATACGGAAAATACCATTTCACCTTTCATCCAGAAGCTAAATTGGATCTAACTTCAACGTCTGGAAATTATGTATTTTAGACGTCTTTTCAACGTCATTTTGCTTACAGGGACTATTCTAGTTTTGCGGGGGCAACATTTTTTGGTCTCACCTATGGCGGCAGAACGGCAATGACCAGACTGGCTATAGGTCAGGCACTATTGTGCCCTATTCAGACGGGATTTGTCTTCCGGGGGAGGTCGGGTAATGTAATTATGTGCACGAGCATAAAACACTACATTTGTCAATTTTGTCGCGTCCGAATCTGCCACATCAGTAATTTGATAAACACTTTGATGTTCAGTGGTGGTCGCTGCAGCAGTGAGACAACGCGTGCTAGTCACAATCACTCGCTATCTTTATTTTATTTTTTTAAACACAGTGTAGCGAGTCCGAGCCTGGCCCAGCACAATTAAATCAATTGCTGGTTGGACTCCCTCAAGTCATTTGTGTGTCTTAATTAGGTTAATCAAACTGTGTGCTAAAAGATTCAGACAAACTCAGTGAATATTGTTGATTAAAACACATAGGATGTGTCAATATATGGAAAAATACATGTTCAAAAATGTCGACCAATCAAATGAACAGACGACTCTTTTGTCAGGGACAGCCCTACTTCGTAATACACTGTGATCTTCATACGGGAACACGCATACATTAAAGAGGGAACCACTTTAGTTCAAAAAGTCTGACTCTGCACACTTCAAGGATACCAAAAACCTTAGAAAGTGCTTCGCCACAGTATATTTACTACGACTAAGCAAGAGGCACGTCAGGAATCTGTTTACAGTGAGCGAGCCAGCAGTCTGTTTGCATTAGCTCGGCTTAAGCTCATGTCCTCTTGGAAGGGATGGTATGTTTACTTTAGCTTATGCTAAGTTCAGGGACTGGCCTGTTAGCTTTAGCAGGTGCTGAGTAGAGGAGATGTCCTGTTAGCTTTAGCATGTGCTGACTAAAGTTACACGAAATGAGTGCATGTTGTGTCTCTTTCATATTTAAAAATGTTTTATATGAATAAAGACTTGCTAAAGTGTCAAACTTCAGAATTTTGACATGTCCCTCTGTGCATCCCTTGACTTCTTTTTTGGCACTGTTACGGTCAACCTGTTACTTTATTAAGGCACTTAATAGGCACTTACTATAGGATGTTTAATTGAACCTTGAGACAGGAAGTGTTTTTTATTAAGTTGTTCTCTTTATGACAGAATGTTAAAATCAGGTGAAATAGAACAGGTTTTTCTCATCAACAGGATTCTAGACTGCGACCATATAGTCACATTTTGCGTCTGTTTGACTTCTCAAAAATAACTGTCATAGAGTCCAGCCACCCAACCAACCCATAGACTGTGCTCTATGCTACCGCACAGCAGTGGAGTAAAGTACTTCATTACAAATTCTTTAAAGTTCTACTTAAGTCGTTTTTTGGGGTATTTATATGTGACAAATTTTACTTAACTACATCCCTAAAAGAATATGTACTTTACTCCATACATTTTCCCTGACACCCAAAAGTACTTGCTACATTTTGAATGGCTAGCAGGACAGGAAAATTGTCAAATGAATGCACTTATCAAGAGAACATCCCTGGTCATCCCTATTGCCTCTGATCTGGCGGACTCACTAAACACAAATGCTTCGTTTCTAAATTATGTGTTGGAGTGTGCCCCTGGCTATCCATAAATAAATAAAAATACTTTTACTCAAGTATGACAATTGGGTACTTTTTCCACCACTGCCGTTGTGGTGCCATATTTTTCCATGTTTTAATAATGGATTTAATGGTGCTCCGTGGGAAGTTCAAAGTTTTGGATATTTTTTTTATAACCCAACCCTGATGTGTACTTCTCCACAACTTTGTTCCTGACCTGTTTGGCGAGCTCCTTGGTCTTCAGGTGCCGCTTGCTTTGTGGTGTTGCAGACTCTGGGGCCTTTCAGAACAGGTGTAAAAATACTGAGATCATGTGACCCTTAGATTGCGCACAGGCGGACTTTATTTAACTAATTATGCGACTTCTGAAGGTAATTGGTTGCACCATATCTTATTTAGGGGCTGCATAGCAAATGAGGTGAATACATATGCACACACTACTTTTACGTTTTTAATAAATTTTTAATTTTTAAATAAGTTATTTTTTTCATTTCACTTCATCAATTTGGACTATTTTGTGTATGTCCATTATATGAAATCCAAATAAAAATCAATTTAAATTACAGGTTGTAATGCAACAAAATAGGAAAAACGCCAAGGGGGATGAATGCTTTTGCAAGGCACTGTAAATCCATTTAATATACACCATCACAATGAATCCATTATTTATTTTAGGCAGGTCTAAAGAAACATTATGATATGGAGAAAATGTATTTCAGAGGAACAGAATAGCATCCCACTGGGCATATACGTCATTTCAACATCTAGTTTTGATTTACATTTGGTTGAGTTGTCAGCTGAAGTGAATTCAACATGAACTCAACAAAACAATTCACCATGTCATTTAGGTTGAAAGTTAGGTGAAAAAAAAGACAAAATGCCCTTATGTTGATGACTTTTTGCAAATCCAATTAGTTTTCCACATTGATTAAATGTCTTCACATAGATTTTTGGGGTTGAAATGACGTGGAAATAACATTGATTAACCAGATTTTTCCCAGTGGAATATTCAGAGTTGGCCTACTGTATGTTATCTGGCTATGCACCATGCCAATGGCAGCATAGGCTAGTCAATTTAGCAGACAAGAGATGTTTATAAATTCCATGCCATTTTTTCATATTATATGATTTTAAAGTAAGAAGAATACAACTGAACATAACTGAATAAAATAGAAAGGATATTGTTCCCTTTCCTGAGCGAGTACGCATAAGAGCTACCATAAAACTTAAATTAAACGCAGTCTCAAATAGCCGCTTGTCCCTTTTAATAGCCCGACAACAACACACATTTCAGCAAATAAACGCCTGTTTAAAATAAACACTGGGTCTAAATGAATTACCATGAATTGTTTACGAGGTTTAATGTTTGATTTGTCACATTAAATAATTCAGTAATGATTCAATAAAATGATGGCAATCATCAGTTTTTTTCAGCAGTAAGAAACTGATAGCCATTGGCTGCTAACAGCTGAGAACGGTTAGCTAACTGGCAAGCACAAAAACAGTCAAAGAGGAGAATAATTATTGTCAAGGAATTTTTATTTATTTATTTTAATAAAGGGATACTAAGACAAAAGAAATGTGACAGTGTGTAAATGATACCACATTAGTGCAGGAAGAAGAAATGGACTAAAATGCTGGATATGAATGCTGGAATTAAACAATTAACTATGCAAATGAAGAAAAGCTGTGTGCATTAAGGAAATAGACAGCTGGCTCAAATAGAAGTCTGTCTCTATTAAGTGCCTGTTTTGTTCAGTGATTTAAGTAAATAAACACCCAGACAGAACTGAGGCGCCACTACAGCCTGGGGTTCGATCCGGCCATGACCGGGAGCCCCATAGAGCAGTGCACAATTGGCCCAGCATCGTCCAGGTTAGGGTAGGGCTTGGCCGGGGGGCTTTCCTTGGCTCAACAGGCTCTAGCGACTCCTTGTGGTGGGCCGGGTGCCTGCAAGCCTACTTCGATTGTCAGTTGAACGGTGTTTTCTCCGAAACATTGGCACGGCTGGCTTCCAGGTTAAGTGAGCACAGTGCGGCTTGGCAGGTCATAATTTGGAGGACGCATGTCTCAACCTTCACCTCTCCTGAACCCGTTGGGGATTTGTAGCGATGAGAGAACATAGTAACTACCAATTGGGGAGAAAAATGGGCTTAAATATAAATAATAACAGATCCCCCAAAAAATTTGCAGTGGCCTATAGGCTAGACCAATTATGTATCAAAGACATTTTTTTTGCTGTGCTTAATATGCGGTGGGCTATTAGGTTATGTATTGTATAATGGCACAATCATTATTTTAATTCAGGCTTTTTTTGGGGCTTGGGCTCATAAACTCAACTGCGTGTATTTTCAGCAAACTTAACATGTTTAAATATTTGTATGAACATAACAAGATTCAACAACTGAGATACAAACTGAACAAGTTCCACAGACTAACAGAAATTGAATAATGTGTCCCTGAACAAAGGGGGGGAGGGGGGGTCAAAATCAAAAGTAACAGTCAGTATCGGGTGTGGCCACCAGCTGCATTAAGTACTGCAGTGCATCTCCTCCTCATGGACTGCACCGGATTTGCCAGTTCTTGCTGTGAAATGTTACCCCACTCTTCCACCAAGGTCCCTGCAAGTTCCCGGACCTTTCTGGGGAAATGGCCCTAGCCTTCACCCTCCGATCCAATAGGTCACAGACATGCTCAAATGGATTGAGATCCAGGCTCTTCGCTGGCCATGGCAGAACACTGACATTCCTGTCTTGCAGGAAATCACACACAGAACGAGCAGTATGGCTGGTGGCATTGTCATGCTGGAGGGTCATGTCAGGATGAGCCTGCAGGAAGGGTACCACATGAGGGAGGAGGATGTCTTCCCTGTAACACACAGCATTGAGATTGCATGCAATGGCAACAAGCTCAGTCCGATGATGCTGTGACACACCGCCCCAGACCATGACGGACCCTCCACCTCCAAATCGATCCCGCTCCAGAGTACAGGCCTCTGTGTAACGCTCATTCCTTCGACGATAAACGCGAATCCGACTATCACCCCTGGTGAGACAAAACCGCGAATCTGCCTTACAACAGGCCTACAAGCCCTCAGTCCAGCCTCTGTCAGCCTATTGCGGACAGTCTGAGCACTGATGGAGGGATTGTGCGTTCCTGGTGTAACTCGGGCAGTTGTTGTTGCCATCCTGTACCTGTCCCGCAGGTGTGATGTTCGGATGTACCGATCCTGTGCAGGTGTTGTTACACGTGGTCTGCCACTGCGAGGACAATCAGCTGTCCATCCTGTCTCCCAGTAGCGCTGTCTTAGGCGTCTCACAGTACGGACATTGCAATTTATTGCCCTGGCCACATCTGCAGTCATCATGCCTCCTTGCAGCATGCCTAAGGCACGTTCACGCAGATGAGCAGGGACCCTGGGCATCTTTCTTTTGGTGTTTTTCAGAGTCAATAGAAAGGCCTCTTTAGTGTCCTAAGTTTTCATAACTGTGACCTTAATTGGCTACCGTCAGTAAGCTGTTAGTGTCTTAATGACCGTTCCACAGTTGCATGTTCATTAATTGTTTATGGTTCATTGAGCAAGCATGGGAAACAGTGTTTAAACCCTTTACAATGAAGATCTGTGAAGTTATTTGGATTTTTACAAATTATCTTTGAAAGACAGGGCCCTGAAAAAGGGACGTTTCTTTTTTTGCTGAGTTTATATAGGCCTGTGCATATGCATAAGCTCCAATATATTTATGAGACGTCTTAAACGCTTTTAATGAATCATCACCTTTCAAAGCGGTGTCTATTTCATTGTTTGGCTTTGAAACAACATCCACAACAACTATGTTTTCCACTGAGTTTCAAGCTGTTGTTGAACTTCTTTCTTAAAATTGATCCATCACAGTGAGGTCAAACAATGTAGCCTAACGATAAGTTTTAAAAGCATGAAACTGTTTTGATGATAAGTGTTTGATGTGATTTTCGAGTGCATTTGTATTATGAGAATAAAGGGACAAGAGCGCTGAGTACCAGACCATTACTGAGCTGGTGGTCGTTAGCAAATTGGGTACTTCCAAAGCATCAGCGCCATTCATGTACAGAGCGAATAGGAGGAGATTACCGTGACTCAACGGTCAAGTTGTCACGCCCTGACCTGAGAGAGACGGTTTATTTCTCTATTTTGTTAGGTCAGGGTGTGGGGTGGGCATTCTATGTTTTGTATTTCTTTGTTTTGGGCCGAGTATGGTTCCTAATCAGAGGCAGCTGTCTATCGTTGTCTCTGATTAGGAATCATACATAGGCAGCCTTTTCCCACCTGTGTTTGTGGGTAGTTGTTTTCTGTTTTGTTATAGGTGACCTGACAGAACTGTTGGCTTTCGTTTTTTTGTTCTCAGAATTAAATAAATCATGAACACTCACGACGCTGCGCTTTGGTACCCTCTTTAGGACGGTCGTAACACAAGTAGAATTTGACTGCGGTCATGAGTCATGACTGCCGGTGTGGCAGTAATACGGTAACCCCAACAGCCCTAGCCTTAGCTCAAGTTGAATTAGAGGCAGCAGTCTTACAGGCTAGTGTGAGTTGAGCTGGTCACTGCAGAGCTGTCTCCTTTAAGGGGTCTTTCATAAGAGAGAGGGATCGTGCTCCAACACGTAGAACATTCCAGACCACAGCTCCTCTAGATTTACAGCCTTCTCTTAGACCTCCATCACACACGGCACGGCACCACCCTCCCCTAACACTACTCCTTCCATTTGCTACTATCTACTGTACCATCACACTCAAACTGTAAACGCATATGCCCTTCATATCAACATACGATGCTTTGAAAATAAAAATACCATGCCATGGAGACTCAAGCAGGAAAGAACCAACTGAAAAATAACTTCTGCGTGTTCTAGAAAAGTTACTCCTATCATCCATCAACTCAGTAAGCTGTGTGAGAACTAAAGAACTGGTGAAAAACATTTAAACTGGGTCAACCCCAACCGCAGCGTGTGAGCGCAGTATGAGTGTGAGCACGGTGTGTGCGCTGTCTGTGTGTGTGTGTATACCCTGACCTGACCCCAAGATAACGGTAGTTATCCTGAGGCTTCCTTCGACCTGGGCTGCTATTTGGCGTGAGAGTCTGGTGACCTTCCCCACCAGTGTCCACCATGGTCTCCACACACACACATACAAACAGACAGACACACAGTGCAGGCCAATTAAAAGTCACGCAGAGTGAGTGCTGTATCCCTGTGTCTCAGAGAGTGTCCTTCCTGCCCAATGAACATTCAAGACCTTAGGGGTAACAGATGGCCTGGTTAAATAACACACTGGTGTGTGTGTGTGTGTGTGTGTGTGTGTGTGTGTGTGTGTGTGTGTGTGTGTGTGTGTGTGTGTGTGTGTGTGTGTGTGTGTGTCCTCTTCCATGCAATCACATGACCCTGCCACCCTGTTGCAAGGGTGAGAATTGGAAACAGTTTCACCCTCCTGTTCACATAGAATTCCAAGAGAAAATAACAAGACGTCTGGCTCTGCCACCCTGGTGCCTCCTCTACCTCATTCATCACCTGATCTGTCTTTAGCATCACCATCATCCATAAATCTATCCACTTACACAAACAGCAGACAAGAGGAAGCATTGTACCTGGTAACCTGGAACTGGTTCTATGTATGTTTGTGAGAGAAAACCATGCAGCTCAGTAACAAGACTTGACGTGATACAGACACTGAGAGTGACAGTCTTAACATGACTTAACAGTGGAGGGAAGTAGACAAAGAGAATCAGATTATGCCACTTTAATAGATTAACAAGAGCAAGGGAGATCACTTTACCCTGGGTTATGTGTTATGGCAAAAGGGCTATGCCACAATTTTGCAAAGCATCAGCTCTTACGACCGGATATATCACCATTATAAAGTATGTGAAACATCTATTATTTGTGAAACGTCTATGTCAACCTTTTAAAGGGTTTATGAATCCTTTACGCATTATAAGTTATATAGTGTGACCACGGACAAATATTACGAGGGGAACAGACTGAGCCACAGACTGAGGCATAACAGGAACTGAGAAAGGGATAGGCAAGGACACAGAGAAAATCACATTTTCAAAGTTCAAACAGCAGGTGGGTGTTTTACCCTGCTGGCTAGCATGGCTATACAGTGCATTTGGAAAGTATTCAGACTGCTTGACTTTTCCCCCATTTTGTTACATTACAGCCTTATTCTAAATGTGATGAAATTGTTAATTTCCCCCTCATCAATCTACACACAATACCACATAATGACAAAGCAAAAACAGGTTTTTAGACATTTTTGCAAATCTATATTAAAAATATTTTCAATAAAATCACATTTACATCTGCATTCAGACCTTTTAATAAGTACTTTGTTGAAGCACCTTTGGAAGCAATTACAGTCTTCTTGGGTATGACGCTAGAAGCTTGGCACACCTGTATTTGGGGAGTTTCTCCCATTCTTCTCTGCAGATCCTCTCAAGCTGTCAGGTTGGAAGGGGAGTGTCACTGCACAGCTAATTTCAGGTCTCTCCAGAGATGTTCGATCGGGTTTAAGTCCGGGCACTGTCTGGGCCACTCAAGGACATTCAGAGACTTGTCCCCAACCCACTCCTGCGTTGTTGTAGCTGTGTGCTTAGGGTTGTTGTTCTGTTGGAAGGTGAACCTTCGCCACAGTCTGAGGTCCTGAGCACTGGAGAAGGTTTTCATCAAGGAGCTCTCTGTACTTGGCGCACTTTCTTCTTTCCCTCGATCCTGACTAGTCTCCCAGTCCCTGCCTCTGAAAAACATCCCCACAGCATGATACTGCCACCACCACCATGCTTCAACATAGGGATGGTGCAAGGTTCCCTCCAGACATGACACTTAGCATTCAGGGCAAAGAGTTCAATCTTGAGTTCATCAGACCAGAGAATCTTGTTTCTCATGGTCTGAGAGTCCTTTAAATGCCTTTTGGCAAACTCCAAGTGGGCTGTCATGTGAATTAGGGATGGCACGATATATCGGTGAACATATCGGAATCGGACGATATTAGCTAAAAATGACAACATCGTGTCAGCCCGATGTGTAGTTTAACGCCGATGTGCAAAACCGATGTCAAAGCTGACGTGCATACCTATATTACATAGGTACATGAAGTAATGACGCCATGTAAAATTTTGCGCTACACGTGCAACACAGCATTCCCAACCTAGCCCACAATGTCTGCTGTGTGGATCGAGCGGTCAACAAGTCGAGCAGTCATTTGAAAGAGTAAGAACATTTCAGTGAGACAACTCAAAGGCGAAATCCATTAACGCCAAGATAATGGAATTCATTGTCCTTGACAATCAACCGTTCTCTGTCGTGGGTGATGTTGGCTTTCGCCGACTGGTCGAGCACTGGTACACAATACCATGTGCTCTATTTTTCAGATGTTGCCCTACCTGAGTTACACAGTAATAGCATCACTGCTATTAGCTTCACGACATACTATGGAACGCAGTTTGGGTCATTGCTGGTCAAAAAGGATACACGTCAAATAACACGATTTGACCCATTACATAAGCTTATAGAATGTTGTGTATTCTGAATTTGCACGTGCAAGCCAAGCGCCACCACTGCTATCACTAGCACTGTCAAAGCTGTTCAAAAAAGTCTGCAAACAAGCAAACACCGGCCACGAATGATGTGTTTACAATACCGCGTTAGTAATAAAGCATTATTTGTTCGACCGCAACTTCTGGAGTAGCTTGCTAACTTTAGCTTGGTACCTAGCTAGCACCAATACAACCAACCTGAAACAATGACCAGTGGAAACTGCAGTCATTTTCATTATTCTTAGCAATGATTTAGGAATCCTTGTGAGTTAGCTAGGTAGCCACTTGTTGTTTGCCTATTGAAATTGAACTTCAGTTCATGAAAATAAATAGCTAGCCAGCTACTTAAGCCTGTTGCCCAAAGCTAACGTTATAAGCAACCAGCTAGCTTCATCTGGCTAGTGAGGCTCGACCGGGTTATGTGTTGTGAAGCTAGAAACAATAAGGATTTGGCACATTAGTGGAATTTGCGGTTTGCCTTCAAAATAAAAGTACCTCTTTGAAAGTGATGCAGAAGGTTACAATTAGTGGAATCATGCCATATTTAGACTAGATAATGTTAAACAAGGTTGGAATTGGAAGCAATGAAATGGGGTATCAGTCTACTTGGTGTCAACGACAGAACACAACTGTGAAGAGTTTACGCAAATATTAGTGTTGTAGCTCTTATCGCGGGACTGTGACTGTGTGAAATCACCTCCCCAGTCAGCCTATTGTGTGTATTGACATTTATATTGCACTGTACAGCTTTACCTAAGGTTTGGGGATCAATGCAACGGGGTATCAGTCTACTACATACCTAAAATATTTTTACCAACATCCTCCTCGGAGTTATCAGACTCCAAAACATCCACGCAGTATGGTTTTTCCTCGGGAATAGTGTTCGATACACATAGATTGACAATAAATGTGGCTCAATTCAGTTGTTTCAGAGTCCCACAATAAGAGCTACGACGCTAATGTTCTCTGGGTGTCACTGAGTAGACTGATACCCCATGTCACAATCCATAGGTAAAACTGTACAGTGAAATAAGTATGCCCCCAATGCAATTCTAAAGTGTAATACATTCAGTGTGATTTCAACAGATTTTTGTCAAATGAACAAATTATTGTCTTTTGTTGATTTTATATAACAACATTACAACCTTGTTTAGCATGATCTATTCAATTATGGTACAATTCTACTATTTGTCATCACTGTCAAATATATACTTTTATTTTGAAGACTAACCGCAAAGTCCACTATTGTGGCTAATCTTTATTGTGGCTAGCTTCACATTTAATCAAATAAGAACTGTCTTATAAATTAGGGTTCTTTTAGATGATGACAGCTAGCATTATAGTTAGCTAGCTAACTATAGCTACTGAAACAGATTATGTCGTTTTTCTATGTTTTTGGAGAATATTATTTTTTTCATCCATGAGCTAGCTAGCTTTTTTGATTGACCAGCACTGTAGGTGCGCAAGACAACTTCACCAGCATCATGGTATATGTATCGATGAATCGTTGTGACATATGAAATACGAGTGATAGTGTAATCAATGTGTAATAACTACGTAAAAAATGTATAAACGTGTTAAATTATTATGTGACGTGCAGTCATATTCAGGTCCTGATTGGTCAACAAGCTTATTTGACACGTCAAATAGTGTTATTTGACACTCAGTGTTATTTGACACGTCAAATAGTGTTATTTGACGTGTACCTTTTTTGACACGCAAAGACCCAAACTGCGTTCCATAGAAATCCTGGTTGAGAATGAAACGACTGAACAAATGAACAATGAAACAGCACAGCAAGTAAGTGAAAGAAATAGGTTTTGATTATGTTTTACTGGTAATGGGACATACGTACATGGCAACAAAATAACTTGTGTGTGTGTGTGTAACTTTTATTTAACTAGGCAAGTCAGTTAGGAACAAATTCCTACTTACAATGACAGCCTACCCCGGCCAAACCCGGATGACGCTGGGCCAATTGTGTGTCGCCCTATGTGAGCCCAATCACGGCCGGATGTGATACAGCCTGGATTCGAACCAGGGACTGTAGTGAAACGTCTTGCACTGAAATGCAATGCCTTAGACTACTGTGTCCATGAGTGTGTGTTAACTATTTAACTGTACTAGAATGCTTAAAAGGCCGCTAAAATTGTAAATATCGGTTATAGGTATAACTTTTGGGGGCAAGGAAAATATCAGATATCGGTATCGGCACATCACTAGTCTGAATACTTTCCGAATGCACTGTATACAGCCAAGTTATCATTACTCATTTAATTTTTTCCTCATGTTATTTTTTTCTATTATTTTTCTATTTTTCTCTCTGCCTTGTTGGGTAGCTAAGGAAGCATTTCACTATTAGTCTACACCAGGGGTTTACAAAGCATGCGACAACTGTTTTGCAAAAGTAGTTGACTGCAAGTGTTACTCAAGGTTGAAAATGCATGGCACTACGTCAGACAGCAACTGGCTGTCAGTTTGTAGGTGCTCAGTGTGGATTGCGAACGGCTCTAGCAACTTCACAAGCTGCTCTAGCTTGGCCCAGTCGCGGGTCAGCAAGTTGGTCGGTGTGGGTTGCGAACGGGTCCAGCAACTTCACAAGCTGTTCTAGCTTGGTCCAGTCATGCTCCGTGCTCGCCCTCTGATTTCTTCCCTGTTAGCTAGTGATAGCTAGTGATAGTGATGCGCAAGCTACCCACTGGGCAAAAACTGGTTTAATCAACGTTGTGTCCATGTCATTTCAGCAACAGAAAATCTATGTGAAGACGTTGAATCAACTTGGAAAACTGATTGGATACGCAAAATAAACTAAAACCTAAACCTAACCTAAATCCAATGACATGGTGACATTTGTTGTTGATTTCACGTTGAATTAACGTTAGTTGACAACAAGGTACTAAGACTATACATGGAACAACCACCCACAAACACAAGAGAAAAATAAACCCACTTAAATATGGCCTCCAATTAGAAGCAACGATAACCAGCTGCTTCTAATTGGAGGTCGTTCCCAAAACTAACATAGAAAAAGACAAACTAAAAAACCCACATAGAAATAGAAAACATAGAACATAAACCAAAAACCCCGAAACACACTAAACAAACACACCCCTGCCACGTCCTGACCAAACTACAACAACAAATAACCCCTTTTACTGGTCAGGACGTGACACACCAAATGTAAATGAAAACTAGATGTTGAACTGACGCCTGTGCCCAGTGGGTAGGCCTATTTGAAACATCAACATCTACTAGCAACATTTACCCACCAGATTCAGAAGCTCGAAAACCCCACTAGAAAAGAAAGCTTGAAAACGCTATTTTATTTCGGCCCAAAGTTTAGAAGAAAAAAACACACACACGCGTACGTACACACACACACACACACACACACACACACACACACACGCACATATACACGCACACACACACACACACACACGATAAGACATCTGACAACTTCTCACTAGTCTATTTTAACCTACTTCCCTAGACACTCAGACTCACATCACTGTGAATAGCAAGTACAGTGTAGGTGATGAATCTACAGGGGATTTTCACACTAGACTTTAAAATAACTGTAGTAAAATATAATTTACACTCCAAATCGAATGAATGATTTTCCTGACTTCAAAGTGAATTCTAATTTCCAATTAAAAAACCAGGAGGGGGATAAACAGGGATCACTGTTATTGTCAGCCCAGACACATATAAATATCTGCATAAATTAAGAGAGAGCCCATAAAAGGAGAGTTTATAGTCTGGGTCACGCTTTGAGAGGTTTGTGCATTTCTTTTTTAAAGTGAGAGAGAGAGAGAAAGGTGAGAGAGCGAGAGAGAGCGAGAGAGAGCGAGAGAGAGAGAGAGAGAGAGCGAGAGAGAGCGAGAGAGAGAGAGAGAGAGAGAGAGAGAGAGACCCACGGGGTAGGATACGCTTTAGGGCTGACCTTGGTAAATACTTTATCACTCCCCATTTTGTTCATTCATTCTGAGGAATTAAGTAACAGGGTGCAAACATGTTAAACAACATGAATGGCATTCTAAATATTCACTCCCAGGTCCTTTTAAAATGCAAGTTACCATGGAGATGTGGGTTGGGTAAACTTATGAAGTAAGGAGGGGGGGACATGACAGCCCAATCCCCCCACTTTCTTCTTTCCTATCCCCAACAACAACCTACAGAGAGAGGAGGAAGGAGGTGGAAACGGAGCTGCACTTCCTAACCTCCTGCCAAATGTATGACCATATTAGAGACACATATTTCCCTCAGATTACACAGATCCACAAAGATTTTGAAAACAAACCCAATTTTAATAAACTCCCATATCTACTGGGTGAAATCCCACAGTGTGCCATCACAGCAGCAATATTTCTGACCTGTTGCCACAAGAAAAGGGCAAACAGTGAAGAACAAACACCATTGTAAATACAGCCCATATTTATGTTTATTTATTTTCCCTTTAATACTTTAACTATTTGCACATCATTACAACACTGTATATAGACATAATATAATATTTGAAATGTCTTTATTCTTTTGGAACTTCTGTGAGTGTAATGTTCACTGTTAATTGTTATTGTTTATTTCACTTTTGTTTATTATCTTCTTCACTTGCTTTGACAATGTAAACATTTGTTTCCCATGCCAATAAAGCCCTTGAATTGAATTGAGATACACCTTCCCTTCCCAGGTTCCTGAGCTAGTCTTTTCTACACATCCCTTTTCATACACAGCAGAAATAGCCTAGATGCTTGTATGTCTCTCTCCCCTCTCTTTCTTCTCTCTTCTCATGTTTGTCAACTTCAACAGGTCTGGTAAAAAGATTAATAGAGTGACAGAGATGGAAAAAAGAGAGAAAGATGAGGAGAGAGATACAGACGAGAGCGAGTAGAAAAAGAGAGAGTAGAAGGTTAGCAGCACCCGTCCCCTCTCTCACCCCCAACCCCCGGTTGCCCTTTTCTTGTGGCAAAAGGTCACAAATATTGCTGCCGTGTGAATGCACACTGTGGCACACCGTGAGGGAAATATGTGTCTCTAAAGACAAACAGAGGCCTTTCCGCTGCAGTCTGGAGATCACACTATTTCTAGCACTGCACCAGAGAGAGTCAACAACAGCACTCAGCACATGTGGCCTAACGCCCTATTGATTTACCCTGGACCTGACTCTCAACCCACCACAGTCACACACACACACACACACACACACACCCACCATGGAACACCAACTGGACATGGCAGGGATAGGTTTTCTAACATGGTAATATCAAAACAGGACATCCATTTGTGTTACAATGTTTTCATCTCAAATTTTGCTGGTAAGCAACATTAAACATTAATACACATTATTACATGTATTGTTGAAGAGACATTTTTTATACATACAGTTGAAGTCGGAAGTTTACATACACCTTAGCCAATTACATTTAAACTCAATTTTTCACAATTCCTGAGATTTAATCCTATTCAAATTTCCCTATCTTAGGTGAGTTACGATCACCACTTTATTTTAAGAATGTGAAATGTCAGAATAATAGTATAGAGAATGATTTATTTCAGCTTTTATTTCTTTCATCACATTCCCAGTGGGTCAGAAGTTTACATACACTCAATTAGTATTTGGTAGCATTGCCTTTAAATTGTTTAACTTGGGTCAAACGTTTCGGGTAGCCTTCCACAAGGTTCCCACAATAAGTTGGGTGAATTTGGGCCCATTCCTCCTGACAGAGCTGATGTAACTGAGTCGGGTTTGTAGGCCTCCATGCTCGCACACGCTTTTTCAGTTCTGCCCACAAATTTTCTATAGGATTGAGGTCAGGGCTTTGTGATGGCCACTCCAATACCTTGACTTTGTTGTCCTTAAGCCATTTTGCCACAACTTTGGAAGTATGCTTGGGGTCATTGTCCATTTGGAAGACCCATTTGCGACCAAGCTTTAACTTCCTGACTGATGTTTTAAGATGTTGCGTCAATATATCCACATAATTTTCATCCCTCATCATGCCATCTATTTTGTGAAGTGCACCAGTCCCTCCTGCAGCAAAGCACCCCCACAACATAATTCTGCCACCCCCTTGCTTCACGGTTGGGATGGTGTTCTTCGGATTGCAAGCCTCCCCCTTTTTCCTCCAAACATAATGATGGTAATTATGGCCAAACAGCCCTATTTTTATCATCGCCAGAGGACACCCAGTAGGATTTTGTCCCTACGTGCAGTTGCAAACCGTAGTCTGGCTTTTTTATGGCGGTTTTATGAGCGGCCTTTCAGGTTATGTCAATATTGGACTCATTTTACTGTGGATATAGATACTTTTGTACCTGTTTCTTCCAACATCTTCACAAGATCCTTTGCTGTTGTTCTGGGATTGATTTGCACTTTTCGCACCAAAGTACGTTCATCTCTAGGAGACAGAACACGTCTCCTTCCTGAGCGGTATGACAGCTGCGTGGTCCCATGGTGTTTATACTTGCGTACTATTGTTTGTACAGATGAACGTGGTACCTTCAGGCGTTAAGAAATTGCTCCCAAGGATGAACCAGACTTGTGGAGGTCTTCAATTATTTTCTGAGGTCTTGGCTGATTTCTTTTGATTTTCCCATGATGTCAAGCAAAGAGGCACTGAGTTTGAAGGTAGGCCTTGAAATACATCCACAGGTACACCTCCAATTGACTCAAATGATGTCAATTAGCCTATCAGAAGCTTCTAAAGCCATGACATAATTTTCTGGAATGTTCCAAGCTGTTTAAATGCACAGTCAGCTTAGTGTATGTAAACTTCTGACACACTGGAATTGTGATACAGTGAATGATAAGTGAAATAATCTGTCTGTAAACAATTGTTGGAAAAAATGACTTGTGTCATGCACAAAGTAGATGTCCTAACCGACTTGCCAAACTTATAGTTTGTTAACAAGAAATTTGTGGAGTGGTTTAAAAATGAGTTTTAATGATTCCAACCTAAGTGTATGTAAAATTCCGACTTCAACTGTATCCACCACCACCTGTTTCACCGTTATCAAGAGCATGAGACTACAGAGTGAGTTAGTGGTTATTGTTACTATTACAGCGTGACCCTCTATAACCCCGTGACGCGATATTCTGTGTTAAAATGTATCGTAAATTAGTGTGTGAAGGAGAAGAACCAGATCCCGCCACCAGTTAGACTTTAGAGAATCCTAATAAGGAAAGCAAAGAGGCCGGTCAGACAGGCATTCATTCCGTCCCTTTGGTTTGCATCCAGAGGGGGGAGATTGAGACCACCACCACCAGACGAAGTAGTTTAATATGGGTGAAGGAGGTTGGAGGAGGACAACTAGTGGGAGATTCCCTGGATGGGAGAGTGAATCCACTGGGGGGGCCACCACCACCCCAGGAGAGGCCTTCCTACCTGACTTCTGCGTTGCCTGGCCCTGGCATGAGACCACTGCGGCTGGTTTAGCCCTGTCAACTCTGGTCATCAGGGCTTCTGGTTTAGATCCACCTGGCCCCGAGCTGACCTGGCCCTGGCTGGGCCGTGGTGCCCTATCCAGGCCACCGTGAGCACCATAGGGTTGGGGCGTGGACCCTGCAATGCGCTGCTTCATCTCAGATGACAGTAGGCGGCCTTTGTGCATCCACTCCTGCATCTTGTTGACGGTGACACCATGGGGCTTGCCAGAACCTCCCTGGTCCAGAGCCCAATTACTCATCTCTCTGTCTCGATTGTTGTTACCACCCTGCTGGGGTTCTGCATTGTCGGATGACCCGGTAAGGCTGTTGACCGAGCCTCTACTCTCGTTTAACTTGCCATTGTCACCGGTGTCTTGGAGCAGGTCGTCGCTGCTCGTGCCACCATCGTAGCTAGTCTGTTTCTCAAATGGGTCAGAGGCTCCAACAGCTTTCGGCCTACTTGCTCCATCCCCATCCTCACAGGCCCCAACAACCGAAGGGCTTTGGGAACCGAGGCCCTGGATACAGGGCCCATTGTGCACACCACTGGAGTATTTGATAGTTCCGTCACTAGTGGAACGCAGTAAGGGGGGCCTAATCCTGCTAGCAGATAGGTTCACAAGGCTCTTGCTAATTAAATTATTATTTTCATTCAGTAGGCACAATAGGAGCGAGTCCATGTCAGACACCTGTTGGGCACTGTACTCTCCAGATGACAAAGCATCACTGCCCACGTGCTTGAAGGAAGACCATGAGCACATGCTCTTCTGATCTATAAATCCGTTGACACTGACCTGACCTTCAAAACGAATATCATGCATGGCGTTTATAAGCAGGTAATACGCCTCTTTCAACTGGCTATGTAGTCTGTCTGTCTCCTGCACACTGTCACTGATGACATGTCCTCTTGGAACATCTCTTCCCGACTCTATGCTTTCTACTTTATCAGAGCCTTTTCTGTCATTCGGTCCCACTGACTCCGATATGTAAAAGGGGAGAATTTCGTTATCATAATAATCGTCATCCTCGCTATCTATAGAGTGGTGTCGGAGTGTTCCCTCTCTAGCGCATATGAAATGGGAAGCCACGTTTACGTCGCACATCTCCAATTCAGTTGGGAAGAATGTGGGGCTCTGCAAATGTGTCACCCTAATGTTGTCCCCGGTAAATTCAGGCGAGCTCCCGTAACTCTCGATGTTTCTAATAACAATGTTTTCCTCGGTGTAACTACCGGTCGGATGATGTGCACATAGGACATCCAGCGGATACATTTGCATCCAGTTAGTTGTAACGTTTGTTTCCAATATTTGGTTGTGGCCAGGAAGCAAATTTGCCTTGCCTTTTAAATCATTTATTGACCTCTGCGCGTTCTCTTCCTTGTAGTTGTACACAGTTTGATGGCAGGAGTCTGCCTGCCCGTCGCTGACTCGAGTCTTTAGATATGTATCAAAGCAGTCATTTGTCCCATTGCTCTTTGAAACAGGAGAGTGGCCACCTGTCAGTTTAACTACCTCTCGATCTACAACACCAGGCCGTCTGTGGTATATAATGTTATTATTAGGACTACTGCCACCGAACCCTATGGAGTCCCCTGCGCTGTACTGTCGCGGAATGGGGCCAAAGTGTTTTCTCTGTTCGTGCGGTCTCCCGATGTGTTCTTGTTGTACTTGTCTCGAGAAGTAGCCTGGCACTTGTTTATGGATTCTGCCCATCTCGTATCTATCGTGCCCCCCGTACTGCGTTGCTATTTGAAGTGAGACCCCCAAGAGTTCTTCATTAACTCGACCCCTAAACCCCGAGCCTTCGCTACCCTGATTGTCTCCCGGCCCCCGGCTAGTGTTTATGTGCATGGTAGCTGGAGCCTCGTCCTGCTGGGGAAACACACTAGTCTTAACTCCTACCGTGCTCTGCTCCCAAACGGATCCAACCGTGTTTTCTACAATCCCGTTCACATAACTCTCGTTACCTCTCATGATATGGTCTGCCACACAATGCAACTCTGCGAACATTACTACTGGACGAGCTTGTCCGTGTGGGTTTTGAGAAACTTTTTCTTTACCTTCTCTGCCCCCATTAGCTGCAGCGCCGTATCCACCAGCCGGTGTCCCTTTCTTGGATTTCTTCCCCCGAAGTTTTGCTAGTAAAGTCCTCCGCAGAGGATCAGCCATTCCTTACTTTCCACCCGGTGTTTCTCCAGTTTCAGTACACGCCCCCTGGTCGGTAGAGACCGAGTTTGAGTAGCCTTTCTGTGGACAAAACTCGCCGAGCGTACGGAGTCCTCTCCATTGTCCACTGACACATCTAATATGCCCCCTTCAGTGTCTATAGCTAATTAGCTTGTTAGCTCACTTGCACCTCTCGTTTTTCACTCCCTCTCTCTCCACACTTCGCTATCTGTCTCCCCTCATCTCTGTGCTTGCAGTTAAAATATTTGGAATATTTTCTGGCGGTGATAGGAGCGCGTTGCGCAAACTCGTGCGCAAGCAGTAGGTTCAAAATGTTTAGCTGGCTGCTACGTTGTACAACTTCACCGAATATCTTGTGAATTTGGCTACAAAGTATCCCAACGACACAACGTGTGACATTGTATCCCAGAGGTAACATGTGACAGATTAGTAAATCACTGGTTACTTTCCAGTGAATCTAAACGTATTATGCAAAGTTATATAGGCTTGGTCGTGCATAATACAATTATATTACTACTACTAATATAATAACGGTTTCAAATGTGGTTTCCATGCCAATCCACAAACTATAGACAACTCATATAGCAATAATATATAAGTGTTTATCACCAACATGTTTGTCAATCTCAATATATTTTATTGGTTTTTACTGACTTGTCAGTGCACGCATTTCCCGGAGGATATGGAGTACAAAGCATCAGTGAACCTGATGACTTCTGTGCATGTCTGCAGAACAGATTTACAAGATGCTCAAGATTTGTTTTAATGAGTTGAGCATGACAATAAAACCACAAGAAAAGATGGTAGACAGAGTGAATAGACTAAGTATTGCTATCTCCCTTCACTACCAGTAAGCTAAAACACTTGATTGAACAGGTTACTGATTACTTATGCATTCATTTTTCTGTACTTTCTTGGAGAATAAGATAAACGTATGTCACTTTATGTACTGATACAATGTACTTACACAAATTATTCCCTTTTTTGTTCTTCTGGAATAAGACCTATGAGATAGTGTTGCTGGGAAATCCTTATTTTTAAGTGAACAGCCTTTATAGTGTTCAAATCCAACAGCACTTTGTCCTTGACCTGCTTAATAATAAAAGTGCAAGACCATGAGTAGCCTTCTGCTCAAAGGCATCATGTGCCCCCTCAGATGTGTCCTGTTTAAAAATGTTAAATAAAAATCTATATTTTTGGGGGGGTTTGTTGTAAAAATGGTTGTTGTTTCTCTGTTATACTACTAGCCCCTTATACATTTTATGAAGTTGGCATTAGCTAGCCAAGATTGGGAACCTATCTCCCAACTTCATAACTAGCTGCCAAGAAGCCATTTCAGGCTATCAATTAAGTTAGAGTAGCTAGCTTGTCTAAGTATCTTAGCTGCCATGCCTGCTGGCAAGGTTGGTAGACATGAAAAGCAATAAATTACTAAATAAGACGCACATACCTTTCAATCTTTTACCGAGATTTTAGCAGTGATGCAGAGAAGATGTAGTTTCTTAAATAAAAAAATTCAAAATAACACCAGTCAGGGGGTAACAGATGGCTCTAGAGGTGTGCTTAGATATGCAGAAAAATAAACACATTTATTGAATAAACATATAATTAAGCATAATTCTCCAATTTAGAGACAGGGGGAGTAGCCCCCCTCCAACCATCCTCATGCACTTTGTGCCCCCCTAGATTGTTGGGAATGCATGACGCTGTCATAGATGAGCCTATAAAAACATGGACACAGTCTAGTTTTATTTCCTTAAGCATAACACCGTGAGTGAAGTCACATGGCAAAGCAACATTACGCTAAGGTCTCTAGTAGAATGCGAGTTGTGCAACAACTAACGTTGCCAAGTAGTGAGAGCATCCTAGCCTGTTCCAAGTGCCTTATACATGTAAGAGCACATTGCAATTTACACTGCAAGCTCCATGATACAACAGGGAAAGAAGAGGATGATTTGTTTCTTTTTTCAATCACTCACTTTCCTCTTTGTTATGGATGGCAGGGGCAGAACATCTGCTTGGCTGGACCCTATACAGACAAACCTGTGGTTGTGTGCTTGTGTGTAGGCTGTGTGACTGTGTGAGAGAGAGTGGTGGACAGAGGGCTTTGCAGCTGTTGGGGCTCTCGTCCCGATGGCTGGCCATTGTTCCCAGTCTCTCCCCCAGACTGGTTTATGGGCCTTCACATTTTTTCAATGCGCACCGCAACTAAATGTATGGCCATGACATGCAGCCTTTCTCAGGTTATAAATTAGACTGGATCCCTGACTGTCAGAGCTGCAGCATTGCAAAGGGCCTCCTTTATGCTCAAGAGAGTCACTATTCCTTTCACATGCATTCCTCTGTATCCTCTCACCATTTGGAATGATGAGAAAACCATGAAAACAACACAAAACGAACTCTGTTTTCAGTTGAGAACAGAGTGTTAAAGGTTCCAGGCATAAGCGACATAAGCAGTCACTTAACGACCCCGGCCTTTTGTTATGTCACTCACTAAAATGTTTCAGATTGGTAAATTAGCTGGCTAGACTAACTTAACATGGCCGAATTACTGACCGGCATGAAGGGCATGTGCCCAGAGGCCCTGACCTCCAGGGGGCCCCCATTGATTTTGTTCGTCACTCTCACTCAGATATTTTAACATGGCAGAAGTTATGACAAAATGTGTACAATTTCAGGAATTAAGTTATAAAACTGCAACAATCTTTCTCAACCCCATTGCAAAACGTGTAGAATTACAGGAAATTTGCTGTAAAACAGCGTTTTTCTCTCCACCCCATGACCCTAGCCCCCCAAAAGGCTAAAGCCAGCCCTGATTGTCCCTAAAGTGAATAGTTAGAATTTGTTTATACATTGATATACAGACATTAATCTGTATTCCAACCACTGCCAAACAAAATGTTGTCATCACAACATCTTCCCTGAAATCTTACAAATCCTGACACAGCTTTATAAGTAGTGCACACCGTTAAGCATCAAGACAACACACTCATCAACACACTGACACTCCCAGGCTAGACCAGGGCAGGGTTATCTTTAAGCCTCCAGTCCAGTGCATGCGTTTGCTACTTGACCTTCTCCGGACACTTAAGCCTCTTCAGGCAGAACATGACGATGACAGAGATGTAGAGACACACATCTCTAACCGTAAGCCTACTGCTGTCCAGGAAGGCTATCAGGTTATTGCTCTGGCTCAGCGGGTTGGCCCTCTGCTCTGCCTTTGTCTCTGCTTGGCTTTATCGACAGACAGCCAATAGCATGTTTATCATCACAGAGGTCTCCTCATCTCCCTCCCTGCTACTGTTCACCATCCATCCGCAACCTCTCCTCTCCCTCTTTGGCGTCTGGCACCAATTTACTGCCACACACCATTGATCTCAGGCATGTCCACATGCTAGAGAGAGGGAGTGTGAGAGCGCGCGAGCGGAAGAGAGAGTCTTTCCTCTATAACACCACCAAAATGCCCAGGGCCCGGTTTCCCAAAAGCATCTTAAGGCTAAGTTCATCTTTAGAACCATCGATGGTTGATCGATGATCCACTATATGTTTAGACATTTTATGATAATTATGTTGTCACCTAAAACACACACACATCTCGATAACATGTGTTTAATGTACAGCTGGGACAGCAACGTGTTGCCTTACATGAAGCATTTAATGACATATTTAAGAAAGGATTTGTTCCTAGCTGATATCCAGGGTTTTCCCGCTCTGCAACATCTGTTTGTCAGAATGGGCCAGACAGTGGTGTGAAAAGCAACGGTTTGCTTCTAGAAAACATCTGCCCACGGCCCCTGCTGGCAGTGGGAGTGAGAAGAGAGACAACACAAGGCGTGCCTCTCAGCACCAAGCGGACCTGGGTTCAAACACTATTAGAAATCGTTCAAATACTTTGAGCGCTTGCTCTAGCTAGCCTGTCTGGAGTTGTCAGATGGGCAAGTTTTGCAGGTTTTGGACTCTTCTACTGACCAGGCAAGCGCAATCAAGCGCATACAATCACATTTATTTGAAATTATTTCAAATAGTATTTGAATCCAGGTCTGCGCTTCTCAGCAGCACCCACCACCCAGCATTCCCTGCAAGCCTCGCTGACAACCTGACAGCCCTCTTTCCTGGCACTTAGTAGTCCTCTCTCTCTCTCAGGGCGTAAATGTAGACCACAGGACAGTAAAGCAGCACATAACAGCAGTGGCCAGAGCCATGGGATTATATTATTGGTGATGTTATACCATCATCATTTGGGTTTAATACAACTAGCACATGGAAAAAACTAGGAGTATGAAATCAAACAAGGTCTTCATTAATTAAGTATGTCCATATCACTAAGGTATAGGGTCACTGGAAATGAGTAGTTAAGGACTTTTAAGAGCAAGGTAGCAACAGCCAGAGCTATGGATTAAAGAGGTCTCATCCCAGAGTGCACTCTGTTTTGCCAGGACATCATCATCATCATCATCATCATCAGGGCTTGAATTTACTTGATATGTGACACATAACATACTGTACAGGATGTCATCATATGATCCAATATTACACTTGGGAGTTCACTTATCAGCCATATATAAGGGAAGTTTGACTTGCATGACATTTACAGGGGACATATACTTGACCTTACAGTAAGTGTATCATATCATGCCTAGTAAATCACTAAGTGATGTATAAATAAAACAACACTTAGAGGACATAGGCCTGCTTGACCTTACAGTAAACGTGTGGCATGCTGTGTCATGTCATGCCTGTTTGTAACATTTCTTTCTACGCTTGGAGTAGTTCACTGGTGATGGATGAATTCATCTGAAGAAAAACAAAAAACAAAAAAGGTCATTGGTCGAGTACACAGATTTGCAGGTGTTACAGCGAAATGCTTGTGTTACTAGCTCCAACAATGCAGTAGAACGTCTAGCAAGTACCATACAAATAATCACAAAAATCTCAACAAGAAATCAAGAAATGACAGAATGGGTCCAATCAACAACCTAGAGTGAAAATATTAGAGTGAGCTGAGCATGTGTCAGAATCCAGAGTATAAATAGGTGGTGTGTATAGACAGTATATAATTTGGAAAGAAGACAGATTGGCAGTATTTCAATTACTTATGAGTATTTTGTCAATTTTACACTGGGCTGAACTACACGTCAATGTATTTTGTAACAAGACACTTTCGAGAGCTGTAATTTGTTTTTTCAAAATAATTTTCTATGCCATTTTTAATAGCAGTTCACCATTCTGAGGACCCCTTTCACTCCGCATTGATATCAGAAGTCTGATGGCACCATTGTGTGATAAGAGCGTCTGCTAAATGAACAAAATATATACAGTGCCTTCAGAAAGTATTCACACCACTTGACTTTATCCAAATGTTGTTGTTAGTCTGACTTTAAAATTGATTAAATTAAGATTGTGTCACTGGTCTACACACAATACCCCATATAGTCAAATTGGAATTGTTTTAGGACATTTTTACTTATTAATAAAACATCTAAAGCTGAAATTTCTAGTCAATAAGTATTCAACCCCTTTGTTATGGCAACTCTAAATAAGTTCAAGAGCAAAAATGTGCTTAGCAAGACACATAATAAGTTGCATGGACTAACTGTGTGTGCAATGAAACTGTTAAACATTTTTGAATGACCTCCTCATCCTTGTACCCCACACATACAATTATCTGTAATGTCCCTAAGTCGAGCAGTGAATTTCAAAGACAGATTCAACCACAAAGACCAGGAAAGTTGTCCAATGCCTCGCACTGTGGAATAAGTCAAGGGGTATGAATACTTACTTTCTGAAGGCACTGTACAACTAGAGCAAATTAGCCTTCCCCACTAGTGAGACGGTAATGCACTGTATATGGCTTATGCATTGCTGACAGGAGTTCTTTCCTTCCTCCCAGTCATACATGTGAATTTCCACACTACATTGCAAAACCCACGTCTCCTGTTTGGCATTCACTATCTTGAACATTGATGGATGTTACCTTGCTGGTCATCCACCGAGTCAGGGGAGAAGTGTTAGTTACCAACCGCAAAATATGGTTGATTGATTTTCCCATCTCCTGCTCCAGAGCTGGATCAGGTACACATTTCAGGCAAGGCCAGGCACATACCTGGAACAGGAATATGATCAAAAGCATCATTTACCAGTATTTCAGATTAGCGGTCGATGACTGATATGGCAGGAATTCCTCTGATCACAGAACAGTTGCAGTTAAGAATTGCGGAAACATCTTTTTTTTCTAGGGCTAAATACCCATTATATTTGCTCCATTGACTACTGGAAATTTCTGAACCGGGAATGCACATTTCATGCATGTCAATCAGAGCACATTCTCAAAAATACAGGTTCCAAAATGTCAATTTCAAATACACCTAAGTGCTGTTAAATATGAACAACGTATGATAATAGGAACTCTGTATTCATAAACAGAATGTCCATACCACCATGGTATAGTTTCATTGGAAATAACTAGCTATAAAGCACATGAGGGCTAAGGAAATAAAAAAACTGAACAAGAGTTAAAGTAATGTTTAACAGATAGAATCATTTCACAGGTGTTTCCAGTCATCCTTTACTTATCTGAAGTACACTGCCAGTACAGCATGTGGCAAAATGTTCCAAGTGACTCCTTTCACACTCGTTTCACAACATGGCACCTTGAACGTCACTTTGCTCCCCCCTGGTGTCTCACTCAGCATTTTGCTTTGTTCATTACAGTTATGCTTGATTGACCATATAGCGTTCACGTCAATGTACAGTAGACTTCTTTGGTCAAGCTAAAGAATGAAAGCTAATCAACAAAGTCATTAACATTCCCTTTATTGCATCAGTTGTGTATGACAAGGGAATGTACTACAAAACTGACATTAAAACTGTCAGTGTGTGGTTAACTGTATACATATTGTACAGACACAGTGAAAGACACGGCAACATAAGTTACTACAACTGCAAATGAGCCTTTCCCTCCAGTGAAAAGGTTGTGTACCAAATGTGGCCCAATGGCGCCATCAGGTGGATATTTTATGTAAATGAAAAGTTATCCGCTTGGTTTCAATCAGTCTATCGAATGCAGTGTTTCTTGACCTCGCTCCCTATGTTCTCGCCAACAGACACACTAATAATGCAATGTCTTTACCGTACATTTCTTACTATTCAAAAATAAAAAGCCATATACATTATTTTTTTTTTTTATCTACCCATGGTCCAAATGAACCCATTTTCGATTTCCCCCAAAGCAGTTGAAAGACATTCATCCAAATGAAGCCTATAATATGTTGGTCAGGCAGTTGTTTTACAACGAAACATTGGACAATACCTACAGACACACAAACTCAGGAATAAATGCGGTTTCCACTAGTGTCTGGATAATATGCACGTCAAAGATATACCAAGGGATTACAAATAACAGTCCAAATGTTTCAATAACATCTATATCATGTGTACTGGGTAGACGAGCACTGGACCATTCACATAACCGGGGGCTGGACACAGGAGAAGAGAGAGGAGTGTGAGGGTGTCTGAGGGGGAAAGCTGTAGGACAGTCCCTGAGGGTTAATGCACCCAGACTATGGACCAAAACCCAAATCAAAGCCCAGGTTTCAACCAGATCTAGGCCTCAGTCCGCGTTCTGCCTGAGAATCCTCTTCTCTTCCTCTACGAAACTCTTGTCAGAGGTGGCCTGGCCCAGATCCCTCTTCCTCTTCTCCTTCTGTTGGAAGCTCTCTACCCTCCTCTTTTTTGCTGACACGGATGCCTTGTCTCCGTCCTCGTCTACAACAGGGAGAAAACAGCACATCAGAATTCTAATTCAGAAATTAACAGATTGCATAGCCACCTACTGTGCTTAGGGCTTACCTAACCAGCACCGATTTCACCCCCTGCTATACATATCAAGTTACTGTGTATCAGCGAGGGAGAGAGAGAAATTATTTTCTGTATGAAAGTCATTGAGAGATGTGCAGGCATAGATATAGAACCCAGGTAGATAAGCAGATACAGAGTTAAAGATGGTAGCGCAAGTTCACTCCACAGCTTGAAATGTCTCCACACGCGTCACAGAATTGCTAACTTCTCGGTAGCACAACTGGCTAGTACGTTGTCAAGCGAGCAGTAATGTCGGTTTGCGAGTCATTGGGCCCTGGTTCAAGCAGCTGTATGAATTTGTACAGTGTACCTCGGGTAGTACCAAATAAGATGGAAGCTATACCACAGACAAAAGGGGAAACCCAGACAAATCACAGCGGCTATAAATCTGAAGCATCCGTTTAGAACTTCTCGCCGCTAAATACTTACTTGACCCTTTCTAAAAGTTTTTTTGTTGTTGCATTGCTTAGGAGTGCAAGGGCGAATTTAAGTTTATTGGTCAGATACACGGTTTAGCAGGTGTTATAGCAGTGCAATGAACTAACTAGCTCCTAACAAGGCAGTCGAATGTCAAACAATTACAATTGTACGAAAAATACAACAAAAAGCAAGATTAAGAATGGCGGGACGAATCCAATGAACAACCCAAATAGCACTGTAGCAGTATCAAAACGCAATTATGCATACAGTACCAGTCAAAAGTTTGGACACACCTACTCATTCCAGAGTTTCTTTAGTTTGACTATTTTCTATATTGTAGAATAATAGTGAAGACATCAAAACTATGAAATAACACATGGAATCATGTAGTAACCAAAAAAGTGTTAAATCAAAATATATTTTATATTTGAGATTCTTAAGTAGCCACCCTTTGCCTTGATGACAGCTTTGCACACTCACAATCCAGTATATAAATAAATGGTGTGTATAAACCATACAACTAATACAATTTAGAATAGTAGAAATATTAGAATAAGCTATGGTCAGGGATACAGTGACCAAACGGGAAGTGACCAGTGGTTCGATGTCTCTACAAGATGGGAAAGCAGTGTTGGCTTTGAGTGTGTGTGAGTGACTGTTTTGTGTGAGTGAGTGTGCATCACCTGGTATGCTGAGTGAGTGTGTTTCAGTAAGCGTTCCCTAACAGAAATATGCAAATACATAATAAAACACACCAATAGGATCTTGCTAGTGGTTGGCTCTGCCCACCTCCTTGCTTGTTTCTGACCATTTTTCTTCATTTGCTCCCATTGGAAAGAACGCCAATGATAAATCTTGGGTTAGTTGTCAGTATTTTTGGCTATACTAAGCAGGCAGACCCTGGTCAGTCATACAGATATTGTTTTCCCCCTACCTGAATCTGATGGCTGTTCATCTGTGGGCAGGAAGACAGCGTTGCCAGTGTGAGGCTGTGGAGCGTCTTCTCCGTTATCCTCGTAGATGTTGGACCACTTTATGGCCATGTCCATACCTGGGGGAGCTCCCTTCTTGGGCTTCTCTGTTTCTGTGGCGTAACTCTGAGGAGGGGGCACCGCATTCGTCTTCCACATCTTGAACTCCTTGGCAGGCTGCAGGCAAAAGATAATTATAATCAACTCCCATTTTACTTTAAAAAACAAAAGGGTTCCCCTATTCATCTGTGCCTTAAGTGTACGGTTTACAATGCAACACATTTTACTGCACCTATCCGGTCTATGTTACAATAAAACACATACACTAAGTGGCCGGTTTATTAGGTAAACCCCATTCACAAAATTAGTTTGCGCCTACAGACAGTGAATCACGTGGCCGTGGCTTGCTATATAATGCAGGTAGACAGGCATCGAGACATTCAGTTACTGTTTGATTGAATGTTAGAATGGGCAAAGCAGGTGACCTAAGCTACTGAGCGTGGTATGATCTGTGCCATGCGTGACGGTTCTAGGGCTGTGGCGGTCACAAAATTTTGTCAGCCAGTGATTGTCTAGCAAATAATTGGCAGTTGCACGGTAATTGATCGTTAATTAACATAAACACATTTAGTATCTCCTGGCTTCCTGGCCTACAAGCCACTGATGGAGACCTTTGGAACATCTACAGTCTATTAAATCCATGTAATATAGCCTACACATTCACAATAAATCCATTATTTATTTTAGACAGGTCTAAATAAACATGATATTAAGAAAATGTTGTCTATTTCAGAACAACAGAATAGCATACTCTGAGTTGTCCTTATGTTAGGTTCTGATCTGGCTATGCCATATGGCTGTAGGCTACACTAGTTCAATTAGCAGACAAGATTTGTTCAGAAATCCGTGGCATTATTTTATATTATGAAAAATTCAATTGAACAAAGCTGAATAAAATAGAAAGGATATTTTCTCCAAACGATTTGAGGGAGTGCGCACATGCGGCTATTCTGTGTCGAGCAGTTAACAAAGGAATAGGTACTATTGCATGCTTAATTTAGAGTTATTAACCTGTTAGGGCTAGGGGGCAGTATTGACACGGCTGGATAAAAAACATACCCGATTTAATCTGGTTACCACTCCTACCCAGTAACTAGAATATGCATATACTTATTACATATGGATAGAAAACACCCTAAAGTTTCTAAAACTGTTTGAATGGTGTCTGTGAGTATAACAGAACTCAAATGGCAGGTCAAAACCTGAGAGATTCCTTTACAGGAAGTGGCCTGTCTGACCATTTCTTGAACTTATTTTCCATCTCTATCTTTTACTAAGGATCTCTGCTCTAACGTGACACTTCCTACGTCGTCCATAGGCGCTCAGAGCCCGGGAAAAAACAGAATGTCGTCATCCCAGCCCCAGGCTGAAACACATTATCGCCTTTCTCAAGTGGCCGATCAAGGGACTCTGGGCTTAGGCGCATGACCCGACCGCCCCCGCCTTTGTGATTTTTTCCTCTGTTTGCCGAAAAGGAGATTCCCTGTCGGAATATTATCACTTTTCTACGAGAAAAATGGCGTAAAAATTGATTTTAAACAGCGGTTGACATGCTTCGAAGTACGGTAATGGAATATTTAGAATTTTTTTGTCACGAATTGCGCCATGCGCACGACCCTTCTTTACCATTTCGGATAGTGTCTGGAACGCACGAACAAAACGCCGCTATTCGGATATAACGATGGATTATTTTGGACCAAACCAACATTTGTTATTGAAGTAGCAGTCCTGGGAGTGCATTCTGACGAAGACAACAAAAGGTAATCAAACTTTTATAATAGTAAATATGATTATGGTGAGTGCTAAACTTGCCGGGTGTCTAAATAGCGAGCCCGTGATGCCTGGGCTATGTACTTAGAATATTGCAAAATGTGCTTTCACCAAAAAGCTATTTTAAAATCGGACATATCGAGTGCATAGAGGAGGTCTGTATCTATAATTCTTAAAATAATTGTTATGCTTTTTGTGAACGTTTATCGTGAGTAATTTAGTAAAATGTTAGCATATTCCCCGGAAGTTTGCGGGGGGTATGCTAGTTCTGAACGTCACATGCTAATGTAAAAAGCTGGTTTTTGATATAAATATGAACTTGATTGAACAAAACATGCATGTATTGTATAACATAATGTCCTAGGGTTGTCATCTGATGAAGATCATCAAAGGTGAGTGCTGCATTTAGCTGTCTTCTGGGTTTTGGTGACATTATATGCTAGCTTGAAAAATGGGTGTCTGATTATTTCTGGCTTGGTACTCTGCTGACATAATCTAATGTTTTGCTTTCGTTGTAAAGCCTTTTTGAAATCGGACAGTGTGGTTAGATTAACGAGAGTCTTGTCTTTAAATAGCTCTAAAATAGTCATATGTTGAGAAATTCAAGTAATAGGATTTTTAAGGTTTTGAAAATCGCGCCACAGGCTTCAAGTGGCTGTTACGTAGGTGGGACGAATTCGTCCCGCCTAGCCCATAGAGGTTAATGTAACTTCAGTTGTTCTACAAATGTTGGGCTATATGTTTTGATTTTTAATACATTGTAAGGCTACATGATGCGACTAATGATGATTTGAAAAAAGTCGCTTGAAAAGGCATGAGTTCTGCTTTGTTTTTATTGTGCAGGCTGTACACACTTCATCAGTCTCTCATTCACAAATTGACAAGCACTTGATATTTCCTCTAATTTCCCGGTGGCATCCCCTTTGTCTGGCCATAATGCACCCTAAAACAATCCATGCCTTTTGCAGCCAGTAGCCGTTGTGCCCTTGGGCTAATTATAATAATTAGAATGCCCTTCTCCCTGAGTGCTGCGTGCTCTGAAGCACTACTCACACACATGGCTCTCCATCACGTGACTCGAGTCTTTCTCACAGGCTACAAGTGAAGACAGACACGTCGAGGACGCAACTGCGTGTGTTCTTATCCAATTCGAGGCGCATACATACTGAAGATACTGGAAGAACTGTCCACATTTACTTTTCGTCAGCCAACAAGATGGGTAGACCTAACAAACAGCAAAAGCACTAGCCTATGTCAATCTACTATCACCAATTGTACAAAAGTTGATTTATTCCATTCTGTGCGAGGAATAAATATTACAAACATAGTCTGGGACAGTTGTGGGATGCGATAGATCCCAAATTAATACAACCACTAGCATCAAAAATACTTTTTTACACAACGAGGCTGATGCAACAGATCATAATGTTTACCTCTCAAATTTTGATAAACTATTAGGCTATTTCTTCACATTATAAGCGCAGCAATGTCCAAACGGCAGTAGGCTATAAGCGCGAATGTTCCATTGGCGGGAAAACACCATTATCAAAAGTGACCGCAAATGCGATTATACATGTAATGCTTTTATTATAAAGGTGCATTTTTATGGTGAAAAATATCTTCCCCAAACGTGAAACTCACAGGCTGCTTATGTATGCCAGTTAGGCTCTACACCCCTTGTAAAGCAGATTAATGTGCTTCATTTTAAGAAGTTATTTGGCCACTTTAGTGATACAAACCTTATAGGCCTATGGGCTAGGCAACATGAGGTGTGCGACAGATTCGAAAAAGCAGCAAAAAAAGGCATTGTTTCTTACCTTATGCTGTGCATCATTCACAAGTGGTAATACATAATTCACAAGTGATAGTCTGATGGGTGACAATATTAGGCTATTCTTGATTTAAATTATGTCTTTAGATACAGTATGTTAAATAATATGTGTGAAATTTGTTTTGATTTAGAAAGGTGCATGATAATGGTCCAGTCTCGAAACAGGGGCAGGGGAAAAAAATACAATATCATCTATGCACTTAAATAGCAAATGGAGGACGCTTTTCCCGTGGTTAATTTTCATGCCAGCCAGGTAGGCAATACTCCTGTTGCAAAGAGAAGCAATGTGCTTAATAGTAGGAAAATGAAATAAATATAGTAAGCCTAGCCTATATAAAGCTGATGGGACCCTCCTCTATTAAAAAGAGGTCATCACTCTGTTTTCTAACACAATTGAATAGCCTATACCAATGTTGCGCAACATCAGCTCACGGCCTCTCATGAAGTGTTTGATTAGATTTGATTACATTTGCATTGATGTCAGAGGGCTTAGAGGGACAATGGAGTGCTGAGTTCCAGGCAGTTAGCACGTTTGGTAGGCTACTAATGACCATCAGCATCAGAGCTTTGGAGAAGCCTAATTACCGTAACTAAACGGTCACATGGAATTTGGCTGCCTTCATGACTGCCGGTGTGGCGGTAATACAGTCACCGCAACAGCCCTAGCCAGTTCCAGTATCTCAGAAACGTCCGGCCTCCTGGGATTTTCACGCACGACAGTGTCATGGTGCGACAAACAAAAAACATCCAGTCAGGGGCAGTCCTGTGGGTAAAAACAGCTCGATGAGAGGTCGAAGGAAAATGGCAAGAATTATTTCAAGCTAACAGGTTAGCCACAAACGGGCAAATAACGGCGTAGTGGTGTGCAGAACGGCATCTCGGAACGCACAACTCGTCAGTCCTTGTCACGTATGGGCTATTGCAGCAGACGACCATGCTGGTTTGCATTCCTATCAGCTAAAAACAAGAAGAAGCGGATCCAGTGGGCACGCGATCACCAACACTGGACAACTGAGGAGTGGAAAAACATTGCCTGGTCGAACGAATCCCGCTTCCTGTTGCGTCATGCTGAAGGCAGAGTCAGGATTTGGTGTAGGCAACAAGGCCCCATCCTGCCTGGTGTCAACGGTACAGGCTGGTGGCGGTGGTGTAGGGAATGTTTTCCTGGCCCATTGATACCAGGCTGTTCTGGAGGTAAAAGGGGGGTCCGACCCGCTACTAGATGAGTGTACCTAATAAACTGGCACTGAGTGTACAAACATTAGGAACACCTGCTCTTTCCATGAAAGACTGACCAGGTGAAAGCTATGATCCCTTATTGATGTCACTTGTTAAATCCACTTCAAATCAGTGTAGATGAAGGGGAGGAGACAGGTTAAAGAAGGATTTTTAAGCCCTGAGACAATTGAAACATGGATTGTGCATGTGTGCCATTTAGAGTGTGGACGGGCAAGACAAAATATTTAAGTGCCTTTGAACGGGGTATGGTAGTAGGTGCCAGGCGCACCGGTTTGTGTCAAGCTCAACAGTTTCCCGTGTGTATCAAGAATGGTCCACCACCCAAAGGACATCCAGCCAACTTGACAACTGTGGGAAGCACTGGAGACAACATGGGCCAGTTGACAACTTGTAGTCCATGCCACAACGAATTGAGGCTTTTCTGAGGGCAAAAGGCTGTGCAATACAATATTAGGAAGGTGTTCCTTATGTTTTGTACACTCTGTGTATACAGTAAAAATATAATAATAAATGCTATTTAGCAGATGCTTTTATCCAAAGCGATTAACAGTCATGCATGCATGCATTTTACATATGGGTGGGTGGCCCCAGCAGGAATCGAACCCACAACCCTTAGCGTTGCAGACGCCATTCTCTTATGACAGTAGTTATAGTAGTTATAGCTACCAGATTGTAACAGGCTAATGCTATGTTCCATTAGCCATTTCAGAATAGGTACTGTTTGGTGAAGCAGAGAATTTGACCAACCTTAACTTGGCGATACTATCATCGTTCTCGATTTGGCCAACCTAGGGGTGCAAATTGACTAACCAACCCTCATTAACTGGGCAACAAACAGCAAAACATTTTCCAAACAGTCAAATGACATGACCAACAGAAAATACTATCCATGCAACACAAGGAATGGACATTTTTCATTAAGAGATACATTTGAATGAAAACAAGCAACAATAGCAAGCCTATCGTCTAACACTCAAAAGGCTAAAGCCTATTATTGAACACACAACTGCTGTAACGAAGCACTTCATCAAACCTCCTTTTTCAAACATTTACCAAAATGCAATTCGTAGGAAAACACTGTTCTAAACAGTGCACTTAATGCGAGCGGTTTCATATATGACAGAGATTAAAATTACTATCAGAAACTTAGAAAAGAGGCGGAATCTAATAGCAACAACTAGGATGTGCTGCTAATATGGCTAGGATTGTGCCATTGGCTTGTTGATATAAAAAAGTTGATATGAAAACCAATAGAATAGGAGAGAAATGCTGGTAATTGGCATGAGGAAGCTTTTATAAAAGAATTGCCACCACATTTCTATGGTTGGATTTTTGCTAGGCTACTTTGAAGCAAGGTAAGACATTCCTCAATATTTGGAGTAAAACGTTCAGGTTTCAAAGAATGATACTGCCTCAACCGTGGTAATGTGGTGGGTGACGAACTGATAGCCTGCCTACCGTTGACTATAGCTTATGCACTCGAATGGCGGGCGCGCTTTAATTACGAGTTGAAATTGAGAAATAAAAATAACTATTTTTAAAAGTGTGGTCATCAAAAGAGGTTAACACGCGACTGCATTTAGAATTTGTTGCACAATGACTGGGTTTATAAAAAGAACATTTCACTCTAGTACCAGCTTTGAGGAGCTGCTCTCAGGTGAAAGGCTATTCCGATCCTCAAACTAGTTTCTGTATGCTTTGTGCGTGTGATAAATAAGATACACGACGACTAATGAAAATACAGTCGAGAAAATTAATTCCCACTAAAGCATGACTGGTCAAATGTATTTTCAGCATCTAAAACCGATTAACGGTTAAGATCCCTAGGCCAAACATTTATCTTCTAAAATGTCTGTGTCAAATCAAAATGATCTGCTCCAGCTGCAGGTGGTTCTTTTGAACTTAGAAAATGCTCTGTTATTTAAAAAATAAATGCTTTGCTCCATGAAATAATCCAACAATATGTACGCCGCCATCTTGTCTATTTAAAATCTTCTCTCATTGATTGAGACAGGTGGGTCAACCCCAAAGTGTCTCGATCAATGAGAGAAGATCTTGTGCCCAAGAACGCCAAAGTAACCTGTTTAAATGACTATCACCCTGTAGCACTCACATCTGTAGCCATGAATTGCTTTGAAAGGTCAAGGCTCACATCAACATCATCCCAGACACCCTGGACCCATTCCATTTCGCCCTAACAGATCCACAGTGGCGTATATTCATGGATGCCAAGCTTCCCCCAAAAAACGGACCAAGCAATAATTAATTTTTTATTTTTCATTTTGCCTCTCTTGTATAAAAAGTATAAAATAGCCAATCAGCGTGAATTGTCCTAGCGCACCAAAAAAAAGTGTCAAGGGAAGCCAGTTTGGATTTGGCTTCACTCCTATCACATCGCATTAAGAGAAATACGCAATTGACAGAAACAACTTGAATTGTTGCATCTTGTTGTGTTCCATCCGGTGGCTAGCTAGCTAAAATTGACCCTTTCCTAAATTAGCCTTGTGGTTTTACTTAATTCTCTGTACTGGGCAATGATTATAACGGCAATTCTGATCCAACCATAAATTCAAACATTGTGCCCCTGGACTGAAAGAATATAAGTTCAATATGTAGCTAGATGTAGAAGGCTAATGTTAACTAGCTAATGCAGCCCACAAAAGGAAATTAGGCTAGCGAACAAGCATTTTAGCCAGGAAGCTTAGGACAACAAAAACTAAAAGCGTGTACTGTATGACAGAGTCAAGAACGCACGCAAACACACAAATCAGAACCATGGACAGCCACCTCATATTTAGCTTAAGTTGATTGAACTAAATTGTTTTTTTGTTTCTTTTAGTTGTCACTGTAGACTAATAAGCATAGGTGATTTGATGATGTTGAAATGGTGATGGAATAGTGGAGGCAGCTCCTGTTTTATTTGCGACTTGCGGTAACTGTGGTTCTAAATCAATAGTTATTTAGTAGTCTGAAAATACTTGCTTGACCATGATGTAGGTTATGTAACTGTTTGTTCCATGCAATATGCTTTCTGGACTTCACAGGAAAGAGGTTGCCATCCGGTTTTGTGATGAAACAAAGGTGTGGTTGAATCTATTCTGCCACTGTGTCTTCTTCTTGTCTCGGCCTTAGGCCTATATATCATGGTTGCAAGGCAAATGAACTAACAGGGTATAGAGCAAACACAATTATCACAACATAGGTTGTAATATGTAATATCTGGCTTGGCTCCCCCAGTGATTTCACCCATGCACCGCTAGTGTTGCACTCCACATGGCCCTTTCCCACTTAGACAAAAGGAACACCTATGTGAGAATGCTGTTAACTGATTACAGCTCAGCGTTCAACACCATAGTGCCCTCTAAGATCACTAAGCTAAGGACCCTGGGACTGAACAGCCCCCTCTGCAACTGGATCCTGCACTTCCTGATGGGACGTCCCCAGGTGGTGAGGGAAGCAACAACATCCGTCACGCTGACCCTCAACACGGGTGCGTGCTCAGTCCCCTCCTGTACTCCCTGTTCACCCACGACTGTGTATCCCTGCTCGACTCCAACACCATCATTAAGTTTGCAGATGAAACGACGGTGGAAGGTCTGATCACCGACGCCGTGATAGCCTATAGGTAGGTGGTCATAGACCTGGTAGTCTGGACTACAGGAAACGGAGGGCTGAGTACGCCCCCATTCACATCGATGGGGCTGTAGTGGAGTGGGTCGAGAGCTTCAAGTTCCTCAGTGTCCACATCACTAAGAGATCTATCAAGGTCCAAACACACCAACACAGTCGTGAAAATGGCACGACAACACCTTTCCCCCTCAGGAAGCTGAAAAGATTTGGCATGGGCCATCAGATCCTTAAAAAGTTCTACAGCTGCACCATTGAGAGCATCTTGACTGGCTGCATCACCGCTTGGTATGGCAACTGTTTGGCATCCAACTGCAAGGCAGTACAGACGGTAGTGCATACGGCCCTGTATATCACTGGGTCGAACCCTCTGCCATCCAAGACCTCTATACCAGGCAGAGGAAGACCCTAACAATTATTGTCAAAGACTCCAGACACCCAAGTCATAGACAGTTCTCTCTGCTACCAGACAGCAAGAAATACCGATGCGCAAAGACTGGATCCAACAAGACCCTGAACAGCTTCTCCACCCAAGTCATAAGACTGCTAAATAGTTAGTTAAATAGTTAACCAAATAGCTACCCAGGCTACCTGCTTTGACCCTAACTCATCACAAACATTGTTGCTACCATTTACCATCTGCCACTTTATTCCTAGTTAAATGTACAAATCTACTTTAATTACCTCCTACCCCTGCACATCTACTCGGTACTGGTACCCCTTGTATATACTGATGTATTTATTATTACGTGTTTTACTTTTCTATTATTATTTTTTCTTTGCATTGTTGGGAAGAGCATTTCACTTAGTCCACAGATGGAGGCATACACATTGTTGGATTACTTCATCGAGTAAAACATTTATTTTAATAAATGGGGCATTTTCTAAATTCTAACGAACCACCTGCAACTGGACACAGACATTTGAGAAGATACATGTTTGGCTGAATCGAGAACAAAGATAGTATCGTCAAGTTAAGGTTGGTCGAAAATTCTCTGCTACGCCAAACAGTACCTATCCTGTAACACTAATGGAGCATCACATTAGCTGTTACAATCTGCTAGCCATTATAGCAGATGAGCTGGCAGTCAAGTAAAACTTGAAAATCCCTGGAATAGAGCTTGCCAGTTGACGAGCCGTGGAAAGTTAGCGCAAGTGGATGATGAGTTCGAATCAAACAGCGCATCAAGCAAAGTTGGTGAAGACGAATGTTCTGAATGGACAACAGTAGTATCGAAAAACTGGAACAAAAAGGAAATTGTCAAAAATTGGAGTGGAGGATACGTATATGAATGAAAATGAATTGTTTCTTGTTGGGATGCATTTGTTGAGTAAGAAAGCATATGTGGGAGACCCGTTTGAGGTGTCGAAAATGGTGAAGTATGCGCTGGGAAAAGTAGTCTGTCATAGTTACCAGGAGTGGTCTTATTTGGATTAATTGTATTTCTGAAGAACAGAGGAAAGTTGCAGTGAGAATCTGGACAACAGAAGGTGTGTTTTGAACTTTGGAGTAGAGCACCAGTCAGAGGAGTCATCTCAGGGGTGACGACGGATGTTCAGGTTGAATCCCTGAAGAGATTTCCTGGTGTGGTTGGTGCCTGGCGTCTGACCAGCTGGGTGAATGGAAAAAAATAAGAAAGTCTGTCAGTACTGTTTTTTTTTGTTGATAAAGAGAAAATACCTACGCATGTGAAGCTTGGTTATGTAAGATACGCTGTAAGAGCTTTCGTCCCCAAACCATTGCAGTGTAAGAATTGTAAAGGATTTGGCCATGTTTCAAGTGTGTGCAGATGGAGAGAGTATATTGAAGAACGGTGTGTAGAAGGACGACAGTGTTGCAATTGTGGTGGGGATCATGATCCCAAGTTCCTGGAGTGCCCTGTAAGGGTGAAGGAGATTGAGGTGGCAAAAGTTAGAACGGTCAATCAAATCTCCTATGTAGAGGGGATTAAAAGAATTGAGAAAACAAGTGATGCTAGTGAAGATATGGTAGTGGACGCACCACAGCGTAGCTGCAAGTCAAAAGATACCCTGTGTGTTAAAAATGTGGATTTTGTGGCATTCATGGCCACAGTTACAAACTGTACAGCCCTAAAAAAATTGTCAAAGACCCCAGCCACCCCAGTCATAGACTGTTCTCTCTACTACCGCATGGCAAGTGTTTTTGGGACTTAATGATCTTACATCTGAAGACTTGCAAGGGTTACTGGTACCAGAAGACCAGACCTCCCAGGACCCCCTTGAGCCTTTGTTGGGATGAGATCTGTTTTTTTATTAACAGAAAATGTTTGATTTATTTTATTTACTGTTAGTTTGGTAGTTAATTCCATTTGTGGGAATCCTGTTTCCATCCCACACTGTATGTCGCGGAATACACATTAAATTGTGTGATCGCCAATATAGCAAAGAAGAACTCTCCAACCTGTAGTCCTAAAACATGGAAATAAATTAACTCTGGTTTGTTCAGCCATCCCTATGGCAAAAAACAGGGTTTGGGAATAAACGCCGAAAATAAGGTCTAAGGTTAATACAGGCTTAGGAGGTCGTATACGTTTTGTTATATGAGATAATAGCAGTCAGTTAACGAGACCTTTATGAATTATGAAACTTTTATATGTTTTTTATTATCACAAATTATTCAAAATTCACAAACAATGACGTTAGCTGATGAAGGTTATCTCACAGAACAAAACTATAAGATCAAAACCTGTGACTGGCTTTTATCCCAAAACGCCATTAATTTTCCTCATAGTAGCCTTTGTCCAAGGAACCATGGCGGAGTAAGTGTCTACAAAAATAATTACTATTTCTCTCTAAACCTGTGGCAACACTGTAGTGTTGCTTGCTTGTAAAACTAACGTTATCTAGCTGGTAGAATACAGTACAGTGGTGTTTCACTGGCTAATGTAACACTACACTGACGTTAGCTACTAGCAGTAGCTGCTATATTGTTGTATCGCTGTGGGAATTAGCTAGCTAGTTAACGCCACATTTCAAGCTACACGGAATGCTAGCTAGCTTCGTATTTTTACAGTACCTCTTCGGGAGCTTTCACGGCGCGGCTCTCCCAATCTATCTGTTTATTCAATGGGTTGTACAGGAAGGATGGCTTGGCAACCGACTTGAAGAGCTCGTCGGGTTTGGGTAGAGGAACTCCACTAACCGCCCGCTTGGTCCCGTGTTGGGGAGATTTGTTGCCGCTTCCAGTAGCATCGTCCCCCCCCTTTCCTCTCGATTTCTTCTGGCCCTGTTCATCAGAATCGCTGCTGTTACTATCGCTACTGTCACTCAGATCATCGTAACTCATGAAGTAATGGAAAGAGTCTGGTTTCTTCTTATCAACCATACTGATGAAAGGATTACATTAGCTAGTAATACGATGAATTTAACTTTAGAGATAGGAATATAATGCCCTAGCTAATTAGCAAGCAACCTTGATGATTTTGCTGGTTACTCCATTTTGAATCACTATTGCCGTAAGATTTGTAATACCCTAAAAAGTTGTCGTAAAACTATTTTCTTAAAGGAGCAGTAGTCCCTTTTTTCAAGACACTCTACATAACTTTTGTGAACAGTTATTTTCCTCAAACTCAATGCACAACCATATTGTATATTTACCAAAATCAAAATGTATTTTCATTTCTTAAACCAGGGCTGTAATATACAGTGTGTGTGAGTGTCTCCTAACTGACAGATTATTCGTATGGTATACAGTATATACTGATAAAAATATAAACACTACATATGTTGGTCCGATGTTTCATGAACTGAAATAACAGATCTAAGAAATTTTCCATACGCACAAAAAGGTTATTTCTTTCAAATTTAGTTCACAAATTTATTGACATTCCTGTTAGTGAGTATTTCTCCTTTGCCAAGATAATACATCCACCTGTGACAGGTGTGGCGTATCAAGAAGCTGATTAAACAGCATGATCATTACACAGGTGCACCTTGTGTTGAGGACAATAAAAGGCCACTCTAAAATGTGCAGTTTTGTAACACAACATAATGCCACAGATGTCTCAAGTTTTGAGGGAGTGTGCAATTGGCAAGGTGACTGCAGGAATGTCCACGAGAACTGTTGCCAGATAGTTGAGTGTTCATTTCTCTACCATAAGTCGCAGCCAATGTCATTTTAGAGAATTTGGCAGTACGTCCAACCGGCCTACGTGTAACCACAACAGCTGTGGACCTCCACATCTGGCTTCTTCACCCGCGGGATTGTCTCAGACCAGCCTCCCGGACAACTGATGAAACTGTGGGTTTGCACAACCGTAGAATTTCTGCACAAACTGTCAGAAACCATCTCAGGGAAGCTCATCTGAGTGCTCGGTATCCTCACCAGGGTCTTGACCTGACTGCAGTTTGCCGTCGTAACCGACTTCAGTGGGCAAATGCTCACCTTCGATGGCCACTGGCACGCTGGAGAAGTGTGCTCTGCAAGTATGAATCCCGGTTTCAACTGTAACAGGCAGATGGCAGACATGTATGTACGTGTATGGCGTTTTGTGGGCAAGCGGTTTGCTGATGCCAACGTTGTGAACAGAGTGCTCCACGGTGGCCTGGGGTTATGGTATGGGCATGCATAAACTGAGGACAACAAACACAATATAATTTTATTGATGGCAATTTCAATGCACAGAGATACCATAACAAGATCCTGACGCCCATTGTCGTGCCATTAAACCGCTCCCATCACCTCATGTTTAAGCATGATAATGCACGGCCCTATGTCGCAAGGATCTCTACACAATTCCTGGAAGCTGAAAATGTCCCAGTTCTTCCAGGGCCTGCATACTCACCAGACATGCTACCCATTGAGCATATTTGGGATTCTCTGGATCGACGTGTACGACAGCGTGTTCCAGTTTCTGCCAATATCCAGAAACTTCGCACAGCCATTGAAGAGGAGTGGGACCACATTCCACAGGCCACAATCAACAGCCAGATTAACTCTATGCGAAGGAAATGTGTTGCGCTGCATGAAGCAAATGGTGGTCACACCAGATACTGACTGGTTTTCTGATCCACGCCCCTACCTTTTTTTTAAGGTACTGTCACCAACAGATGCATATGATACTGACTGGTTTTCTGATCCACACCCCTACCTTTTTAAGGTACTGTCACCAACAGATGCATATCTGTATTCCCAGTCATGTGAAATCCATAGATTAGGGCCTAATGAATTTATTTAAATTGATTGATTTCCTTATATGAACTGTAACTCAGTAAAATCTGTTGCCTTTTATATATTTGTTCAGTGTATATTATTTTGCAAAACTCTTTTGGGGGCCAAAAATAATCACTTGTGGGACGGTTTTGGTCTGCGGGCCACCTGTTGCCAACCCCTGACATAGAGGACTCCACATCTCATGAATATAGTTATGTTATACATGCAGCATATTGTGAACATAATATGGTTTGAATGAGTACATTTTATACTTGTCTCTTATCTCAGGTGAGTCGATATTCACGTCAAATGATGTCATTCCCGTTTGACCACGCCCACAAATTGGTGAAAATAAAAATGATTTCCCATTGCAAAAGAGTCAACTTCGTTGCTGATTTTTTTGTTATACAGAAATAACAAAACATGCCGAAAAGCTGCTGTGTTGTTCAATGTACTTGTAACCAGGTCAAAAATCCCGACCTATGGTTCACAATGCTCCAATGTAGCGAAATAGAGCCTGAGAGAAAAGCCCTGTGCGGCTTCAGGCTATTCGGCGTGGAAGAGTGGGAAATGTGGGGACCCGGTGTCCAAGGAGTCTGGCTACAGGTAGCTACAGTATGTGTGTGGAAAACATTTTATCACACGTAAAACATTTAACTGGTTTAGCATAGTCTGTTTGTAACTCCAGTCACTACTGTATAGTTTGTTTATGTTGTTGGTCTTGGCTAGCTTAATGTTCCGGTCTGCTCGTTTCAGTCAATTACAAAAAAACTACATTTAAGAAAAGTACAAAAGATTACTTTTCAACATTGCCTGCTCCCGAGCGTTCTCACTATTTAGCAAAACGTAATATTGTAGGGCTTCCATCATGCCCCTTTTCATGATGGTCTAGGAAAATAAACATTTAAATTTCTTCTCATGTTCCTCTTCCAAGGCCATCCAGTTGTAAAAATATTTCAATTATCAAATATACGACCACAAGGGAGCGATATAACACTTATTTTTGAATGTGTGACTGAGGCAAGAGACTACTAGTGCAGACCAATCACTGTCTACTATATCAGCCTCCATATCATGCACATACGTCTCTAAGAAGTCAACAGTTCAATTTGATGTTAGAATTAAGTTTATTGTACAAAGAAGATGAAAAGCTAAAATCAAGATGCAGTGTGAAAATAATATGTTAATGGCTGAGCTAGATTACCACTCTAACCAAACATCTAAAACAGAAATGGGCAACTCCAGTCCTTGGGGGCTGGAGTATTGTCAAACGTTTCCCCCATCCCTAGCAAACAGTTGATTAAACTAATTGTATTCTAAACTGAAGATCATGATTAGTTGATTATTGGAGTCAGGTGTGTTAGCTGGGGCTGGGGATAAAGTGTGACACCAATCAGGCCCCTGAGGAATGGAGTTTCCCATCCCTGATCTAAAATACACAAACCAAGAAACCTGAGTCAAAATATGGACAATTCTGAACCCTTCTATACAGTGGCAGATTTAGGCATAGGCAACATGGGCAGCCGCCCGGGGCGGCATCTTGCCGGGGGTGGTATGGGGCGCCCGCACAAAAAAAAAAAAAAAAAAAATGCAATATTTTTTTTTATAAATATTCCGAATGGTGACATTTGTACGATCGGTTCTCTATCGCTCATTTTCACGTCATGCCAGTGAAATCATGTGACCGTGTGGGACTGTGGGTCAATTAACCTTGTCGGAGTTGGCACCCTGATTCTAGATTGTGAGCTAGGCAGGCTACTGCCTGGGAAGGTCTCCCACTCAGAAGTACGAGATGGGGAGGGGGCGGGGGTAGGTTGACCTCAGGTCTCCCCACTGGAAGCCCGAGGTAGGGGGGGCGGGGGAATCTATCAAATAGCGCACCTCTAACTTTGTATCGTACTAATGCAATTAGTTGTGCTTCTACACCTGCATTGCTTGCTGTTTGGGGTTTTAGGCTTGGTTTCTGTACAGCACTTTGAGATATCAGCTGATGTAAGAAGGGCTTTATAAATACATTTGATTTGATTTGTGCAATTTAGTTTGTGTTTCCTGTTTGAAGTACAATAGTGTAATAATCAGGTTCTCTTTTTTATAAGTGTTATTCTATTTGTGCATTTTTGTGATATAGGATTTCTGCAATTTAGTTTTATTGGTGTGTTCTTTGTTAGCAATAGGGTTATAGTGTAATAATTTGATGATCTTTTTTTACTTGTATTTACATACTACAATTTGTTTCTATTTGTCATTGTTACCACTTTTTGATATTTGTGAGTCTTATTTTTGTATATATATTTATATAGGTTTAAATGTTACGATTAATTATTTGTGTTGTTCCAAATGTCTGAATATAAATTACAGTTAGTGCAGGATGGTGCTTTTTTTGTTGTTGGAGGGGGGGTTCGCCCAGGGAGCCATACAAGCTAGAACCGCCACTGCTTCTATGGGATACACAAGGTCACTCAAAAGGTAAATCTCAACATTTTATCGTAGTTTATGAGGAATTCAATCTTATTTTTTACTTTTTTATTTCACCTTTATTTAACCAGGTAGGCCAGTTGCGAACTGGCCAAGATAAAGCAAAGCAGTTCGACACAAACAACACAGAGTTACACATGGGATAAACAAACATACAGTCAATAACACAATAGAAAAATCTATATACAGTGTGTGCAGATGTAGTAAGATTAGGGAGGTAAGGCAATAAATAGGCCATAGTGGCGAAATAATTACAATTTAGCATAAACACTGGAGTGATAGATGTGCAGAAGATGACATGCAAGTAGAGATACTGGGGTGAAAATGAGCAAAAAAATAAATAACAATATGGGAAAGAGGTAGTTGGGTGGGTTATTTACAGATGTGCTATGCACAGGTTCAATGATCAGTAAGCTGCTCTGACAGCTGATGCTTAAAGTTAGTGAGGGAGATATACAGTTGAAGTTGGAAGTTTACATACACTTAGGTTGGAGTCATTAAAACTTGTTTTTCAACCACTCAAACCATAGTTTTGGCAAGTCGATTAGGACATCTACATTGTGTGTGACACAGGTCATTTTTCCAACAATTGTCTACAAACAGATTATTTCACTTATAATTCATTGTATCACAATTCCAGTGGGTCAGAAGTTTACATACACTAAGTTGACTGTGCATTTAAACAGCTTGGAAAATTCCAGAAAATGATGTCATGGCTTTAGAAGCTTCTGATAGGCTAATTGACAATATTTGAGTCAATTGGAGGTGTACCTGTGGATATATTTCAAAGCCTACCTTCAAACTCAGTGCCTCTTTGCTTCACATCATGGGAAAATCAAAAGGAATCAGCCAAAACATCAGAAAAAATTGTAGACCTCCACAAGTCTGGTTCATCCTTGGGAGCAATTTCCAAATGCCTAAAGGTACCACGTTCATCTGTACAAACAATAGTACGCAAGTATATACACCATGGGACCACGCAGCCATCATACCGCTCAGGAAGGAGATGTGTTCTGTCTCCTAGAGATGAATATACTTTGGTGCGAAAAGTGCAAATCAATCCCAGAACAACAGCAAAGGACATTGTGAAGATGCTGGAGGAAACAAGTACAAAAATATCTATATCCACAGTAAAACGAGTCCTATATCGACATAACCTGGAGGCCGCTCAGCAAGGAAGAAGCCACTGCTCCAAAACAAAATAAAAAAGCCAGACTACGGTTTGCAACTGCACATGCGGACAAAGATCGTACTTTTTGGAGAAATGTCCTCTGGTCTGATGAAACAAAAATAGAACTGTTTGGCCATAATGACCATCGTTATGTTTGGAAGAAAAAGGGGGAAGCTTGCAAGCCGAAGAACACCATCCCAACAGTGAAGCACGGGGGTGGCAGCATCATGTTGTGGGGGTGCTTTGCTGTAGGAGGGACTGGTGCACTTCACAAAATAGATGGCATCATGAGGGATGAAAATTATGTGGATATACTGAAGTAACATCTCAAGACATCAGTCAGGAAGTTAAAGCTTGGTCACAAATGGGTCTTCCAAATGAACAATGACCCCAAGCATACTTCCAAAGTTGTGGCAAAATGGCTTAAGGACAACAAAGTCAAGGTGTTGGTGTGGCCATCACAAAGCCCTGACCTCAATCCAATAGAAAATGTGAAGCAGAACTGAAAAAGAATTTGCGAGAAAGGAGGCCTACAAACCTGACTCAGTTACACCAGCTCTGTCAGGAGGAATGGGCCATAATTCACCAACTTATTGTGGGAAGCTTGTGGAAGGCTACCCGAAACGTTTGACCCAAGTTAAACAATTGAAAGGCAATGCTACCAAATACTAATTGAGTGTATGTAAACTTCTGACCCACTGGGAATGTGATGAAAGAAATGAAAGCTGAATAAATCAATCTGTCTACTACTATTCTCACATTTCACATTCTTAAAATGAAGTGGTGATCCTAAGACAGGGAATTTTAACTAGGATTAAATGTCAGGAATTGTGAAACACTGAGTTTAAATGTATTTGGCTAAGGTGTACGTAAACTTCCGACTTCAACTGTAAGTCTCCAGCTTCAATGATTTTTGTAATTCGTTCCAGTCTTTGGCAGCAGAGAACTGGAAGGAAAGGCAGCCAAAGGAGGAGTTGGCTTTTGGGATGACCAGTGAAATATACCTGCTGGAGCGCGTGCTACAGGTGAGTGTTGCTATGGTGACCAGTGAGCTGAGATAAGGCGGGGCGTTACCTAGCAAAGATTTGTTGATGACCTGGAGCCAGTGGGTTTGGCGACAAATATGAAGCGAGGGCCAGCCATTGAGAGCATACAGGCCACAGTGGTGGGTAGTATATGGGGCGTTGGTGACAAAACGGATGGCACTGTGATAGACTACATCCAATTTGCTGAGTAGAGTGTTTGAAGGCTATTTTGTAAATGACATCGCCAAAGTCGAGGATCGGTAGGATAGTCAGTTTTACGAGGGAATGTTTGGCAGCATGAGGGAAGGATGCTTTGTTGCGAAATAGCTAGCCGATTCTAGATTTAATTTTGGATTGGAGATGCTTAATGTGAGTCTGGAAGGAGAGTTTACAGTCTAACCAGACACCTAGGTATTTGCAGTTGTCCACGTATTCTAAGTCAGAATCACCGTCCAGAGTAGTGATGCAGGTGTGGGCAGCGATCGGTTGAAGAGCATGCATTTAGTTTTACTTGCATTTAAGAGCAGTTGGAGGCCACGAAATGAGTGTTATATGGCATTGAAGCTCATCTGTAGGTCTGTTAACCTCTTGGGGCTAGGTGGGACGCTAGCGTGCCACCCGTGGTGCACTCCATCAACAGCAGGTGCATTTCAAGAGCGGCAAATTTGAATCCAAATAAATGTCAAACTTCAAATTTTTCAAAAATACAACTATGTTACACCATTTGAAAGATAAACATCTCCTTAATCTAACCACGTTTTACGATTTCAAAAAGGTTTTACGGCGAAAGCATAAATTTAGAGTATGTTAGGACAGTACATTTACAAGAGTTGTGTGTAATGTTTTGTCAAGTCAAAGACAGGGTCACCAAAACCATAAAACCAGCTAAAATGATGCACTAACCTTTTACAATCTCCATCAGATGACACTCCTAGGACATTATGTTAGACAATGCATGCATTTTTAGTTCTATCAAGTTCATATTTATATACAAAAACAGCGTTTTACTATGGCATTGATGTTGAACAGTGTCCAAAGAAGGGCCAGATGTATACAGAATGGTGTTGTCTGCATAGAGGTGGATCAGAGAATCACCAGCAGCAAGAGCGACATCATTGACATATACGGCGAAAAGAGTCGGCCCGAGAATTGAACCCTGTGGCATCCCCATGGAGACTGCCAGAGGTCCGGACGACAGGCCCTCTGATTTAACACACTGAACTCTGTCTGAGAAGTAGTTGGTGAACCAGGCGAGGCAGTCATTTGAGAAACCAAGGTTGTTGAGTCTGCCAATAAGAATGCAGTGATTGACAGAGTCGAAAGCCTTGGCCAGGTTGATGAAGACGGCTGCACAGTACTGTCTTTTATCGATGGTGGTTTTGATATCGTTTAGGACCTTGAGCATGGCTGAGGTGCACCCATGACCAGCTCGGAAACCAGATTGCATAGCAGAGAATGTACGGTGGGATTCGAAATGATCGGGGATCTGTTTGTTAACTTGGCTTTCGAAGGCTTTAGAAAGGCAGGGTAGGATAGATATAGGACTGTAACAGTTTGGGTCTAGAGTGTCTCCCTCTTTAAAGAGGGGGATGACCGCGGCAGCTTTCCAATCTTTAGGGATCTCAGACGATACGAAAGAGAGGTTGAACAGGCCAGTAATAGGGGTTGCAACAATTGCGGCGGATAATTTTAGAAAGAGAGGGTCCAGATTGTCTTGCCCAGCTGATTTGTAGGGGTCCAGATTTTGCAATGGGGCATGCTTATTTAAGATGGTGAGGAAATCACTTTAAAAGAATAACCAGGCATCCTCTACTGATGGAATGAGTTCAATATCCTTCCAGGATACCCGGGCCAGGTCGATTAGAAAGGCCTGCTCGCTTAAGTGTTTTTTGGAGCGTTTGACAGTGATGAGGGGTGGTCGTTTGACTGCGGACCCATTACGGACGTAGGCAATGAGGCAGTGATCGCTGAGATCCTGGTTGAAGACAGCAGAGGTGTATTTAGAGGGCAGGTTGGTCAGGATGATATCTATGAGGGTGCCCGTGTTTACAGATTTAGGGTTGTACCTTGTAGGTTCGTTGATAATTTGTGTGAGATTGAGAGCATCTAGCTTAGTTTGTAGGACGGCCGGGGTGTTATGCATATCCCAGTTTAGGTCACCTAACAGTACGAACTCTGAAGATAAATGGGGGGCAATTCATTCACATATGGTGTCCAGGGCACAGCTGGGGACTGAGGGGGGTCTATGACAAGCAGCAACAGTGAGAGACTTATTTCTGGAAAGGTGGATTTTTAAAAGTAGAAGCTCAAACTGTTTGGGCACAGACCTGGATAGCATGACAGAACTCTGCAGACTATCTCTGCAGTAGATTGCAACTCCGCCCCCTTTGGCAGTTCTATCTTGGTGGAAAATGTTGTAGTTGGGGATGAACATTTCAGAAATTTTGGTGGCCTTCCTAAGCCAGGATTCAGACACGGCTAGAACTGGCGGAGTCTGCTAAAGCAGTGAATAAAACAAACTTAGGGAAGAGGCTTCTGATGTTAACATGCATGAAACCTAGGCTTTGGTTTATCTAGGCTCTTGGTGTATAATGTTGTCATGTGGAACAGCAAATTAGTTTGCAGGGGGGCAGTACGTTTATCAGCAATGAAACTTGTCATCACTGATAGAAAAAATATGAACCCTTGAATAGATTTTTCTTTTGGCGAATCTATTTGGCGAAAAATTCAGATTATCACATGCAAAACCCTTGGTGGGATGAGGTGATTATTATCACTTTCAGCAGTAGAATACAACTGCAGCCCATTTCTATTCTACTGCCTGCTCTGCTCTGGTCAAAAGTAGTGCACTATGTAGGGAATAGGGTGCCATTTGGACGTATGCCTAGAAAGCCACTGACTGAGTGAAATCTGCTCTGCGCTGGATCAACATATCATAGGAAAACATTATCCTGTCTCGTTTTTGCTCGAAGTTATTCGTCAACCAACTGACATTTATGTCAATTGGCCATGCTCCCAGCAGGCTTTGCGGTGCCAATGGGAAAAGATGAGCGTCAACCACTTGATGTTTATGTCAATACACTGCAGTCAATGGGAAAAGATCAGTGTTGGAGGGTTGACGTGTATGTCAATACATTGTGTTCAATTTGAAAAGATGAGCGTCACAGAGTTGATGCTTATGTCAATACTTTCCAGTAAATGGGGGGGGAAATATTAAAAGACGAGGCTTAGACAGACAGACATGTCTCTCTATTCCCCCTCTCACAGTCCATCTTTCTCCTTCTCTTTGCCTCCCTCTATCTCCTCTACCCCCATCCTCCTTTCTCTCCCTATCTCTTCTTTCTCCCTCTCTGCTTTCTATTTCTTCCTTACTGCTCTCTCTTTTTCCCTCTCTGCTCTCTCTCCCGCCACTTCTCCTTCTCCCCCTCTCTCCTTCCTCCACAGACAGAATATTGACACATAAATATGTGTCAACACAGGCCATCCCTGTAAGGTCACGATGGGTTGTGTGAAAGGATGGGTAGCTTCAAGTGAGATCTGCCTTTCTGCAATGTAGTCGGGGTGGGCCGACTTAATTAATAGTGACACGTGGCAAGGACCACAGACTACAAAGGCAAATCCAGCTATGTGGTGCCCACTGAAGCCTCCCTCCCAGACGAGTTTAACACAGATTGCATCCCTGGCTGCGTCCTCAGAGTGTGCGCTGACCAACTGGAGTGTGCCTTCTCGGACATCTTCAACCTGTCCCAGGCTGTAGTCCCCACTTGGTTCAAGAAGACCAGCGTCGCCCCAGTGCCCAAGAAAACCAAGGTGACATGCCCAAATGACTATCGCTCTGTCACATTCACCCCTATCATCATGAACTGCTTTGAGTGGTTGATCGTGGTGCACATCAAGGCCAGCATGCCAGGCACACTGGAACGACTCCAATTTTCCTACCACTCCAACAGATACACGGAAGATGTCATTTCCATCGCTATTCACACAGCCCGAACACATCTGGACAAGAGGAACACCTATGTGAGAATGCTGTTCATTGGCTACAGTTCAGCATTCAACACCATTGTTCCTTCCAAGCACGACACCAAGCTCAGAGTCCTGCATCTGCAACTGGATTCTGAACATCCTGACTGGCAGACCACAGGCTGTGAGGATTGTCAAAAACACTTCCTCCACACGGACTCTTACCACAGTCCCCCACCCCCCCTTGGGGTTTGTCCTCAGCCCTCTGCTGTACTCCCTGTTCACACACGACTGTGTGGTTTGCCTGACACCAACTCCATCATTCAAGTTTGCCGATGACACCATAGTTGTAGGCCTGATAATTAACGACAATGAGTCAGCCTATAGGGAGGAAGTGCTAAGTGAACAGGTATTGTGGTGCCGAGACCACAACCTCATCCTCAATGTCAGCAAAGCAAAGGAGTTGATTGTTGAATTCAGGAAGCAGAGGAGGGAACACGCCCCGATCTACATCACGAGGACTGCTGTAGAGAGTCAGCAGTCACGAGGAAAGTAGAGCGTCCACATCACCGAGGACTTGACATGGATCCACAACACCACCACTCTTGTCGAGGGTGAAACAGCACCTGTACTTCCTAAGGCGGCATGCCATGCCGGGTCCTTTCTAAATACTACCGCTGCACGATCTAGAAAGTCCAGACCAGTTGCATCACATCCTGGCATGGGAATTGCTCCATCCAGAACCGCAAGACCCTCCAGCGGGTGGTGAAGACAGTCCAGTACATCACTAGGGCAGTGTTCCAACCCATCTCATGAAATCTATTTGAAACGGTGCCTGAGGAAGTCTCACAGCACCGTCAAGGATCCCACACACCCCATTCACGAGCTGTTAACTCCCTTACTGCCAGGCATACTGTATCGGAGCATGAGGTCTGATACCAACAGGCTGAGAGACTGTTTGGATCTTCAAGCCATCAGACTGCTGAACACTCAAACTGGACTGACCACCTGCACTGACTCTCCGCTCCTTAGCACTCACTCACTCACTCACTCACTCACTCACTCACTCACTCACTCACTCACTCACTCACTCACTCACTCACTCACTCACTCACTCACTCACTCACTCACTCACTCACTCACTCACTCACTCACTCACTCAGAGAGAGTACCCCCTTTCTGATACTTGTGTAAATATTGTACTATAAATGGTGCCTTCCTTTATACTTATGCTAAAATGTTTTTCTATTCTACTGAGTCATTTACTTTGTTTGTATTCTGATCTTTTATTGTTATGTAGTTTACGAAAGTTAAATCAGGAAATCTGGTCTTAATGCTTGTTTAACTTCATCCAGTAAGCATAACTTTTGTTTTCTAGTAGGAATGAATACAAACGTATCATCAGCAAAGCTTCTTGTTTCTTCCCTTCTTTCCTGGAATGTCCGTCACCGATTTACAGTACCTTATAGTACGGTTGCTATTTAACCTATGGACTCACTTTTGCAATTATCACCTTCCTCCCTCTCAACCAATTGGTGTAAGTCTTTGAGTATTTATGTATTTATGTCAACTTACCTTAGTTCTCTCATTTGCTGTTTTTCAGCAACAGTTTGACAACCATCCACCTCCCAACAAGCTATAATAACCTTAAGGCCCGTCATTGGAACTCCTTTACCCCAGCGAGGGGGTTTCGATGCTACCTGCCATCACTTCATCTGGCTCAGAGGATCTTCCCTCGGAGACGAGGCCATACCCCAAACTATTTAATGAAGTTTCATATTGTATTTTGTCTTTGTTGTTCATTCTGTTAAGACTGTACTCAATTGAAGTTGCATTAATAAATATTTCTAAGGTTGAGGCCTTAACTCTAACCTTCTCAGCTCAACCCTAGCTGTAACCCTTACTTCTTGTCCAGTAACTCTATCCCCCACTACTTTGCAGAAAGGTAGGCCTCACTTGAAGCCTGACGTAGAGTTAATGTGCTATTGAGTTACATTGGCAGAACAGTTATTAACAGTGTCTCTTAAGATTTGTCTTTTCACCTTTAGGTTATTGTGTACTGAGTGGAATCACAGAGGTACAGGCCAGATGTAAAATCGAAAAATGTAATGTGCAGGCTTTCAATTTGGGGTTTATAAAATGTTTAAATTCATAATGGTTATGAACTAAGCTTTGTTGCACTGAGCACGACCTTGGATTTCTGACACCTTTTTTGGAGATTGTCTAGGAAAGTTTGTGGCTTTCAGTTTGCAGAAAAGGTTCTAGTTGAATGTTACCAATATGTAGTGTTTAACATGTGTGCAAATGCTTAAACTAAGTTTTGAATCTAGACTAGAAACAAAATTCAGGTACTTTTCCATAGAAAAGTATTACCTACAGCCCTCATATAACCTTGCCGCATCCGTGGACTGCAATTGAGCAAGCTAACCGTCCTTCCACACAACCCATCCTGACTTTATAGGGACGCCCTGTGTTGAGGTTCTGTTTACTGTGGCAACAGGAAATGGCTTAGTTCATTCTCAACATGGTGCTTCATTCTTTCCCTGCAGTCAAACAAAAACACAATCTTCCATCCTCTGTAGAACGATCAATTCTTAAAGGTCATGAACAGTCAGTCATGTTTTTTTGTTAAATGTGATGAAACCAGATCAAAGTATAATGAACAAAGAATGAAAAATGACTGTTGCTTCTACATTGATGAAGTTTGATCATAAATTTACCGGTCCCCCTCCCACATGTCACACACTTGGGAGTCAGGAGGAGGCATTATTAAGGGGATAGAGTGACGTCACCCTAAATCTAATTGTAATACACAGACGAAGGCCTTGAGGCCGATACATAAAGCTTAAAAGAGCAGTGATACTAGCAAGAGCTGTCTGCGGGTTTCTTTATTTATCTTTCTCATCTTATTCAATTGTTACCATGCACCTACAACAAAGATAGCGCAGATGTGCGAGTGACTTTTGAATACACCAATGGTAACATGATTCTCTCTTACCTAATTCAAATAAGGCCCGCCTTGTAACCAACATCGGAGAAGGCGTGCTTGGAGGGCCGTGGTTTAAATAGCTACTCTACTGGTGCCAACATTTGACTGTAGGGTGTCAGCAAATATAATTAAACGTTTACACTTCATCTATGGCAAAGATACTTATGTCTTCCCTTTCATCTGTGTTTGACTAGCTTGGTCTTCAGCCAGCATGGAACAAAAGGGGGGGTGGGGGGGTGGTCATTCAAAACTCTGACGCAGTTGTCATGTCAATACATCAGTCAGTGCTGCTGTGAACCGTATGACAAGAGATGCCAAATGGGAGATGTATATATATATAAAAAAATGGACATCATCATTGATGTAATTCCATTGTTTCAGTTGCTTTGTGTATCACCAAATTTTACTTGATGATTTTACTGCAACACTGCATCCACTTTTCTTGCCACAAGTGTTTCAAAGAGCTGTCAGTCAAGGCGAGCTCATGAATATGAGATCACAGACCTCTCAGCCTGTCTTTTCAAACTGCCTGGTAGTTAGCCATGAGAGAGAAAGTATTTTTTTGTCACATTTTGAGCATTTCAATCCCCCCAAAAAATATTAGTCACTCAAAAGGCTATTTTACATGGCAATCAGAAGAACTGTTTTGGGACCTTTTTTAATGTATAGACATGAAACTGCCTGCCTGTCTTAGTTTTTGACCAATTTACCCATTGCAGCTGTATCACCAACTTTTTTTGTCTTGAATGCAATGTATTGACTTTTCAATGCTCTTGAGAGAGAGAGATAACTTTCGCTCAGCATCATACAGGCACCATCTGATCCTCTCTGCTATAGGCTGTGGACATTGGTAGCCATCTGTATGTGAACCTCCCTTCAATGAATGTTTCCCAATCTCCTATCTGACAACAGAGAAGGCCATTGGGGAAGAGCTTGTTAACGAGCCTCCAAGCTCTCATTGGAGACAATAGGTTGCGTCTGAAATGGTACCCTATTCCCAATAAAGTGCATTACTTTAGACCAAAATAGTGCACATTATAGGGTGCCATTTCAGACGCAACCTATTGCCTCCAATGAGTGCTTTGAGGCCTGTTAACGAGCTCTTCCCCAATGGCCTTATCTCTGTTGTCAGATATGAGATTGAGAAACATCTTCAGTGGAGGGAGGTTTACATATAGATGGCTAATGCAATGTAAATACGCCGGGGATAGCTAGATCAGATGTGGATGGTGGAGTGTCATTCACTCCCAAGTGTGTATTATCATCTCTCCAGCTGGAGGGACAGTTGGCGATAAGCCCTATTGGATTTCTCAGGGCTCACATTACCCAGCATGCTCTTATACAGCGAGAGCAGGGCAGGAAAAAGAGTACCAGTAGTAGAGAATATACAAGTAACTGCCAAAATAAAGGAAACACCAACATTGTGTCTTAATAGGGCGTTGGGCCACCACGAGCCGCCAGAACAGCTTCAATGCTCCTTGGCATAGATTCTACAAGTGTCTGGAACTCTATTGGAGGGATGTGACACCATTCTTCCACGAGATATTCCATCATTTGGTGTTTTATTGATGGTGGTGGAAAACGCTGTCTCAGGCGCCACTCCAAAATCTCCCATAAGTGTTCAATTGGGTTGAGAGCTGGTGACTGACACACACACATACACTTTAAACCTCCTTTGCTCCTTTGAGACCCCTCTTTCAAGGTCAGAGCTTTTCTTCTACTCATGGTAGCCAAAATAATGGGCAACTGGGCATTTTTATCCATGACCCTAAGAATGATGGGATGTTAACTGCTTAATTAACTCAGGAACCACACCTGTGTAGAAGCACCTGCTTTCAAAAATATAAACGCAACAATTTCAAAGATTTTACTGAGTTACAGTTCATATAAGGAAATCAGTAACTAAATGAATTAGGCCCTAATCTATGGATTTCATATGACTGGGAATACAGATATGCATCTGTTGGTCACAGATACCTTAAAAAAAAGTAGGGGCATGAATCAGAAAACCAGTCAGACCCTGGTGAGGACGACGAGCACGCAGATGAGCTTCCCTGAGACGATTTCTGACAGTATGTGCAGAAATTCTTCAGTTGCGCGAACCCACAGTTTCATCAGCTGTCTGGGTGCCTGGTCTAAGACATTTCAACAGGTGAAGAAGACGGATGTGGAGGTCCTTGGCTGGCATGGTTACACATGGTCTGCAGTTGTGAGGCCGGTTGGCCGTACTGCCAAATTCTCTAAAACAACGTTGGAGGCAGCTTATTGTAGAGAAATGAACATTCAATTCTCTGGCAACAGCTCTGGTGCTCCCTCAAAACTTGAGACATATGTGGCATTGTGTTGTATGACAAAACTGCACATTTTAGAGTGGCCTTTCATTATTATTATTATTATTTTTTTTTTAACCTTTATTTAACTAGGAAGTTAGTTAAGAACAAATTCTTATTTGCAATTACGGCCTACCAAAAGGCCTCCTGCGGGGAAGGGGGTTGGGATAAATGTAATAAAAATGAAATGTAATAAAAATATAGGACAAAACACACATCACAAGAGAGACAACACAACACTGCATAAAGAGAGACCTAAGACAACAACATAGCATGGCAGCAACACATGACAACACAGCATGGTAGCAACACAACATGACAACAACATGGTAGCAACCCACAGTTTCACAACACAAGGCGCACCTGTGTAATGATCATGCTGTTTAATCTGCTTCTTGATATACCACACCTGTCAGGTGGATAGATTATCTTGGCAAAGGAGAAATGCTCACTAACAGGGATATAAACACATTTGTGCACAACATTTGAGAGAAATAAGCTTTTTGGGGGTATGGAACATTTATGGGATCTTTTATTTCAGCTCATGAAACATGGGACCAACACTTTACGTGTTGCGTTTTTATATTTGTGTTCAGTATACTTTGTATCCCTCATTTAAATGTTTCTTTATTTTGTCAGTTACCCGTAGAATACAGTAGTCAATACAGGGACAATAAAGGGCTTTAAAACATCGAAGAAACCGCTATAATGGCTTCTTGACTAGACTATACAGCAGTAGTTATTAAGCCACTTAAGATGGAGGCACACAGCAAATTGAGACATGTTAAACGTATGTATAGTATAATGAGAAATTACAAGTATTGGTCATTACAAACATGTCATACACAACAGGGAAGTAGTGCTCAGTCCTTCATAAAGTGGGCACAGCTTAGGTTAAGACAGGGTAGGAAATTAACATCCTATGACTGTTTTTAGAAGGCATAATAGATGACAATTGCATGTGCATTTTGTAATTAGTTTCCTACCCTGGCTTTAGACTTCAGAATCACAGTTTAATAAGAGGAATTAACCCTTTGTTCAGCTAGATTGAATAACTAGCACCATCATCACAGCTAGGGATCAATCGACATTCCTGTTCAATAATCATAGAATTTTTTTTTGAATCAACAAGAATGTAGTAAGAGCACTCAGGTCTCCATGGCAGAGAGAGGAACAGCTCATTATGACAATTTCTAGATTATTAAGATAACTGGGTGGATTTCATTCCTTTTTCCCCCTCAATAAGAACTTCTACTTGTTACATGGCATGACTATGAATCATGATGAATTGAATCCAAAAGGAAATACAGAGAGCGCAATCAGCAATTGATTGTAAATGTATCTTGGCGGATTTGCGTTTTGTTTATTCTTCATAAACAGGCTCCTATACTATGCATACTGCACTATACCGTAACATTATATAGCTCCTCCACAGTTGTTTTTTTAAAATACTTTTCTATGAAACACCATCCTTTTGGCCTCTCCAGTGTTCTATTGTAAGTGATTGTTTTAAAAGGGTTGTAAACATTGACCAGTAAGCACAGGGATTGATTGACACATGAGCACTTTCAGAAGGGGGGGGGGGGGGGGGGGTAACCTGGATAACATTCTGTTATCGAGGGGTAACACAGCAGAAACAGACTTGTTTCGGGCAAGGGGGCAGCAGTGGGCCGACCCTGCCCTGAGAGCATACCTGGGTTCAAATACTATTCAGAATCATGTTAAATACATTGTCTGTGCTTGATTAAGCTTGCCTGGCTTAATAATGGCCCAATAGTATAGTCCCAAAATTGCAAACCCCGCTCTCCTGGCACATCAAAGTATGTGAAAGATTTCAAGTATAGTATTTGAACCCAGGTCAGGAGACCCCTAACGGAGTATGCTCAGATCAGACTTTGGCCTTCTTGTTGATGAGAACGGAGCAACAGGTGAGGGCTCCGTCCACCTTGACCTTCTCCATGTTCGACACTGGGATCAACATGTGGTCCTTCAGCTTCTCAAACACCTAGGGAAGAGAGTGAGAGAGGGAATATGTCTGTCTTCACCTTCCGTAACATTGTTTACAGGCATTGTTCATTTTACAATGATTTGGAAGCACTTATGAGGGATGCAAATCTAAGAATGAACATTTTAGGTATAGTGAGTTCTCAGTCTTCTGAAGGAAGAAAAACTAAGTGAGAAATATTACAACATCTCCAGAAACCCTCAACACAATGTGTCACCCTGTGGAGCCCCTCCTGAAGAAAACCACTGTTTTCCTAAGACACTTCCAAGCCAGTATATATATATATTATTTTTATTTTTTTCTCTCTCTCTCTCTCTTTCTCTACAACTTAGAAATAATGAAAAGGTCACCACCATTTTTAAGCAATTTTCATTTCTAAATTTTGTAGAAAAAAAATCTAAAGTAAAAAAGTACTAAACAATTACCTCATCAAAAGTTAAAACATTTTAAAAACAGTGATTTTCAAACACTATGAGGTTCGCGGTGACAAGGGAGCTAGAAAATACCCTCCCTCTGGCTAGAAACTCATTGCAGGGTTTAAAAATCCCCTTTTTTTTTACCCTGCAATGTCACACAGAAGCATTTCTTAGGACCTTTCTTATCTTTTTAACCACAGATCATAGAAACATACTGTTTTCATATATGTAGACACTGGTTCGGTGCTGGAGACAATGAATATGAGGTTGACTGGCAGAATTGCCCTTTAACAGTAAACATTACACACAAAAGTAAAAAAATAAATCCCCCTCTATACCATAGGAGCAACAAGCAACCCATGCACCTCCGGACTATCAGATCCTCCAGCCATGATGCAACAGGTCTTACTCTGGCCTTCCTACAACCAATACATAGAACAGGGATAAACCTCATCAACCGTTGGAGGGGGATCACGAGGTCAGGGGGGCGACGCACTCTATCCAAACTCCTCTCCGCCTAACTCTTTTTTTTCTTCTAAATCTGTTCTCTCACTCAAGTGTTTCTGTTTTTATGGCAGTGAGTCTGTGCTTTCCAGCTGGGTTGTTATTACTGTGGTTGAAATTTATACAAGGGGTAGGAGAACTTCACTGTGGGGGCTGAGACCTTTTGTCTAGTCGACTTCGATCTCTCTTCTCAGCCCCCCCCCCCCCCTTTATGTAACGTTACTAAAAATAGCCGTAGACAGAGTTTAGGGTGAGAATGTTTATATGGTTAGAAAGCAGAGCGGCTTTGCAGGCAGTGAGTGGGTTTGCTCTGATTGGGTTGACGAATCTCTCTCATTCTCTTCCTCCCTCTCTCTCTCCATCTGAAGGGCGGTCTGTCTGTCTAGATAACTGTTATATAGATGTGTTAAGTTCAATCAGGCTGAGAGAGCGCACGGCTTGTTTTTGTATCTCCCAGATCTGCTCTTCCAGAGGGGTGGTTGCGAGAGATTACATGGAACTGTGTCTGACAGTCTGACGCGCAGAAATGTATCCCTATGGTCTGACACCCCTGATGATTGTCATTCCAACACCTCTACATTTAATGATTCTTCATCACACAGATGGTGCGCAGAGGCAGAAAGCGTCCCAAGCTTCGATCCAGGACCCATATGAATACACTCTACAGTGGTCTGATACAGGACACTGAAGCAGTCACTCTGATTTTGTGTTTCGGTTGAATTCCCCTTTAGCCAATCCTCAAGGCAAATATTATATTAAGCCTTGGGAAATCGGACAACAGTTCCAAATCCAACGAGACATATTTCAATAAATGTTTCATACTAAAAATAAAATGTTCAAGTTTGGGTTTTAACCGCAGAGAACATTTGAGGTCTTAGGGCTGTCTGTGCAGATTGCAGGGTGTTGGTTGTCATAGTGACACAGGAATGCGTAGTGGCAATGAGGAATCTAAATGACATTGCTCATCCTCAGCCATCTCTTAACAGCTACAGAGACAATAACATTGTCATTCACTGCTCCCATACGAGCTGACATCCAAGAGGCACAAGGTCACGACAAAGTGCAGGGATATTTACAACAAACATATGCATACAAGACGACAAATATACAATATTCAGTAGCTAATAACTGGGGGAGCACAGAGATTGGCATGTGTGTGCTAGTGCACAGTGTGTGTGCTCACTTTGGCACTCTCTGGGAACTCCTCTGGGGTGCAGTGTAGCAGTACATGGCCTTTGCTGGGGAGGTTCATGTAGATGGTGTTGGCTGCAATGTCATCAGGCACCGTCAGCTTGTTGTAGCGATGGTCACTCATCTGCTGCATGATCTACAGACACATAGGAAGACAGACAGACAGACAGACAGATGTATGGTAAGCTGTAAGCGGGACATACAGCACCACGGTGAGATGGAGAGAAGCCCAGTCCAAATTCTCTCCTAAACCCCTTGGCCATAGCTCTCTGATGTTTCTAGATATCTAAAGAATATGGTGGGAGCTCCACCCCTACACTGCTTATACCTTTCCAGGCAAACATTGAAGGGTACGGTCGAAGGAGGAGGGGCAAGGATCATATTGTGGCTGGGCAAAAAGGAACCAGACCCTGCTGTTTTTGCCTGCTCCAGTCCTAACCTCCAAACCACTATCTGGGTGGCTGGGCCTTAATGGAGAACACAGACGGGCAGACAGACTGACTGACATTCTTTCACGGCAGATGTCTTGTTATTTATGTAATCTGCTGGGTCGGGGCTTGGGGGAGAAGGAGCAGCACTCCCTCCAATAAGTGGAAGTTCGAGCACTATGACTTGAATGCAGAGAAGAACAGATGTGTGTGTGTGTGTGTGTGTCCAATGTTTACAACCTGAACACCGGTGGATACCTTAGAGGAGGAAAAGGATGAGGGAGAACGAAGGTAAACAACATTGAAAGGGTATTGTCATCTCCTTCCCCTCTTCCCTGACTCCTTCCTCTCGCCCCTTTTGCTCTGCACCACTTTTTTATATCATGCAGAGAGAGAGTCTGAGCTGGTGTGTGTGTGTGTGTGTGTGTGTGTGTGTGTGTGTGTGTGTGTGTGTGTGTGTGTGTGTGTGTGTGTGTGTTTGAGGAGAATTGGGGTTAGAAGAGTGATTGTGTTGTTGATCCAGGATGATAAATCTCTCAACCCCTCACGGTGCTCCATTCGTCTCTGTGGATCATGACGTGAACAATGGGCTTTGTGGTTTGGCCTGTTCACACATTCCCCTCTACCCTGGGGTTGGCTGGTGTGAGTGTGTGAGAAATGTGCACGTGTCTAGTATGTGTTTGTATCTCCCAGATCTGCTCTTCCAGAAGGGCGGTTGCCGGGTCCGCCCGGGCCTGGCGGGGTGAGAAAACGACCATAAACACCTTGGCTTATGTATGGCGTGTTGCGTGATCGCAGCGGTCCCAAATGAAACACAGTCCATGTGCGTGACCGCGAGCGCTCTCTTCACACACAGGAGGATTAGAGGTCTGGCGAGAGAGACTGAGACAGAGAGGTGAGAGACTGTATGACACTCACGCCATACAGATCAGTATTTTACTCAGTTTTATAATAGTTCTAATTTTCTATCCTCTCAAATCCAAGTCGGACATTGACGAGGGATCATTTTTGGACTTCAGACAAATCCTCAGTTACTTTATCACATAATGACGTCATTACATCACTCCATCGCGGGGGTCAGAGGGCACAGAGCAGTAGCCAATGCCTGAGGAGCTGTGACATAACGGCTAGTCTCATGACAGACGGGCTAGCAAACACGCGAGATCTGGTTCTGGGTGCTGATAGAACATAATGGCAGACCACAGCTAGAGGAGACATACCGAAAGGCAGTCTATAGGAAATGCAACACTAACAGGACGAGGACTGTCTGATGAGCTGTCCAATTACTTTCTAATCTCAACTGACTGATGTTAAACTAGTACTCCCCATCTCAGTCCTCCTGGGCACAATTTGCCCTTCACTGAACTCTTCCCCATATACTGTAGGTATCGTTACTACCTCAGTCAAGCTTACAAACCCCCTGCAGATGAACGTTTTGCTATCTAACGTAAGACAAATGGGGCACAACAGAACTGGATTAGAACCAATGAACGATCTCTACAGTGAGCAGTGCCTCTCTCACAATGACTGTGTACATTCCCCCGAAGCACTGTTTAATATGAAAAACTGCTGAATGTGTGACGGAATGTGCAGAGTCAATCTTGCTAAACAAAATATTCACTGGGAGGTAACGGAATACCCTACGAGCAACAAACAAACACATAACAAAAACTACTGTCACTTTAATGAAGGGATATGGGATGCCATTCCTGTAAAGTCACCAGTACACAGAGTATTCTTGCAGCACACTTACAATATGTGGGATTTTCACAGTTCACACAATTTTCCCTGACCCGTGTAGCCATTAAACTAAGTTGTTACAATGGCTCTTTTCAAAAACACACTCACAAACCAGTTGCTATCCAATCGACCAGGGGAATGGTTATTACACTGTAATGGCTACCTGTTGATGTCATTATTTGGGATTGGTCCTTGACACACATTTCTTCCCAGAGAACCGACTGTTATTGGCTTATGGTCCATGTTTATTCATGTCCCTTTAGGCCAGCGTCTATTCAGGAAGGTGAATGCGGGGGCACAAGCATTGGTGTCTCTGTGAATAGGGGGGGGGCTGCTCCTCCTTCTGAGGCTGGGTACACCAAAACATTATGGGTTAAAAACAACCCAATGCTTGGGTTATTTGGTAACTCAGTGCTGGGTAAATATTGGACAGAACACACGCTGGGTTATCTTGATCCAGCCTGTTGGGTTGCGTGAATAACCCAACATGTTGTGTGGTTGGGATTACACAAACATGGGTAAATTTAACCAACAATTGGGTTTTATTCACTTTCATGCTGGGTTAACCCAGCAGCTGGGTCTTTTTAATGTAATCCTTAGGTTATTTTCAGGAGGCATGGCTTAATAGGGGTGTGGCTTTCAGATAGATATTTTTGGCTACCTGTAAAGGTAAATGTCATTGCTGTTCATCTGTTGTATTGTATCAAATGTTAAGATTGTACACTGCAATTTTGAATGTGCCTTAATTTGGCATATTTCATTATTATAAAATATGAATAATATTAACATTATTAATTGCATATTGCATAATGAAGTGGTAAGTATCCCAACTTTGTGATTTGTATAGGGTCTTAAGGAACACACATTTCTGTAAGCCTTAACATACGCTTACAATACAACATAACAGACTAACAGGAAATACATTTACTCGCACAGGTGGCCAAAAATAACTATTTGAAAGCCATGCCCCAAGTCTTCTGATCATGCCTCAATAACCCAGCATCAATAACCCAGAATCAACAACCCAACAGTGCTCTTTTTAAAGAAAATAACCCAACTAATTGAACCAATGCCTGCAACCCAGAAGTTTGGTCATCCAAACAACCCAGCATTTTGTAGTGTAAAGGGCTGAGTCTGGGGTATAGGACTGGGGTTGAGGCTGGGTTGTGGGATATAAGGCTGGTGTCTGGGTATAGGGCTGGGTCTGAGGTAGAAGGATGGGGGTATGGGCCTGGGGATAGGGCTGGGGCAGAAAGGGCAGTTATGAGCCAATCAGTGAGTCCTTTAAGCATGAGTCAACCTGGAACCCTGGATTGCTGGAAAGGGAGAGTGTGCGTGAGAGAGCATTAGCACTTCAGTATAAGTAAGAGGGAGTATTTTGGGGAGATGACTTCACGGCCGAGGCTTGGCAGTGATAGCCACGATTGTTATGAGTACGATCAGATGATGGAATTCATCCGGTACACGTCCTCAACTTGGGAGGGCTAAACATAGTATGACTGCAGACTATGCAAGGCACACACACATGCATTCAAGGACACACAGATGCACACACACAAACTGGCTGCCACATTTGGTGTGCCGTCAACTATACTGTATCAGAACCATGACTCAGTATCAGACCAGACATGGTAACATGGCAATACAGTCATAGCCTGCTTTAGTAACAAAGTCATAGTTTGGTCTGTGAATAACATGCCAAACTTATACCACTACTTCACTACACAAAATGAGGTGTGCGTTCACAAAAGCTCACAGAGGGAATCCAGCCAGCAGGCATGTAATAATATCTAATGATATTATCATTAGATTTGAGCTACATTCACAAAAACAACCCCTTTACGTTCATTACAGCTACATTCACAACAAAAGCAACCCATTTACATTCATTACAATAGCATTCACAACAACCCCTTTTGCGTTCATTAGAGCAGCGATGCCCAACCCCAGTCCTTAAGTACCCCTAACAGCACACATTTTTGTTGTAGCCCCAGACAAACTCACCTGATTCCACCAAAGATTGTCTATTATACTGACAAGACAGTCAAGTGACCGCTTCAACAATGGAAATACATGTCCTCAAAGATGAAAGGCAGGCAGGAGGAGGCGAGATCAGGTGGGACCCATTCTAGCAGATACGCATGAACAGGCCATAGAGATAGAGGACTCATCTTTGTATTGGTGCCATTATAGCGTTTGTGACAGCATGGGCAGCACCATTGAGGCAATCTCCATTTTAAAGTAGTCCGCTTTTTTCCTCTTCATTGGCTGATTGCTCCCAACTCATAGCAATGTTTATATTTTATTTAACTAGGCAAGTCAGTTAAGAACAAATTCAAATTTTACAATGGCGGCCTTTCCCTGGCCAAATCCTCCTCTAACCTAACCTGGACGACGCTGGGCCAATTGTGCGCCGCCCTATGGGACTCCCGATCACGGCCGGTTGCGATACAGCCCGGGATCAAACCTGGGTCTGTAGCAGGGGTGGGCAATTCCAGTCCTTGATAGGGCCTGATTGGTGTCACAGTTTTGCCCCAGCCCCCAACTAACACACCTGACTCCAATAATCACCTAATCGTGATCTTCAGTTTAGAATGCAATTTGATTAATCAGCTGTGTTTGCTAGGGATGGAGGAAAAGTGTGACACCAATCAGGAGGACTGGAGTTGCCCACCCCTGGTCTGTAGTGATGCCTCTAGCACTGAGACGCCGTGCATTAGACCGCTGTGCCACTCGGGAGCCCAATGGTGTAAGATGGTGTAAGCCCTCAATGGCCACGCAAAAATGAGTTATTTCCATGATTTATTTTTTATTTTATTTTACCTTTATTTAACTAGGCAAGTCAGTTAAGAACAAATTCTTATTTTCAATGACGGCCTAGAGTCCTCTGTTTAGCTCTATGACAACAGGCACAACTCCGATATAAAGTTGTTTTTTTCAAGGTTAGCGAAATGTCACGTGCGTCCACTTATATCAGTGCATTCATCACAACCGAACCATAAAACTTCTATTAGATCAAATAAGCCTCACGCAGCAAATTCAACACTCATTGACCTCAAATTCCTCACGTCGTGGGCTAATTTTTGTGGAAAGATTTTGGACTGAGTAAAACCTCTCACTTCACCTCTTCCTCTCTGATTCAACTCATTGAGGGCTTGATGATTAGTTGACAAGTTGGATCAGGTGTACCTTATGATCTCAGACGTTATAAAGGACTTTAATGAACCACAGCTAATTGCTAGCCTCTATGGGCTAGGTGGGACGCAAGCGTCCCACCCGTGGTGCACTCCATCAACAGCAGGTGCATTTCAAGAGCGGCAAATTTGAATCCAAATAAATGTCAAAATTCAAATTTTTCAAACATACAACTATTTTACACCCTTTGAAAGATAAACATCTCCTTAATCTAACCGCGTTTTACGATTTCAAAAAGGTTTTACGGCGAAAGCATAAATTTAGAGTATGTTAGGACAGTACATTTACAAGAGTTGTGTGTAATGTTGTGCCAATTCAAAGACAGGCGTCACCAAAACCATAAATCAGCTAAAATGATGCACTAACCTTTTACAATCTCCAACAGATGACACTCCTAGGACATTGTGTTAGACAATGCATGCATTTTTAGTTCTATCAAGTTCATATTTATATCCAAAAACAGCGTTTTACTGTGGCGTTGATGTTCGGGAAATCGTTTCCCTTCAATAACCGGCAGTCAAGTCAGCACCACAAATTAAATAATTAAAATTAGAAAACATTGGTAAAATATTATATTGTCATTTAAAGAATTATAGATTTACATCTCTTGAACGCAATCAACTTGCCAGATTTAAAAATAACCTTACTGGGAAATCACACTTTGCAATAATCTGAGCACTGCGCCCAGAAAAATACGCGTTGCGATACAGACTAGCCGCCATGTTGGGGAGATCTAAAATCGAAAATACTATGTAAATAATCCATTACCTTTGTTTCTCTTCATCAGATGTCACTTCCAGGTATCACAGGTCCATAACGAATGTAGTTTTGTTCAAAAAAGCTCATCATTTATGTCCAAAAATCTCCGTCTTGTTAGCACATGATCTAAGCCCGCCGGACTTCACTTCATGAACGAGGGGAAAAAATATATTTACGTTCGTTCAAACATGTCAAACGTTGTATAGCATAAATCATTAGGGCCTTTTTTAACCAGAACATGAATAATATTCAAGGTGGACAAATGCATTCTCTTTTAAAACGTATTGGAACGAGGGTACCCAACATGAACTCGCGCGCCAGGTGTCTAATGGGCCATCATCGTTCCATGGCTCTTGTTCGGTCAGATCTCCCTCCAGAAGACTCAAAACACTTTGTAAAGGCTGGTGACATCTAGTGGAAGCAATAGGAAGTGCCAAAATATTCCTCAGCCCCTGTGTTTTTTCAATGGCATAGGTTTAAAGGTAATACAACACATCAGGTATCCACTTCCTGTCAGAAAATGTCTCAGGGTTTTGCCTGCCAAATGAGTTCTGTTATACTCACAGACACCATTCAAACAGTTTTAGAAACTTTAGGGTGTTTTCTATCCATATATAATAAGTATATGCATATTCTAGTTACTGGGTAGGATTAGTAACCAGATTAAATCGGGTACATTTTTTTATCCAGCCGTGCAAATACTGCCCCCTAGCCCCAACAGGCTAGTTGGAGGAGGAGGGGGGGGGGGGGGGGGGTAATCAGGAATTACAATGCTGTGAGAAATTCTGTCATTAACCCATGCTAATGGCCCTTCTCTCTCTTCTCTACAATAGCTAATGGAATCTTAATGGGGCTCCAGTGTGTGTCAACTAAAAGTGTGCTGTATTAGTTAGCCATCACTATTACAGAGGTAGGATCTTCATTTGAGCCAGTTTTATACAACAGGAAGATAATCCTGCAGCAACAGAAAATGTGAATTATAATTTAGGTACATTTTTGTAGGGGTCGATTTAAAAAAAAAAATAATATTCAGTAATTTTTTGTTATTAGATCAAATCGGAAATTACAAACGTTAGAAGACTTTAAAAAAAGTTTGCATTTGCAGGAAAAATTCTCAGCAACAAAAGAGTGATCAAATTAAGACCCTGCACGCTGATGCAATTGTAACAGCTAATGGGGATCCACATGAACAAATAAGTACTTAGACGGACATGGAATTCTGTCTGTCTGTCGGTCTGTCTGTGGTTGAAGTATGTAGTATCTGTAGATAGTTCCTCTTAACTTAGTGTTTCAACACTTTGCAGCCCTGGGCCAGTAGGGGGTGACGTCTCACGAACCCTACCACTGAGAAAGCCTGGCTGTCATATTTCAGGTGTGTCTGTCCCAGGTGTGCAGGGCCAGAATACTGAACAGGCTCGCAGGACACATGCCCCGGGGCCCCTGACCTCCAGATGGAATATGATAGCAATGTGTAGAATTGCAGGAAATTAGCTTTAAAACTGCAAATTGTTCTCTCAGCCTTATAGCAAAATGTGAACAAAAGCATGAAATGAGCTATAAAACAGCATTTGTTTTCTTCTTCCATGACAAAAAGTGTATAATTGCAGGAAATTTCCTTTTAAACTGCACCATTTTCTCTTACTTAACCTCATGACAAAACATGTAGAATAGCATTATATTTTCTCTCTGCACCATGGCAAAATGTGTTGAAATGCAGTAAGTTTGCTGAATTCCAAAATGAAGAACAAAAAAAGAGGTTGGTGCCCCGGGGCCCCAAGTGCTGTAGTCCGACTGAGCAGGTGTGTGTGCTCACTTGTCTCTGAGGTTTCAAAATGTGTCACATTCTGTTTTCGTGTCTGTACTGTGTATTTACACAGAGTTGCGTGCCAGGCGCGTGACTCAACCCCCCCCCCCCTACAGTCTGTGATTTGGAGTGGTGTGTGCATGCCAGTCTCCTGCTTTGATGCCGGGGAATTCCTTGTGTCTGTTCCTCAGAAAAGAACAGGCAGAGATTTATTGCAACAGTCTCCATGAAAGGTAGCAATATGTCACTGTCAGTGTGTTTGTGTTTGCTCCACATCTTTTATGAAGAGGATCTGTATTCCCTACAGGGTGTGTGTGCATCCCTATAGTGGTTATTCAAGGTCTCGCATTAGATAAGCCCCATTGATTCAGAAGCCCCGTCTTTGGTAATGAGGCGGTGAGCGTTTTAAACATTTAAATAATAGTTGTATAATTGAGGTTCAGCTGTGTATAACATGGATTATACCATAGATTAACTACGAACATACATTTATCAGAGGGAGATCACATTCGCATGTGGTTTCTACAGGCTTGTAGAAGTTGTAGTCAGAGGCAGTCATCAAACCGCAGAGAGGGGGGGGGGGGGGGGGGGGATCTGTTGTCGTGTGTGAGGTAAGGGGGGGGTTGAGTCAACACGTGTGATGACCTGTCTTGCCATGTTACGCAGCGTAGTGAATGCCTGACAGAGGGGGAAGGAGAGCGGGAGGGAGGGAGGAGGAGGAGGGAGCACAGGGCTGTACAGATACAGTATATTGAGACAGAGCCAAAAATGAAAAGAGAAAAAAAGAAATAGTGTCAATGTAAAATAAACGCTCTTTAAACTTGATCGGTTTTCATGACTACAGTCCCAATCAGAGTTAACGTTGGGAATACCTGGGAAAAGGCAATGACAACCCTGCAAATCCCCAAAGATCCAAACATCCCTCGCATTGGTCCAACTCTGGTTCTTCCAAAGTAATGCTTGGGGGTATATGGGAGCTCCTCTGAGATAGAAAATGACCAAGTAGTGAAGCATGCATTGCCCTGTCTGTACCGTACTGTTTCTGCTTTACACTGAAGAAGCCTTCCTCTCAATGAGGTGTGCTCCCCTGTTTGTTCTACATCACTCAGGGGTGAGTTGAGTTAGAGCAATATGATCTCCAGTTTGATCTCAGTACAGGGGTGTGGGCAAGATGGCCTGCAGTTATTTCGAGCATCAAATGTGTCACCTGAAATACTATTCAATACAAAGACCAAATAAAACGTTTGCATTTGCAAACTCATTAAGAACTGTTTCCATTATTCTTATTATGGTGATTTATTACCAGGCGGAACTATTAAAAACAACGGGAAAATGAAGTAAAACATCTGACAAATCCATTCATATCGAAGACAAAAGAAGAAACAATATTATAATAATACAAATAATTAGGTGGGTGCTTACATTGGTCCTATTTGACAAATGTACAAGTATGTATTATATTCAAGTATTTCTCTCCACCTCCATCCACTTCCATCTCTCCTCCTGCCTCTCCGTCCCTTCCCCTCCAGCCTGCTCTCCCCCACCCCCTATTCTCTCTTCTCCCTCTCCATCCCCATACTACACAGTGCCTCTACCTAACTTTCTCTCCATCCCAACTCTCTCCCCCCTCTCTCTCATCCTGCCTATAGCTTTCTCTAAATTCATCCCTCCCCCTCTCCTCTCTCTCTGCAGACTCCTCTCCCTCCCTCCTTTTAACGCCTGTGTTCTTTGTTGTAAGAGACGGTTCCATCAAGGGCCAAAATGTTTCAAGTTTTGGTTTTGTTGAGCCCCACCACGAGAAGACAACCTCGGCATCCACATTTTTTGTGAGAAAGAATCGGCCACCTTGGCAATGTTTGAGAGTCGCTCAAATCTGTTCATCCCTGTCACCTATGAAGAATGTTCATATATACTCAGTGGCCAGTTTATAAGGTACACCATCCCGTTCACAAAAAAATGGTTCACTCCTACAGACAGAGAGTCACGTGGCCGTGGCTTGCTATATAAAGCAGGCAAAACGAGTGACCTATGCGACTTTGAGCGTGCTATGACCGTCGGTGCCAGGCGCACCGGTTCCAGTATCTCAGAAACAGCCGGCCTTCTGGGATTTTCACACACAACAGTTTCTTTGGTTTACCGAGAATGGGGCGACAAACAAAAAAACAAAGTCAGCAGCAGTCCTTGGGCAAAAACAGCTCGTTGATGAGACGTCGAAGGAGAATGGCCAGAATCGTTCAAGCTAACAATGCAAATAACGACGCAGTACAACAGCGGTGTGCAGAAAGGCTTGGAACGTATAACTCATCAGTCCTTGTCACGGATGGGCTGTTGCAGCAGACGACCACAACGGGTTCCACTCCTATCAGCTAACAACAAGAAGCGGCTCCAGTGGGCACGCGATCACCAACACTGGACAATTTATATGCACATATTCTTATTCCATCCCCTTATATTGTGTGTGTATAAGGTAGTCATTGTGAATTTGTTAGATTACTTGTTAGATATTACTGCACTGTCGGAACCAGAAACACAAGCATTTCGCTACACTCTCATTAACATCTGCTAACCATGTGTATGTGACAACTAAAATTCGATTTGAGTGGAAAAACCTTGCCGCTTCTTGGCAGAGTCAGGATTTGGGGTAAGTTTAGTGTAAACACGCCTGGCAGGCAACTCTGTGTCAATACACAGTACACAGTACACGGTACAGACACGAAACAGAATGTGACACATTTTGAAATCCAGGAGAGAAGGGAGAACACAGACCTTGGCGGGACTACCGCATTTGTGGCCCAGAGGCATTTAAAAAAATGATTCAGCTAACTTACTGTATTTCAACACATTTTGCCATGGTGCCAAGAGAATAATTTTCTGTATTATAATGCTATTCTACACATTTTGTCATGAGGCTAGGTAAGAGTAAATGATGTCGTTTTAAAGCAAATTTCCTGAAATTCTATACTTTTTGCCATGGAAAAAAAATAAATGCTATTTTTATAGGTCATATCATGCTTTTGCTCACATTATGCCACAAGGCTGAGAACATTTAGCAGTTTTAAAGCACATTTTCTGTTATTCTACACAATTCGCCATGAGGCTGAGAAAAAATGTTGCTGTTTTAAAGGAAATTTCCTGCAATTCTGCACATTTTGCTGTCATATGCTATCTGGGGCCCCAAGCAGGCCGATGGCGGCGCAGACAAAAGTGGTGTGCAGAACAGCATCTCGGAATGTACAACTCATCAGTCCTTGTCACGGATGGGATATTGCAGCAGACGACCACACCGGGTTCCACTCCTATCAGCTAAAACAAGAAGATGCGGCTCCAGTGGGCACGCGATCACCAACACTGGACAATTAAGGAGTGGAAAACCTTGCTGGTTCCTGTTGCGTCATGCTAATTGCAGAGTCAGGATTTGGCGTAAGCAGCATGAGTCCAAGGCCCCATCCTGCCTGGTGTCAATGGTACAGGCTGGTGGTGGAATGGTGTGGGAGGTACAGGCTGGTGGTGTGGTTAGGTCCCTTGATACCAATTGAGCAACGTTTCCATGCCCCGACGAATTCAGACTGCTCTGGAGGCAAAGGGGGTTCCAACCTAGTACTAGATGGGTGTACCTAATAAACTGTCCAGTGAGTGTAATGCCTAATAATCTTATCTAAAGTGTTAGATAAGTTAATTAAGTCCTTGTGCATATTGAGGAGGCCCCAGAAGAATTCTTACCTTATGCTTCAATGATGCCAGATGGCCCTGTTTATCAAAGCAGGACACTGGCATGCACACACCACTCCAAATCACAGACTGTAGTGTAGTGTACACACGCCTGGCACGCAACTCTGTGTCAATACACAGTACGAGGTAGAGACACGAAACAGACTGACACGTCAGACAATGGAGCACACACACCTGCTTGGCGGGACGACCACATTTGGGGCCCCGGGCATTAAAAAAAATCTAGAAATTCAACTAACTTACTGCATTTCAACACATTTCGCCATGGTGCAGAGAGAAAAATGTGCTGTTTTTATAATATGTGTTCGATGGGGTTGAGGTCAGGGCTCTTTGCATGCCAGTCGAGTCCTTCCACACCGATCTCAACAAAACATTTTTGTATGGACCTTGCTTTGTGCACTGGGGCATTGTCATGCTGAGACAGGATAGGGCCTTCCCCAAACTGTTGCCACAAAGTTGTAAGCACAGAATCATCTAGAATCTCATTGTATGCTGCAGTGCTAAGATTTCCCTTCACCGGAACTAAGGGGCCTAGCCTGAACGATGAAAAACAGCCCCAGACCATTATTCCTCCACTATGAATTCAGGCAGGTAGCGTTCTCCTGGCATCCGCCGAAAACAGATTTGTCCGTCGGACTGCTAGATGGTGAAGAGTGATTCATCATTCCAGAGAATGCGTTTACACTGCTCCAGAGTCCAATGGCAGTGAGCTTTACACCACTCCAGCCAACGCTTGGCAATGCGTATGGTGATCTTAGGCTTGTGTGCGGCTACTCGGCCATGGAAACCCATTTCCTGAAGCTCCCAACGAACAGTTCTTGTGGACTTTGCTTCCAGAGGCAGTTTGGAACTCAGTAGTGAGTGTTGCAACCAAGGACAGATTATTTTTTTCAGCACTCGGTGGTCCCGTTCTGTGAGCTTGTGTGGCCTATCACTTTTCGGTTGAGCCGTTGTTGCTCCTGGATGTTTCCACTTCACAATAAAAGCACAATCAGTTGATCGGGGCAGCTCTAGCAGGGCAGAAATTTGACAAAGTGACTTGTTGGAAAGGTTGCATCCTATAACGGTGCCACGTTGAAATTCACTGAGCTCTTCATTAAGGCCATTCTACTGCAAATGTTTGTCTATGGAGATTGCATGCCTGTCTGCTCGATTTCATACTCCTGTCAGCAACGGGTGATGCTGAAATAGCCGACTCCACTAATTGTAAGAGGTCGCTAGCTAGCATACACAGATATTTGCATGCTTGTGTTGCTATGGTTACACAGTACCAGAAGCTGTCAGGAGCAGTCTGTCTCTCAAAATAGACCAAAAACTACATTTTAGATACTTGCATATGAAATCTCTTCCCACATCCCTTGAATTAGTGCTGGCTGGTGCACATCGTGGCATTGTTGACTAGCTGGCTATTTTAATGTGGGATATCGTTTTCCCTGATTCACTTCCATTAATCAGAGGAGTAGGATAATGGCAGCTCGGTGGCTTCAAAGGCTCTTATTGGCCTAGACATTGCGTAGGCTGTCCAGGGTTTATATACAGTACAGTGCCTCCAGAAAGTATTCATACACCTTAACTTATTCCACATTTTGTTGTTACAGCCTGAATTAAAAAATATACACACAATATCCCATAATGACAAAGTGAAAACATGTTTTTAGAAATGTTTGCAAATTTATTGAAAATGAATTACAGAAATATCTAATTTACATAAGTATTCACACCCCATAGTCAATATTTTGTAAAAGCACCTTTGGCAGCGATTACAGCTGCGAGTCTTTCAAGGTAAGTCTCTAAGAGCTTTTCACACCTGGTAGTTGATCATTGCTAGACAACCTTTTTCAGGTCTTGCCATAGATTTTAAAGTAGATTTAAGTCAAAACAGTAACTCGGCCACTCAGGAACAGTCACTGTCTTCTTGGTAAGAAACTACAGTGTAGATTTGGCCTTGTGTTTTAGGTTATTGTCCTGCTGAAAGGTGAATTCATCTCCCAGTGTCTGGTGGAAAGCAGACTGAACCAGGTTTTCCTCTAGGATTTTGCTTGTTAATTTTTTTAATCAATTTTTAACGATTACATGCATACCCATAACATGATGCAACCACCACTATGCTTGAAAATATGGAGAGCAATTCTCAGTAATGTGTTGTACTGGACTTGCCCCAAACATAACACTTTGTATTCAGGACAAAAAGTGAATTGCTTTTCCACATTTTTTGCAGTATTACTTGAATACTGCTTTGTTGCAAACAGGATACATGTTTTGGAATATGTTTATTATTTTCACTCTGTCAATTAGGTTAGTATTGTGTAGTAACTACAATGTTGTTGATCCATTTTCATTTGTCTCTTATCACAGCCATTAAACTCTGTAACTGTTTTAAAGTCACCATTGGCGTCAATGGTTTCCTTCCTCTCCGGCAACTGAGTTAGGAAGGACGCCTGTATCTTTGTAGCGACTGGGTGTGTTGATAAACCATCCAAAGTGTAATTAATAAATTCACCATGCTCAAATGGATATTCAATATTTGATTTAGGTGCCCTTCTGTGCGAGGCATTGGAAAACCTTCCAGGTTTTTGTGGTTGAATCTGTATTCAACTACTCGACTAAAGAACCTTACAGATAATTGTATGTGTGGGGTACAGAGATGAGGTAGTCATAAAAAAATCATGTTAAACACTATTATTGCATACAGACTGAGTCCATGCAACATATAATGGGACTTGTTAAGCAAATGTTTATTCCTGAACTTATTTAGGTGTGCCATAACAAAGGGGTTGAATACTTATTGACTCAAGGGATTTCAGCTTTTCATTTTTAATTCGATTTTTTTTCTTCAAAAAACACAATTCCACTTTGACATTATGGGGGCCAGTGATTTAAAATGTAAATTTATACAATTTTAAATTCAGGCTGTAGCAACAAAATGTGGAAAAAATCAAGGGGTGTGAATACTTTCTGAAGTCACTGTACGTCATTGATTTCCACATATAATTGAAAGAAATTAGATTTTTATTCCATAAAGACTAATTGTGTCTTGTGAATATTGTAGAAAAATTATTTCAGCCATTTTCCATATTAAAAAGTGAAGTGCGATTTACAGTTTACCATGTACAGTAGGCAACAGGGAATATGTTCCTCCACCGATCTTGCCTTCTGGGATTTCCAGCAGTCTTTGTGTTTTTTAAATGTGACAAGCATTCATCGTAAAATTGTAAACTGACAAAAATGTTTAAAGTTAGAACCCATTAGTTAATATACAGCACCAACTACATAAACATCTGATAGGGTCCATTATTTGCTACCTGGATTTTAAAACATTGAGTTATGATTATGGGTAACTTGCAATAGCTCTTGAAAAGAGAAAGCAATTAAGCACGGTACTGTTTTAATAATTTTGTGCTTGTATGAGAATGATCACCACAAATTGAACTTGAAGAAAATCTATTGGGATGGGATAGGAGTTTTATTTCAGTTATGTTTTCTGCAAATACTATTAAACATATATTAATCTAAATGTAATTTACAAGATGCTGCAAAGGAAAGTAAGAAAGTAAGTCCAACTCTGTCCTCTGAACATAGGTCTATCTTGCATGACCCATGCACTCAATGGTGACTGATACCTTCAGGGCTTTCTGAGCCGGTTCGCTGGAGCCAATCACGATGAGGCCTGGTCCTCCCATGCTGCAAAAGCTCTTCAGGTGTAGACCATCAGTGACAGGGACAGTGGATACAGCATAGTCCTGCAAACACACAACAACCATACTGCTTTACAGGGACCGTGGACATAGTCTTGCAAACACACAACAAACCTACTGGATTACACAGCATAGTTCTGCAAACATGCAAGCCCTAACTAGACAGGTCCCAGTGGGAAAGGTAACCTAACCGACATTGGTTGAGAGTCTTAGAGACGAGGTCACTAAAGCCCCAGGCCACTGGTTGGTTGAGAGTCTGAGGTCACCAGAGCCCCAGGCCACTGGCCCCTCCCCTCAGTCTGTAAAAACCTAACCTAGCAGGCGTAAATTAAACTCTTGACATTAGATCCCCTATATACTGGTCTCAACGAGAAGAAACTGTCGGGAGGTTCTCTTCTGCACTGTTCAACCAATCCAGTAAATGTGGAGGAGGAGGACTTTTTGAGGACTTGGCAGAGGCTAGTTTTTAGTGGGAGCTGTGTTTTTCTCTGGCCTCGCATGCCAGACACTCTTATACGGCCGCCTGGCTACTGCTCAGACAAAGACTGATGATGTTGAGTGTCATCCTGCTCTGTTCTGTCTCATCTACCCCATGGCTATAGTTCTAGTTTAGAGCTCCCTGTTCCATGGTTAGTTTCTGGAGCACCAGACTACCGCTACTGCTCAGAGAGCGACTGATGATGTGGTGTCATCCTACTTTGGTCTGTCATACCATATCTACCCCATGGTAACAGGGGTTCTGGTGGGCTATTAATTAGCTTCTGGAGTGTGTTGTGTTGTGGCATGGGTTGGAATCCCAGGTTCACTGAGGCAGGAATGGACACGTTATATGGAGTGTCAATTCACTCCGCTTTGTCATCTGACCGATATCTGCCCCTGTTTCTCTGGCCTGGTCCATATTAAGTGTGTCATGACTTACCTGGACCACCTATTGAGGTGTTAAATGAGGTGAAAGGGCGACTGCAGTGCCACTTTAACAGTAGGCCTAGATTAAAGCAAATCGATCCTCTCTGAAGGAACAGCATTTCCTGACAGTCGGAATGTTTGTTTTACCACTATCCACTGAGTTTTTAAACTACGACGTGCAACATGTTTCAGCGCGCCAATAAATCAGTACTTTTTAGGTTCAAATTGCCGCCGTCTTGGAGCTAGAATTGGGATCATGTATACTGTGCTATTGACTAAACAAAAGGTAAAGGAGAGCAATGTACAATGCAGCAAATGAGGCATTTGTGGTAAGTGCATAGGGGCCGCCATCTTTATGCACTTCCACTATTGTCCTTTCCTCCTCATCCCCAGCTCTTCCTTGTCCTCCTGGAGCCCTATCTTAACAGTAAAATAGAACAACACCCTATTGACAACTCACAATTCATGACAATCACTGGATTAGGTTGCACAAGAATATTTTGAACCATGCATTCCCGCTTGGACATGTTAGATGAACAACTTATTTATTGAGTTTCCTACCATCTCAGTTGTCTAGTATACAGTCTAAAGCACTGCAAATTACTTTATAAGGTGAATGATAAAAAATATCTGAACATCTTGCATGACCCATGTACTCAATGGTGACTGATACCTTCAGGGCTTTCTGAGCCGGTTTGCTGGAGCCAATCACGATGAGGCCTGGTCCCCCCACGCTGCAAAAGCACTGCAAATTACTTTATAAGGTGAATGATAAAAAATATATTGCGTCTCGCCGAAAAAACAAAATAGTGTGAACAAATTATGAAAAAGTTGCTCACACTAATCTGGAGCCCTGTCAAGGGGTGTGATATAAAAAAATAAAAAATGCTACATTGTAATGTGTTCTTCTGCCAGTTTGGTTGCTGGGAAGAGAATCATGCGATAGGATGTTATGCAGAAAAATATGTTGGCAGTACAAGGCTATGTACAAGTAACTGCTAAGACAGGTGCTGCTCCAGTTTTCCATCAAGAAAACACCAAATTATGGAATTTCTTGTGGAAGAATGGTGTCACATCCTTCCAAGTGAGTTCTAGACACTATGCTGAATCTATGCCAAGGTCCATTGAAGCTGTTCTGGCTCGTATTGGCCCAATGCCTTATTAAGACACTTTGTTGATGTTTCCTGTATTTTTGTGCACATGAAAGTCAGTGATGTTTACTATAGGTTACTGAAGCAATTCAAATGTGATGTGGCTAAAATTTGACTGAAAAGAAAGGGCATTTAGTTGACTGAAATGGCCTACTGTTTTTGTCATTTTGATTCAGTAGCTTGAACCCCCCCCCCAAAAAAAAATGTTAAACCCTATTGATAACCCCATTAGACCCTATTGATAACCCCATTAGATCCTATTGATTACCCCATTAGATCCTATTGATTACCCCATTAGATCCTATTGATTACCCCATTAGATCCTATTGATTACCCCATTAGATCCTATTGATTACCCCATTAGATCCTATTGATTACCCCATTAGATCCTATTGATTACCCCATTAGATCCTATTGATTAACCCCATTAGATCCTATTGATAACCCCATTAGATCCTATTGATAACCCCATTAGATCCTATTGATAACCCCATTAGATTTATGCCCAAAGTTTAGGAAAAAAACTAAAAGTGAACATAATTCATGATGGGTTTTTATTTTAGTTAGTTTCGGGGTCTAAGGTAATAGTTTCAGTATTGTTTTAGATTTTCAAGAAGGTTTGTTAATTCATTGTTTTTTTTCATGATTCATTTTCGCATTAGTTTACTATAATAACCTTGATTCTCTGGTCTACCTATATACAAGTTACAATCACAAAGAAATACAGAATTTGAAGGTATGGGAGCAGACACAAAGGCCTACTGGGGGTATCAGGCATGAATCAATTGCCTTAGGTGTCTGGTTTATGAGATAGCTTACCATAAAGGACATCTGGTTGTTCATAAATATGTGGGGATAACTCATAAGTTATATGCAAAATATGATATGGACAGTGTTTTTGTATGAGTCTAAATTTGGCCTACAGGAAGGAGGTGAAATCTAGTTCTTCGTTTAAACCGTGTGGTGATACGGAATTTAATTTGTATACCCTCTGCGTGGTGGATAGCCTTTTTTCGACCCCGACACAAAGTAATTCATTAATAGTGACTTTGTACTATAAAATGTCTCGCAACTTGCGAGGTGATATTTTGATGTCCGATAGCGGATTTATGTTCTCCAAGGCGTACTTTAAAAGACAATAGCCTGGTAGAGATGTCTCCCCTGCACTTTGATCGTCCTCTCACGTGTCCTGCACTCAACAAGGATCATAAAATGAGGATAAGAGAATGTCCTTTACATATTTAACCCCCCAATCACATCTGTGGAAAATCCTGGCCTGAACAGAACAGGCTGTAAAATGATCCTGAATTTAATAAAGGAAGGAGGAAAAACAATGGGAGCTGTAGAGGGGAAAAAGCCTTGTATGTTTTCCATCATCAATACCTGACTTATCAAGGATAATGAATAACAGTGAGAGGCTGAGAGAGATACCATGGTGGAATTTAAATTGGACACAGACAGGAGCGGAAACAGGGCAGCGAGGAAAGGTCAAATTCCTGTTGGGGGTTGAACTCTCCAGGAAATGAACCCATGAATCAGCAAAAGGCCTTCTTTCCCGAAACCACTGGAATCACCCTCTTCTCCTGATCCTCCTAAGTGATGGCCATATGGTGACAATGGCAACAATCGTTCTGCTGTTTTTTTCTGGTTTCTCTCCTCGATATGTATACAGTATGATCAATTCATCTCAGCTGGCCATACATTCCTGAGACACCATGTTTGCCATCTAATCAATTTCCGAATCAATAGCGGATTTAAATGCCTTGAGGCCCTTGAATGAGACCATGATTACCTCAGGGGGTCAGTAATGGTGGCTTGATGACACAGGAAGTCAGTCTGAATATTCCCAGGGTCCACTGCCCTAGTCTGTTCTCACTCACCTTGAACACATCGGCCAGGATCTCTGCTCCTTTCTGATTGGTGCGTTTGGAAAGCCCCACAAAAAACTCTCTACCTGAGGAGAAACAGACAACAACCTGTGGTCAGTATGGATGGAGAGAAAGACAGATGGAGAGAAAGATAGAACAGAAAGAGAGAGAGAAAGTATGGCCTGAACGTTTGGGTCACCAGTCAAGAGCATTGCAGAGAGAATGGGCGTAGCCGTTGAACTTTTATAAATGAGCCCTTAGCCACGACGTTGCCAAGAGGAAATGTTCCTAGCCCTGCCTGCCAAGTGAAACCCATTTCAGCTGGATCGGAGATGGGAGGAACGCACCACAGAGAGCCAGCGTCTAGAAACTCAATTAAGTGTTCTAGTGCTTTTTCCAAGCCCTGCACGGTGAAGAGCATGACCCACATAACATTCACAGGCAAAGCTGCACAACTGTTACAGAATGTACAGAGTAGACCACAATAAAGACCTCACCTCACTAGCTCTCTACCTACACTATGTTCTCAGCTAGTTGATTGTGAGATGCCTGTTGTGGACCAAGGCTCCTATTGTGATGAAATGGGGTGTGTGTGTGTGAGATGGGGGTATAATATTGCCATCTGAGCTAATAATTTTCATTCATGCAGACTGCTGTAAGGAAAAACACTCTTGTGAGGTCACATAGAAAGATATGACAGTCAGCCAGTTGACATTTGTACGCCATTTTAGTTGAGGTCACCTCAACTACTTCACTATTCCGAATGAGTTATTCAGGAACAATATTTGTTCACCACCTGTGGTGATGGGTCATATCCTTTGCATGATCAAGTGGTCATACATGTTTAGCTTTGCTGAATACCTGTATACTGTATCCGTTTCCATAGTGATAACTAAGAGGATGGTGATGCCCGTGGTTTTAACGGTGTGCGATTAGTGGAACGTTGTGTACCTGTAAAGAGGACGTCTCCTCCATCCAAAGTGGCGTTCTCATCTGACATCTCAACAATGTTAAGGTCCAGCTCTTTCAGAGCTCGCCGCATGGCCTCCGTCTAGAAAACACACATAGACAGACAGGGTTAAGGCACATACACAAGTGCCTATCTAGGCACGTGCGGTCACGGACAGATGCACACACAAAGCATTCATTGGAAAGACTTTTATTGTAATGAGATATAGTACACACACGTGACACACCAATAGGAGAGCTCTCAATGATATATGGAAATGAATACCTGGGACAGCCTAATAAACAGTGTCCAGAGAAAGGTATTATGATCAAGTCATCATATTGCTACATAACACGAGCGAAAAGGCACATGATCCAACATCAGCCAGGTTCCTGAGTAGAGAACGAATCACGTAAACCAAACCAGTCTGTCCAAGAGATCATCATGACATCATCTCTGCGAGCCACAAGGTTATGTCATAACAGAGGAAGTATGTAAAACTTTTTATATGGCCACGGCGGTTGAAATGGGGTAGGAAGAGACCAACACTAACCTAAAAAAGGTTGGCGGATTAAAAAACAATCCATCCAAGTCAAAGTTCCTGGCTCGTTCTCTGGGTCAGCTGCCCTTGTGTGTGTGTCTCCATAGAAGAGGACCAGCTGTTTGGTGGTGGACTGGATTTGGTCAGTTTCGCCTGGTGTGAGGTCCACCTATTCTGGTTTTGACTGTCCCGGGTTTTGGGGGTCCCCAGGGAGCTGTGACTGCCGCGGGGCCTGGGGCCAATGTGATGTTAGTGTAACATCAGTGTTTCCACAGGCCCCTATCTCACCATGACCTCAGCCTAGCTGTTCACTAATCGAAGGCTTCTGCTTCTCCTCACACCAGACACCCGGGCCAAGCCATGAAGTCATCCAGGTAGAGACTGCCATGCAGGCCACGGCACAGCACAACACAGATAACACAAACACAGTTTCTCACTCTCCCACACACGCATACAGACACGTTATGCATTACACACATCCACACACAAATCCAAGACCTCCCTTGGTTCCTCAATGAAACATAGTAGAACATGAGAAACTGGCCCAATTACCCTTTAAGTTCTATGAGGTTTTTTTGGAAGGCTGCATGGGTTTGTTTTGTAGAGGGACTCTGATGTGATTTTGGACGATCTTGTGGCCCTGGCTCTCAGACACAACAGCACCTGTGTAAACTATCATCACACAGACCAGGCTGTACCGGCCGGTTCCTCATCTGCTACGGCTCAACCTCATTCAACACAAACTCAACCACTTCGCAGCATCCCACAGAGCACTCAAGGCATCTCCTCCACCACCTTATCCACATTTTCCCCTTTCTTCTCGCTCTCCTCCCTCTTCTTCAGCTCCCAAGAACATAGTCTCCTTTTCACCTATAGGTACACTGTACTCTAGTTCATTAGTGGTCATAAGTAGATAATATGAAGTCACTACTGAATGTCTATCTAATAAACAGCATGGAAAATAGCCGTTTTAATTGGACCAAATAGCTATTGAAATTAGAACAGACATGTTTTCGTTCAGAAGGTTATCAGTGCAACACCTTCAGCACTCCAATTAAGATGCATAGTAATTGCCCTAAGGGGACAAAAGTTGTTTTGAATGATGCACAATAGATTTCAGATCTACTTTCCACTTGTCTTTGGCCTCATATTGCGTAAGGAACCAAATCAAGTAAGTCAAGATTTCCACTTTATTCAGTTTCATCTCCATTTCTCTCTACTTCTCACTACTCTTCCCTTCTCCCAGTGCTACTCCACCATTCCCCCACAGCTGCCCAGCCTCCACCACTGCAGTTGCCCCTCTCCTTCCCCTCTGCCTCCCCATGTGGCACACTGTGACAGGACTGGAGCCTCTGCCTGTGCCATCACAGCTGCAGCCTCCAGGAATCTTCAACAATCCACCAACTAACGGGTGGGAGTACAAACGCACGCACCACGCAGATACGCACGCACACACAGACTAACCCCCTTGACTTCACCCCTCAGGCATTTCCTCTGACGTGACCTCACAGGAGGTGATCTGTCCCAGGGACGCCAACTGGGGCCCGGGAGTCAAACGCACCGACCCCTGAATACAGACAGGCGCTGATGGGGGGGAGTGTGTGTGTGTGTGTGTGTGTGTGTGTGTGTGTGTGTGTGTGTGTGTGTGTGTGTGTGTGTGTGTGTGTGTGTGTGTGTGTGTGTGTGTGTGAGAGAGAAATGGAGCGGGGAACAGTTCTGGGTGCCCGTACGTCTCGTTCTTTCCACCCGGACCCCCAAAACGGTTACGGATTAGATGTTTACATTGCATGGATGAGTAAATTAGCCCAGACTGGAAAATACAATTGGGGGTGTTCAGTGCATGACAGATACAGACTAGAGGTGTGTGGGTGGTGGACTGGTGGAGGGGTTCCCTAAAGTCAAACAAAGCTCAGAGGGTGTGCAGATACATACGGTGGAGGGGAAAATATAGGCTAGTACAAGGTTTCCGAAACTCGGTCTTGGGGCCCTTCATGGGTGCACGTTCTGGTATTTGCCCTAGCACTACACAGCTGATTTCAAACAACCAACTCATTATCAAGCTTTGATGATTTGAATCAGCTGTGTTGTGCTAGGGCAAAAACCAAAACGTGCACCCAGGGGCGGGCCCCAGGACCGAGTTTGGGAAACTCTGGGCTAGTATATGGGTATTTCTATAGACAATGGGGCCATTGTGTGACATTGGGATCAACATTTTAAAATGGTTTGAAACAAAAATAAAAAAGGATTTTCATGTAGTTCCACATGGTGTACTTAAAGGAATAAATGTGAATGTGAATATGTGAATATATGCAAATTGTCCCCAGTGCTACACCACTGCTTATAAAATCTAAGATGTGTCAAATAAATGATATCTAGCTCAGGGCTCCAGCTATGCATTTGGTTTGCGAACTTGCTAGCTAAGAGGCTAGATGCCAAGATCAAGCTTCTTGGCTACAGCAGATTAATTTCCCTCTTGGATCAAGATCCTTGTTACCTAAAACTGTTTAGTGCATCAATTATTATAGGCCCTCCTATGAATGAGAAGGGCCTTTTAAAATTCACAAGGGAGTTTTGGCTGTTCTGTTCTGGGCCCCACCTGCCCACATTCCCCCCCATTGCTGGGCAGAGCAGACAGGGGAGATGGAACAGAGAGTACAGGAGAGCAGGTAAGTTTACTCCACAGTGTTGGTAAATTAGATCAATGACAGAACTCTCAAAGTCATTGCCTGCCTTGAGGAGTGTTTCCGAGAGGGGAGAAGGGAAGGGTACAATGGCTAGTCATTATGAAATTCTTGGTCTGTCTTCAACTGAACTATGTATTGTACGTACAATATGCATGAGGTCATTGTTACTGTTCTCTGTGATATTGTGTTCACCTAGTGCTAACAGCTTGGTATTTTAGATTGATGCCCCAGGTACCCTGGTCCCAGATCTGTTTATGCTGTCTTTCCAACTCCTATGGTCACTGTCAAGCAAGACAGCACAAACAGATCTGGGACCAGGCTACTAATAGTTGGAGCATGAATACAGAAATAAATAGCTTAATTTTTATTCCAGGGCCATTGGGCAATTGAGTTGGAAAAGTCAAGTTCATGCGGCATCAATGGTCATTGGAGCTTCGGCTGGACATCCCATAGCATAGATGAGGATGAACATATAAGACTAATGCAGAGAAGGAAAAGTTAAAGAATGGAATGGGAATGCCAATCAGAATGGGAAAAGGCTAATGACAAAGCTATGTACCCCAGAGAAGGAATTTCAATAAACACACTGAACTTCATTAGGTATACAAAACATCCAGCGGGATAACGTTATCAGATCTTTCCAGGTATTTAGTACATCTTTGACGTCCTGGAAGGACTAGAGAGACGACCGGACTGTTTTTGTTCAGTGATGATTAGTAACTTGGAGCCTTTAAAGACAGAGGTTTGCTATGGTCAGTGATTCTCACCGAGTGGTTACCTTGGGATTTGCATACTTGGCCTAGAGGGTAACACACTCGCACGCAGGTTGATGTTTATAGTCATGAATCTTGCCCTGTAGGCAGAACTGAGCGATTTCCGCTAGATGGACCAGCTGCAAAGTCAAAATTGTCTATATCGTAACAATTCATGAAAACAAAAACTTGCTTTTTGGTCTTAATTTAAGGCTAGTGTTGTGAAGGGTCATGCCACCCCCAACAGTCTTCTAATTGTCTCCAATTATCTTCGGCAAGGCCCCTTTCCTCCACACCTGTTTACACTCCCTTTTCACCCTTCAGTTCCTTATTGATGCAGCATGCTCCTTCCTACACACTAGGATCATTTTTTGGTGATGCCACTGGGTAGCCCTAGCAATCCTCCTGCATGATATGATGAAGTAAGTGCCCTTTGTTATTATACTGTTCAGAGAATGTAAGTCCTAAATAATATATAGTACTTGCCCTATTATTTCTTTATATAGCCATGCCCTCAGTTTGCTAATGATGCTAAATGCTATGGGTCCTTTGTTCTAGTTATGTGTTGGCAGTCTCCTTAGTTTATAGATGTTATATGTTAAGCCTATTTATACCCATAGTCACTTGGCACTACCTTGACATGTCTGCACCTTTGTGTACATTTTTAGGTTTTCCTAATGTTTCATTTTTGTATCTCTCTTCCAGACCACCACACCCTAAAGCACAACCTTGTTATCCAAATTCTACCTACAGGCCTTACAAGCCCCAACTCCTAACCTCATCTTAATGTCCATCCAAACCCTCTCCCCATGTACTCTGTTTGTTCCTGTGTTAAACTGTATAATAAATACCTCTAAATCTGGATTCCTGCTCCATCTCCTGATTCACGTTATGACCGATGCACCGTTGTGGCAGAAACAGTCTGGAACCTAGCTTACTGTTCCGCCCTAGTCCTTTTTCTTCATGGTCCTTCGAGCCGGATAAGACTGCTGCCTTGGAACCAGACAACCTACCAGAAGGAGGTGCAGGAGTCATCCCCAAAAGCCTTCAAAACGCACACACAACCCAGAAGCACAAAGAAATCTTCACCCCCTTCCAGTACCAGCTCCTCCTAGGCATACTAAGAGACATCCAAAGTAACCTACAAGAGAATGCGGGTACAGCGGACATCACCCCCATCAAGCTCCTATCCAATCCAGCCTCCGTCGATAGTTCTTCCAAAACCCCCTCTTGTGGCCAGTGTGCCAGCCCCTCCAAGCCCCCCTCCTGTGGCCAGTGTGCCAGCCCCTCCAAGCCCCCCTCCTGTGGCCAGCACACCAGACCCTACCAAGCCTCATCCTCCAGCTCCGATCCAGGGAACCACCAGTCTAGCTCCGACCCAGGGTCTTCCCTCTCCAGTGGTCAGTGTGCCACCTCCGGGCCTTTCCTCTCCAGTAACCAACATGCCACGCCCTACGGGTCCCTCTCCTGTGGCAATTGTGCAACCTCCAAGATTCCCCCTGGTGGCCAGCATGCCAACACATGCCTTCCGGCTGGCAAAACAAAACCAAGCCTTCAAACTGTCTAGAAACTCCAGAGGGATGTTGAACTTTGCCTTCCTCCTTGCACATCCTTGTTACCCATTTCCTATCTCCAAGGCTTTACAAGCCTCAACACATCCTACCTACAGGCCTTATAAGCCCCGACTCCTAACCTCCATCCACACCCTCCCCCAATGTGCTCTGTTCGTTACTGTGTTCAGCTGTGTAATGACTCACATTCTGACCGATGCACCATGGTGGCAGAAACAGTCCTGAGCCTAGCTAAGTCTGTCCTAGCCCCAGTCTTTTCCTTCAGTTAGGGTATGCAGTGTGGTTAAGGTTAGGTTTAAAATCATATTTTATGACTTTGTGGCTGTGCCAGCTAGTGACCAGCTGGAGCTACCTATAGGAAAGATTCATAACCTGCCACTCACGCGCGCGCATACACTAGCGCACACACACAGGTTTTATATTAGTCTTATTTTAAATGAATATAGTTCAGTCCTTCAGCTGTTCTTGTCTAATGTTCTGTATTATGTCATGTTTTGTTTTGTGTGGACCCCAGGAAGGGTAGCTGCTGCTTCAGCAACAGCTAATGGGGATCCTAATAAAATACTATATGGGAGAGTGTGCGGGCTTGAGGCCCATCTAATTCTCCATTGCATACACTGCTCCTCTGGACCGTCCCCTAACATGACTAAGCAGGAATAGTATTTTATGAATAGTTCAGTAAAATGGAAGTTGCAGGTAATCGGGAAGCCAAGCAAAAGCACTGAGCAAGCAGGCACTGACTGACTGCTGCCTTGAGAGAGATGATGCTGTTTATCTCACTTTCTCTCACACAACCTAAATGCATGCGCACATGCTTGCAAACACACACGCCACATGCACACATAGTACTGTGTCAATTATCTTTGTTGTTGCAAAACTGAGTTGTTTTTTCATCATTCCTCTGTTAACGGGTTGTGGCAGTGCTATAACCCAGTTCACAGCAGGAATGTGACAAAAAGTATGCTATTTATGCAACAGTATAATGAAAATAAACTCTCAATGTCTTGTCCAGGCCAGGCAGGCGGTATCCAAACAAATCCCAGGGCAATACATTGGAAAAATACCTGTGGCTAAGGTAACCAAGCCATGGCATTCAATCTCTCCCTCCTCTCTCTCTCTCTCTCTCTCTCTCTCGCTCGCGCGCGCTCTCTCTATTTTTTATTTTGCATAACACACAACTATCTGCTTAGGGATTACATAAATGTTTGATCAGTAGGTCAAAGTAAAGCAGTCACAGTAGATCATCAAGAACCTCACAGCTGAGCAGAACAACAACCACAGGAGATCTGGCCGCCTGTCTCAGCAGCAGAGGAAAGGAGAGGAAGCTAGCTAGAGCCAGAGACCTATATCCAACCACTGCCAGACTGAGGTTTTGTCCCAAATAGCATCCCATTTTCCTATATAGTGCACATTTGACCAGAATCCAAGGCTCTGGTCAAAAGTAATGCAGTATATAGGGAATAGGGTGCCATTTAGGAGGAAGACTAGATCCAACCGCTGCCAGAACGACTTCATTTGGACTCCCAGGATATTCGGAGCTGGAGCAGAAAAATGCCCCAAACAGTCTGTGAGGCTGACATATTTATGGCTTCACTAAGGAGCGGAGATGGCAGAGCAGTGTGTGGCATGGTGGGGGGTACATTATGGTCTGAGTGTGGATTGTTGTGCTGGAGGAACCTCACATAGAAAACACTCAGAGTTAGAGTTACAGGGAGATAAAAAAAGGAGAGCGAGAGAGAGGAGAGAGAGCATTTAGGGGACTTGGCAAGGTAGGGCTCTCTCTGTCTATGTTCCTCCACCCTGTTACCCTAGCGAGCCAGAGTGAGCCCCCAGGTAGCCCCCTTCACCCTGCTGGGGGTACATTTCAGTCCCGTCCCTTGGTGTTACCATGGCCCAAACCCTCCAACCCGCTGGGGTGTTAGGCAAGAGGGGAAACCATTATACCAAACGGAGAGTTTGGTGCCTTGATAAAGTTGAAAACAATCATACCAGCTCAGGCATCTACCTCAGGCATTCAAAGGCTGTTTTTCTGTCACTGTCATTAGATACACGTGTCGTGTTGAAGACTGGCTTTGATAAAGGCATCACAATAAGCATGTTCAATTTCAGTTTATTTTCTGTCAAAGTGCTTCACTCACACCCCTTCCCTCTCCGGGACGAGTCAGCTACCCTTCCACACTGGGAACGAACTAAGAAATACTTCTAGTGCTTTTTACTATCACTATCCATTAGAAAGATGAGTTTCAAGAAACTTCGGCACAGCAACTGTGGAATGGCATCTTTTAAAAATAGCATCTTATTCTTAGTGTGCTTCAGTATACAGTACACTCACACGGGAAGCCTCACAGGGATGTGAACTTTAGAGCTGTATCGACCTAGCACTGTAATAAGCGCACAAACTCACTCCCGACACTACTCTGTTATGTAGCCTAGCTACAAGCCAGAAGGGGAACCCTAGATGATCTTCAGAGCTCTAGGCGGCATGCTCTCAGGAAGGGAGACAGATTAGAGGACATGGAAAAACAAGAAAAATACACAAAGAGGAGAAAGGGAATGAGTGGAATGAGAGAGAATTCTTTCAAGACACCTCAATTCTTTCAAGACCCCTCCCCCTCCCACCCCTCCCACCACACACACACACACACACACACACACACACACACACACACACACACACACACACACACAGAGAGCTCTACTACAACAAACAAAGGTATCAGCATTGCCGGCCCAGGGCCAGCATTCCAGTCCCAGGGAAAATAAAGCTTCTCCTTCCAACCTCCAATCTTCCTCCTTATATCAGCAGCAGAGCCATGGCAGATACGCGTTTATGTTGTTGTAGTAGCTGTGTCTCTCTCACACACAGCCTCACACTGCGATGGCTCCACAAATATAGAAAGTAGAGCTGCAGGGCAACAGGGTTTGTTGAAGGTGTGTGTATGAGTGGGGGTTATGGGTTCCCCTTCTGTATCCCCCCCCACGTATTGCCCTGACCACCAGGGACTGTATCTCTGCACCCCCCACACCCCTCTACCAACACAGGGGGTGAAACAATAAACACACCCCCCAGGAGGATTACAGTGGACCCTTGCCTGGCCGCCTCTGCCCCGATCAGAAATAACATTCTGTTCATCAGTGAGGGAGCATGCACACACGCACACACAGCTCTGTACCCCCAGCCGGTCAGTCACGCCATCCTACAACAGGCCCTTAGAGAGAAGACAAGCGGCTGGCATTCACTTTCAAGGGCTCTGTTAAATCGTACTGACACAATGATACATTCTGTGACCAGATGGGTTTAACGACAACAATGTAGGCCAGAAGTTAACTTCAAAAGGGGAACATAAATTCGAACATGATTGCCTTTGAAGGTCCTTTGATCTATAAAGTAAAAAGCCTGGCCGAAGATATGTTGCCCGAATGTGTAGGCGCTTAACGAGAGGTGGCCCCACTAACTCACCTCCCACACTTGTTGAATAGTGACTTTACTCTCCCTTTCTCTGGCTAATATAGAGGGAAAAACCGACTCCCAGCCCACCTTTGGCCTACCTGGCCAGGTATACAGGACCACCCACATCTTTAGCGAAGCAGTGAATTACTAAACACTGACCTGACTGGCTCCACCATCCCAAACACTCACCCTCCAACCCCTCCCCCCGAAATAGCACGTTGTGTATGTCTACAACTTCACAAGCTTCTATCGAAATTGTAAAATGTTTGGCAAGGGACTTCTAGACTAACGAAGAGACACTGAGAGTTTGTCTGGACGAGAGTTCGAGGAAACAGAGGGAAATTGTTCAGTGAAGCTCATGAACACTCACCACACACATGTACACACACACACACACTGAATCATAGAGCTCCAAACAAATACTTCTCCTGAATGTCTCCCAGAGCGTGACCCCAGATGACTCTTCCAGAGAGGGTAATGGAAAAAATCTGGTTTGACGCTTTGAGAGAATCAGAGATGAGACAGAAGAAACGAGATTGGTAGTTTAGACTGCGGTAAAATAGGCAGAGAGAGAGAGAAAGGAGATAGAGAGAGAGACGAGTCATGGGTGAAGAGGTGGCGTTACTAATGCTATCACTAAAGGAATCCCCATCTCCTCTTTAATCCTCCAATGCTCGGAAGAGGGAGGCTGGACAGGGTGAGGTCAGCCCATGCAGGGTTAGCCTGCTCTGGGCCTCTAAGAGAGGAACCCTGTCCATGGAGGTCATTAGAACCACCGGTCTCCAGAGGATACTGATAATGAGTAATTCAGAAGAAATGTCTGTACAGTGTACAGTCATGGCCAAAGGTTTTGAGAATGTCACAAATATACATTTTCACAAAGTTTGCTGCTTCAGTGTCTTTAGATATTTTTGTCAGATGTTACTATGGAATACTGAAGTATAATTATAAGCATTTCATTAGTGTCAAAGGCTTTTATTGACAATTACATGAAGTTGATGCAAAGAGTCAATATTTGCAGTGTTGACTCTTCTTTTTCAAGACCTCTGCAATCTGTCCTGGCATGCTGTCAATTAACTTCTGGACCACATCCTGACTGATGGCAGCCCATTCTTGCATAATCAATGCTTGGAGTTTGTCAGAATTTGTGGGGTTTTGTTTGTCCACCCGCCTCTTGAGGATTGACCACAAGTTCTCAATGGGATTAAGGTCTGGGGAGTTTCCAGGCCATGGACCCAAAATATCGATGTTTTGTTCCCCGAGCCACTTAGTTATCATTTTTGCCTTATGGCAAGGTGCTCCATCATGCTGGAAAAGGCATTGTTCGTCACCAAACTGTTCCTGGATGGTTGGGAGAAGTTGCTCTTGGAGGATGTGTTGGTACCATTCTTTATTCATGGCTGTGTTCTTAGGCAAAATTGTGAGTGAGCCCACTCCCTTGGCTGAGAAGCAACCCCACACATGAATGGTCTCAGGATGCTTTACTGTTGGCATGACACAGGACTGATGGTAGCGCTCACCTTGACTTCTCCGGACAAGCTTTTTTCCGGATGCCCCAAACAATCGGAAAGGGGATTCAGAGAAAATAACTTTACCCCAGTCCTCAGCAGTCCAATCCCTGTACCTTTTGCAGAATATCAGTCTGTCCCTGATGTTTTTCCCTGGAGAGAAGTGGCTTCTTTGTTGCCCTTCTTGACACCAGGCCATCCTCCAAAAGTCTTCACCTCACTGTGCATGCAGATGCACTCACATCTCCCTGCTGCCATTCCTGAGCAAGCTCTGTACTCGTGGTGCCCCGATCCCACAGCTGAATCAACTTTAGGAGACGGTCCTGGCGCTTGCTGGACTAACTTGGGCGCCCTAAAGCCTTTACAACAATTGAACCGCTCTCCTTGAAGTTCTTGATGATCCGATAAATGGTTGATTTAGGTGCAATCTTACTGGCAGCAATATCCTTGCCTGTGAAGCCCTTTTTGTGCAAAGCAATGATGACGGCACGTGTTTTCTTGCAGGTAACCATGGTTGACAGAGGAAGAACAGAGATTCCAAGCACCACCCTCCTTTTGAAGCTTCCAGTCTGTTATTCGAACTCAATCAGCATGACAGAGTGATCTCCAGCCTTATCCTCATCAACACTCACACCTGTGTTAATGAGAGAATCACTGACATGATGTCACTGGTCCTTTTGTGGCAGGGCTGAAATGCAGTGGAAATGTTTTTTTGGGATTCAGTTCATTTGCATGGTAAAGAGGGACTTAGCAATTAATTGCAATTAATCTTATCACTCTTCATAACATTCTGGAGTATATGCAAATTGCCATCATACAAACTGAGGCAGCAGACTTTGTGAAAATTAACATTTGTGTCATTCTCAAAACTTTTGGCAACGACTGTACAGTACATTGCCTTCAGAACGTATTCACACCTCTTGACTTTTTCCACATTGTGTTATGTTACAGCCTGAATTTAATAGCTAATTATTTTGTCACTGGCCTACACACAACAGCCCATAATGTTAAAGTGGAATTATGTTTTTCAAAATTTTTACAAATTAATACAAAAATGAAACGCTGAAATGTCTTGAATCAATACGTATCCAACCCCTTTGTTATCGCAAGCTTAAATAAGTTCAGGAGTAAAAATATGCTTAACAAATTACATAATAAGTTGCATGGACTCATTCTGTGTGCAATAAATCAAAAATCAAATCAAATTTGACTTTTCACATGCGTCGAATACAGTGAAACTCTTACTTACAAGCCTTTAACCAGCAATACAGTTTTAAGAAAATATCTAAAAAAAAAAGTAAGCGATAAGAAAAACAAATAATTAAGGAGCAGCAGTAAATAACAATAGCGGGGCTATATACAGGGGGTACGGTTCAGAGTCAATTTGTCAATGTGCGGGGGCACTGGTGTCGATGTAATTGAGGTAATTATGTACATGCAGACCGACTAGCATCACTACTCTGGACGGTTCTGACTTAGAATATGTGGACAACTCCAAATACCTAGGTGTCTGGTTAAACTGAAAACTCTCCTTCCAGACTCACATTAAGCATCTCCTATCCAAAATTAATTTCGCAACAAAGCCTCCTTCACTCATGCTGCCAAACATACCCTCGTAAAACTGACTATCCTACCGATCCTTAACTTCGGAAATGTAATTTACAAAATAGCCTCCAACACTCTAATCACAGCAAACTGGATGTAGTCTATCACAGTGCCATCTGTTTTGTCACCAAAGCCCGATATACTACCCACCACCGCGACCTGTATGCTCTCGTTGGCTGGCCCTCACTACATATTTGACGCCAAACCCACTGGCTCCAGGTCATCTAAAAGTCTTTGCTAGGTAAAGCCCCGCCTTATCTCAGCTCACTGGTCACCATAGCAACACCCACCCGTAGCACGCGCTCCAGCAGGTATATTTCACTGGTCATCCCTAAAGCCAACACTTCCTTTGGTCGCCTTTCCTTCCAGTTCTCTGCTGCCAATGACTGGAACGAATTGCAAAAATCACTGAAACTGGAGACTTATATCTCCCTCTCTAACTTTAAGCATCAGCTGTCAGAGCAGCTTACACTGTACCTGTACACAGCTTACGCTGTACCTGTACACAGCCAATCTATAAATAGCACACCCAACTACCTCATCCCCATATTGTTACTTATCCTCTTGCTCTTTTGCACCCCAGTATTTCTACTTGCACATCATCATCTGCACATCTATCACTCCAGTGTTAACGCTAAATTGTAAATATTTCGCCTCTATGGCCTATTTATTGCCTTACCTCCCTACTCTTCTACATGTGCACACACTGTACACAGATTTTTCTATTGTGTTATTGACTGTACGTTTGTTTATGTGTAACTCTGTGTTGTTGTTTTTGTAGCACTGCTTTGCTTTATCTCGGCCAGGTCGCAGTTGTAAATGAGGACTTGTTCTCAACTGGCCTACCTGGTTAAATAAAGGTGAAATGAATAAAAAAATAAAAAGGTAGATAGTGTGGTCTACAGCTTATCATGAGATACTCGAACTCAGGCAGGCAAAACTGTAATGCCCTGGCCATAGAGAGGGGTTTTTTGTTCTTTATTTTGGTTAGGCCAGGGTGTTACATTGGGTGGGTGTTCTATGCTCATTTTTCTATGTTGGCTGGTTTCTTTGGTTTGGCCGTGTGTGGCTCCCAATCAGGCACAGCTGTAGTTCGTTGTTGCTGATTGGGAGTCACACATAAGTAGCCTGTTTTTCTTTTGGGTTTTGTGGGTGATTGTATTCTGTTAGTGTGTTTTCCTGACAGAACTGTTTCTGGTCGTTTTTGTTTCGTTTCTGTATTGTGTTCGTTCAGTCTATTAAAATTCTAATGATGAACACATCCTCCGCTGCACCTTGGTCTAATTCTGATGACGGCCGTTACAAAAACTTTGAGACTTCCTTAGATATCATGCACCGGCTGTTGTTTACATGAATGTATAGGCCCCTGCCCCATGTCCTACCAGTCTGCTTAACTGTCTTGCCGATAGAGTGTATAACCCACCAGCTGTATGTTATTAATGTCGTCGTTCAGCCACGACTCGGTGAAACATAAGCTTTACAGTTTTTAATGTCCCGTTGATAGGATATACGTGCTTTCAGTTCGTCCCATTTATTTTCCAGAGATTGAACGTTAGCTAGCAGAATGGAAGTCAAGGGCAGATTAGCCACTCGTTACCTGATCCTCGCAAGGCACCTGGATCCTTTGCCTCAATCTCAGTTTCCTTCTCCAGCGAATCACGGGGATCGGGGCCTGTTCGGGTGTCTGCAGTATGTCCCTCACGTCCGACTCATTGACGAATAACTCCTTGTCCAATTTGAGGTAAGTAATCCCAGTTCTGATGTCCAGAAGCTCTTTTCGGTCATAAGAGATGGTAACAGCAACATTTTGTACAAAACAAGTTACAAACAATGCGAAATAATAGTGTTTAACATGATTTTTGAATGACTACCTCATCTCTGTACCCCACACATACAATTATCTGTAAGATCCCTCAGTCGAGCAGTGAATTTCAAACACAGATTCAACCACAAATACCAGGGAGGTTTTCCAATGCCTCAAAAAGAGAGGCACCTATTGGTTGATTGGTACAACATTTAAAAAGCAGACATTGAAATCCCTTTGAGCATGGTGAAGTTATAAGTTACACTTTGGATAGTGAACACTCAGTCTCTACAAAGATACAGGCGTCCTTCATAAATCAGTTCCCGGAGAGAAAGGAAGCCGCTCAGGGATTTCACCATGAGGCCAATGGTGACATTAAAACAGTTACAGAGTTTAATGGCTGTGATAGGAGAAAACTGAGGATGGATAAACAAGATTGTTGCTACTCCACAATACTAAATGCAATGACAGAGTGAAAAGAACGAATCCTGCGGAGAAAAAAATATTCCAAAGCATGCATCCTGTTTACAATAACGCACCAAAGTAAATCTGCAAAACTCTGGCAAAGAAATTAACTTCATGTCCTGAATACAAAGAGTTATGTTTGGGGCAAATCCAACACAACACATCACTGAGTACCACTCTTCATATTTTCAAGCATGGTGGTTGCTGCATCTTCTTATGGGTATCCTTTTCATTGACAAGGGCTAGGGAGTTTTTTGGGGATAAAAAGAAACAGAATAGACAGGCAAAATCCTAGAGGAAAACCTGGTTCAGTCTGTTTTTTAACAGACACTGGGAGACAAATTCACCTTTCGGCAGGACAATAACCTAAAACACAAGGCCAAATATTTATTTTACTAGGCAAGTTGGTTAAATAACAAATGTGTATTTACAATGACAGCCTACCCCGGCCAGACCCGGACAACACAGGGCCATCATCATCCTGTTCATAAGTACTGAACATCCTAAATTCAACATCAAATAACATGGGGGCCATAATCCATACATTGTAGTTACTCTTCTCATTCCTAGACTCTATAATCATTATTTTTCTATCTAATTTCGTTTTTTGAGGTGTTCCCAGCGATTTGTTCTCTGCTCCAGAACAATGAAATGGTTTTGGACAGATGGATGGAGAGCGAGCGAGAGCGAGAGAGAGCGAGAGAGCTGTGTGCAGTAAGAGAACACCATACCACACAGCAACACCCAGAATTTCCAAAGAATGTGATGGACATGTTCCCAAAGGCAAAAAGGGGAGTTTTCTGCCAACCAGCCAGGGTATAAACTAACTGCCCATTCTGGAGGGATTTCCCAAAACAGCAATAGAGCAGCCATGTAAACCCAGACGTATGGAAGTGGCTCATATGGATGGAAAAATAAGATATAGCTGCAAGCAGCAATGCTGGGGTTCAAGTTGTGGGCCCACTCTGCCACCATCAGGACGAATTGGACACATCACCCTAGGATGAGCTACTTCTGTACTCCTTACCATGTTTGCCAAATATCAGAACTCAAAATCAAACAGATTAAGCAATATGCTTCTGATGTACACTATTCTGGAACATTTTCAATGATGTTGACTACTTTAAACGTCTTCTCCAGAACTGCTGGACAGATTGACACCAAATTGGGTATATAGCATCTTGTACCCATGTCGTTAAATGCAATATTTCCCAAGACTCTAGCTGAAACAATATGGCCGCCATGAGCTTGCATTAATGTTGTTTCCTGTCCAACAACCCTACCATGCGGCTAAACTGAACCACAGGTCAGCTAGACTCATATCACTGAGCATGTGCGCCAAATTTCATGACTCTGAGTCAAACAGATCACAAGATATAAACATGTGCACCTTATAGAGCAACCGTGTGGTCAATCTGAATGTTCTTGCATATGTTGAGTCTTCACAGTGTTTGAAACGTGTCCCAAAGTTGTTACAATACGAATATACGTGTGATTTATTTGCATTTATGGACCACACCCACGTGAATGTTTAATGGCCAGTAGCGGCCATGTTGTTTGACATACTAGCATGGAACACATTGGGTTGAGAAACCTTGGTCCACAGATGCCATATAAATTACATGACCATATCTATGTGGACATCTCATTCCAAAATCATGGGCATTAATATGGAGTTGGTCACCCCTTTACTTCTATAGCAGCCTATACTCTTCTGGGAAGGCATTCCACTAAATGTTGGAACATTGCTTCAGGGACTTACTTCTATTCCGCCACAAGAGCATTAGTGAGGTTGGGCACTGATGTTGGGCGATTAGGACTCTCTCAGTCGGCGTTCCAATTCATCCCAAAGGGGTTCGATAGGGTTGAGGTCAGGGCTCTGTGCATGCCAGTCAAGATTTCCCTTCACTGGAACTAATGGGCCTAGCCCAAACCATGAAAAACAGCCCCAGATCATTATTCCTCCTCTACCAAACTTTACAGTTGGCACTATGCATTGGGGCAGGTAGCATTCTCCTGTCGGACTGCCATATGGTGAAGCGTGATTCACTCCAGAGAATGCGTTTCCACTGCTCCAGAGATCAATGGCGGCGAGCTTTACACCACTCTGGCCGATGCTTGGCATTGCGCATGGTGATCTTGGGCTTGTGTGTGGCTGCTCGGCTGTGGACATCCATTTCACGAAGCTCCCGACGAACAGTTCTTGTGCTGACGTTGCTACCAGAGGCAGTTTGGAACTCGGTATTGAGCGTTGCAACCAAGGACAGACAATTTTTAGGAGCTTCAGCACTTGGCAGTCCCATTCTGTGAGCTTGTGTGGCTTACCACTTTGTGGCTGAGCCGTTGTAGCTCCTAGACGTTTCCACTTCACAATAACAGCACTTACAGTTGAACGGGGCAGTGATAGCAGAGCAGAAATTTGATGAAATGATTTGTTGGAAAGGTGGCATCCTATGACGGTGCTATGTTGAAAGTCAATTAACTCTTCAGTAGGGCCATTTTACTGCCAATGTTTGTCTATGGAAATTGCATGGCAGTGTGCTCGATTTTATACACCTGTCAGCAACGGGTGTGGATGAAATAGCCGAATCCACTAAGTTGAAGGGGTGTCCACATACACTACATATACAAGTAGTAGATATTTCTTTCTTTTTATATTGTAGATATTTCTTTCGGTTCTCGAGGAGTAGCATTTTATGTGTTTTTCTCAAAATTCTAAATGACGGAAAATCCATTATGGCGGACCTTATGGGTCCATAAGGCAAGGGAGGGGCTTTACAGACATGCCTGGTGCCAAAACAAATTTGGTTCAGTCAATTCAGTCAGTCGTCCTCATGAGCCCTCCCTACCTAGCTAGTTTATGCTTGTGGCTAGAAATTTCTCCGCAAATTTGAAAGTTGTCTGCCGAAGTTGGGACTTGGGAGTGTTCAGAATCATTCAGTTTTTATTGGACTACAAAAGCAATAAAATGTGCTTTAGCTGTCACCCTGGCCTGAAATTAGCTAGACTGGCGGCAGGTAGCCTAGCGGTTAGAGCGCTAGGACAGTAAACAAAAGGTTGCTGGTTTGAATCCCCGAGCTGACTAGGTAAAGAAAAATATGTCGATGTGTCCTTGAGCAAGGCTAACCCTAATTTCTCCTCTACGTTGCTCTGGTGTTAATACACTGGTCCTTGGTCTGGTTCTCAGAAAGTTGTGGTGTGGATCTAAAGGGTTACATTCTTGACTTCCTTTCAGGTACTCACACCAACTTTACACTTTTGAATCCATGTGGGTTGTGCACACTTCAGGAAACTCTGGAGAGTATTGAGATTCATAGCCAGCAGGGGGCTCCATTCCCACCAAGAGTGTCTGAAAGACTTGAATTGTCACGCCAAACCTCACTCAACTTACAGATGCTTGGTCTATAGATGGAGGAATTAATTAAGCGCTGTCTGAGGAGATCTTGTTTAAAATGTTGGAAAATATACACTATTTTCAAAATGCCGGATGATCTATCATAGTGACATCATAGGTTCTAGAGGCACCTTACACCTTACCTTACAGTGAAATGCTTACTTATGAGCCCCTAACCAACAGTGCAGTTTCAAAAAATACGGATAAGAATAAGAGATAAAAGTAACAAGTAAATAAAAAGCAGCAGTAAAAAAATAATATATACAGGGGGTGCCGGTACAGAGTCAATGTGCGGGGGCACCAGTTAGTTGAGGTAGTATGTACATGTAGGCAGAGTTAAAAATTAAAGTGACTATGCATAGATGACAACAGAGAGTGGCAGTGGTGTGGAGAGGGCAGGGGCAATGCAAATAGTCTGGGTAGCCATTTGACTAGATGTTCAGGAGTCTTATATATTGGGGGTAGACGCTGTTTAGAAGCCTCTTGAACCTCGATTTAGCGCTCCGGTACCGCTGGAAGCTTGGCCCCAGTGATGTGCTTGGCCTTTCGCACTACCCTCTGTAGTGCCTTGTGGTCAGAGGCCGAGCAGTTGCCATACCAGGCAGTGATGCAACAAGTCAGGATGCTCTTGATGGTGCAGCTGTAGAACCTTTTGAGGATCTGAGGACCCATGCCCTTTGGGGCTTGGATCCTAATAATCCTAACAATTATAATAGGGTTCCCGCCCCTTTGTGGCTTGGACGCTTACTTAATAATGAACGTCAACAAAAACAATAGGGTTTCACCAGATTTGCTGCTTGAACCGTTTAAAAGAAAGTAAGTGCTTTTTTATTATTTTAAAGGGAGGGGAGAATAGAAAAAAGCGAGAGGACTATGTTTCCCATAAATGTTAATGAAGGGCTTTCCCAGAAGGAGTTTCTTTTTTTCCTGCAATATGAAACAAGGGATCAGACAGATGCTGATAGATGCTAAACCAGTAAGGGTCTACCTAAAAGAGGAGGTAGAGAGGAGGGAAAAACACTGGAAGGAACTGGACATTAACTATAGGTTTTTAGGCTTTACTAGGATCAGCTAGTTACTAAATCTCTTTACAGTGTACAGACACTATTCTCACTCCAGTCTTCCTCAAAATCAATAGTCTCTCAGTTCAAGGACACCATTTGTCCTCAGAAAATTCTGGCAATACCAATAAGGATTCAAGCCTTTTCCATTTAGTCTTAATCTTTGGGTTGAAATGAGGTAAAACCAGTTCCATTTTGTTTTGACATTTATGTCTATAGACACTAGATTAATGATATGTATTAAAAAGCTGGAGTGTGCGGTGAGCCATCTATTTATAGATTAAGAATGTAATGCGAATACTGCTGTAAAATGGCCTGGAGGAGGTAGTTTCCTATTAAATATGCCAATATGTACGTGCGAACGTGTGTACGTGTGTGTGTGGCCTCTCACCAACCTACGGCCAGGTTCTTTATCTTGATTGGGTGGGTGTTTTGCATGCATGACTCATTGAAACAGCCAGGGTCACAAAAATAATGATCTTCTGGCCCAGGGCTAATGTCAGGGTAGATTAGTGGTTACCGAAAAATACATGCTGAAGAGAAATGGAACAATGTGTTTAGTTCCTCTCCTGGGGTTACAGGACTTTTGGTGTATCACAACTGTCACAACTGCTGAATCAACTAGGCTAAAACACCTCTGCAATGAATCCTCAGAAAATGAATGTTGAAAAAGTAAATCGGAAAGACCTTATATAATCATATTGTAAACACTTGAAGTCACTTACAACTCCACAGTCTGCTCAAAACAAACCATCCCAGCCACAGACTAAAAAAAAAAAACAATAACACAACAGGCACCTCTACAGACAGCCATCTCTACAGCCAGCCAGCCTCAAACCAATCCCACACAGCCTCTGCTTCTGATTTATCCTGTCTCTCTTTGTGATAGCAGCCAGAAGAGCCAACCCGTCCAACAGATATGCGTTTGAAGCTCCACATGTAGCCCATGTGTGCCCACCACCTGGGGGGACACTCCTCACCCTACCTGGGGCTGCATGACCTGTCCACAGAGGGTCTCAGGCCTGCCTCTGCCATCCTCCCTCCTGGCCTCAGTGCAAAAACAACCAACGCAATGCACTGCGGCGAAACGAGACAGGCTGTAATGGAAACGTACACTTTCCAGACACTTAAGGGAATAGCAAGCATCCCTACCCTGAGCTCCATCCAAAAAAACAGTCCCCCTCCTCTGCCTCGCTGTTCCCCCCTTTCGCCAGCCCTCCTCTGTATAATGGCCCATCTCCTCTTTCAGGAAATAACTTGGCAGATTTTATAACGATTAGCATACAGTACATTACAGACAATAGAGCCTCGAGTCATACTGAGGATTTTGAACAGATGAAAAAAAAGAGAGCGAGAAAAAGAGATGAAAGAATAGGGGGGGGAAACAACAGAGCAGCGAGGAGGGCGACTGACTGTGTCATGCTCTAATTATGTGTGCTTTACTGGCATGGGGGGGGGGGGGGGGGGGGGGGGAGAGTAAAGTAGAGGTCTGCTAATTTGCTATGTGATGTAAGGCTTGCATGTAATTCCATATTTCCTCTGTTAACTGCAGGCAGAAATTCCACAGCATTCTGACCTAGAAAAAATAATCCATATGTTGTTATTTAAAGGTTCTCGTTCCGGAACTGGAGCTCTCAGGAACTCTGGCTTGGCTCTGACAGTACATAGGGTTGTCAGTATGACACTGACACTGCCCTCCACCACTCACTCCTATGTCCTGATCCTCTCCTGCTCTAGCTTCCCGTGTGACCCCGTGTTAACCAAACACTTAAATGCCCACTCTGTGATATTTACAGCGAGTTTCTCCAGCCCATCCCTCAGTTTAAATGGTGGGGCTGCCGTTGGGTTTGAAACACAAATCCCAGATAGTAGCTTTAAGTGAGTGATAGTTTCCACTCCTACAGACATTTGCTGCTGTGATTTCTGTGAAGGGATTTGGGAGAACAAATTAAATATATTTTAAATAAGTAACTGACCAGACAACTGTCTTCTCAGGACCAACTGTTACTGTTACACACCCTAGTGGGCCTGTTTATTTTTTACTTTGTACACAATGAAATGCTGTTGGGTTTAAATACAGCAAGAGGCCATCAGACAATGACCAATCTACATTCAAACTTGAACTAGAACAAAACAAACAGTAGTGCAATTGTGTGAATTCTCTGAAAGTGTGAAATCTGTATCATTTATCCCATTTTAATCCGATTGTTTACATTGTGGAAAGATTAGTGTCACCTTAAAGTACATGTGGGTGAACCTTGGTATGTGCCGAGTGTGTTCTCAGAGTAAACACCCACCTTGGGTTGGGACTCCAGCTGACTTCTTAGTGCAAAACCTATAGGGAGAAGGAGAGTGTCGCTCTTTCCCTTCATTTCACTAGTATGAAAGTGGATCAGATTTCAAAGTCCCTCCCATCCCTCTCCATAAACCCGTTCTCAATCTGATAACACACAGAGATGTTCAGAAGCTCATAAACTAACCCATTTCTGGGTTTCTCAGAATTCTGAAAGGTGTGACTTAATTGGATAAGAGAAGCCAACAGGAAAATATGTCCTATGATCCAACATGGAAAAGTTATTATATTATATTATGCATGCATGTGTATGTATCTGAGGATCTCATCTCGGTACCTAATGGCAGTCAGGCTACTTCTGGCGAGCACATGGAGGGCTGTGCGGCCCCCCAAAGAAATGCCACCCACACCATGACTGACCCACCGCCAAACCGGTCATGCTGGAGGATGTTGCAGGCAGCAGAACGTTCTCCACGGTGTCTCCAGACTCTGTCACGTCTGTCACGTGCTCAGTGTGAACCTGCTTTCATCTGTGAAGAGCACAGGGCGCCAGTGGCGAATTTGCCAATCTTGGTATTCTCTGGCAAATGCCAAACGTCCTGCACGGTGTTGGGCTGTAAGCACAACCCACACCTGTGGACGTCGGGCCCTCATACCACCCTCATGGAGTCTGTTTCTGACCATTTGAGCAGACACATGCACATTTGTGGCCTGCTGGAGGTCATTTTGCAGGGCTCTGGCAGTGCTCCTCCTGCTCCTCCTTGCACAAAGGTGGAGGTAGCGGTCCTGCTGCTGGGTTGTTGCTCTCCTACGGCCTCCTCCACGTCTCCTGATGTACTGGCCTGTCTCCTGGTAGCGCCTCCATGCTCTGGACACTACGCTGACAGACACAGCAAACCTTCTTGCCACAGCTCGCATTGATGTGCCATCCTGGATGAGCTGCACTACCTGAGCCACTTGTGTGGGTTGTAGACTCCGTCTCATGCTACCACTAGAGTGAAAGCACCGCCAACATTCAAAAGTGACCAAAACATCAGCCAGGAAGCATAGGAACTGAGAAGTGGTCTGTGCAGAACCACTCCTTTATTGGGGGTGTCTTGCTAATTGCCTATAATTTCCACCTGTTTTCTATTCCATTTGCACAACAGCATGTGAAATTTATTGTCAATCAGTGTTGCTTCCTAAGTGGACAGTTTGATTTCACAGAAGTGTGATTGACTTGGAGTTACATTGTGTTGTTTAAGTGTTCTCTTTATTTTTTGGAGCAGTATATATATATACATACAATACAATTATGTCTCAATTGTCTCAAGGCTTAAAAGTAATTATTCAACCTGTCCCCTCCCCTTCATCTACACTGATTGAAGTGGATTTAACAGGTGACATCAATAAGGGATCTCAGCTTTCACCTGGATTCACCTGATCAGTCTGTTATAGAAATGTCTTAATGTTTAGTATACTCAGTGTATTTTTGCATACAAGAGTGTGTGTGTGTGTGTGCATGGGCGATTGTGCATACCTGTGTTGTGTTGTGTTTGAGCGCATCTGCTTGCATCCCAGTGTGTGTGTGGATGCATGCCACCAAAACACAAACATGCATAAGCACACAAACAGTCTCAGTGTTGCGCTTCTGTAGCGGTCAGGGAGCTGCTGTGGCTTTAGGCTGGGGCTAATAGTGACAGTACGGGTCAGGCCAGAGTGCAGAGACACAGCTAACAGTCCACACTGTGGAGGCACACTAGCCTAGTAGTCCCAACACTAACATTTGCCAATGCTAAGTCAGTCCACTAAGTCATTTTGAGTGAGATATAAAACATAATTGAGTTAAAGCTAGAACACAGAGGCTTAATTGACATCTGAGAATGACTTGAATTATGGAAGGAGAGAAAGAGAAAATTAGGATTGGATGTGACCCTGAGGATTGGATGACACCCTTGTCACAATGCCTGCAGTGCTGCAGAAAGCAATTATATGGCATCTGCATTATAGATTGTTCCTGGAATACGGAACAATTGCATTCTTTAGGCTCGGCCAATCTACCACTCAGTGTGTATGTGTGTGCACGTGTCTCAGAGACAGAGCTTACATTCTTCTTATTGGAGTGAGAGATAGCGAGAGAGAGCGAGAGGTCTCCTCCAGGGGAGAGAGAGTTAGAGGAAGGGGGGGGGGGTCTCCTCCAGGGGCTGATTGAATGGTTGAATGGCCATCCCTGGACATGATTAACTACACAACAGGGAACTGAGGTATGCACTGCCACACACACACAGCCACACACACACTCACACTGCCACACATAGACGCATGAGCAATGGAGCAGCTGCATCCCCACATTCCAAACAGAAAAGTACTTACCACATTTACCAGAAAAGTATCATGCTCTATTGGATAATTTGTCATTTTCAATGATTCATGTTTTGAGCTAGTCTGTATTAAAATGAATAGGACAATTGCATATATTATATAATCATTAACAGATTGCATTTTGCAACCCCCCCATCACCTGAAGATGAATGGTTTTGCCCACAGCAAAGTTTTGCTTCCTTCCCGTGCGCCACTGTGTTGGTTCAGTACAGTTAGAAAGCACTAGTTATACCACTGGTGTTAAAAATGAAAATGCACCTGCATTTCAAAAAAAAAAAATCTATTTGTTGTGCTGATGCACTCAGGTTGTTGTTACATATCATTTGAGCTGTGTGAACCACAAGCACATTTTTGTCATTTAACTTAGCCTGTAAGAACCATGATGAGCACAGGCATATGACAGTAGGCCTAATATTACATATTAATAATAATAATAATACATTTTCTCCACAAGCTGTTTATAGGCATTTAACACCATTCTGCATTTTTGCCATCTATTTTCCGAACATCAATCGGTTAAATCACATTGTTCAAATGTTTTCATTCAGTTACAAAAGTAACAGTCCTGGCTGAGCCCCGTATGTGATCACACCATGGCCGCTTCGCAGTTACAATGTGGCCAAGCTGTGTCTGTATGCAGTGGCCATTTTAGCATGTAAATCTTGGTGGGGCAAAAAAATTAAATGTGGGATGCATGCCAGCAAAGCCACAACACAACACTAAACAATGCATTAATTGCACTATAACGGTGACAAACGGTGCCCACAAACTGTTAGGGCCTATATAAAGCTGTCCCAAAAGCAGAGTCCCAACAGCAGTCCCAACACCTTGCCACAGCTACATCTGGCTTTCAGCGGAGCCTTGTCTGGCAGCGAAACAGTTCATTCAGCCTCATTAACTGCCTTTAAAAAAAAAAACAGAGCTGATATGGCTGACTTGCTTAAATAAATGTGGTTTCTACTGACAATTGAGATGTATAAACTATGGCATAAGAGGACAACAAACGGATAAGAGGCAATCTGTAATTTCGATTAAGACATTAATGAGCGAGCGACAACGGACGTAGTCAATAAAACTATTTGTTCAGCACTTTTGAAATGTACAGTGACAGAATTCAGAACATGGGCCGTTCTTACAGAACCGTAGGATAAATAAAGGGGGTATATAAAACAGACAATGAAAGCTCTTAGAATATTCAATGATTACATTTCTCTAAAACAGGTTATAGGCAAACAAGCACACACCGGGCACGAACGATGTGTTTACAATACCGCGTTGATGAAAATAGACCAAATTATTAGGGTGAGGCACAGGGGCTACTAACAGCTTACTACACAACATACACTTAGTATTAATTTCTTAGCTACAGTATACATCTCTATGGCATCCTACATAATTTATGAAGCAGCACAATATATTTTTGGACTCACATTATTGTGATGTGCTTGGACAGGAAAGTTGCGCGGCGGGCAAATGTTGTCATCAAAGAGAAAGATGCCGATTTACAAAGTCCGAGTTGAATGACTGTTCAAAATGTATTTTCCCAGTCGTAGCTCGTTTTCCCCGAGTTCCCAGTTGTCTTGAACTCACATTTAGCCACTGATTCCTTCCAAACCAGTCATTGTTGAATTTGCGATTTCCAACTTGTTGTGTAATGTTTATGTCCAATCGCCGATGAGCACCGATTCGTTTTATCTATAATTTCTCTTCATTATTTATCTTCATATGACAAGGATTAAAAATTATTTGCCAGTAGACTTGATTCATGATGATGACTGCTAGCTAAGATTGTGAAAGTAAGATGTTGACATGATTAGTCCAATCAAAGCAACTGTACATAAAGTGATTTGACATCATTTCTATGGCCAATGACCTTGAGCCTTCTTGTAAGGGCACTTGTAATATAACTCTATGGTAGCATCCAAGGGGCTGAAATGTTGGATATCTACCCTTTATAAGGACTGAAAGCTTGGCGAGTGCGCAAGGTCCCCATGAGTGACAGAATACTGAGCCAGTCACGACGCAATGCTCCTATTTTCTGCTGGCCTGCCCCACCACCACAGAAAGCACTGAGCTAGGCTGTAACACCTGTATTTTGGAGCTGCCTTACTCAAGAAAACAAAAAAGAGACCATGTTTGTATGCGGCTTTATTAACTCAATTATATATATTTTACATTGTTTGCAAACTAATATGAAACAGTTGTGTCTTGACTGTGATAAGGGCTCAGGAAATAAGAGTGTCTTGTCTGCTAAATTAACAAAACAAGGCTATGTATGCCATTGCACAGCTATAGGCTTCTACAAAGAAGCACCACTGCCACGATATAATATTACCAGTTGATATTCCGATTTAAATCAACCTTAAATAACACAATTGTTTTATTGACTGAATATATATGGAGAAATTTAGCAATTAGGATTTGTTATCTGATATGGCTATGATAAATGAGGCATTGTTGCGCACTGTTGGCATAGATAAACACCTAGATAAATTCACTACTTTATTTCAGGCCTTGTATTCTAAAAGTTCTATATAATTTATTGTGGCAGAACCTAAGAAAAATAGTTGTGAATCTGTTCATAAATATGGATTCATCCTGTGAAGAAACCCCCACTTTCAGACAAAGTCAGAACACACACAGACAGGCCAGGTCCGGAAGTTCCAGAACACATAGTACTGTACACAACACACAGAGATGGGAGCACACAAATGGTGCGTAAGAGAACAAACGCAGAGAGCACTGGACAACAGACCTGGTTTTAATTCCATTTCAATTCAGTCAATAAAGAATTGAAAAGTCTCACTTATTTCAAATGAGGATTCTTATACTGATGGGAGTTGAGATAGAACTGACCACAACCCTACTGGACAAAAATAGATATTACAACAAAAAAGAAGCCCAGAACACCCACAGACACAGCAAAACTTTGGAAGGATCGGCACAGATTTCTGCAAGAGGGCCAAAAGAAATGGAGGGTTGTTTATGCTTATAACCGAGCTCTGAAAACACACATTTTGTTAGGCTTCGCTGATGCGTTTACCAAAGACTCTGAACTGGATAAAAAATGGCTCCAATTCTGTATTTTTGCATAATGCCAGCAGCCAGTCCAGAATTCCAGGATGTGTACAGGGAATCAGAGAAAACAAACGCCGTCTTCTACATGCTTCAAGCTTTTCCCAGCCATGAATACCTCAGTTCGTCTCAATGCTGCAAAATAGCTTCACTCTTGCTCTCGGCAGACCTGTGATTTTACCTTATAAGGGCTGAGAGGATGGCCTGGGAGGTGAACCTGCGTGGATTCAGGGCAGCATACCTTTACCAGCTGGTGAAGCTGTTTTATCTTCCAGGAATGGTACCCCTCCAATCGCCACTGGTTTAGAAAGGCTTAACCCCAGACGAAGGCAACAAGCCATAGACACCAGTAGACATCCTAGCATTCAATTCCAGTCATCATCCTTCCTCCCATTCCATCCAGCCACACAAATTAATCTCCAGGTGGGTTCTGGAACATTGCTAGAATTCTAGAGCTCAGTCGTCCAAACCCACTCCTCTCTCTGTGGCTTAGAGAGCAGCTGGTTGTTGAAGATCTTTAAAGAGCAACTGAAGGCAATAAACTACTTCTCTCATAGAAATTGGCCTATGTGGCATCGATATGAGTCAGAATCATATTATAGTGTCAAAATTGAGTAAAGTGTAAATAGGACCATTTTGATCATGAAGTCAGTCTCATCCAAAACTGAGTTTTGTAAGCGAGTTCATCAAAACTTACTTGAGAGTTGGGTATGTAATACTTACATGTCCACTTTTGCCAATGATGCCCAATTGCCCAGAGACAACATGCTGTGGTCCGCCCCCAGCTGCCATGTGGAGTTTGTGGACAATGTTGTCAAGTCTGCATACTGTATGGGTGCAACACGCACATTTCGCTCGGGAAATAGAAGTGAAAATAGGCTTCCATAAAGTTGCTGCAAACTTCCAATGCATTACAACAAGCTCATCATTAAGCCAAGGACCCTGGGATTACACACTTCCCTCTGCAATTGGATCCTGGACTTCCAGATGGGCTGTCCCCAGGTGGCAAGGGTAGGCACACTATTGAGCCAGGCTAGCTATGATATCACAGGGGAGTGATACTGTAGCTAGCTAAATACATCAAACTAATGTGCAATGTGTTGTACCATGTCAGAGGAAGATGTGCATAGCTCATGTTAGCTATCTACCTTGTAAACAACAGCTAACTGTAGTCCATTTGCATTGGATACTAGCTTGCTAGCCAAGTCATTTCAACTCGGACAAAGATATTGATAACTAACCTGGATTGGCAAGTTAGGTAGCTAGCTACCTAGCATTCTGGAGCCTTGTCAGCAAATATAATGAACATTTTAAACTAAGTTGCAAGCTACTTTTTTAGCAAGGTGTTGTAGAATGAGTGTGTTATTAAACACATTCCAGGCTCTTGCCGTAACTGATGACAGAGAAATATCAGATAGATAGGCTAGCCAGCTGCTGTCAGCTTGGCTAAACACAAGGTCAGCGCAGGCTTTAGCCTACGCGTGCAACTGAATTAGCTGACCATCTTAAGATGGCGAGTCAGTCAGGAGGGGAGAAGTCCTCAACTTTGTTCGAAACCATAGCAAAGCTAGCTTATTTTACCTTGCTGTACTCACTAATAGAGCTGTGGCGGTCCTGAAAATGTGTCAGCCGGTAACTGTCATGCAAACAACTGCCGGTCCAAAGGTAAACTATGTTTTAAGCCATTTTCTTTAACAAAAGCCACAATACCCTCACATACCCCCTCAATTCGAGCCTTGGTTTTAATTTAACACACCAAGCCATTCACTGACACTGAGATATTTAAGGAGTGCATGGTGACTGAAGGAATTGGCTGACAACATCTATGGCTAGTTGACTATAATTTCATCTGTCAAACAGGTAGGCCTATCTCTTATTTCTTGAATAGGAAGAAATATGCTCCAACACAAAGGCCATCCTGTTGTTTGTAGCCCAAAGTCAAATTGAAATGAAGACTGTTTAAATGAATTAGACATTCTCGAAATAGCCTACTTTCAGCACCCATGCGCTGTCGATCTCCGCGGCTGCCGGTTCATAGTAATGTACATTTTGTAAATTGAATATTACTTATTGTGAGGTCAATAACTCTAATAAATAGCTTCATTTCGGGACACTGAAACATTTTTATTAAAATCAATTATAGCAGTAGCAAGCTTAGCTCTGGTCTTCCATCTCATCTTCACACTCTCCCTCTCAAACTGAACAGGACATCAGTAGGCCTAGTCCACCGCACAGATATATTTTTATTTTACTAATATATTTTTGTTCTTCGGAAGAAGCCTTAGACTTGTCTCCTGAAGTGCCACCGGTACAGAGCACAGCCATTGGGTAGGCAGCACAAAAGTGTTTACATCAAGAGCAGGGAAGGCCAGGGCTTATGATTGGGATAGCCTATCCATTGCAGTGTGTAATGCACCCGGGGCGGGCAGGTAGCCTAGTGGTTAAAGTGTTGGGCTGGTAACTGAAAAGTTGCTGGATCGAATCCCTGAGCTGACAAGGTAAAAATCTGTAGTTCTGCCCATGAACAAGGCAGTCAACACAGTGGCAGTCAACACAGTGGCAGTCATTGTAATTAAGAATTTGTTCTTAACTGACTTGCCTCGTTAAATAAAAAAATGTAAATGTAGCCTAGTTTTAAATACACCATCCCAGTAGCACGAAAACTCAGGATGGAAGTTAATTTACTTAGAAATATAACTTTGCCCGGTGCATCTCCGAGCATGCTCTTCATATAGCATATAGCCTATAGTATATACTATGGATCATTTGATTGAGACCACACTAGGTGCACTGATATTGCTCAACGAGCAGAGAATCAGGGCTGAGGGTCAGCATTGGGCACACATCGAGATATAATAAGTAATTCATTCTCAAACACTGAGCATTATGACATTTAATCGATAACAAATTACATGACCCTCCACTGGACTAAATAAAAAAGACTAAACCCTCCCCCTGGCTGAAATTGAAAAAGCATGACCCTGCCCCATTTTCCTCCGGGTAAAACTGTGTAAACTTCGACTTGCTGTAACGTTCGTCGTTCAATGAAGACCAAGGTGCAGCGTGGTAGGCGTACATTTTTTTACATTTTAAATATACCACCAAAAAACAATACAAGAACTTAAAGCTAGGAGTGCAAACACATGCAACACAAAAGACAAGATCCCACAACTGAAGGTGGGAAAAAGGGCAGCCTAAGTATGATCCCCAATCAGAGACAACGATAGACAGCTGCCTCTGATTGGGAACCATACTCGGCCAACAAAGAAATATAAACATAGATTTCCCACCCTAGTCACACCCTGACCTACCAAATAGAGAATTTAAAGGATCTCTAAGGTCAGGGTGTGACAGTACCCCCCCCCAAAGGTGCGGACTCCCGGCCGCAAACCTGAACCTATAGGGGAGGGTCCGGGTGGGCATCTACTCTCTCGGTGGCGGCTCCGGTTCGGGACGTAGCCCCTGCTCCGCTTGCGGCTCCCCATACTTCCGTGGAACCGGACCGTGGATCATCGCCGGAGGCTCCGGACCCTGGATCGTCGCCGGAGGAATCGAACCGTAGATCGTCGCTGGAGGCTCTGAACCCTGGATCGTCGCCGGAGGAACCGGACCGTAGATCATCGCCGGATGATCTACATTTTCTTTAATTTTAAATGTACCACCAAAAAACAATACAACGAACGTAAACCTAGGAGTGTGAACACATGCAATACAAAAGACAAGATCCCACAACTGAAGGTGGTTAAAAGGGCTGCCTAAGTTTGATCCACAATCAGAGAGAACGATAGACAGCTGCCTCTGATTGGGAACCATACTCGGCCAACAAAAAAATATAAACATAGATTTCCCACACTAGTCACACCCTGACCTTCCAAATAGAGAATTTAAAAGGATCTCTAAGGTCAGGGAGTGACACTTGCTTATAATTCCATGGCATTTTTTTTTATAGTATTTTATAGTAAGAAGAATACAATTGAACATAGCTCAATAAAATAGAAAGTATATTTATCACAAATGATTTCCAAGGGAGTGCGCACATTCTGTGTTGAGCGGTTAACAAAGTGATCATTTTAATGCTTAACTTAGAGTTATTGATGCAACTTTAGTTGTGATACACACCTTAGGCTATATGTTTTGATTTGTAATACATTCTAAGGCTGCATGATGCGACTAATGATGATTTTTTAAAAGTCACATGAAAGGCATGACCTCTGCTCTGTTTCCTGTGCAGGCTGCACAGACTTCATCAGTCTCTCATTGACAATTTGACAAGCACTTGATAATATTCTCACCAATCAGACTATTCTCAATTTAGCCTGGTATTTACATATAGCCTACCAATATACATTGAGTGTAGAAAAGATAAGGTACACCTTCCTAATATTGAGTTGCACCCCCTTTGCCCTCAGAACAGCCTCAATTTGTCAGGGCATGGACCATACAAGGTATCGAAAGTGTTCGACAGGGATGCTAGCCCATGTTGACTCCAATGCTTCCCACAGTTGAGTCAAGCTGGCTGTAAGTCTTTTGGGTGGTGGACCATTCTAAGTATACACGGAAAACTGTTGAGCGTGAAAAACCCATCAGCTTTGCAGTTCTTGGCACAGTCAAACTGGAGTGCCTGGCACCAACTACCATACCCCGTGCAGAAACACTTAAATATTTTGTCTTGCCCATTCACCCTCTGAATGGCACACATACACAATCCATGTCTCAATTGTCTCAAGGCTTAAAATTATTCTTCAACCTGTCTCCTCCCCTTCATCTACAATGATTGAAGTGGATTTAACAAGTGACATCAATAAGGGATCATAGCTTTCACCTGGATTCACCTGGTCAGTCTATGTCATGGAATAGCAGCACGAGAAAGCTTGGATGCTCTTTTAAATAGTGACCAGTCAAAACTCTGTTTTTACATGTGATTGCGCAATGACTGAGTTTATAAGAACACATTCTTAGAAACGATGCCGTTCCAAGATGGCATAGCAGTCAGACGTCTTTGTCCTCGTCTTGTCGTGTCCCATGTATATATCTTTTACATATTTTTTCTTCGCATATCTTTTTATATTTTTCCTAAAGCTCAACTTCAAAATACTCTCCTGCAACCCGCCTCACCCAATGTGTTATGGATCTGCTATTTTCTAAAGTATTTTTCTTTACTTACTTTCGAACCGGAATCCCCTAACAGAAGCTAGCCAGCTAACTAGCTACTAGCTAGTAGTAAGCTAACCACTGCTAGCGGTCATAAGCTAACCTCTAGCTCGGAAATCTCTCGCCAGTTTGCACAACGCGATTCAAACCAGAGCATACCGGACTTATTTTCTCTCCATATCCCCGGATTTACTACACGAAGCCCTGCTAATCATCACGTCTTGACTACCGACGTAATCTGCCGAGGGATCTTTTTGCAACAGGCCCCTCCATCGCGATGTCCCCTGAATGCCCATCTGCTAGCCTGCTAGCCGCAGCCCGCTAGCTGTTTAGCCCATATTGGAATGTTAGCTGAATAGGTCCATCAGCTAATTTCTTGGGCCACTATACCTATTTTGCCAATTGGACCAGGCACCTTTACGACACGGAACCCTACTAATCCATCACGGCTGGTCTGCCAACGGAACCGCACGAGGAGGCTACAACAGACTTCTTCCGTCACGATGTACCTCTAAGGCCCTTCTGCTATCTTGCTAGCCCCAGCCCGCTAGCTGTCTGAATCGCTGTGTCTCCAGCCAGCTTAACTACTCACTGGACCCCTATGATCACTCGTCTACGCATGCCTCTCCCTAATGTCATTATGCCTTGTCCATTGCTGTTCTGGTTAGTAATTATTGTCTTATTTCACTGTAGAACCTCTAGCCCTGCTCAATATGCCTTAGCTAACCCTTCAGTTCCACCTTCCACACATGCGGTGACATCACCTGGTTTAAATGATGTCACTAGAGACAATATCTCTCTCATCGTCACTCTATGCCTAGGTTTACCTCCACTGTATTCACATCCTATCATACCTTTGTCTGTACATTATGACTTGAACCTATACTATCGCGCCCAGAAACCTGCTCCTTTTACTCAATGTTCCGAACGTACTAGATGACCAGTTCTTATAGCCTTTAGCCATACCCTTATCCTCTGTTCCTCTGTTGATGTAGAGGTTAATCCAGGCCCTGCAGTGCCTAGCTCCACTCCCATTCCCCAGGCGCACTCATTTGTTGACTTCTGTAACCGTAAAAGCCTTGGTTTCATGTGTGTTAACATTAGAAGCCTCCTCCCCAAGTTTGTTGTATTCACTGCTTTAGCACACTCTGCCAACACGGATGTCCTAGCCGGGTCTGAATCCTGGCTTAGGAAGACCACCAAAAACTCAGAAATGTCCATCCCTAACTATAACATTTTCCAACAAGATAGAACTGCCAAAGGAGGTGGAGTGGCAATCTACTGCAGAGATAGCCTGCAGAGTTCTGTCATACTATCCAGGTCTCAGCCCAAACAATTCGAGCTTCTACTAAAAATCCACCTTTCCAGAAACAAGTCTCATCATTGCCACTTACTATAGAACACCCTCTGCCCCCAGCTGTGCCCTGGACACCATAGGTGAATTGATTGCCCCCCATCTATCTCCAGAGCTCGTGCTGCTAGGTGATCTAAACTGGGACATGCTTAACACCCCGGCCATTCTACAATCTAAGCTTGATGCTCTCAATCTCACACAAATTATCAATGAACCTACCAGGTACAACCCCAAATCCGTAAACACGGGCACCCTCATAGATATCATCCTAACCAACTTGCCCTCCAAATACACCTCTGCTGTCTTCAACCAAGATCTCAGCGATCACTGCCTCATTGCCTGCATCCGTAATGAGTCTGTGGTCAAACGACCACCCCTCATCACTGTCAAACACTCCCTAAAAACACTTCACCGAGCAGGCCTTTCTAATCGACCTGGCCCGGGTATCCTGGAAGGATATTGACCTCATCCCATCAGTAAAGGACGCCTGTTTTTTATTTAAAAGTGCCTTCCTCACCAAATAAGGATGCTCCATTAAATTTTTGTTTTTAACCATAGCCCTTGGTTCACTCCAGACCTGACTGCCCTTGACCAGCACAAAAAGATCCTACGGCGTACTGCATTAGCATCAAATAGCCCCTGTGATATGCAACTTTTCAGGGAAGTTAGGAACCAATATACACAGGCAATTAGGAAAGCAAAGGCTAGCTTTTTCAAACAGAAAATTGCATCCTGTATCATGAACTCCTCCCAGCTGCCCACTGCACTAAGGCTAGGAAACACTGTCACCACTGATAAATCCACGATAATTGCGAATTTCAATAAGCATTTGTCTACGGCTGGCCATGCTTTCCAACTGGCTACCTCTACCCTGGTCAACTGCTCTGCACCCCCCACAGCTACTCCTTCACCTAAATCCAGATAGCTGATGTTCTGAAAGAGCTGCAAAATCTGGACCCCTAGACAATCTGGACCCTCTCTTTCTAAAATTATCTGCCGAAATTGTTGCAACCCATATTATTAGCCTGTTCAATCTCTTTTCGTATCGTCTGAGATCCCCAAAGATTGGAAAGCTGCCGTGGTCATCCCCCTCTTCAAAGAGGGAGACACTCTAGACCCAAACTGCTACAGACCTATATCTATCCTACCCTGCCTTTCCATGGTCTTCGAAAGCCAAGTTAACAAACAGATCCCCGATCATTTCGAATCCCACTGTACATTCTCCGCTATGCAATCTGGTTTCCGAGCTGGTCATGGGTGCACCTCAGCCATGCTCAAGGTCCTAAACGATATCATAACTGCCATCAATAAGAGACAATAATGTGCAGCCATATTCATCAACCTGGCCAAGGCTTTCGACTCTGTCAATCACCACATTCTAATCGGCAGACTAGACAGCCTTGGTTTCCCAAATGACTTCCTCGCCTGGTTCACCAACTACTTCTCTGATAGAGTTCAGTGTGTCAAATCGGAGGGCCTGTTGTCCGGACCTCTAGCAGTCTCTATGGGGGTGCCACAGGGTTCAATTCTCGGGCCGACTCTCTTCTCTGTACACATCAACGATGTCGCTCTTGCTGCTGGTGATTCTCTGATCCACCACTACGCAGACGACACCATTCTGTATACTTCTGTCCCTTCTTTGGACACTGTGCTAACAAACTTCCAGACGAGCTTCAATGCCATACAACTCTCTTTCCATGGCCTCTAACTGCTCTTAAATGCAAGTAAAACTAAATGCATGCTCTTCAACCGATCGCTGCCCACACCTGCCCGCCCATCCAGCATCACTACTCTGGACATTTCTGACCAAGAATATGTGGACAACTACAAATACCTAGGTGTCTGGTTAGACTGTAAACTCTCTTTCCAGACCCACATTAAGCATCTCCAATCCAAAATTAAATCTAGAATCGGCTTCCTATTTCGAAACAAAGCCTCCTTCACTCATGCTGCCAAACATACCCTCGTAAAACTGACTATCCTACCGATCCTCGACTTCAGCGATGCAATTTACAAAATAGCCTCCAACACTCTACTCAACAAATTGGATGCAGTCTATCACAGTGCCATCCGTTTTGTCACCAAAGCCCCATATACTCCCCACCAGTGCGACCTGTACGCTCTCATTGGCTGGCCCTCGCTTCATACTCGTCGCCAAACCCACTGGCTCCAGGTCATCTACAAGTCTTTGCTAGGTAAAGCCCCGCCGTATCTCAGTTCACTGGTCACCATAGCAGCACCCACCCGCAGCACGCGCTCCAGCAGGTATGTATATTTTTCCCTGGTCACCCTCAAAACCATTTCACCTTTTGGCCATCTTTCCTTCCAGTTCTCTGCTGCCAATGACTGGAACGAATTGCAAAAATCACTGAAGCTGGAGACTCATATCTCCCTCACTAACTTCAAGTACCAGCTGTCAGAGCAGCTCACAGATCATTGCACCTCGACATAGCCCATCTGTAAATAGCCCATCCAACTACCTCATACTGTATTTATTTACTTATTTGGCTCCTTTGCACCCCAGTATCTCTACTTGCACATTCATCTTCTGCACATCTATCACTCCAGTGTTTAATTGCTATATCGTAATTACCTCGCCACTATGGCTTATTTTATTGCCTTACCTCCCTTATCTTACCTCATTTGCACACACTGTATATAGACTTTTTCTACTGGATTATTGAATGTATGTTTGTTTATTCCATGTTTAACTCTGTGTTGTTGTATGTGTCAAACTGCTTTGCTTTATCTTGGCCAGGTCGCAGTTGTAAATGAGAACTTGTTCTCAACTGGCCTACCTGGTTAAATAAAGGTGAACTAAATAAAAACAAAACATTCTAGGCTCTGTAGGCTATGTGCTCACCAATCATATTCCAGGCTATAGGCTAAGCTTCGAGTTATTTGGCCACTTTAGTTGTGATACAAACCTTATCAAAACATATAGGCCTTTGGGCTAGGCTAGATGATGCATGTGACTATAATTTGGGAAAAGTTGCCAAAAACACGTATGCTCTGTTTCTTGCCTTAGACTGCACATGCTGGGCATCATTCACAAGTTATAATATTCTCATCCATCAGACTATTCTCAATGTAATCTGGTCTTTACATATACTAAATAATATAAGTTTTGATTTAGAATGGGCCATTATCATGCACCTGTCTCGAAACAGGGGCAGGGGAAAAAAATACATGCCATCTGTATGCATTTGAATAGCGAATGGAGGGCGCTTTTCCCACAGTTCATTTTCATGCCTGCCAGTTAGGCTACTCCGTTTGTAAAGCGAAGCAATGTGCTTAAGATCAGGAGAGTTGAGAAATAAATATAGTAGGCCTAGCGTATAGAAAGCTGATGGGATCTTCCTACAAAACTCAGTTTTCTCGTGCAATTGCATAGCCTATAGAAATGTTATGCCACATGGGCTTATAGGAACACATTTCATTCCATGGATCAACCAGTTATGAGGCGCTTGTTCTCGCTGCAGAACAGCTTGTCCGATTCGGCTCAAACTCGGAATGCCAGGGCTTTCATGGAGTGTTTGATTAGATTTTCGATTGCATTTGCATTGATGTCAGAGTGGTTAGAGGGACAATAGAGCCCTGAGTACCAGTCCGTTAGCGACTACTATTGCGGTCAACTTCTGCTACTGACATTAAATAACACGCAACACACACATTCACAAGAGGCAGAGATAAGCGATGGTCTCTCCATACAGCACATCCTAGAGCGGCTCATGGCCATCTAATCAACACACGGTAGAAGAGCTCTGGGGTAAACGCTAAGAGTAATTCCTTCAACTTGAGTTACACTTCTGTCTCACAGTGTCACCCTTAGACACACACCCACGTTGGTTTTACTATCCAAGTGGGGACCGATAATGTATTCCCATTTAACCCCAAAGCCTAACCTTAACCCTAAACCTAACACCTAAGCCTAAAATAGCTTTTTGGGGATCTGCGAAATGTCCCAACCTTCCTTCTTTTACTGTCAATGTGAGGACTTTTGGAACCAAATGTCTTGTTTGATGTCACCTCTAGCCAAACAAAGGTCACAGCACCGGCACAAACAGATCAGATTACATGACAATGGTCAGGGCCTGGTCTTTGACTATTCTTAGCTCACATGCTAAGGGGGTATGGTCATAAACCATCATGATGTAAATCTCAGAGACTTGGATATCTACCAGCTGACATCAACCATTCTCAACCACTACCATGACGTCATAGAAGGATCATGACCATGGGTGTTCTGTTCCACTTATCCTTTCAGCATCTCCACTGACACCAAAAAAGGTACGAGGAGTTGCATAATAAACTTAGAGAAGAAAAAAAAAGAAAAAAAACAGAATCACATGATGTAAACGTGGTTATTTAAGCACAAAAATAGTGCACTATATAGGGAAGAGAGAGCATGACCAATTCTCCTCACTAATGCTGTAATCTTTACAAACCAGGACCAAATGTGCTTCTCCTGTAGACACACTCACTGGCCACGGAATGGAGAGAAACTGACAGCATTGTTCTCCTTCCTCAATTCGAACATCATGGCAAAGTTATTTCTAATCCCCTTTTAACTTTCAGGTTTTTTTTGGACTGATTTCATTCAGGAATTCTCCCTGTAAACGCTCTCATTGTTATCACCCAGTGATGTCATAGGAACACGATTGGATGACTCCCCTCATGGAAGGACTACCGAGCCGAATGTTAGTTGAAGGAAAATTTGGATTTCTCTGCCAGAAATGAGGGAAGAATGACCAGAAATGAGTATGTAACGATTCAAAGCTTCTCCAAATTAAATATTTTCCCATTACAAAACTCTTACCTGAACGTCACATTTCGTGAATGCATAACTATAAATCGAAAATATTTCCATTTCATAGGACATAGGAGATTAATGTAGAAACTACTGGTTTGAATAGAAAGGAGTGAGAAGAGGAATGAGTGCCCATCTCTTGTCAGAAACAATCTCTCAAGATATTGAATATGTTATGGCATAATTTCCATTGTCCTCGAAATTGTGGAGGTTAACATAGCACTTTCATTACCAAGGAAGGACAAACTCAAGCAAAGAAGCACCTATGTAATGCACACACACACACACACACACACACACACACACACACACACACACACACACACACACACACACACACACACACACACACACACACACACACACACACACACACACACACACAATCCAAAGTGAGGAAATAATAAAACTTTACTAGTAGTTGGGAATGAAGCTTTTACGATGCAACATAGTGAACAAACCATTCTAACAAATGGTGAATAGTATGTAATTGAATGTCAGATATGGCAACAAGACAGAGGGCGCTATATCAGGGCTCATGATTAAGAGGCACGTTAAAAATACATGTTTTGACTATCAGTGGTTGACCCCAGTTGTGGTTTTGTGGTCAACAGTAAATAACCATCTGAGCAGTCATCTATACCTCATCTCCCAGGGATGGAGACTTGGTGGCACTCCTCTCCCTACATGGACCTGTACTAAGGTCACCCATTCACCACGGTAAATCGATTTAGTTTTGTTTGCCCTTTGTGGGTTTTGTGGTCACTAGTAAATAACCATCATCTACACCTCATGTCCTCATCCTTCAGTGATGGAGACCTTCTGGTGGTTACTGCACTCCTTACATGGTCAGGTAGTGGTACCCTAGTCAGCCATTCCACATGGTCAATCGATCTAGTGGGTGTTTTGGTAAAGGGAGGGGGGGGGGGGGCCTTCGAGGGTTATGAGTGTAGGGGTTGACTCATGTCCCAAGCTGGGACCAAGCAGGAGGCTAAGGGGTCTGGGGGACATTCCTAGGACGGCCGGGATGCCTGCGATATTCTGTCTCGGAAGTGCGCGACTGTTTGTGGGTCTCTTTCTGGAGTGTGCAGCGGCACATCTATGAAGATGATGTGAGGCCTAGAATGGGATGGACTAATGTCATACTGCTGGTCAGCTGATAGAGGCCCAGAGGCACCATGGGATGTTTTAACACCAATAAACTAGAGCATCCTGATTGTCTGGCTAAACAATTATGATCAAACTACATTGCGCTATAAAACTCAATGCTAGAAGTAATCAATGATGATGTCTTAAAGGGGATGTGTAGCTACTGATGATGTACTGTTGATGTTTTAAAAGCGATGTAGCTACTAGCTACTGAGGCCCATTGAAAAACTGGGTAATAGTATCAGGCACATAAACCATTCTGAAAATACTAATTAGAGGGAAATATTAGGAAATGAAATATAACATCATATGAATATAAGTTAGAATTCCAGACATGCTGTCACAGGACAGGAATGTAAGAGTGTAGTGGAGCACTGTGGGAAATGAGAAAGGCTGGCGGGGCTCGGCTCAGGCTTCGGACAGGTGTGCTCTGCTCATGAGGGCGGGATGGAATGGAAAATTCCCTGCCAATCCCCACCAAGCCTTTTAACACTTCCTCCCAGTGACCACCGAACGCAGCCAATCAGAGTGGTACGGTGGTAAATCGGTAGGAGAGAACAGTCGTAAATCACAATGCTCTCTGAGTGTATTTTGGATGATAAATATATTTTTCCAGGCAAGTTTCTGTCATTATCATTCCTGGAGTAGCTCATGTTTGAAGTCAGTGGGCTGTTGAACAGCGAGCTCCACACTGAGAGGACCGCGGAGGAGGGCTGATGGGGAAAGCAGGTGCTCTGACTGGGGCTGCAGCACTGCCAGAGAGGGGGCCTGACAGAGACTCTGTGGAGCTTCTGACCAGCGTTACGCTATATCTGTCCATCTGTCTGTCCCACTATATTTCTCAGTATACCTGTGTGTCTGTCTGCCCCTCTAGCTCTCTTTCTCTGGCCTTTATTGTCTGCCTGTCTTCCGTTCAGCTATGTTTTCCTGTCTTGGCTGTGTTTATGTCTGATGGAAGGAGTTATGGCAGAGGCAGTTAGACCGGGAAGCAGAGTAGCCAATAGGTTTTAGGCTTCAACGCAATGATGTCATCTTCATGCCTTTCTTACAGACAGGGTGGGAGGTAAATGGGGAGTGGTGGGGATACGGTCACATCTGAGGGGAACGAGCACACACACACCACACACACACACACACACACACACACACACACACACACACACACACACCACACACACACACACACACACACACACACACACACACACACACACACACACACACACACACACACACACACACCACCGCGTCAAGAGGAACATGAGTTGCACCATTTACAGTGTATGACGCCATACACAGGCCATGGGTGTGTGTGAGGGGGTGACATAATGCAACAGGTCCTATCTATGTTTATACAGAAGGTCAGCATTGTAGGAGTGTTTCTGTAATGCGAACACCCAGCTATCCCACCAATCCTAGAGGACTATGAATGCTGGTTCCCTACTACAGTACAGCAGCGGTCAGATCAACTTCCAGGTCATATCTCAGAAGTTTCACATTCTTTGAAATGATATCTACAATGTTTACGACAGCCTTATATCGTTACCACACTCTCAAAGCACATTAACAGGATCTTGTCTTGAACACGGCCACGCCCTATGACAACAAAGCAAATAGGTTTTCTGTAACACCTCTTTAAGTGCAGCCTAGCCAAGTTATAACCATGCCAGTGCCAGACATTTCCTGCCCTGCTGCAATGATGATGCCTACTCTACGCCTCCTCTCTCTCACTCTAAGGACCATTAGGTCCTTGGTAAATAAGGGGCTCATTTACAACCCTCTATTATACACATAGAGCGAACCACAAAGCATGGCAGCGTTCATTATGTATTCATGAATACGGCCGTACGTCGGCACACACACAATTAAAGTCCTTGTGTAGATTAAATGGAACCTGACACAACGAGAGAACATTCCTCAGAGGCCTGGAGCCGAGAGGGTTGTTGAGAATCTGTAATGGAAGTCTTGTACAGGTATCTGGCTTTGTTTAATACAACATGTCAAAGTGTCAGGAGCCACAACGCACTGCGCCCATAAATCTCGCTCTGCGGCAATATATCAGCATCTACTGGGAGCAAAGCAGAAAACAGTTCTAGGAAATACAAAGCTCAACCTTATCTATTTTCCTCGAGTCTCAAATAAACTTTTGCTGGTCAGTATTCATAGTAGGACTCACAGGAGTCATAGCACATGTGGTGGTAATGGACATTCCCAGTCAAGTTGATCTCATCCAGAAACAATTGAGTCACCATGAGCAAAAAGAACACAAGATATCAGTTGTCATCGAAAAACAGAAGTGGTTTAATGCTCAGATGTTTGGTCTGTAGCCGAGGTGCTTTCAAGGGTACATGACTGCTGTATACCATTATTCAGCATTGTAAATTGACATGGATTTTGCGGGGGTGCCCCCCCCCCCCAAAAAAAATTGGCAGTTAAAACATTAAGCAACATCCCTACACAATACACAGACATAGTCCACCAGAAGATTTCACATCTGCCATCTGCTACATCCCGAAAGTTTACAGAGCGAGTGCGAGTTTGATGTTATTGTCCGTCGGGTCAATCAGATAATGAGTTGTGACTTTTGGATAATAAGGCGGGCGGCTTAGAGTCTTTGGAAGTGACACATCTATTCTAGTAAAGGCTATTTTTAATCCATAGTTTGCCCTCAGAAAAACGTGAGTCAGGTGTGACAGGCTCTACTAAAGCGTGGTTGGCAGTGTTGCTCTGTTTGTCAGCGCATGAAAGGAGGAAGGATTTTTCTTAAAGCGTCATTAATCCAGACAAAAAAAAAGAACATTTATTGAGAGAGTAAAGAGTGGATTGAGTTAATCTTTCATTTTGTCACCTTACTGAGGGTCGACACAAAATGAAAACGACATTACAGACTAAATACTTTACAATGTACATACATTTAAAAACATGAACATGTAGTGTGCGTATGTGTGTGCATCTATCAGTTACACAGACATGTCAGTACATAAACACAACAAGTAGGTCACATGGGAGAGAGGCATTGTGCCTTGAGGTGTTGCTTTATTTGTTTTTTGAAACCAGGTTTGCTGTTCACTTGCGCTGTATGAGATGGAAGGGTGTTCCATGCACTCATGGCTCTGTATAATACTGTAAGTTTCCTTGAATTTGTTCTGGACCTGGGGAGTGTGAAAAGACCCCTGGTGGCATGTCTGGTGGGGTAAGTGTGGGTGTCAGTGCTGTGTGTAAAATCTGGAATATCCAACACATTGTTTCTTATATAAACAAGAAGTAATACAGTCAGTCTTTCCTCAACTCATAGCCAATAACATTTTTTTCAACAGTTTGCTAAGAGCTGGCAGCAAGCTCATAGGTATGCTGTTAAAACAAGTAAAGGCTGTTTTGTGATGAAAGATGGAGTTGAATTTGTCTTTCTGCCCATATTTTCATTACATAAGCTCTATACAGGGCAGACCAACAGGCGCAACCAATGGACGGGGTGGGGAGTTGGAGGTGGTGAACTTGACGACAAACAGACAACTTGAGGGAAGTGGGTTCCGAACAACAATAACAAAAATGGTATAACCCCACAAATACATATACCAGTGACCCTGGAGCAATTTTGGTTAAGTGCTTTGCTCAAGGGTACATCAACAGGTTTTTAACATGGTCAGATCTGGGATTCGAACTAGTGACCAACGCTCTAACCGCTAGGCTACCTGCTGCCCCTTGTTTTACAATGACATGGCATTGTAACAGCATGCAATAGCATGTGTGTCTGCATGTGCAGATAAATACTGTATTTCAATATTCACTGACATGGCATTGTAACAGCAAAGCACCATGCTTGAGCATGTGTCTGCATGTGCAGAAATAACTTACTGTATTACACTATTATCTGACTTCTGCTTTGGACAGTGCCAAACAGTGCCAGTCTCAATGTGAATAGTCAGCCTTCTACTTTCCAAGACGCTCCGTGACATCTGCAGAATGACTTATCACGTCTTCCGATAAACTTAGCTCTTATATATACACTGAACAAAAATGCGACTTTTACTAAGTTACAGTTCATATAAGGAAATCAGTCAATTGAAACAAATGCATTAGGCCCCAATCTATGGATTTCACATGACTCGGCAGGGGTGGAGCCATGGGTGTGCCTGGGAGGGCATAGACCCACCCACTTGGGTGCCAGGCACAGCCAATCAGAATGAGTTTTTCCCCACATAGGGCTTTATTACAGACAGAAATAATACTCTGTTTCATTAGCTGTCCGGTTGGCTGGTCTCAGACAATTCCGCAGTTGAAAAAGTCAGATGTGGAGGTCCTGGGCTGGCTTGGTTACATGTGACCTGCGGTTTTGACGCTGGTTGGACGTAGGGCTGCTATGGTGACTGTATTACTGGCACACCAGCGGTCACAAGTTATGACCGCAGTGAAATTCCAAGTGACCATTTAGTCATGGTAACTAGGCTTCTCCAAGTTCTGATGCTACTGATGGTCATTAGTAGCCTACCAAACTTGCTAACTGCCTGGTAATCAACTCTCCATTGTCACTCTAATCACTCTGACATCAACGCAAATGTAAAAAAAAAGAAGAAATATCACATTAATAAGTCTTCAAACCCTTTACTCTGAACATTGTTGAAACACCTTTGGCAGCGATTACAGCGTCGAGTTTTCTTGGCTACGACGCTACAAGCTTGGCACACCTGTATTTGGGGAGTTTCTCCCATTCTTCTCTGCAGATCCTCTCAAGCTCTGTCAGGTTGGATGAGGAGTGTCGCTGCACAGCTATTTTCAGTTCTCTCCAGAGATGTTTGATCAGGTTTAAGTCTGGGCTCGTGCGTCCCAGACACTATCCGAATGGTAAAGAAGGGTCGTGCGCATGGCGCAATTCGTGACAAAAAAAATCTAAATATTCCATTACCGTACTTCGAAGCATGTCAACCGCTGTTTAAAATCCATTTTTATGCCATTTTTCTCGTAAAAAAGCGATAATATTCCGACCGGGAATGTCCATTTAGCTAAACAGAGGAAAGAAAACAAAGCTTTCGGTCGACGCGGGCACGAGCCTGAGTCTCACAGTACTGTAACCAGCCACTACCCAAACGCGCTACTTTGTTTCAGCCAGAGCCTGCAAAGCCACGATTCAGCGTTTTGCTGCCTTCTGAGAACCTATGGCAGCCGTAGGAAGTGTCACAGGACAGCTAAGATCCTCACTCTTCAATAAACAGAGACAAGAAGAACGACACCTTGTCAGACAGGCCACTTCCTGCATGAAATCTTCTCAGGTTTTTGCCTGCTATATGAGTTCTGTTATACTCACAGACACCATTCAAACAGTTTTAGAAACTTTAGGGTGTTTTCTATCCAAAGCCAATAATTATATGCATATTCTAGTTACTGGGCAGGAGTAGTAACCAGATTAAATCGGGTACGTTTTTTATCCAGCCGTGAAAATACTGCCCCCTAGCCATAACAGGTTAAAACCTGTTGGGGCTCGGGGGCAGTATTGAGACATTTTGAAAAAAATATGTGCCCATTTTTAACTGCCTCCTACACCAACTCAGAAGCTAGGATATGCATATTATTAACACATTCGGATAGAAAACACTCTGAATTTTCTAAAACAGTTTGAATGGTGTCTGTAAGTATAACAAAACTCATATTGCAGGCAAAAACCTGTGAAAAATAGATCCAAAAAATTGAATTTTGTGACTGTACTATTTAGTGTCATTGTTTTATAGATACCATAGTGAGAAAGGATTTATTTCGCAACACCTACGGCTTCCACTAGATGTCAACGATCTTTATAAAGTTGTTTGAAGCGTCTATGATAAACAGAGAGCAAATTAGAATGCAGGGAAGTTGACATGTCATCACTTCATTTTTTTGCGCCTGCGCATAAATCTGAGAAGCGTGAGTTTGTCATCATTGTTTATCTAGACATAGGATAGGTTGTGTGAAAATATTACTGATGTTTAACGTTAAAAATGGACCAAAAGATTAATGCTAAACAACATTTGACATGTTTGAACGAACGTAAATAGATTATTTACTAGGTTTTTTTAGCTTTTCGGCGTGATTTTACACCCCCCCACCACGTTTTGTGGGAGCATAATGAACGCTAAGTACTTGGTGTTATTTGGACATAAATTATGAACTTTGTCAAAAGAAACCACATTTGTTCCGGACCTGGGAAATCCTGGCAGTGCCTTCTGATGGAGATAATCAAAGGTAAGGGGATATTTACAATGTTATTATCGATATTAGATGATGCTAACTGTATAGCATAGCTTATTGTTCTTAGCATAGCACCCCGTTTATTGCAAAATGTGATTTCCCAGTAAAGTTATTTTGAGATCTGGCCATTCGGTAGCAATTACGAGATGATAATATATTATTCTTTGAATGACAATATTATAATTTACCAATGTTTTCGAATAGTAATTTTGTTATGTTCACCGGAAGCATTTCAGAGAAGAAAAAAATCTGAATTTCACGCTACTGTAAAATGCTGTTTTTGGATATAAATATGAACTTGATGGAACAAAAAATGCATGTATTGTATAACATAATGTCCTAGGAGTGTCATCTGATGGAGATTGACAAAGGTTAGTGCATAATTCTAGCTGGTTTCTGCTTTTGGTGACGCCTGACCTTGAATTGAAAATGGATGTTTGTACTTTTGTGGCTATGTACTGTCCTAACATAATCTAACTTTATGCTTTTGCCGTAAAGCCTCTTTGAAAATCGAACAATGTGGTTAGATTAAGGAGATGTTTATCTTTTAAATTGTGTAAAATAGTTGATTGTTTGAGAAATTGAAATTATTAGATTTTTGATGTTTTGAATTTCCAGCCTTGTTAGCAATCCCGACTCGGGGTTCATTGCTAACCTGTAGCCCCAACAGGTTAAGGATCTCTACAGATCGGTATCCCACCCAAAGGACGGTTGAGCTAATGTATGCTAATGCGATAAGCATGAGGTTGTAAGTAACAAGAACATTTCCCAGGACATAGACATATAGGATATTGGCAGAAAGCTTAAATTCTTGTTAATCTAACTGCACTGTTCAATTTACAGTCCGTATTACAGTGAAATAATACCATGCTATTGTTTGAGGAGAGTGCACAGTTATGAACTTGAAAAGTTATTAATATTCCAATTAGGCACATTTGGGCAGTCTTGATACAACATTTTGAACAGAAATGCAATGGTTCATTGGACCAGTCTAAAACTTTGCACATACACTGCTGCCATCTAGTGGCCAAAACCAAATTTGCGCCTGGGCTGGAATAATACATTATGGCCTTTCTCTTGCATTTCAAAGATGGTACAAAAAATATTAAATCAGTTGGTTTTTTCTTTGTATTATCTTTTACCAGATCTAATGTGTTATATTCTCCTACATTAATTTCCCATTTCCTAAACAAGTGTTTCCTTTCAAATGGTATCAAGAATATGCATATCCTTGCTTCAGGTCCTGAGTTACAGGCAGTTAGATTTGGGTATGTCATTTTAGGTGAAAATTGAAAAAAAGGGCAGATCCTGAAGAGGTTTTAACAGCATGTGTGCACTCCCTCAAATCGTTTGGAGAAAATATCCTTTCAATTTTATTCAGCTATGCTCAATTGTATTCTTCATACTATAAAATATATGCCATGGAATTCTGAGCAAATCTTGTCTGCTAAATGAACTAGTGTAGCCCACAGCCATATGGCATAGCCAGATCAGGGCCTAACATAACATAAGAATATGCTATTCCGTTCTTCTGAAATAGGCTACATTTTCTTCATATCATGTTTCTTTAGACCTGTCTAAAATAAATAATGGATTTATTGTGATGGTGTAGGTTATATTAAATGGATTTATTAGACTTTTTAAAATGCAGATGTTCCAAAGGTCTGCATCAGTGGCTTGTAGCTATGCATGGAACCAGGAGATGTTAAATGTGTTTATATTAATTAACGGTCAATTACCGTGAGACCGGCAGTTATTTGCTTGACAATCACCGGCTGACAAAATTTCATGACCACCTGTCACGATTCCCACCGACGGTGGCGCCTCCTCCTGCTCGGGTGGCGCTCGGCGGTCGTCGTCACCGGCCTATTAGCTACCACTGATTCCCTTTTTGGTTTTCCCTTTTTGGTTTTGTGCACCTGTGTTTAGTTTGGTTAATTAGCGGGGCTATTTATGTTAGCTGGTCCGCTTCCGTGTTGTGCGGGATTATTTCAATTGTGACGGTTCATGTTCGTGTCAGCGCTATTTTACGCCGTGTGTACTTTCTCCCCTGTGTTTGGGAATATTTTGTTTGATGAGTGAGTGTACATTAAATACGCCACAACCCTGTACTCGCTGCTTCCTGTGCCTCATTCCTTCACCACGACTGCCAATCCGTTACAGAATCCCGCACCACGAAAAGGCATGGAATCAGCAGGAGCAGCGGCCACCCCTGTCCCCTCGATGGAGGAACGCGTCCTCCACCACACTACGGTCCTCCACTGCATAGGAAGCGCGATGGACCAGATGATGGAGAGGATGGACAGATGGGAGAGAAGTGGTCACCTCCGGCTCCTCCGATACAGCCACCTCCTCCTCCCACTACGTCTGGCTCAGGCGCGCTTCCTTTGGCGCTCCCGAGGGAGTATGATGGGGCGGCGGCTGGGTGCCAGGGATTTCTGCTCCAGCTCGAGCTGTACCTGGCCACCGTCAGACCTGCTCCCTCAGGAGAGGAGAGCGTGAGTGCCCTCGTTTCCTGCCTGACGGGCCGAGCTCTGGAGTGGGCTAATGCGGTCTGGAATGGCCCAGACTCGGCGAGGGACCATTATCCAGAGTTCACCCGCCGCTTTCGGGCCGTGTTCGACCACCCTCCGGAAGGAAGAGCGGCGGGTGAACGGCTGTTCCACCTCAGGCAGGAGACGAGGAGCGCTCAGGACTTCGCGTTGGAGTTCAGGACCTTGGCTGCTGGGGCGGGGTGGAACGACAGGGCCCTCATAGACCACTATAGATGCAGTCTCCGGGCGGACGTCCACAGGGAGCTGGCCTGTCGAGATGCAGCTCTATCCCTGGACGAGCTCATCGACATGTCCATTCGTTTGGACAATCTGCTGGCTGCCCGCGGGCGTTCGGAGAGGGTCCTGCCCATTCCACCTCCGTGCACCCCCGCCCCTACGGAGGTGGGGGGGGGGGCGTGCCAAGGGGCACCGGAGGAGCTGGCTCCTCCTGCACCAGCTGTGGTTGGAGAGGACACACGGCCGACCGGTGCCGGAGGATCCAGTCTGGGAGTCGAGAGGGCAGGCAGAACACTTCTCGGTCACCCCAGGAGAGTCAGCACCAGATTCACCCAGAACCCCCTGTTGGTCACGTGTTCTTACCTGTTTTGTTTTCTAAAATTTTCCCCTCTTCCCAGCATAGGGCGCTAGTCGATTCAGGCGCAGCTGGGAACTTTATGGATCGTGGACTTGCCATTAAGCTGGGCATTCCGCGGGTGCCGTTAGATTCCCCCTTCCCCGTGCACTCCCTAGATAGCCAACCATTAGGGTCAGGGCTAGTCAGGGAGTCTACGGTGCCACTGGACATGGTAACGCAGGGGAATCATAAGGAACGCATTAGTTTTTTCCTTATTGATTCGCCTGCGTTTCCGGTGGTGCTGGGGGTCCCCTGGCTGGCTGGTCACAATCCCCGTATTTCGTGGAAACAGGGGGTTCTCCAGGGATGGTCAGAGGAGTGTTCAGGGAGGTGTCTAGGAGTTTCCATAGGTGCCACGTCGGTGGAGAGTCCAGACCAGGTGTCCCCCGTGCGCATTCCCCCTGAGTACGCCGATTTGGCGATCGCCTTCTGTAAAAAGAGGGCGACTAAATTACCATCCCATCGACAGGGGGATTGTGCGATAGACCTCCAGGTTAACGCTGCGCTTCCCAAGAGTCACGTGTACCCCTTGTCACAGGAGGAGACAGCGGCTATGGAGACATATGTCACTGAATCCCTGGGACAGGGGTACATTCGGCCCTCCATCTCACCTGCCTCCTCGAGTTTCTTTTTTGTGAAGAAAAAGGAGGGAGGTCTGCGTCCGTGCATTGATTACAGAGGTCTAAACGCTATCACGGTGGGGTTTAGTTACCCACTACCTCTCATCGCTACGGCGGTGGAATCATTTCACGGAGCAAAGTTCTTCACGAAACTGGATCTCAGGAGCGCGTATAACCTGGTGCGTATCAAGAAGGGAGACGAGTGGAAAACCGCCTTTAGTACCACATCGGGCCATTATGAGTACCTCGTCATGCCGTATGGGTTGAAAAATGCTCCAGCCGTCTTTCAATCCTTTGTTGACGAGATTCTCAGGGACCTGCACGGGCAGGGCGTGATTGTCTATATCGATGACATTCTGATATATTCCGCCACCCGCTCCGCGCATGTGTCCCTGGTGCGCAAGGTGCTTGGTAGACTGCTGGAGCATGACCTATACGTTAAGGCTGAGAAATGTGTGTTTTCCAAAAGAGCCGTTTCCTTTCTGGGTTATCGCATTTCCACCACGGGGGTGGTGATGGAGTGTGACCGCGTTAAGGCCGTGCGTAATTGGCCGACTCCAACCACGGTGAAGGAGGTGCAGCGGTTCTTAGGCTTTGCCAATTACTACCGGAGGTTTATCCGGGGTTTTGGCCAGGTAGCGGCTCCCATTACCTCACTGCTGAAGTGCGTTTGCGATGGTTGACGGAGGCGGAGGGAGCCTTCAAGAAGTTGAAGACCCTGTTCACCGACGCACCCGTGTTGGCGCACCCGGACCCGTCTCTAGCATTCATAGTGGAGGTGGACGCATCCGAGGCTGGGGTGGGTGCCGTGCTATCACAGCGCTCGGGTACGCCATCGAAACTCCGCCCCTGCGCTTTCTTTTCGAAGAAGCTCAGTTCGGCGGAGCGTAACTATGATGTGGGGGACAGGGAGTTGCTAGCGGTGGTAAAAGCTTTGAGGGTGTGGCGGCACTGGCTTGAGGGGGCTAAACACCCCTTTCTCATCTGGACCGACCACCGAAACCTGGAGTACATCCGGGCAGCGAGGAGACTGAATCCGCGTCAGGCAAGGTGGGCCATGTTCTTCGCCCGGTTTAGGTTCACTATCTCCTATAGACCGGGTTCCCTTAACACTAGAGCCGACGCGCTGTCCCGTCTCTATGACACGGAGGACCGGCCCATCGATCCAACTCCCATCATTCCAGCGTCTAGGCTGGTGGCACCGGTGGTATGGGAGGTGGACGCGGACATCGAGCGGGCATTAGTGTTGGAACCTGCGCAGGTTCCTGTGGGTCGCATGTACGTGCCGCTCGGTGTTCGTGATCGTTTGATTCGATGGGCGCACACGCTACCTACGGCGGGTCATCCTGGTGTGGCGAGGACAGTGCGGAGTCTCAGGGGGAAGTACTGGTGGCCCACCTTGGCTAAGGACGTGAGGTCCTATGTCTCTTCCTGTTCGGTGTGCGCTCAGAGTAAGGCTCCTAGGCATCTAACGAGAGGGAAGTTACAGCCCCTCCCCGTTCCACAACGGCCATGGTCGCACCTGTCTATAGATTTCTTGACAGATCTTCCCCCCTCTCAGGGGAACACTGCGATTCTGGTGGTTGTGGATCGGTTCTCTAAGTCCTGCCGTCTCCTCCCATTGCCCGGTCTCCCTACGGCCCTGCAGACTGCGGAGGCCCTATTTACCCACGTCTTCCGGCACTACGGGGTGCCGGAGGACATTGTCTCTGATCAAGGTTCCCAGTTCACATCCAGGGTCTGGAGGGCGTTTATGGAGCGGCTGGGGGTCTCGGTCAGTTTGACCTCCGGTTTTCACCCCGAGAGCAATGGGCAGGCGGAGAGGGTGAACCAGGAGGTGGGCAGGTTTCTGAGGTCGTATTGCCAGGACCGGCCAGGGGAGTGGGCGAGGTACATTCCCTGGGCTGAGTTAGCCCAGAACTCACTTCGCCACTCCTCTAATAACATGTCACCCTTTCAGTGTGTTTTGGGTTACCAGCCGGTCCTGGCACCATGGCACCGGAGTCAGACCGAGGCTCCTGCGGTGGAGGACTGGGTACAGCACTCCAAGGAGACCTGGAGAGCCGTCCAGGACTCCCTAAAGGAGGCCAGTGCGCGGCAGAAGAGGAGTGCTGACCGCCACCGCAGTGAGGCGCCCGTGTTCGCACCGGGAGACAGGGTCTGGCTCTCGACCCGGAACCTGCCCCTCCGCGTGCCCTGCCGGAAGCTGGGGCCGCAGTGTGTGGGGCCCTTTAAAGTCCTGAGGAGGATAAACGAGGTGTGTTATCGGTTACAACTCCCTTCCTATTACCGTATTAACCCCTCGTTTCATGTGTCTCTCCTCAGGCCGGTGGTAGCTGGTCCCCTGCAGGAAGGTGAGGTGCTGGAGGTCCCTCCACCCCCTCTGGACGTTGGGGGGGGTCGCCGGCGTACAGCGTACGGGCCATTCTGGACTCGAGACGCCGGGCGAGGGGCCTGCAGTACCTCGTGGACTGAGAAGGGTACGGCCCGGAGGAGAGGTGCTGGGTGCCGGCGGAGGACGTCTTGGACCCATCCATGTTGAAGGATTTCCATTGCCTCCGTCCGGATCGCCCTGCGCCTCGCCCTCCGGGTCGTCCTCAAGGCCGGTGTCGGCGCGCTGCGGGAGCCGCGCGTCAGGAGGGGGGTACTGTCACGATTCCCACCGATGGTGGCGCCTCCTCCTGCTCGGGTGGCGCTCGGCGGTCGTCGTCACCGGCCTATTAGCTACCACTGATTCCCTTTTTGGTTTTCCTTTTTGGTTTTGTGCACCTGTGTTTAGTTTGGTTAATTAGCGGGGATATTTATGTTAGCTGGTCCGCTTCCATGTTGTGCGGGATTATTTCAATTGTGACGGTTCATGTTCGTGTCGGCGCTATTTTACGCCGTGTGTACTTTCTCCCCTGTGTTTGGGAATATTTTGTTTGATGAGTGAGTGTACATTAAATACGCCACTACCCTGTACTCGCTGCTTCCTGTGCCTCATTCCTTCACCACGACTGCCAATCCGTTACACCACCACAGCGCTAGGACCTGCCAAATTCTCTAAAACGACGGTGGAGGCGGCTTATGGTAGAGAAATGCACATGACATTTTCTGGCAACAGCTCTGGATGACATTCCTGCAGTCAGCATGCGAATTGCACGCTCCCTCAAAACTTGAAATATCTGTTGCATTGTGTTGTGTGACAACACTGCACATTTTAGAGTGCCCTTTTATTGTCCCCAGCACAAGGTGCACCTGTGTAATTATAATGCTGTTTCATCAGTTTCTTCATATGCCACACCTGTCAGGTGGATGGATTATCTTGGCAAAGGAGATATGCTCACTAACAGGGATGTAAAGACATTTGTGCGTAACATTTGACAGAAATAAGCTTTTTGTACGTATGGAACATTTCTGGGATCTTTTATTTCAGCTCATGAAACATGGGACCAACACTTTACATGTTGTGTTTATATTTTTGTTCAGTATAATTATAATTTAGAGATGCCACTTAGCAGATGCTTTTATGTTAGTGTGTACATTTAGTACATTTTTTGTATGTGTATGTGATCCCTGTGTTAATTTAACCCTCAACCTTGGCATTGGTAGCGCCACCCTGTTACTAACTGAGCCACAAAGACTTATGGCAGTCAAATGTACGCTTTACGGTAGTTTATGATAGTCATAAGTAGGGTTGAAGGCAGAAGGCAGGCGAACAGGTTTTTATTAACTACTTATGTCAGTCTTATGACAGCCAATGACAGTCTAATGTAGGCTTGAACAGGTTCTCATTAACAACATCACTATCAGAGCTACTGATCCTCATGTTCAGGCATCCACATTATAGTGAGCTGACTCCCTGGTGTCTCCAGAAGCGCGTAGTCACAGTTTAGTCATGTAAATCTGTCCTGGCTCCGTGGCTCAGGGGATATGGAGTACAGTTGATTGATATGACTGATACTCTCTGAGGAGCGATTGGTAAACACGCTAGAGCACTAATGCGATGAGTCAGCAGAGTGTGATATGACCCACTGCTCTGCCAGGAGGACTCACGCCTGAGCAATCACACAAACACACTCAGATAGAAACATGCAGACACACACTCTGGCGCTTGCACGCGCAACCACAAACCCAACACAAGCACACACACACACACACGCACACACGCACACACGCGCACACGCACACACGCACACACGCACACACGCACACACGCACACACGCACACACGCACACACGCACACACGCACACAAGCGCAAGCGCACACACACACAAGCGCACACACACGCACACACGCACACAAGCGCACACACACACACACACACACACACACACACACACACACACACACAAGCGCACACACACACACACACACACACACACACACACACACACACACACACACACACACACACACACACACACACACACACACACACACACACCACACACACACACACACACACACACACACACACACACACACACACACACACACACACACCCCGCGTCCGCACTAGTGCTGGGACGTTTTGATCTTTTTACTGACTCAGATCTTTGACTCGTTCAGTGAAAATAACAAATATTTTGACTCATTTAGTTCATTTGAGTCAGCAAGGACCAGACTCAGGACCCCCTACCGGCAAATGATGAACTGAAAATGCGAAAGAGTCATGGTTCTACAAGTCTCTCGTTCACATCTCGGAGTCGTTCACCATGGAGGGCACACGCAGGCCCACCTACCGGCGAACGATGAACTGAAAACACGAAAGAGTCATGATTCTACAAGCCTCTCGTTCACATCTGGGAGTCGTTCACCATAGGGGGCACGCAGGCCCGGCTAACAATGAACCTAAAGTAGCAGGCGTAAAAAAGATGTGGGTCCCCACATCCGGAAGCTAGGTGATCCTACAAGCTTCTCGTTCACATGTTGCTCACCATAGGGGGCTTATTATTGGAGCTGTCGTTTGTGACTGAGACTTGTAAAAGTGTGCTTTAAACAATGTAAATTTTGTTGATTGCTAGGCATACAAATGATTATTTCTTGATGAATTTGAAATGAGGACTAGTTATGGGCGCAACCGGACTAAATTGTGAACGACTCTTGGTGGAATGCATTTGACTCTTGCCGTCCCTAGGGGGGGGTGCATCACGTCATTGCCAGGCTTTTTTTTTCTTCGCTATACTCTACTTGAGTGGGTTGAGTCACTAACGTTATCTGTCATATCTGGTGTTTTTCCTCCTGTCTTATCTGGTGTCCTGTGTGATCTTAAGTATGCTCCCACTAATTCCCCCATCTCTCTCTCTCCCCTCCAGGAGGACCTGAGCCCTAGGACCATGCCTCAGGACTACCTGGCCTGACAACTCCTGGCTGCCAACCCTGCTGATCCAGTTTCTGCCTGCGGCTATGGAACCCTGACCTGTTCACCGGACGCATTACCCTATCCCGGACAACCCCCCCCCCCCCCTCTCTCGCACTATTTTTCTCAACCTCTCGACCTCTCTCTCTCTCGACCTCTGAATGCTTGGCTATGATAAACCAACTAACATTTACTCTTGAGGTGATGACCTGTTGCACCCTCTATAACCACTGTGATTATTATTTGACCCCTGATCTAGCCTTAATGGCCATGTACTCTCTCCACTGGCACAGCCAGAAGAGGACTGGCCACCCCTCAGAGCCTGGTTCCTCGCTATGTTTCTTCCTAGATTCCTGCCTTTTTAGGGAGTTTTTCCTAGCCACCATGCTTCTACATCTGCATTGCTTGCTCTTTGGGGTTTTAGTCTGGGTTTCTGTATAAGAACTTTGTGACATCTGCTGATGTAAAAAGAGCTTTATAAATACATTTCATTGATTTATTGACTGCCGTGAGGGTTAAAAGCACAAAATTATTTGAACTGTAGCCCCCCAAACGATTCGTTCTCGAGTTTGAGTTTGTTGAGCAGGTTCTACAAGGCTGTGTCCATAATAACATTCAATAATTAATTCATTGCATTCATTCTTGCACCATGAGATCAATTATCAGTTCTAAACATGTATTTTTCTTCTCTATGCTGTTTGCAGCATGATCTATTTTCCTGCGGGCATATATGACCAACTGTTGTTGGTCAGAGCACGTCTCTGGAGCCGCTGAGCGTGTATCAATCCTGCCGTAGGACTCATTGTGGCCAGCAGGTCAAATGAACAATTAAAATGAACAAGTCACTCCGAAATCTAATCATGACTCGAGTCAGTAAAAAGAGCAAAAAGGACAAATCGTTCGCAAACTGCACATCACTAGCTCGCACACACACAGATCGCACACACTCACCCTAGCCGCCCCGGCCTCTGATCCCCTGACAAGTCTGCTAAAACAGGGCCCATGGTGAGAGACTAGCCCAGGGTGGGTGATTTCCCCCCCTAAACAGTCTGATTGCCCTGCTTTAATGACAAGAGATCCATCCCTCTACAGTCACCTGCTGAGAGGAAATGTGTGTGGTGAAATGTGTGTGGTGGGTTATGTAAGTTACAGTAAGTGTGTGTGTGTGTGTTAGGTTAAAAAAGTGTTAGGTTAAAAAAGTACAAAAAGTGTGTGTGCGTGCATGTGTCTGTGTGTTTGTGAAAGTGTGTCTGTATACTGCACTGCCGGCGTGGCGATGACTTATCCAAACATGCATGTGTCTCCTGCTGCTTGGACCCCTGGCAACAGTCCCGGCGGATGAGCTCTTATTGTGGGTCTGAGCCGCAGAGCAATTAGATTAGTTTACACTGAGCGCTAAAGACGCGGGGAGGAGACTGTCATCCTTTCAGGGCCAATTTCCCCATGGCTCCAATGTCTGACCCCTCAGGGCTGCCTGGGGCCTGGCCGTCTGACAGACAGGGGCCACGTTACTGGCAGCAATAACCATACATGGGTTCAAATACTATTTGAAATCTTTCACATAATTTTTGTGTTTTTTATAATCTGCTAATAGTGCCATATGGGCTGGGTTTGCACTTTTGTGACTTTTCTATTGGATCCATTAAGCCACAGGCAAGCTCAATCAAGCAAAATTATTTAGAATAGTATTTGAACCCAGGTCTGCACGGTACTGTCAGTTCTAACCAGGGCCAGATGAAAGGAGAAGGAGACAGGTGGCTCATGTTTCCTCATGCCTTCCGGTCAGGCACATCACCAGACACCACAAGCGGTTGGAGGCCCCCAAATCCCCTCCAGAGAGGGTCAGCAGCTCAGATGACACCCTATTCCCTATACAGTGCACTAAATAGTGAATAGGTGCCATTTGGGATGCAACCAGGATGATGACTACTCTGACTCTGCAGACAGATGGATGGAACACCAGTAACGCTGTCTGTCTGCCAGCATCAACAACATAGAGCCAGATCAGCCACGGCGTGAAACAGCGAAATGCATTAATATTTTCCAGTAAGGCGAACCAAACAAAACCAGCGCTATCGAGTAAACAGAGTGAAACGGATGGGTCTGCCCTATCGGGAAGATAACGCAACCTACCCGAGAATCCATGACCCCCCACACACTCGCTCCAAAAAACCTTTCCCAACAACATTGAAGTATTTTTTTCCAAGAGCCATGCCAACAAAACACTTCATCTGAAGCACTTCAGAGGCCCAAGCATCCCCTTATCTGATTTAGTTTAGTAAAGAGATTCACCTCTTTACTAAACTATTCCCTGGAATATTAAATAAACACAGCCACACAAACTCCTAAGTCACATAACAGTCAGCAGCTACCCCATGCTACGTTCCAAATCCTACATTTTTATCAACACAGCCCCTCTCTGCCCTCTGCCCCCCCCCCGTCCCCCGTCACCCCATCAAACCAAACACGCACCCCTGCTATGCAGCATATGGCATAACAGCATTAACTCCTAACATCTGAACTAACATCTTATCATGGAGGATTAGGGAATGCTCCTAGTCAAATACCTGGAACTGAGACACACCTTAGTGTGTCTACATACTGTGCCAGATCCATCCACACCACACGACTAGCGCTGCCTGTGGTTCAAGCCCTCACAGTAACCATAGCATGACCCTTCACCTTCATAGTCACTATGATAGTAATCACTGCTGATTGTTGACACTGTGTTTAGTGGTACTGACACACTGGCAACACATATCCAGCCAAAATGATTCTAGAATATGTAATATACTGTATGACAGGAGATCTCACGAGTCTCAGCCTGTGTGTGTTTGAGGTCAGCAGGGCAGACAGGAAGAGAGGTGCTAGTGGGATGGTCGGCCCTGGCGAGCGTGAGAACAGACTGAGTTGTCGAAGTTATACCCTACTGTGACACCCAGGCAGTGGCCGCACATGTATCCTTTGCTAACCCCCTGCCCTACTGACCAGCCCTCTACAACCCATCCTTGTGTTCCCGTTTGGGTGCATGTGTGTGTGCGACGTGCGCGTGTGTTCATGTAGCCTATGTGCCAGGCAGGCCCTCTACTAGCCTACTGTCCCCAATACAACCTGGCCCACTGCACCTGTGCACCTCTCCCAGGGCACATTCTGGCACCCGGCCGAGACGCACTCAGTCATCCTACGACCTGCAGAGAATCTAGCAGATACAGCAAACCTACACACACATGAAAATGCACATGGAAGTCCATGCATGCAATCTGACCGGCACCGAGACACACAAAAATGCATACAACAACTGAAAAATATCTACCCTGTGGCTAAGTATTCAACAACGACATAACAAGGAGCAACAACATAGCATCATCGGACCAGCAATGTCTGAGCACCTTCAAATTGGAATCAATGAAGTCCGTGAGCACAGTGCTAAGAAGTACTGATCACCACTGTTGTCTCCGCAGCTTTCCATGAGGGTTCACCAGATGGACAGAACAGCGAGCTACAGCCTATGTATTCCTTAATCTTACAGAGTATTCCAGAATTTTATCGTTCAACGGACGGCAACATAGTAGGCGCATTTATTCCAGGAAAGAAACGATCAAATAAATCTGGTAGTAAAAGCTGTGTGGGTTTAAAATGACAGAACTAGAGTACACTGCTGCTTCAAAATGCTGCTTTGCCCATTTTAATACATTACTCTGATAAATTGGCCAAGTGAGAAGGCATGACGTGGGCTGCAGTGGAAGGCCTAACAGAAACGTAGCTAGACCACACATTCCTTTCTAAATGCACAAAGTTTTTTTTTAAAGGTAGTTTTTTTCCAGACCTCAACATGTGTCTTCTGGTGTGATTTAAGCATTAACATGGACTCAGAACATCAATTTCCATTGTGTCTCTGAATAATTGTAATATTGAGAGAAAAAAAAAAATAAGGAAAATACTAAATATAATTTTAATGGGACCCTTTAGAGTTGTTTTTTAACCATTATTTTACAGGGTATATTGAAAGCACATCTCTTGTACACCAAGGACCAGGGGGAGAGTTGCAGGGTAGAGGAGAAGAGAAGAATTTGCCTACTTGAAAGCTTAAAATAAAATTGTAACTCGTGACATGTTTGAAGTAGCTAGAAAAGGTTGCAGTCCCCTGGTTAGACTATAAACTCCCTAACACTACAAAGCCTATCATTCACCACAGCGATACACAATAAATCACAAACGAGACAAAGCACAACAAAAAGAAAGAGTGATGATGAAGTACAACTTAAGGAAGGTGGCATCTCAGCTCATTGAGCCAATTCACTTTGTGTTCTGTTCCTGCCAAGAGACTTTTGATACAATGTTGGCTTAGTTTAGCGAGGTGCCTTGAGTCTCGAGTGCCAGGCGGGCAGAGGTTTGCATTGGCTGGGTCTGGTCCTGTGGACACTGTGTCCTAACCAGGGGCGCAACTTTCACTGGGGATGGGGACATGTCCCCCCCACATTCTGAAATTGCACAAGACATCTAGTGGCCCTTTTGGTTACTTCAGATTATCACAGGTGTCTGTAATAATCTCTGGCCCTCTGTGTGGCCTTATCACATGTAAAATATATGAAATAATTGAATAAGATGGTTTTAAAATAAAAAGTAAAATGACAAAGCTGTAAAACATTATCCAAAATATAAAACATCAATTTAGTGAATAACATTGGTGTTTAATATGAGGGTTTCAGCATGCCATATCCTTTATATATATCTTTTTTATATGTCAATATGTATTTGTTGTCAATGTTTTGACGTCAAAGTGGTGGCAGCTCTGAAAAAAGTCAATAGTTGGAAGAGTTGCAGAGTTAATTGAAAATAATGCCATTGTTGATTTGATGCTTTTTTCCCTCATTAATTAGGGTATTTTCTCTTGAACCACATGGTGTATCGACTAGAAGTGAATACTATATATTAATGAATATGTTTTTAAGCTATTCAAGTATACATTACCAAAGTCAGGATAGATTGCCATAGATTCTGTTAATTACCCAAATTACTTTAGATTCTGCTAACTTTGGTAAATTACGAGTAGCTTTGCAACCCTAGCTGGAACGTTCTACATTACCGAGGCTTGCATTAGCTTGTCCTCTCAGGCGCCTATCCAAAAATATGACTGATGGTGATATGACCCAATGTGTATGTGCGTAACTTTGTGAGGAATTTAGAGTGTATTTAAGTGTGTACATAAGCCTGCAGGTGTGTCTGTGTGTGTTTAAGAGCACACACTGTGGTGTGTATCAAATCAAATTACAGTGAAATTCTTACTTACAAGCCCTTAACCAACAATGCAGTTTTAAGAAAATACCTAAAGAAAGTAAGAGATAAGAATAACAAATAATTAAAGAGCAGCAGTAAATAACAATAGCGGGGCTATTGGGGGGGGGGGGGGGGGGGGGGGGCAATGCAAATAGCTGTTCAGGAGTCTTATGGCATGGGGGTAGAAGCTATTTAGGAGCCTCTTGGACCTAAACTTGGCGCTCCGGTACCACTTGCCGTGTGGTAGCAGAGAGAACAGTCTATGACTAGGGTGGCTGGAGTCTTTGACAATTTTTAGGGCCTTCCTATGACACCGCCTGGTATAGAGGTCCTGGATGGCAGGAAGATTGGCCCCAGTGATGTACTGGGCCGTACGCACTTGTAGTGTCTTTGGCTATGCCGGATTAAGTGATATGACAAGCTATTCTATAAAATCATTTATCTATAATTAATATTACCTGATTAAGCTAAATCAGGTGAATGTACTGTAATTAAGTAGAAAGTCGGGGCACCACAAAATAATGTTTATAGAGCTGTTATCTTCCGATTAAACTCTTAAAGACCTAGTAATCTTTTGCATCAATATTTAATCGTCACTTTATTCATCTGAAAGTTGTAAATTCTTCGTTATCTTCACGAACCCTGGCTAACAAGTTGAATCAGCAATACAAAATGATTGTATTGGTTTAATTATTTATTTACTAAATACCTAAATAATCACACAGAATGGATCATACATTGATTACAAATTATGTCATAAAGAAAACATCCCTGGTGGACGGAACAGATACGACGGCTGGTTACACAAAGAGAGGGGGTTGGGTTTGAGTGAAAGAGCGGGAAGACTGAGTAACAAAGGGAGAAGCTATGCTATCGTAAATACAGTATCTTATGCATTCTAAATTACTGGCCATTTGAAAAAGGAGTATGCAATAAATATTTACTCTGAGCTGCGCTTCGGTAGATTGGTCGTAGATCATAGGCCGGGTTGTCCAGCATGGGTCTCTGGTCCTCTGAAGACTGTCTAGTGGTGAACTGGAGCGTGGTAGAATGGATACTCTGTCCGTCCTTTCCTAGCCCACGTTTACAGCTGCGGTTGCTAATGCAACGGCTAGGAGGTATAATTTCTTTAGTGAATAAGAGTTCAAAGTTCATACCAAGTTCCCATACTTTTAAGCTCATGCTATATTCTGGCTGAAATTTATCCTTCGGTGTGTAGGTCGTCACCTTCACGTTGAGATTCTATGCTAATTTTGTTAGGTTCTTGTCGTTCAACCAGAGCTCACGCTGAGGTTGGCTTAGTACTGTAGGTGATCTTTGTCCTTTCAACGCGGGGACCGCAAGTCCTCACGTCCTTGGAACAGAAAGTTACATTTTCGTCAAGGGCTTTATATAGGAGGGGAGAGAAGGGCGTGTTTCATAGTTTATAACCAATGTCTGTTCACATGGGCAGGGCCAATGAGTTGAGCATAGTTCACTCATGAAAACCCAATTCTCTCATTTGGAAGCTAAAATCACATTTCATCTTTTCACAAATAGTTTCATATTTAAACATTTAAAATGCACAACAATTCCATGTGAATTTGATAACTAGAATGTGTAGACTTTCCAAGATACAGTTTATGTCGTCCTATCATCAGTAATAATGTCTCAGACGCCAACTGATCTGGCATCATATTCAATTAGTATCAACGCATATTTACATCTGGTTGGATTACCCAAATATGGTTCCGTTCCCATCTTTTGATGTCACCAGACTCTCTCTCAATGTTAACCAAGGGATTTTCAATAGTCACATCGGTAGAGTAGCAAAAGGAAAAAGGGGAAAGGTATTTATGGGGGTCATAAACCTCCCCCACTCAGGCCAACGTCATGACACACTACCCTCTGTAGTGCCTTGTTGTCGGATGCCGAGCAGTTACCATACCAGGCAGTGATGCAACCCGTCTGGATGCTCTCGATGGTGCAGCTGTAAAACCTTTTGAGGATCTGAGGACCCATGCCAAATCTTCTCAGTCTCCTGAGGGAGAATAGGTTTTGTCATGCCCTCTTCATGACTGTCTTGGTGTGCTTGGACCATGTTAGTTTGTTGGTGATGTGGACGCCAAGGAACTTGAAGCTCTCAACCGCTCCACTACAGCCCCGTCGATGAGAATGGGGGTGTGCTCGGTCCTCCTTTTCCTGTAGTTCACAATCATCTCCTTTGTCTTGATCACGTTGAGGGAGAGGTTGTTGTTCTTGCACCACACGGTCAGGTCTCTGACCTCCTCCCTATAGGTTATCGTTGATCAGGCCTATCACTGTTGTGTCATCAGCAAACTTAATGATGGTGATGGAGTCGTGCCTGGCCATGCAGTCATAAGTGAACAGGGAGTACAGGAGGGTACTGAGCACGAACCCCTGAGGGGCCCCTGTGTTGAGGATCAGCTTGGCGGATGTGTTGTTAACTACCCTTACCACCTGGGGTCGGCCCATCAGGAAGTCCAGGATCCAGTTGCAGAGGGAGGTGTTTAGTCCCAGGGTCCTGAGCTTAGTGATGAGCTTCGAGGGCACTATGGTGTTGAATGCTGAGCTGTAGTCAATGAATAGCATTCTCACATAGGTGTTCCTTTTGTCCAGGTGTGAAAGGGCAGTGTGGAGTGCAATAGAGATTGCATCATCTGTGGATCTGTTGGTGCGGTACGCAAATTGGAGAGGGTCTAGGATTTCTGGGATAATGGTGTTGATGTGAGCCATGACCAGCCGTTCAAAGCATTTCATGGCTACAGACGTGAGTGCTACGGGTCGGTAGTCATTTAGGCAGGAACACACGCATGTACATGCTAATGCTTGAACATGAATGTTCAAATTTCTAGCAGGGTTACTGTGATACTGACTGGCATTGTTGGGCACAGCACCTCACAGCACAGTGCTGGAGGGTTAGTTAGAGGCCCATTCAGACCTAGTCTATTTATAGCTCAGATCTGTGCTGAAGCAGGTGTTGGATTGGAGGTGCTGTGCTGTGCTGGGCTCCACAGTTGGGTTAACCTCAGGGGTCTAATTCACCCTGGCTTAATGTTGGCATGTAAACACCAAACTCAGCCCTGTGAGTAATGGGGGTGAAGGGGTGAAGAGTTTATGATATGTTCTGCTGTCTCAGAGAGGATGTGCTGTTTAGTGCATAAGGGCAGACCCAATAGAAAATTACGTCAAAGTACAGCGCTTCTTACAAGGAATTTGAAAGTATATTCAGAAGTGAGTGCTATCAGCAATTTTATGTATTTTTGAAAACATATCTTTTAGCGAAAGCGTAATGATTTAGCACCGACACAGAGAGAACACGTCATTCTTAGCTGGTAAAAATGTGTTGTAATTAGCATACCTTCTCACTAATAAAGCATTGATGGATGACAACAACAATCATGTCACAATAAACACAAATTCATTACACTGATTTAGTTAAGAGTATTAGCAATGCATACGGTATAGGCATCTCTGCCTCAGTAGTTGTTGATAAGTACTGCACACAAACACTATCAATTCTATTCTGTCATCTTTTAATTGGTTAGAACACGCTGCAGGCATACAAACTCAAAGCTAATGATTGTAGTAGTAAGGTGCAGGAAGGTAGGGTGGTAGTGGGCCAGGATGGAGGGGAGCGGGGTTAGAAGAGGTTACATGTGCAGCTCCTGCCTGAGTGTCACAGTATGCCATATACTTCAAAAAGCACATAATTAAAATTAATTTCCTTGTCATGTCTAATGTACTGTCCTCTCAAGAGGAAAACAAAACTGCATTAATATTCATGCATGAAAAATGGGCAGGTCATCAGTTGACAGTTAAGGTTAGGCCTAGCCTACATTTAGTATGAGAAAAGTCGTGAACACAGACAGAAACCACAGAAGGAAGATCTACACAGACAGACACACACTCTCACTCTCTCTCTGGCCCTCTTTGACTTGAATGCAGCTTTGCCAACCTGGCCCTCTTCCAGCCCCGCAGGACTTCCTGTGTCTCTCCTCAGTCTGACATGCCAGACCAGACGTTCACACACCCCTGGTGACAGTTGACCATGACCCGGTCACCCTGTGACTGAGAGGGGTTCCTGTTCGAAAGCGTCCTGCAGCTGTCTACCAGCCCAGGGGGAAGAGTAGGGGCTGTGGGTGGGAGAGGGGCAGAGTGGGTTGGTCTGAGAAGAGATTGGTCTGTTCACATAGCACTCTTTACATAACCCAGACAGACACACGGCTGGCAGAAGCATGCAACACGTGCACCACCACCACCACGACCATCTCACACACACACACACAGACAGAGGGCCCTGTGTTGTCTGTCGGTCTTAAAAAAGACTGTGTGAAGGGTGAGGGGGGAGATAGGGAGGTAGAGCAAGAGGGTGGGGAGAGAGAGAAGACAGAGATGATAGACATGAGATAGCAAGACAATGTGGCAGAGAAAGACCGTAATAGAGAAGGATAAAACAGACAGACCTTCTCCAATCTCAACCCGAGTAGATGATTAGGAATGTGTCAGTCAGTTGGGGAAGCCAAGACAACTTGACCCTGCTTATCCCATATATACTGTAGCTGCTGGGTTCAAGCTGCTCCCCCGTCCCCCCCCTTCACACACGGATGTCATGGCCTCCAGAAGGAAACCAGGTCGATTCCGTACAGGAAGTCTTATAAAACTGTAGAGCGGCGGGGAATCCGCATCTGCAGCCTGTCTAGTCAAAACAGGGCCTCTCTGCTGTCTGGAGCTCAGCCTGGAGTTGGAGCTGGGGCTGACTCGGGGTGAAAAGTGCTGTGAGGGATGGCCAAGAATAGTGCAGGACAGGGTGGGATAGATAAACTATAAAGAGCTCCTGAGCCTAAATATTAGGTCTCTAGGACCAGGTCTAAATATTGTGTCTATGGAGAAAAAGCAGACTTCCTCTACCCATCCTGTTCCTGAAGTACCACGTAAGTGTTATTATGACTGTCCTATGACTGAGGATGTTATGGTCGTTTTAGTTGAATACTAAACTGGACATTACCTGCTATTAAAAGGTCAGTCTGGTTCTGGCCATAGGCGTGTCCATTTATGAACTATGAGATGGAGATCTGAAAGGTACTCCTTGCGCTAAGGGTACTTTAGGTGTATATGAAAAGAACAGGCAATGAACAGGTCGAGAGCTTCAAGTTCCTCGGTGTCCAAATCCTTATGGTCCAAACATGCTCACAGTTGTGAAGAAGGCGAAACAGCTGTACCATTGAGAGCATCTTGACTAGCTGCATCACTGCCTGGTATGGTAATAGCACCGCCCTCAATTGCATGCTGCTACAGAGTGTGGTGCAGACAGCCCAGTAAATCACTGGGGCCGAGCTCCCTGCCATCCAGGACATCTATATCAGGCGGTGTGGAAGGAAGGCCAGTAAAATCGTTAATGACTCCAACTACCCAAGCCATACTTCTATTCGCTCTACTTCTGCACAGGAAGCGGTGCCGGTGTATCAACTCTGACACCAACAGGTTCTTGAACAGCATCTATCCCCAAGCATTAAGAAAACTACATGGACTATCTGAGTTAACCTTGAATCTTTATTGACTTTTTAATTCTCTATGCACACTCACAGGGCCCTACACACTCACTCCATCATCTGCTCACTCACACATAATATGCACATACTGTACATTTATACTGACTCTACACACACCCACTCACATACAAGCTGCTGCTACTCTGTTTATCTTATATCCTGTTGCCTAGTCACGTTACCCCTATACATATCTACCTCCATCACTCCAGTATCCCTGCACATTGCAAATATGGTTTTGGAACTGACCCTGTATATATTTTGCTTACTTACATATTGTGTTCTTCATATTTATTCTTATTTCTCATGTGTTTTTTCTAGTAATACATTGTTATTGATTATTGCAATGTTGGGTTTTAAGGTTGCAAGAAAGGCATTTCACTGTACTTGTGCATTTGACATTAAAACAAATCACAGATGAAAACCCATCATAACAACTACTCCATGAATCTAACAAGTAGAGTGAGTCATGATGACACATGATTAGCTGTATTAAGTGATGAGCTGTATTAAGGAAAGGTAAACAGTCATGGATGGAGCAACTTCACCAGTCAACCATCTAGGAGAGGTCAGCCATCACATAATCAGACCAGAGAGCATCTCTGCAGTGTGTTTATACGCTTTTAAATCAACTCTGATCGCTTCAGTGACCGAATGAGAATAATGGCAGATAAAGATTGAAGAGGTGGGTGTTAGGCTAGGTGAGGCGGGTTGACTCCTCTGTCTCCTTTAATGTGATTAGCCATGGCCTCACTGTCAGAGCGACAGCAGCAGAATCATCAGAGCACAGTATTCTGGCTGGGGCGGAGGAGGTGATTGATGACTAGGGCTCAACAGACCGCATCAGGGGAGCAGATAAACTCTTTAAGAAGCCTGTAGGGAGGGAGGACTATTTACCTGATGCTACGGCTATAATTGAAAGGGGATAGGCAGAAAGAGAGAGAGAGCAGGAGAGAGAAAGCGAGAGGAAGACAGAGAGAGAAGGAAAGAGAGAGAGAAGGAAAGAGAGAGAGAGGGAGTGGTGGACAGAGATAACAGAAGCAAGAGAGAAACAATGTGGGAGAAGATTAAGGAGGATATACAGGTACAGTGCATTTGGAAAGTATTCAGACCCCTTGACTTTCTCTAAATTTTTCCCCCTCATCAATCTACACACAATACCAGTTTAAAATTCCTGCAAATTTATAAAAACAATTAAAATGTAAATATCACATTTACATACAGTAAGCATACAAACCCTTTACACCTTTGGCAGCAATTACAGCTTTGAGTCTTCCTGGGTATGACGCTGCAAGCTTAGCACACCTGTATTTGGGGAGTTTCTCACATTCTTCTCTGCAGATCCTCTCAAGCTCTGTCAGGTTGGATGGGAGCATAATTGCACAGCTATTTTCAGGTCTCTCCAGAGATGTTCGATCAGGTTCAAGTCCGGGCTCTGGCTGGGACACTCAAGGGCATTTAGAGAATTTTCCCAAAGCCACAATCGCATGGTCTTGGCTGTGGGCTTAAGGTCATTGTGCAGTTGGAAGGTGAACCTTCCCCCAGTCTGAGGTCCTGAGTGCACTGGAGCAGGTTTTCATCAAGGATCTCTCTGTACTTTACTCTGTTCATCTTTGCCTCGATCCTGACTAGTCTCCCAGTCCCTGCCGCTGAAAAACATCCCCACAGCATGATGCTGCCACCACCATGCTTCACCGTAGCAATGGTGCCAAGTTTCCTCCATATGTGCCGCTTGGCATTCAGGCCAAAGAGTTCAATCTTGGTTTCATCAGACCAGAGAATCTTGTTTCTCATAGTATGAGAGTCTTTAGGTGCCTTTTGGCAAACTCCAAGTGGGCTGTCATGTGGCATTACTGAGGAGTGGCTTCCGTCTGGCCACTCTACCATAAAGGCCTGATTGGTGGAGTGCTGCAGAGATGGTTCCACAGAGGAAATCTAGAGCTCTGTCAGAGTGACCATCGGGTTCTTGGTCACCTCTTTGACCAAGGCCCTTCTTCCCTGATTGCTCAGTTTTGGCCGGGCGGACAGCTCTAGGAAGAGTCTTGGTGGTTCCAAACTTCTTCCATTTAAGAATGTTGGAGGCCATTGTGTTCTTGGGGACCTTCAATGCTGCATACATTTTTTGGTACACTTCCCCAGATCTGTGCCTCGACACAATCCTGTCTCAGAGCTCTACGGACAATTCCTTCGCCCTCATGGCTTGGTTTTTGTTCTGACATGCACTGTCAACTGTGGGACCTCATATAGACAGGTATGTGCCTTTCCAAATCATGTCCAATCAATTGAATTTACCACCGCTGGACTCAAATCTTGTTGAAGAAACATCTCAAGGATGATCAATGGAAACAGGATGCACCTGAGCTCAATTTCGAGTCTCATAGCAAAGAGTCTGATTACTTATGTAAATAAGGTATTTCTGTTTTTTATTTTTAAAACATTTTCCATAATTTGTCATTATGGGGTATTGTGTGTAGATTTCTTACGATTTTTTTTTATTAATACATTTTAAAATAAATAAGGCTGTAACGTAACAAAATGTGGAAAAAGTTGAGTGGTCTGAATACCTTCCGAAGGCACTGTAACTGCCAAAACAATAGAAAGAAAAATTCAGGATACAAAGTATATCTTTAATTAAGCAATTAAAGTCCCATCATGCTTAGGGTCATGTATACAAATACTGGGCAATGCCCCCATCCACAATGCCCCCATCCAGAGGGCACGTGTGGTCACTGAATGGTTTGATGAGCATGAAAATTATGTAAACCATATGCCAAGGCTGTCTCAATCTACATATTTCAGCCCTATTGAACAATTATGGGATATTCTAGAGCAGCGCCTGAGGCAACATGTTCCACCGCCATCAACAAAACAACAAATTATGACATTTCTCAAAGAAGAATGGTGACATATCCTTCCATTAGAGTTCCAGACACTTGTAAAATCTTTGTCAAGATGCATTGAAGCTGTTCTGGCTCGTGGGGGCCCAACGCAATATTAAGACGCTTTATGTTGGTGTTTCCATTATTTTGGGAGTTACCTGTAGATACAATAAAACTAAACCCAAGCAACTCTGCTTAGCCGAAACTATCCCAAGTTTGGATAATTGAGTCTGTACTCTTTTTTCTTCTTTCTTTTCATAAGAGGAGGCAATAAGCTCATTATAACAGGAAATTGAGAAGTTATCTGAGTGCTAGTCGAGATAAGAGTTTCTCTGAATGATACACTGCCAACAGCCGCATCACACGCCATTCATTTATTAATCTATTTGGCATGGCCTATTATAGTGATAATGGATTGGAGTTTGATTAAGAGTGGAGAAGTTCTGCTGATAGTTCATTTCTGCTCTCTCTGGTTGGCCATTGTGGCCTCCCTGAACTTTCACATCATTTTTGATTTTTTTTTACAAATATGCATATTTAATATGCACAAGTTAATTTAAGTCAAGGAAGACTTCTCCTTTGTTGCTGAGGCCATTGATGTCATGGTAGGATTCAACTACACACACAAACATGCTTGCTTGGTCGTGCACACACACACACACACAGGTACGCATGCAACTCACACTATTCCTTGAGGTCTGGAAGCCACATGAATAATACAATCCTGATGTACTCTTAACTGAGAGCGTCCATCAATATACATCGGTAAGGTCCCCAACCAAGAAAATATATCTCAATATTTGCTATTGCCAGAGCAAATGGTTCAGACAGGACTTCTTAATGAGGCTGTGTTGGACAGGGCCCAGACATGCAGACACTTCATATCAATTGAATAGTGGTTCACAGATGATAAGAAATATATTGCAAGCTATTGCAAACTCACCCCGTTGAGCTTTGCACTTTTTTTTCAGGATAAGTACACTTGTGTGCAGATTATAGTAGTGATTACTGATTACTGACTATACTGATTATTGACCTGATTATTGACCTCCTGTCATAATAGCAGTCTAACTTTACTTTGAGTTATTCATGGGAGGCTATACTTTCCAGACATCATCATAGTAGTCATAACAAACTTTACTAATGACACAGGCTTTAAAGGGAATCACTGTCATGCTTGTGATGTTTCGTTTCTGTGGCTGAGAACACAAGGAGCACAGAACGAGGGAAACCCTTTGTGAGAGGGGACTCTATTAAACCAACACACCCCTTGGCCTGTCATACACACGTCAGCTGTTCTACCCACAGACAGACACACAAGGGTACGCAAACCCCGTGAGAGAAGAGTCAGTGGGAATCCATATCAAACACTATTCCCATTGCGTAACCAATAGCCAAAACCAATTTAAGGTCAATCCCACAGTTATGCAACCGCACCAGACAAGATGGACAGATAAGTGCTGCATGGGGAGTGGATGTCGCGCCCTGATCTGTTTCACCTGTTCCTGTGATTGTCTCCACCCCCTCCAGGTGTAGCTTATTCTCACCAGTGTATTTATCCCTGTCTCTCTGTGTAAGTTCGTCTTGTACGTTAGTCAAGTCAACCAGCGTGTTTTTCCCCCGTACGCCTTTTGCTATTCTCTTTTTGATAGTCTTCCCGGTTTTGACCCCTGCCTGACGCTGGACTACTTTCCCACCTGCTTGATCATCCTGCCTGCCCTGACCTTGATTCTGCCTGCACTTTGGTACCCGTTGGACTGTGAACTGGTTTTGACCCCTTTGCCTGTCCATGACCATTCTCTTGCCTTACCCTATTGGATTAATAAATATTGTAAGACTCCAACCATCTGCCTCCTGTGGCTGCATCATTGTCTCGCCTTGTGTCATGATAGAGGAAACATTGGAGTGAAGTATGGTGCAGCCTCCTGCAGCCAACCTATCACCTGCTGGGACAAATGTATCTGTCAAATACTTTCAAAATACTCCAAGCTAAATCAAGCATACTTCAAGAAATTGATTTGACTGAGGTCTGGTATTGGTGACCTAAATATAAATATGTCCTGTGGTTTGTTCCAATTGCTCAATGTTGCATGACCACAACCATTTTTATGCGTTTGTAACCAGGTTTCCATCCAACCTTTTTATGCGAATAAAGTACATACAAAAAAACATACATAAAAAAATTCGCGACCGGCCTGATGGAAACTGCAAATTTGCCATTCAAAATGTCGACAAAACAAAATACGCTCGAAATTATGGGATCTTTTTGTGTCTGTAATGCGAGAAATGGCGGTGAAAATGTTTTTATCCGCAAATATTGACATAATAACCATCATATCGAAGTAAACTTGGAGTCACATGATGACATGTGTGGTCCTCCCATAAGACTCAGGAAAGCAAGCAACTTCTTAGGCTACAGATAAAAGTTATTATGAACTTCACAGGGTGGTGAAAGTGCACGGTGATGAGCTCGATGTTCCTTTCCCGATAAATATTGAGGGTCTTAATCTGATGACATGATGATCGACGTTTGGCTCAAGTTTCACAACTAAAAATAATCTTGCTCTTTTGTCCATAATAATGTCATCTATAGGGCCGGGACGATACCAGTATCGCGATACGCATTAGTAGCGTGGCAAGGACGCACAACATGAAGAGGATATAACTTCTTTAGGAAAACAGCCCTAATGTTGGAAACAAACATTATGTTGTCATCGAGTGTCACATGTATTTATTTTCCAAGTATAGCAAACAATATTTTATATACAGCAGGTTTTTAAAGGACCCAAGAGTTTGATCTGCTTCGTGCTTCCATTTTTGCCATGGAAAAAAAAGGCGTTACTGGTATTGTCCTGGCCCTAATCATGTAGGCTATACCCGCACTGTAAATGCGAGCTGATATTGGCATGTGCACTGAGGAGTGCACATGCCAATACCAGAGTGGGCACATTCGCTATATGCCGCAACATTTTTTGATACAAAACCATCAGTAGAGTTGAAAATGCGATGGAAACCCATTTAGCTTGTATTTTTTTTATCTGGGCGGCACTGAAGATTTGTTTTCACATGGCTAGCAGCTAGCAAGCAAGCCTTCTTTTGTTATTTAAAAAAGTTCAGTTCGCAAAAAGTAATCAGCAAAGAAAAATAAGGCAGCTGTCCGCTCATTTATTGCCTCTTGGACAAAGGATTTGTTTGGATTCGTTTTACTGAAGGGCCGGGCTGTTTGCCTTCACTGTTGTAAAACTGTTGTTTGTCGGACATCAAGTGTTCACTGCAGTGTTAAGTGGAAGGAACGTTTTGGAATGGTTCGTGGAGTATTTGGATACGGTTAAAGCATTTGTCTGAAAAGAGCCAAAACTACCAAGAGCTAGAGGATGCGGATTGGCTTGTAAAAGTGATGTTTCTTACTGACATAACAGGTCACCTGTCACGTATACTCCCTCTCCTGCCTCTAGGTCATCAGACTGCTGATTATCGCACACCCGCGCCTCATGACACTCACCTGGACTCAATCACCTCCTTGATTATCTTCCCTATATCTGTCACTCCCCTTCCTCAGGTGTTATTGACTCTGTTTTCATTTGGGTGCGTTGTTTGTGTTGTGTTTGTTTATTTATTAAAAACACTCACTCCCTGTACTTGCTTCCCGACTCTCAGCGCAGTTGTTACATCACCTCAATGAGCTCAATCTGTGCCTGTGGGACGTTCCACTACTTCAAGCAACTCAAAGGGCTGTCAACGCGACAGTGTCATTACTGACGTCATCGGAGTGTAAATGGGGGAGCTGAAGTCAGAGTTCTCTGTCAAGCAACATGGCCCAATCTTTGATATTTTGATCAAGCCAGACAACTTTGAGGAGAGCGACATGGATCTATCTGTCTGTGTTTCAGTGGAAGGATATCGAGGACTTTGAAATGCAGCTGATTGAGCTCAAGGCATCCTCCCTTTGGTCATCAAAATAGGCTACGATTCTCAGCAGCAGATATGGAGATACAGAGTTAAGTTACATTTAGGGCTGTTGGTATGCCTAACAGTCATCTTTTTATTGAACCTTGCATTTTTCAATAAATGTCATTTTGTAATCACATGTAATACTTGGCCTTTGTAGTTCTGTAGCCTATATTGAAATGGGGCTGTTCCATAAAAATACTTGGAGCAATATATCCACATTATTATAAACAAATATGAATAAATTATATTTAAGTGTTCTAATGAAATGTCCATATATTAACAATCAAAATGTCCGACAAATGCAATTTAAAACAGCAGAAGTGTCACACCACAACGAAATCTTGATTGTATCTTGATAAAACGCATCAAAGGAATATTGTCCATAAATCAAAACCATGAATAAAACCAACATTTAGACAGCTTTACGGAACAAAATATACAGAAAGCCACTACTACAGGCCATCAAGTTACAATAAGGCCGATATCAAATACAAACTTAAAATGACCAACACATTAAAACTGCTGACCACAACTGCATGTCAGACAAATACACATAATGCAATGGAATAAGAGGCATAACATCAAAGGAATTACTTACAATCATCAAAGATGCATGCCAAACAAACTCAACCAAACAATGGAGAAATCAGGAAGTACAATACAAAGATCTACAGTTGAAGTCGGAGGTTCACATACACCTTAGCCAAAAACATTTAAACTCAGTTTTTCACAATTCCTGACATTTAATGCTAGTAAAGATTCCCTGTCTTAGGTCAGTTAGGATCACCACTTTACTTTAAGAATGTGAAATGTCAGAATAATAGTAGAGAGACTGATTTATTTCAGCTTTTATTTCTTTCATCACATTCCCAGTGGGTCAGAAGTTTACATACACTCAATTAGTATTTGGTAGCATTGCCTTTAAATTGTTTAACTTGGGTCAAACGTTTTGGGTAGCCTTCCACAAGCTTCCAACAATAAGTTGGATGAATTATGGCCCATTCCTCCTGACAGAGCTGGTGTAACTGAGTCAGGTTTGTAGGCCTCCTTGCTCACACATGCTTTTTCAGATATGCCCACAAATGTTCTATGGGATTGAGGTCAGGGCTTTGTGATGGCCACTCCAATACCTTGACTTTGTTGTCCTTAAGCCATTTTGCCACAACTTTGGAAGTATGCTTGGGGTCATTGTCCATTTGGAAGACCCATTTGCGACCAAGCTTTAACTTCCTGACTGATGTCTTGAGATGTTGCTTCAATATATCTAAATAATTTTCATCCCTCATGATGCCATCTATTTTGTGAAGTGCACCAGTCCCTCCTACAGCAAAGCACCCCCACAACATGATGCTGCCACCCCCGTGCTTCATGGTGTTTTTCGGCTTGCAAGCGTCCCCCTTTTTCCTCCAAACATAACGATGGTCATTATGGCCAAACAGTCCTATTTTTGTTTCATCAGACCAGAGGACATTTCCCCAAAAAGTACGATCTTTGTCCCCATGTGAAGTTGCAAACGTAGTCTGGCGGTTTTGGAGCAGTGGTTTCTTCCTTGCTGAGAGGCCTTTTAGGTTATGATGATATAGGACTCGCTTTTACTGTGGATATAGATACTTTTGTACGTGTTTCTTCCAGCATCTTCACAAGGTCCTTTGCTGTTGTTCTGGGATTGATTTGCACTTTTCGCACCTAAGTACGTTCATCTCTAGGAGACAGAACGCGTCTCCTTCCTGAGCAGTATGACGGCTGCGTGGTTCCATGGTGTTTATACTTGTGTACTATTGTTTGTACAGATGAACGTGGTACCATCAGGCATTTGGAAATTGCACCCAAGGATGACCAGACTTGTGGAGGTCTTTTCTGAGGTCTTGGCTGATTTCTTTTGATTTTCCCATGATGTCAAGCAAAGAGGCATGGAGTTTGAAGGTAGGCCTTGAAATACATCCACAGGTACATCTCAAATTTATGTCAATTAGCCTATCAGAAGCTTCTAAAGCCATGACATAATTGACTGGAATTTTCCACGCTGTTTAAAGGCAAAGTCAACTTAGTGCATGTTCATTTCTGACCCACTGGAATTGTAATACAGTGAATTATAAGTGAAATAATCTTTCTGTAAACAATTGTTGGAAAGATTACTTGTGTCATGCACAAAGTAGATGTCCTAACCGACTTGCCAAAACTATAATTTGTTCACAAGAAATGTGTGGAGTGGTTGAAAAACGAGTTTCAATGACCCCAACCTAAGTGTCTGTTAACTTTGGACTTCAACTATATAGATGCATTTTAAAAGGTGCAAAGACCGCGCAGGATTCAACATCTTGGACAGCGCCTTGGTGCGGCATCGCTCATCTGATGCAGGCAGGCCTATAGTGGAGCTCCGTGGTGCTAATTGACAGCGCCTCTGTTTAGCGAGCCATGGAATTCTTCAGTTTGTGGGCAATTAGACATTCAATAGACACAATTAGCTGTAATGCACATATGAAAATCATAACTGGCACGCAGCTCATTAGAAATGGTAGGATAAATTGTAAATTGGCACTCCACACAAAAAAAGGTTGCTGACCAGTTTTACAGAATTTGGCAGTATGTCCAACTGGCCTCACAATCACAGACCATGTGTAAGCATGCCAGCCCAGGACCTCCACATCCGGCTTCTTCACTTGCGGGATGGTCTGAGACCAGCCACCTGGACAGCTGATGAAACTGAGTAGTATTTCTGTCTGTAATAAAGCCCCTTTGTGGGGAAAAACATATTCTGATTGATTGGGCCTGGCTCCCAAGTGAGTGGGCCTATGCCCTCCCAGGCCCACCCATGACTGCGCCCTTGCCCAGTCTCATGGAATCAATAGATTAGGGCCTAAGTATTTATTTAAATTTACTGATTTCCTTATATGAACTGTAATTCAGTAAAAAAATAAATAAATAAACATTTTTTTTTTTTTTTTTATAAAAAAAAAATATATATAATATATTTTTTTATTTTATTTTTTTTAAATCGCTGAAATTGTTGCATGTTGCATTTAGATTTGTGTTCAGTATAGCTATGATCCCCCTTATATCTTAATGTAATGACAAAAAAATGGCAGATTATTATCAACAGCTGTAACAAGTTGTCCAGTGTAGGACATCTTTACTGGTACCCTAGTTTAAAGAAAGACCCATATACATATTTCACATAATAAACAATATACCATTTCTATTCAATAACACAAGTAAAATATATTCTAATATAGCTTCTTTCCATATATTAAGTATCTCTTACAACCAGTTTTACATTCCCCTTTTACAACTAAATTCTCTTTGTTGAAGAAGCCTCTGGAAGCCCCCTTACAAATTCTGTCAACCGTCAACGAGTGTAATCTTGGTATATGATCTCCGATGTGAAGAACATAGATAGAGCTTCCACCATTTGGTTACATGAGACCAGGATTCATTTACAAAAACAAAGCCTACTCCAATTTACCACTGCCTTCCATAGCCATAAATAACTTAATACATTATGCAAGCGCCTTATGAGGGTCATAAAATCAAGACCACTTAAAGGGATACTGTGAGATTCTGGCAATTAAGATGGACTCATGGATATCATTTTTAAGTCTCTGCGTGCAGTATGAAGGAAGTTGGATGTAGTTTCGTGAGCCAATGCTAACTAGCGCTTCGGTGAAAAGTCTGCTTCAAACCAAATCAAATGTTACTGGTTACATACCCATATTTAGCAGATGTTATTGCGGGTGTAGCGAAATGCTTGTGTTCCTAGTTCCAACAGTGCAGCAGTATCTAACAGTGCAGTAGTATCTAAAAACAATTCACAACAATACACACAAACAGTGTTTATAGGAAGTCTGGTTCATCTAACCATTAAATTGGCAGTGGCAGTCACAAATAACTAGCTAAGAGGGCTGGGATCTGGGATACAGAGAAGGATCAGAGGACTGTGCTTTCTTCCCTATGTCCCAGCCAATAAAGCATTGTTAATCCAGACTGAATGCTGTGCTCACGGTGACATACACACACACAAACACACACACACACACACCGATAGGCAATAATATAAGCTCTTTGCTGGACTTATTTACCTCTGGGATCAGAAGACAGCGGCTGTGCCAATTATAGAGAAAACAGCCTGTTTGTTTGTTTGTCAGTAGAAAGACAAGAAGGGAATCCACATGTAAGACCGTAGAGAGGCATGGTAATACCCCTGAGGTTTAAACAGTAAAATGTGCTGTGTGATAACGATTGATTCTTCTAACCAGAGAGAAGGAGGCAAAGCGAGAGCCCTATCTCTGCCCAAAATCTGCCCACGTTACACAGGTGAGGAGTTTTTGTATGGGGGGGGCAATGAGTGTCGAATTTAGTCAAGACAAACATTAATTGCTATTTTGATACGTGAGGCTTATTTGATCTAATAGACGTTTCTTAATGTACTGATATAAGTGTGATGCACGTGACATCCCGGAAACTTTAAGAAAAAAACTTGTATAACACAAACACAAAAGTGAAATAGAAAGGTGAACGCAGTGATCAGGTTGGTTCCACCATGCTAATCATTACCACCATTGATAATGTAATCATTGCTCACTGTCTGTATGTGTTTGTGCATGACCGACCAGTATCTCTGACATGTTCGCCAAGATAGACCCCTTACTAGGGGTGTGCCAACATGGCCATACTTGTATTCGAAATCATATCCGTAAATAGCCAGTTGATAGTCGGATCGGATGATACTCATGAAAAAACGTAAATGTTTTAACATGCCTAAGTAGATGTTGGCAAAATACCTATCTCCCTGCATGTTTATAGACCAAACAAGCTGCAGATTAGGAGCCGTTGAGGGGTGTGTGTGTGTGTCTGACCTGTGTCTGTCTTCAATTTGCAGCGGGCAGACAAGTTTGCTATCAATCAGAATGCACGTCAGTGTTTTGTTTTCCTTACCCTCACCCCGCTTGTTAGATAATATGCACATTGATAGCTTGATAGCAAACTTCCTTGCCTTTTGATGTATCATAGTAGCAGGCTAACAGTAGGCAGCAGCAGTCTGAATGACCAGACCGAAACAGCGAAGTGAAAGTGGTTGTGTGAAATTCTGAAGCGAGTGGACAGAGAAATACAGCTTCACTCTATCCAATCAGAGCAGCAGGATCAACATACAGCCCACACTTCTTTTTACAGACTGGTAAACTAGCCAGTTGAGTTATTTAGACCACGTAAAACCTCACTTGACTGACTGACATGAGAAAGATGCGTGCGTGCTGGCAACCAATTTATTTTTCTAATCACGGATAATTACTTAAAACTACTCGGATCATAATCGTATCCAGAAAATTGTCCATATCCATTACGATACTCGTTTTGTCCAACTACTCGGCACACCTCCACCCATTACCACCAGACAAAATGCCGATAGGCATAGTACCTGTATCGGCAGGGAATGACAATGAAAGGTGAAAGGTGCACATTGTTATATTAGCATAACACTGCTTCTTTGGTATTATGTAAAGGATTGTTAGTTCTACATGGACCTGTTACTACATTTGAAAGTTATCAAAACATTTAGTTTAGAATATCTACATACATTTAGCAATTGCATTCTTCTCATATTACTCTGAAAGGCTACTGACCTATTCAAAGCTTTCTACAGCATCTCTGCCTAGTTATTGAACTCAACCTGCAGGAGGTTTGTTTGTTGTGATTGAGTGGGGGGAAACAGCTGCTTGCAAGGTTCTGACAGATGGGTGTGTCTTGGTGGTGGCAAGGATTACTCACGAAACTAAACCCTAAGCATTAGCTCTGGGAGCTAACACCCATCTTCAGGTCTCTTCACGCAAGCATAGTTCTCTGAGCCACAATGTGACCAACCGAGTATCGATCCCAGGTCTTCTGCCCGACTCTAATACTTTAGATTTGGTAGGGCATTACGACTCTTTATGTCATGGTCATAAAGGCTTTATGAAAGCTAAATGTTACATAATCACAACTCTCTCTAAGTAAACCATACCTCTTCCATTTTATACCGTAAAACATTACACTGCATGGACACACTTTAGTCAGATCCAAAACAGTCCAGCTGACCAAACCTTTGACCAATAAATTTCCTGTATGTCGAGAGCCATTATGAACCCCAGGAGGTTTACAGATCAATATCAAGATCAATATTTCCCAATGGTATGGCCGGGGCCCATTAGCAGCCCTGAGCCCAGAGGGGGTGAGTCTGATACGATATGACAGGGGCTTTCAGAGAGCTCGTCCAAACTTCAAACACACTGTCACCAGTAGGGTTACAAAGGGTCGGAAACTTTCTGGTAAATTTCCGGGATTTTCCCGGAACTTTTCCATGGGAAGTTAAGCCCTGGAATTTTGGGAATTTCGCTTAAATTAACCAAAAAAGTTAGCTTATAACAGTGAACCTTTCTTGTGGGATACACATAAGACAATTCTAGGTCTTGTGGCATATTTTGGTTAAACTATCCCCAATTCAATGGAATTGCAACCCTCTGCATGCACAGTGCATTCTTCCATCACATGTGCAGTGCACTCTTCCATCACATGTACAGGTGATTCTCAAGATCTTGCAAACTAATCAGATGCTATTGAGCCCCACTACTACACTGTCTGAGCCAAGGACTACATACTTTCTGGTAAGTTTTGATTACAATACTGGGTGGGGTGAATATTTTATTTGACATACATGATTTTTTGTTAACTAGAAAATAGTAGCCTACAGCAAAGTGTGCTTAAATAATTTCTAACTTGTTAACAATTTCTGCTAGTAAGTTTTTTTCTACCATGTGGGTTTTTAGCTTGCTTGAGCTTGCTAACTGAGGAGTGTTAATTCACCTGTTTCCATACATGTTTAATTTTAAAACATTTATCTTACAAAGGAGTTATTTGATCCAACTGCTTAACTATTTATCTGTATGTGGAATTGTATTATTTTTTTTCCCCCTCATTTTTATCTGATCTTTACAGGAAAATGCCACTGGCGCTATCTGATGTATGGAGACATTTCACTCCAGTAATGTAGAAGGAAAAGCTGTGTACATTTGCAAATACTGCATGTAGTCAGAGAAATGCTGATGGATGTCTTGCTCGAGCTGTGTATGCAACTGGTTCACCTCTGATGCTCACAGGCAATGTGTATTGGAAGAGATTTCTGAATGTTCTTCGCCCAGCATACACCCCTCCAACCAGACATGCTTTATCTACTCATTTGCTGGATGCAGAGTTCAACAGAGTTCAAGTGAAGATCAAGCAAATCATAGAGAAAGCAGACTGTATTGCAATCATCTCTGATGGGTGGTCGAATGTTCGTGGGCAAGGAATAATTAACTACATCATCTCCACCCCTCAACCAGTATTCTACAAGAGCACAGTGTCACGAATCCCACCGAAGGTGGCTCCCCTGCCTGCTCGGGCGGCGCTCGGCGGTCGTCGTCACCGGCCTACTAGCCGCCGCTGATCCCTTTTTCCTTTTCGTTTGGTATGTCTTATTGTTTGCACCTGTTCCTCATTTGGTTCTTTTGATTTTTGGTTATTTAAGCCTGGTTAGCCCGCCCAGGTTTGTGCGGGATTATTTGGCGTCAGGTTGTGTTTTGTATTTGGATGTGCTGGCGATCTACTATTGTTATATTTTTATGCATGCTGTGCACCTGTTGTTCTGGGCACTTTGCATTTTTCACGCCGGTTGTGTTGGCATTGATCGTGTTGTGTTTTATTTAATAAACACACAGTTCCTTACCTCTGCTCTCTGTGCCTGACTCCTACCACCACTCCTAGCAACTACTGACACACAGACACAAGGGACAACAGACACACTGGTCTCTACATTTCAGATGACCTGAAGGCAGTCATCAATGACCTTGGACCACAGGAGGTATTTGCACTGGTGCCAGACAATGCTGCGAACATGAAGCCTGCTTGGTCTAAATTGGAGGAGTCCTACTCTCACATCACACCCATTGGCTGTGCTGCTCATGCATTGAATCTACCCCTCAATGACATCATAGCCCTGAAACCAATGGATACACTCTATAAGAAAGCCAAGGAAATGGTTAGGTATGTGAAGGGTCATCAAGTTATAGCAGCAATCTACCTCACCAAGCAAAGTGAGGAGAATAAGAGCACCACCCGTTGGGGTGGTGTTGTCATCATGTTTGACAGTCTCCTGGAGGGAAAAGATTCTTTCCAAGGAATGGCAATATCACAGTCTGCCGATATGGACAGCCCCATCAAGAGGATCCTGTATTATGTATTTTTGGAGAGCGTGGTAAGCAGCCTGAAACTTCTGAAACCTATAGCAGTAGTCATTGCCCGGATTGCAGGAGACAATGCCATCCTGTCTGATGTTCAGACTCTGCTTGCAGATGTAAGAGAAGAAATCCGTACTGCCCTGCCCACTTCACTGCTGCTCCAAGCAGAGGGAACTGCAGTTCTGAAATACATCAAAAGCCTAAAGACTTCTGCCTGAAGCCCATACACGCCGCAGTGTACATGTTGGACCCCAAGTATGCTGGCAAGAGCATCCTGTCTGGTGCAGAGATCAACAAGGCCTATGGTGTCATCATTACCGTGTCTCGCCACCTTGGCCTGGATGAGGACAAGGTTCTTGGCAGTCTGGCGAAGAACACTTCCAAGCAAGGGCTTTGGATGGAGATGCAATATGGCAGTCATGCCAAAATATCTCATCAGCCACCTGGACTTGATGGATCTGAGGCTCTTTCCCCTGTTGCCTCCATCATCCTCCAAATCCCACCAACATCAGCCGCCTCAGAGCGCAACTGGTCCTTGTTTGGGAACACACACACCAAAGCATGCAACAGATTGACCAATACAAGGGTTGAAAAATTGGTGGCCAAATTTGAGGCTTTTTGAGCCTGACAACGAGCCATCCTCAAGGTTGGCAAGTGACAGTGAAGATGAGGCCTCAGAGTCTGATGTTCAAGAGGTGGACATTGAGGAGGTCCAGGGAAAAGACATGGAAGCTTGAGAGGAAGACAACCAAAGCTTTAGTTTCTAGAATATAATTTTAGAGATGTTGATCATTGGGGATCATTCAATATTCACTTAATTTTGTTGTTCAGTGAAATCATTCCATGTGAAGAGTCAACTCATTTAATTAAAGTTAAATTGCACTTGCAATTATGTCTACTTATGATAAGGTAAAAGATTTGTTTCTGTCTCCATTTGATATGGTAAATTTATCCAATGCAAAAAACATCTACATTTAAATGGTTAGTCTACAGCCCAGGGTGCACATACAGTTGAAGTCGGAAGTTTACATACACCTTAGCCAAATACATTTAAACTCAGTTTTTCACAATTCCTGACATTTAATCCTAGTAAAAATGCCCTGTTTTAGGTCAGTTTGGCCTTTCAGGTTATGTCAATATAGGACTCGTTTTACTGTGGATATAGATACTTTTGTACCTGTTTCTTCCAGCATCTTCACAAGGTCCTTTGCTGTTGTTCTGAGATTGATTTGCACTTTTCGTACCAAAGTACGTTAATCTCTAGGAGACAGAATGGGTCTCCTTCCTGAGCGGTATGACAGCTGCGTGGTCCCATGGTGTTTACTTGCGTACTATTGTTTCTACAGATGAACGTGGTACTTTCGTGCGTTTGGAAATTGCTCTCAAGGATGAATCAGACTTGTGGAAGTCTACAATTTTTTTTCTGATGTCTTGGCTGCTTTCTTTTGATTTTCCCATGATTTTAAGCAAAGAGGCTCTGAGTTTGAAGGTAGGCCTTGAAATACATCCACAGGTACACCTCCAATTGACTCAAATTATGTCAATTAGCCTATCAGAAGCTTCTAAAGCCATGACATCATTTTCTGCAATTTCCCAAGCTGTTTAAAGGCACAGTGAACTTAGTGTATGTAAACTTCTGACCCACTGGAATTGTAATACAGTGAATTATATGTGAAATAATCTCTCTGTAAACAATTGTTGGGAAAATGACTTGTGTCTTGCACAAAGTAGATGTCCTAACCGACTTGACAAAACTATGGTTTGTTAACAAGAAATTTGTGGAGTGGTTGAAAAACTAGTTTTAATGACTCCAACCTAAGTGTATGTAAACTTCCGACTTCAACTGTAAATACTGTGCATACATTTAGTCTGTTAATACTTAGTCTTCTTTATTAGGGTACACTATTAAGTAAACACACAGCAGAAATATCCCTGTCCATAGCCTGCTGTTAGTATAGCTTATTGGTGTAATATGGACAGTATACCACTATTATGGGGAAAGAACAAAAATAACGTTTTGCTTTCAATGGAGTGACATGCATTGCAGTAATCTTCTCTTTCTGTATGCAAGAGCCCTCTGCCTAGGAATTATGGCTGTTTCAATTAAAGCATCTATTTTGACAGATCAGATGATGAGATGCAGATGCTTTCTCATTACTGTGTGTGTGCTCTAGTACTCTGTGCAAACAGAGAATCACAGTAATAATATCTTTTGACAGCTCACATCTGACTAGATAGCTGTCAGTATTAACCACATCAAAGGTTATTGTAGAAAAATGTCTTTATAAAGCATTGCATTTTACAATATACATACTGTAAAGAACAATGCTCATCATCTACTCTTGTTATAGCTAACATAGGCTACTAATATCGAGTTCTGCCGGAGGTACATTTTACTGCTTCACTCCTCTCATATGTATATACTGTATTCTATTCTACTGTATTTGAATCAATGCCACTCCGACATCGCTCTTCCTAATATTTACAGTACCAGTCAAAAGTTTGGACACACCAACGTACTCATTCAAGGGTTTTCTCTATTTTCACCATTTTCTACATTGTAGAATAATAGTGAGGACATGAAAACTATGAAATAACACATGCGGAATCATGTAGTAACCAAAAAAGTGTTAAACAAATCAAAATATATTTTATATTTGAGATTCCACAAAGTAGCCACCTTTTGCCTTGATGACAGCTTTGCACACTCTTGGCATTCTCTCAACCAGCTTCATGACGCACTCACCTGGAATGCATTTCAATTAACAGGTGTGCCTTCTTAAAAGTTAATTTGTGGAATTCCTTTCCTTCTTAAGCTAGGGGGCAGTATTGAGAATTTTGAAAAAAATATGTGCCCATTTTTAACTGCCACCTACACCAACTCAGAAGCTAGGATATGCATATTATTACCAGATTTGGATAGAAAACACTCTGAATTTTCTAAAACTGTTTGAATGGTGTCTGTAAGTATAACAAAACTCATATGGCAGGCAAAAACCTGAGAAAACCTGAGAGAAAAAAAGAATTTTGTGGCTGTACAATTTTTTTAAATCATTGTTTAATAGATACCACAGTGAGAAAGGATTCATTTCGCAACTCCTACGGCTTCCACTAGATGTCAGCGATCTTTATAAAGTTGTTTGAAGCATCTATGATCAACAGAGACCGGATGACAAGGAAGGGAAGTTGACCTCCCTGGGATGTCGTCACTTCATTATTGGCTGCACCTGCTCAATCATGTGATGCGATACATTTTTCAAATACGTTTTTCAAGACACAGGAGAGGTCGGGTTGAAACATTACTGATGTTTCACGTAAAAAATGGCTCTAAAGATTGATGCTAAACAACGTTTGACATGTTTGAACGAACGTAAATAGATTATTTTTTTTACTTTTCGCCGTGACTCCCCCCCCCCCCCCCCCCCCCCCCGTGTTACTTTTTAGTAGCCTACCGAAGCGCTAACAACTTGGAGTTATTTGGACATCAATTATGAACTTTGTTGAAAGAAACCACATTTGTTGTGGACATGGGATTCCTGGAAGTGCCAATGGATGAAGATAATCAAAGGTAAGGGATTATTGACAATAGTAATTTTGATATTACATGGTTACAAGATGGTGCTAACCTGTATAGCCTAGCCTATTGTTCTTAGCACAGCACCCGGTTTATTGCAAATTGTGATTTCCCAGTAAAGTTATTTTGAAATCTGGCAATGCAGTAGCATTTACGAAATGTTAAACTATGAATATTTGAATGACAATATTATAATTTACCAATGTTTTCGAATAGTAATTTTGTAATTTGTAACGTTGTTCACCGGAAGCATTTCAGAGAAGAAAAAAATCTGAATTTCACCGCTACTGTAAAATGCTGTTTTTGGATATAAATATGAACTTGATGGAACAAAAAATGCATGTATTGTATAACATAATGTCCTAGGAGTGTCATCTGATGGAGATTGTCAAAGGTTAGTGCATAATTTTAGCTGGTTTCTGCTTTTGGTGACGCCTGACCTTGAATTGAAAATGGATGTTTGTACTTTTGTGGCTATGTACTGTCCTAACATAATCTAACTTTATGCTTTTGCCGTAAAGCCTCTTTGAAAATCGAACAATGTGGTTAGATTAAGGAGATGTTTATCTTTTAAATTGTGTAAAATAGTTGATTGTTTGAGAAATTGAAATTATTAGATTTTTGATGTTTTGAATTTCCAGCCTTGCTAGCAATCCCGTCTCAGGGTTCATTGCTAACCTGTAGCCCCAACAGGTTAATGTGTTTGAGCCAATCAGTTGTGTTGTGACAAGGTAGGGGTGGTATACAGAATATAGCCTTATTTGGTAAAAGACCAAGTCCATATTATGGCAAGAACAGCTCAAATAAACAAAGAGAAACGACAGTCCATCATTAATTTAAGTCAATCCCGAAAATTTCAAGAACTTTGAACGTTTCTTCAAGTGCAGTCGCAAAAACTATCAAGCACTATGATGAAACTGGCTCTCATAAGGACCGCCACAGGAAAGGAAGACACAGAATTACCTCTGCTGCAGAGGATAAGTTCATTAGAGTTAACTGCACCTCAGATTGCAGCCCAAATAAATACTTTACAGAGTTCAAGTAACAGACACATCTCAACATCAACTGTTCAGAGGAGACTGCGTGAATCAGGCCTTCATGGTCAAATTACTGCAAAGAAACCACTACTAAAGGACACCAATAAGAAGAAGAGACTTGCAGGCACACTTAACCAGGATGGCTACCACAGCATTCTGCAGTGATACACTATCCCATCTGGTTTGGTCTCAGTGGGACTATCACTTCTTTTTTTTAACAGGACAATGACCCAAAACACACCTCCAGGCTGTGTAAGGGCTATTTGACCAAGAAGGAGAGTGATGGAGTGTTGCATCAGATAACATCGCCTCCACAATCACCCGACCTCAACCCAGTTGAGATGGTTCGGAATGAGTATGACCACAGAGTAAAGGAAAAACAGCCAACAAGTGCTCAGCATATGTGGGAACTCCTTCAAGACTGTTGGAAAAGCATTCCTCATGAATCTGGTTTAGAGAATGCCAAGAGTGTGCAAAGCTATCATCAAGGCAAAGGGCGGCTACTTTGAAGAATCTGAAATATACAATATATAACACTTTTTTGGTTACTGCATGGTTCCATATGTGTTGATGTCTTCACTATTATTCTACAATGTAGAAAATAGTAAAAATAAAGAAAAACCCTTGAATGAGTAGGTATGTCCAAACTTTTTACTGGTAGTGTATATATTTCTTAATTCCATTCTTTAACTTTTACATATGTGTGTATTGTTGTGAATTGTTAGATACTATTGCACTGTTGGAGCTAGGAACACAACGCTAAACCCGCAATAACATCTGCTAAAAATGTGTACTTATGTGACCAATAATATTTGAGTTGGACAGTGGTGTCTCATGTGACTGTGTGACCATATTATCTGGTCATCTTTCCAAGGGCGTTGGCGTTCTGATGATGGCTTATCACATATCCCTTCCTTTGTAGCCTATTACTGTTACAATGTAGCTATAATCTCGATATGGGGTTGACAGTTATACATATACGATACATTAATACCAAAGATGACAACAGTAGTATATATCAATACTCCAAATAAAGAAATGGTCAACAGAGACATGTTTTTTCTATAATATATATATATATATACATATTATATATACACACACACACACACACTTTATTTACCTCTTTCCTTCTGCTCTCTGCCCCGGGTCTGGTGATCAGAGCGGTGTCACCGCAAACCACAGCGGCATCCTCCACGAACACACAGTCCGGGAGTGACTCATCGGCGGGGAGTTCTATCACCTGCAGCCCGAGTTTGTGCTTCAGAACCCCAACATATACCTCATGCTCCCGCTGAGCTTTCACCAGGTCCACGTCCAAAACGTTCATCCCCAGTGCCTCTTTAGCAAGGGAAGAGGGGATAGCTCGAACAACGGCGTGAGTGAAGTTACCAAAACCTGTCATCACACCAGCCATGTTCCGTTAGCTGTTGTTACCCTCAAATTGCTCAAACAAACAGCTCGAACCGTAGCCTATTCTAAACGTATGAGAGAGCGAATGCTGCCGGTTCTCTTTCTGTTGGTTAACCTTTGTTTGTTTGTTTTTCTTTCTTTTTTTTATGTACTGAACTGACAGCTCCACTCCGGTCAAATAGGCAACAAGCAAGCAAGCGGTCTGATGACGTGCACTAACAAATCATCACGTGTACCAATGTAGCAATTTCTAGTGAAGCGCACAGCAAAGCCCGACAAGTGACAGTGTGGCTCTTAAACAGCGCAAGCACAGACTCGCTGGCTGTTACTTTGTAACAACTTTCTATTACTTTGTAACAACGTTTTACCATAAAGGAACAAATGGGTTACAAAGTCACCACAGTGTCTAGACATAAAATAATGTAAATCAAGGTTAGTGTACAATCAGTAATCAAACCGTTAATAATATTTACAACCACCTGGGTTTTTCAGTCTTTTCATTCAAATACCAATTATTTATGTGTACATTCATAAACATAGTGTATTTTGAAAAGTTGAGAATGATGGTCGCTGTCATCTCTGGCTTATTGCAATACCTGCCAGTTTAGCAGATGCCAATGCCAACGCAAAACAAAAAGGAAAGAGGCTGCTCGGTGCTCTACTATTGACATCATTTTATTCCCCTGGTTGACAATAACCCATTCTCCCCTGACCCCAGCTCAGAACAAAGGGTGCTTCTTTGACACAGTCCAAGGACAAGGAGGTGCAGTGGCTATTCTGAGCCATTCACTTTCCTATACACCTGCCCAATTGTGTTCAGACTACAGTGGCCCCCAGCATATCAAAGTGTATGGCAATAATCGGAATAACAGATATTCAAAGTCAACAAAACACATATTTTAGAATAATTTCTAATGTCACCATACACCAGCATATTATCGTCGCAGTAGATGGCAATAACAGATTTCACATCACCACTGAAATATGAACAAAGCACACATTTCATTTCTCTAATGTTGGTTTTCTTAATGTAATAGTCATACAAGACCCATGGAAAGGAAAGGGAAAGGGGATACCTAGTCAGTTGTACAACTGAATGCATTCAACTGAAATGTGTCTTCCGCATCATGGGAAAGGAGAGTCAAGTGTTCTTCAGCTTCTTATGGCCATTGAATGAAGGAGTGTATTGTATTTATCCTGTGCTGTGCTCAGTGTGAAGACTAAGCAGGGAAGATATTCCTATTCCTATTCTCTGTGGTGCCATCTAAGGAAGCCTCTGGGCTCGGCTTTGAATGGAATGTTTCTCCAGACTTCCTAAAGCACATTCTTCCACACCCCTGGACCAAAGTTTGTATTTTCTTGTTCCAGATACACTCAATTATTCTGACTGGTCCAAACATTCCAGGAGTCCCACATTCCATTTTCCACTCCTGGATGGACTACCTGGTCTGTCAAAAAAAACCTCAGTCCTCCAAATTTTTTTCTCCATTCCACATTGTGTATGTCTGACTCTGTCTGGTACATTCTGCCCTAGAAAAATATCTCTCTCTCCCATGCTTAAGTGCTTGGGTTAGTCTGAAGGAAACCCCTCATAGGCACACCTGGTACATTCTGGGAATCTGTGTTTATCTTAAAGGGCACCTTTTCCCTATGGGCCCAGGTCAAAAGTTGTCTGGTATAAAGGGAATCAGGTACCATTTGGGACCCACCCTCTGAGATGTACCATGTAAATTTGTGAAAACAGAGACAACCCATACACCAGGTCTGCGGTTGATTTAAACCTCAATAACAATACTTTACTCTCTCTAGATCAATAAAAAGTCCTGCTAACACAGGGATAATATATAGTTTTGAGTGGCAAATAACACTAAGGTTCTGGCAAAGGCGCCAAGTCTTTCAACTGAATCTAATGTAAATGACCCATTGCTCTGACACAACAGTTGTACAGTAGCGCTGTGTTCAGCCTACCATTGTATAAATGGGGCGTAGGGGCAGTCGCCCACCTATAACTCTTGCCCCCTGTCTAAAATGGACAGCTTTTGGTGCAAGATGGCCTGACTGTTGTTTTGGAGTAACGTTATGCCCCGCCTGTAAAAAAAAAAAATAAGTGTGCAGGAGAATACTAAAATGGCTGAGATTTTCCACTCTATTATGGATTGGACTACAGTAGTGAGCTCTTCCACCATCCACCTACTTCAGATGCACTGACTGTCATTCCTTTGGCAGGCTAGGACACACAATAACAACACACTGACTTCATAACACACATCTGTTAGGGGTGTAGGTAAAACAAAGGACATACCAGGTCCAGGAATAGAAAGACCCAAGTATTATGGAATAGGGCTCTCTTGTGACTAAGCACAGTGTGTAAGATCACCCCATAACTCACTGAGCTTCCGTCCCAGAGTTCCATGAGCTGACATAGAGAGGAAGCTTCAACAACCACTGCATGTTATCCATTGTTTGAACAGGCTTACAATAAACAGCCAATCATATTTGGTCTTGTTCTGTTTTACACTAGTCTCTCTAGGAAAATAGACTGGGATCCAGTGATTCATAAGGGTGACGGGGAAGAGGGGGATGGAAAATATTTGCCATTACTACATGGATACATATTTCTAGCCCTGGTCGCCCTGGCGATGTTTCCTGAATGGGTAATTACAAGATTAATATCATTATGGGATGTTATTCAATGGTTCCATGGTGTACAGCACTGTTTCCTATAACATACACTGTGTCCTTGTCAGGGAAAGAGGAAAGAATCAGAACAATATGCTGGCAGAGCGGAACAATCATAATCAGAAAAGCATCTCATTGAGCTCATTGGGGCAAACTCACCACACAGAGACTTACTGATGAGGTCATAATGCGTATTGGAATGGCAGGATGGCATGGGAAACATTTGACATTAAGGGTCCATTTATGTTTTGGAAACAAGCATCATGATCACCATCACTTGGATGACATAAGTATTACTTGGGGCTAGATACAATACACACACACACACACACACACCAACAACCAAAATAAACTAAATCCATATGGGCACATGGCAGTGCCCCATTGGGAATCTGACACTTAAAACAAACAGACATTTGTTGATGCCAACTGTCAAGCTGTGACATAATGCCAGTGTCATTTCATGAGCTTTAAAGTTGTTTGTCTGGTTTAATCGATGAAGAATCACAAGCTTTCAGATTAATGACAAATTATATAGCCCTCAGCTACGTCAAAACGACTCACAACAGTCACAACAGCGAGGAAAATGTTGACAACCCAATGGGCACACACTGGTTGAATAAATGTTGTTTGCACTTCATTTCAATGGAATTACGTTCAACCAACGTGGAATAGACGTTGAATTGACATCTATGCCCAGTGGGAATGTCAAGCAAGTTAACCAAAGCATTACACCATCTAGTGTCTTAAACTGGAATTATGAAAATGTGGACAAATGAAATAAAAATAAAGCAAGCGCGCATCAAGATACAGAATATTAAATATCACTCGGTACCGAAATAATGATTGTCAAATTCCAACATCAAATGGAAAGGTTACAACGGATGACGGATCAATTAAGATACTTCAATATATTTGCACACTATGAACAAAGTGATAAAGCAATAGTGTATACAAAACATTTGAAAACAAACGGATTAGTAAAGGTAAAGTAAGACAAACTCACCGGAGGGAGATTTCTCCGTGGTCTTGACAACCATTCTCCGTTAGTTATTTGTTCAGCGCTCTCAAAGTATCTCGTCATGTAAGTCTAAGGTATAAAGTTACTCAAAAAATATTTCCGTTCTTGTGTTTATGGTTATTACAAATAGGGGATTGTCATATCGTCCTTCGGTTAACAGTCTATTAACATTATTTTGGCAGGGGAAAAAACGTTTTTCAAGCATTCTATAATCTTTGCTTTCTTGGTCAAATCCGGTTTGTAATGACTTCTAATCTCTGAATTTCTGAATTCGATAAAATGTAACTTATTTGAGACCCGAAGAATAGTAGGACTAGAAACTAGTTGGGTATTTTCTCCCCAAACTAACATCGTATGTGGAAAATTGGATCACTGTAAGATTATGTTTTCAAACGTGATGGGCAGATTGCGTGAAAAGTAAATTAACCCAAACAGGAATGCTAAAGAATTTCCTGTATGAAGAACTTTAAAAACTCTTTAAACTGTCAGGAATGCTTTGTGGTTGGCTAGAGAAGGAGAGAAATATGTTAATAATGTAGGCTTCTGCCATACCAAATATGGCAATATTGTTACGTCTGAAGTCTGGTTCGCATCTGGTATAGTTTAGTTCTACGGAATAAAGGGGAGAGCGGGCCAAAAATAGAAGCCATAAACTTTATTTCTACCACTCTCAGACGCGCAAAGAAACTCCGAATACCGGGACTTCTCTCTCCTAAACTGTGTACAGTTACAGTAGCCTTCATTTAGGAATAATGTAGCCTATTGATATATGGGCTATAATAAGACTTTTCCCTTACACAATGATTCTCATCATAAACGTATGAGGGGAAGCACTGACAGCATGACAATATATTTAATAGCCTTGGCAACTGTTGCACAAATGACCGCAAAAGAGGTTGTAAAATAATAACAAATATAACAAATCTATAACACGTAATAAAACACCTACATCAAAAGGAAGAAAAATTAATCAAAACGACAATGTAACATTATCATATTTTTTATAATTTTTTACAAATAATTATTATATTTGTATATAAGCCTATTACCCATAATGACAACAGCAGTCAAATGAATGGAAACAAACAGACCAAACTGCTTTTAAAAAAAGTTACATGTACCCTAACCCTACGGCCCATAACCTAAAAGCTGTGAGAAAACCAATAAAGAAAATAAAAAAGGAAGAAAGGAGGATAGTATCGAAGGGAAACAGCGAGGGGAAAATGTGTTCAGTTCTAGGGAAAATGTAATTTAAGAAAAAAAAGTTAGACAGGGTGGTGCTTAGCTTGGATGGAAAACGCGCCAAGAAACATTCCTGGCATAGTTTTGGAACAGTTCAGCAGTCAGCCAACAACGACGTCAGCTTTCACTACAGTATAAAGGACAGGAGGTACTTAGCTTCGGCAGACTGCAACTTGCAACCAGAGCTAGAGCAACTCCTAAGCCTCTAACTAAAGATACTAAAAAACAAACCAAACCGCTACAGACGAGACGACTGACTGCTTCACTTAGGATAAAAAGACACTTGCAAAGACTTAAAGCAATATATCGAAAAGGAATAGCAAAAGAAGACAAATCTTATTCTTGAATAGAACAAGAGAACAAGGCAAATATGTTCATTTGCTCAATCGTCGTGATGTTTATTGGAACCTTCAACGTGGTAAGTTATTTTTCTATAAAATATTTCAGTTTAAAGTTTCTTGTCTTTATAGTTTTAAATGATTAGATCGAATACTGAATTGATACTTTATTGTCTGGGAAATACAACATTGTAGAACACTGGTTTGTAAACCTATTGCCTCTTACTAAAACATTCCCGCACTGTTTGAATAACGAACTAAAGAAGCTATGTAAATAGAACCTAAAAATGTCACTTTTAAGATGTTGGTTACAAAGTATCTATCATTAACGTGCTTGATTATCCACGCAGGTTATTTCCTCCTCCTCCTGCCCCTCGGTATGCGAGTGCCCGATGGAGATTCCCAGGTGCGCACCTGGTGTGAGCCTCGTAGCGGATGGCTGCGGGTGCTGTAAGGTCTGCGCGAGACAACTCAATGAGGACTGCAGTCTGACCGAGCCTTGCGACCACACCAAAGGGCTGGAGTGCAACTTTGGGGCCAGCTTCGGAGCTATGCGTGGAATCTGCCGTGGTAGGTGTCTCATTAAAATCCTACTATGAAGTAAACTGATCTTAGGTCTGAATAATGTTAGTTTTAAAGTTTGTAACCTTGTTAAAGTAAAGGGTAGAGTTAAGATGAACTAGTGAGAGAAAAAGAGGACCATGTGATTTCAACTCTTAAGGAATGTAACTCAGTCTAAACTCAGAAGTACAAACATCCTGCTCTGGTAGAAATTGATCCCCCCCTCAGTGGCTCCTCTCCTTAGGCAGCCCTAGCCTAGAACCTTCTGAGGACTTTCTAGAGTTAAACCAAGCCTCCCTCAGCCAGCATCAGCCAGCATGTGATTTGTGATGTCTATAGCAGACGCTAGCCTTTTGAACAGAGGAATAACATCCATTTCCACTCTCTTCTCCTCAGCTAAGTCAGAGGGTAGACCCTGTGAGTACAACAGCAGGATTTACCAGAACGGAGAGAGCTTCCAGCCTAACTGCAAGCACCAGTGCACATGCATCGATGGGGCTGTGGGCTGCGTCCCCCTGTGCCCTCAGGAGCTCTCCCTGCCCAACCTGGGCTGTGCCAACCCAAGGCTGGTCAAGGTGGCAGGCCAGTGCTGCGAGGAGTGGGTGTGTGATGATGGCAAAGACACTGACATCATTGGCAAGCTGTTTGGCAAAGACAGCATGACTGACGAGTCAGAGAGTGACCTCACCAACAGGAATGAGCTCATCGCCATCGTCAAGGGAGGACTCAAGTCTCTACCTGGTAAGCAGCTTCTTTCTAGCAGCAGCCATTTTTTATTTCAACTTTCAACAATTACATTTTCCATTGCCTCAAATGTTCATACCGGAACAGTTTGTAATGTTTGTTTGATCTTTCTCCTTACAGCTTTCAGAGTCCAGCCTGAGAGCCACATGTTTGAGAGCCAGAAGTGTATTGTCCAGACCACTCCTTGGTCCCAGTGCTCCAAGACCTGTGGCACAGGCATCTCCACCAGAGTCACCAACAACAACAATGAGTGCAAGCTGGTCAAAGAGACTCGCATCTGTGAAGTGCGACCATGCACCCAGTCTCCTTACTCCAGTCTTAAGGTAAGCTCAAGCCACTAAGACTATACTATACTGAAACATGGCATACTATATATATATATATATTTTTAAATAACACTGCTCAGCCTGTTTATGGAACCTCTTGACTGACTGTTCCTCTCCCCTTGTTCCCCCTAACAGAAGGGAAAGAAGTGCAGCAGAACCAAGAAGTCTAACCAAGCTCAGAAGTTCACCTATGCCGGCTGCTCCAGCCTGAAGAAGTACAGATCCAAGTACTGTGGATCCTGTGTGGACGGCCGCTGCTGCAGCCCCCAGCAGACCCGCACCATCCGGATCAAGTTCCGCTGCGAGGATGGAGAGACCTTCAACAAGAATGTCATGATGATCGAGTCCTGCAAGTGCACCTTCAACTGTCCTCATTCCAACGAAGCCTCCTATCCCTTCTACAGACTCTTCAACGACATCCACAAGTTCAGAGACTAAATCAAATCTGATTGGACTGAGAACCGACCACTGAGAGATCCCAAAACAACAACATTGACAGACCAATGGCAGTTCATCTAAACGCAAGGGTCCAACTTAACCGGCCAATGAACTATCAACTTCCTGTTGTAACTAGATTCCCAAGGAATTATGGGCTTACATCATGAGGACTTTATGAAGTGCACTGTCTGCTGTGACTGAATCAGCATTCTCAATTAAGATTCGCTTCATACTACTGGAGCATCATAGTAGCTTCGTTATGGAGCAAAATGTAAATTAACATGTGTAAATGACAACGTTAGTATGTTTAAATCAATTCGCTGTCTATATTTTCGACCGATACATACCAACCAGGCATGACCCCAAAAAACGTTTGACTTGTGTGTATATAGATGTTGTATGGATATGCACATACATAACTTAATTTAGTATTTCATGATCCTGTAACCGAAGGAACCAAGACACCATGTTAATGTGGTTTCATTCCTTCCTGACATGGGCATATATGTTCATGTTTTGTGGCAGCTATCGAACTTCCCAACGCTATCAAGAAAGACAAAGTGAAACGTCAAATAAATGAATTCATGTTTTTATTATTATTAATATTATTTATCAAAAAAATGTAGCTACTTTATTTGGATATTATGTGTCTTACTGGAATAAATTGTAAAAATGATTTAATTTTATATGTTAAAAAATAAAACATATTTATTTATGAAATGTAAACACCATCTTTGTTTCCTTTTTTGATCAAACTGAAGATGGGTGACCAACAACTATCAGGTTACTGAGCTGAACATCTTCATTAGGATTAGTAAACAACAGTACTTAAAGTACATACATGTAGGATCATATAGTTCAGAGAGAGGGAAGTCACAAGTGGTAGAACTCCATTAGTGATACCATGGACATTCTCACTATAATGACTCCAACAGAGCGATCGTTCTGGGCTGATCTGTTCTTATATAACAGAGTTTTGCAGACCGTTTCCGGGTTTTGTGAATTGGAATGTCATTGTAGAGCTCTGTAAGCCAAGGTAGCTTGCATTCACCAGATCAGGCTAAGTCACGCACTTGACTAATTCGAACAGAAAAAGTAAATCCAAGCATAGCAATGAGCACGGAGCTATGCCAAGAATCTTAAGTGCCAGTAGTACCAATGAGCTTTGATTAGAAGTAGCAATGCAAAGGAGACTATGTGACTATGAATGTATTTTACACATAGTATACTATACAATAAAGAATGTAACCTCTTAGAATACACTCTTAATCTTATTGGGAATAACACTAAATATATACCTCATTTGTAGTGGTTGGATAGAAACTTTGGCTCTCCGCACTAGGCTAGCTGCAAGGGGTTGCTAACATTCTGTAAATATTCTGATAAAGCCAGGTGGGATAAAGCTTCCCAGCCTTAGGAAAGCAGACATCAGGTTGCAACCTGTGGAGGCTAATATTAGCAGGTGTAGGACAGGTAGCAGTAGAATCCTCAAAGTAGTCTCTCTTCTGCAGCTGCTGAGAGGGTGGATGTTTGCAGATGTCACCAAATACCTATGGTTTGAATCGGGGTAAGCAGACCAGTGCTTAGGGGCAACTTCTCAGGTCGTAAGAACACACATAAACACATGCGCTAGCGCACACACATACAGACACACACAGAGCTAAGGGTTTGATCCAGGTAGAAGGAAGGGAACGGCTCAGGAATGCAGCGGAGGATCAGAAAGCAGACAGACATCCTGATGGGTGGCAGATGTTGGAAAATATTTTGGATTCAGAGGAGTAACATGTTCACTTAAAGTCAGGCAGGCAGTCCTAAAAATAAACAAACACCAAGTGCCCGCTCAAACCCACAGAAAGTGCATCATATCAATACAGGGCACAGAAAACCCATCTAACCAAAACCGCCATGGCAGGGTACCTATGCAGAACTTTACTTTCCAGCAAGGCTGGCGGAAAGTGCTTTTTAATAGTGTGTATTTAATAGGAGGTAGAGCAGAGCGGGTGCAGGGCACATCCCCCTTGGTTATGGTTAGGCTGCATACCGAACACACTGTGCCTGCTGCTGAATGTTTTACATAAATATCTGCTTTACACAAGGCCGCTTGAGGTTTACCTTATTTAAAGGATGTGTTTGGCCATTTATCCCAGTCTGATTTACAGTCAAAACACTTTTTATAAAAAGTCTGTTTTTGTTTTTTTGCTCCTTCGCCCCTATTTTTTTCCCCTCCTTCTGAATTTAAGATAATATCATTTCAATCCCTGTTTTGTTTGGAAAGAGCACAACAACCACACTGTTGTCGTATGCTTGTTAACACAATGCAACTCAGATGGTTGTTAAGTAATGACACCAGAATACTGCGTGAGCTTTATCGAAACACTGTGTCAAGAAACTGGGCCCAGAGAATACATTGTTGTGAGAGAAGGGAATGAAAAGGTGACCGAAAGAGCACAAAAAAAACCATCTTAAATCCTCCTACACCGAGACACGCAAACCCCACACCACATCACATGTCAGGCACTCTTGAAATTACATCCATCACCAACTACCTCACCCCCTGAACACAAAGTGTATTTATATGACAAAGACATTAACATGAAGGCTTCATTAGGCACTATGTACTGTGGTGCGGCCCTAGAAGCTAACGGGGGATGGAGAGAGAGAGGGAAGCTTGGCCATCACAGTATTACAGCATTCTGGAAGCTGCGAGGCACTGATGTCATCTCTTTTACGGCCCCCTTGTCTATAACCTCAGGTTAATTTCCACCGTTATTGGGAACCCAAGGGCGAGAGGCACAGAGAGTTTTAAAAAGCCATTTAGAGAAGACCAAACTGAGAAAAAGACCCACTTCCTCTAGAACAGGGCCATCTAGTGGTCTGTAGCAGTATAGCCGGAACATAACCAGCATGCTGTGTGCACCGGTCCGAGTCTGAGATTTTACTGGCAACAATAATGGGCATGTCTGACATTGAGAGAGACGGTGTACCAGTAATGCCTGACTGCATCAAGGCAGTGAGTGTGTTACACAAAATCCTAACACGTTGCCAGGTTTATTAGCAATATAAATGCCACTTTCTCTCTGCCACAGGAGCTTGATAATGCTCCCTGCATACGTTCTCACATCAGTTGGAGAGGCACCGGGGCCTCATTTATAATCGTTGCGTAACTTTCATGCAAAATATCTGGTGCGTCACTTCTGAAAAGAATATGTAGGTCCTACGTCTAAAAACAATGAGATCAATAAACTTGGCCCACGCTGTACATACGCATGTTTCCTGTTATAAACAGTGTGCAAATTACAGAGGGCCGGGGGGCCCCTGATACATGTGGTGCTGATGAGCTCAGGACAGACACAGCTATATTTGCGTCCTGTATTTCAGCACCTTTTCAGTTGTCCCGACATTTCTTAAAAAAAAAAAAGTTTAAAAAAGTACATTTGTCAACGAGACACATCAATTAATTCAGGCTACAAGAGGGTTGCCCTAATGACAATCACCAAATGTCTTTAGACTGTTTGGTGTTTTGTAGCAGGTGTCTCTTCCCGTCGTCAAATGGTGGCCTGGCAGGTACACAGTAAACTGTGTGGATGCTGGAATTATTTTGGCGTGGATGAATGTGTGCAGGTAGCTTACTCTTTTAAGTGATTTGTTCATGCCACATCAAATAGGTAATGCATGTTTACTGTTAAAATGTACTATTAGGCCCATCATTTTTGGGGGGTCAAAAATGTGCGAGTATTTACAAACATTCATCTTTTATGGTGACAATAACGCACATACATTTCAAATCAAATCAAATTGTATTTGTCACATGCTTCGTAAACAGGTGTAGACCAAGAGTGCTTACTGATGGGCCCTTCCCAACGATGCAGAGAGAAACATTTAAATAAATAATAGAAAGATAATAACACAAGGATTAAATACACAATGAGTAACGATAAATTGGCTATACACACAGGGTACCAGTACCAAGTCGATGTGCAGGGGTACGAAGTAATTGAGCTAGATAAGTACAGTATATATACATTGCCTTCGGGAAGGATTCAGACCCCTTGACTTAAGGTTAAAGCCTTATTCTAAAATTGATTAAATGTTTTTTTTTCACCTCTTAAATCTACACAAAATATCTCATAATGACAAACGCAAAAACTGTTTTTTAGACATTTTAGCTAATTTATGAAATAGAAAAACCGAAATATCACATTTACATACAGTTGAAGTCGGAAGTTTACATACACCTTAGCCAAGTCCATTTAAACTCAGTTTTTCACAGTTCCTGACATTTAATCCTAGTAAAAAGTCCCTGTCTTAGGTCAGTTAGGATCACCACTTTATCTTAACTATATCTTAACCTCTCTTTCGTGTCGTCTGAGATTCCCATAGATTGGAAAGCAGCTGCTGTCATCCCCCTCTTCAAAGGAGGGGAGACTCTAAACCCAAATTGCTATAGACCTATATCCATCCTACCCTGCCTTTCTAAGGTCTTCGAAAGCCAAGTCAACAAACAGATTACCGACCATTTCGAATCCCACCGCACCTTCTCCGCTATGCAATCTGGTTTCAGAGCTGGTCATGGGTGCACCTCAGCCATACTCAAGGTCCTAAACGATGTTGTAACCGCCATCGATAAGAAACAATACTGTGCTGCCGTATTCATTGACCTGGCCAAAGCTTTCGACTCTGTCAATCACCACATCCTCATCGGCAGACTCAATAGCCTTGGTTTCTCAAATGATTGCCTCGCCTGGTTCACCAACTACTTCTCTGATAGAGTTCAGTGTGTCAAATCGGAGGGCCTGTTGTCCGGACCTCTGGCAGTCTCTATGGTGGTGCCACAGGGTTCAATTCTTGGGCCAACTCTTTTCCCTGTATACATCAATGATGTCACTCTTGCTGCTGGTGAGTCTCTGATCCACCTCTACGCAGACAACACCATTCTGTATACTTCTAGCCCTTCTTTGGACACTGTGTTAACAACCCTCCAGACAAGCTTCAATGCCATACAACTCTCCTTCCGTGGCCTCCAACTGCTCCTAAATACAAGTAAAACTAAATTCATGCTCTTCAACCGATTGCTGCCTGTACCTGCCCGCCTGTCCAGCATCACTGCTCTGGACGGTTCTGACTTAGAATATGTGGACAACTACAAATACCTAGGTGTCTGGTTAGACTGTAAACTCTCCTTCCAGACTCACATTAAACATCTCCAATCCAAAGTTAAATCTAGAATTCGCTTCCTATTTCGCAACAAAGCATCCTTCACTCATGCTGCCAAACATACCCTCGTAAAACTGACCATCCAACTGATCCTAGACTTCGGCGATGTCATTTACAAAATAGCCTCCAATACCCTACTCAACAAACTGGATGCAGTCTATCACAGTGCCATCCGTTTTGTCACCAAAGCCCCATATACAACAAACCACTGCGACCTGTACGCTCTTGTTGGCTGGCCTTTGCTTCATAATCGTCGACAAACCCACTGGCTCCAGGTCATCTACAAGTCTTTGCAAGGTAAAGTCCCCCCTTATCGCCACTCACTGGTCACCATAGCAGCACCCACCTGTAGCACGCACTCCAGCAGGTATATCTCTCTGGTCACCCCCAAAGCCAATTCCTCCTTTGGTCGTCTCTCCTTCCAGTTCTCTGCTGCCAATGACTGGAACGAACTACAAAAATCTCTGAAACTAGAAACACTTATCTCCCTCACTAGCTTTAAGCACCAGCTGTCAGAGCAGCTCTTAGATCACTGCACCTGTACATAGCCCATCTATAATTTAGCCCAAACAACTACCTCTTCCCCTACTGTATTTATTTATTTTATTTATTTTGCTCCTTTGCACCCTATTATTTATTTCTACTATGCACTTTCTTCTACTACAAATCTACCATTCCAGTGTTTTACTTGCTATATTGTATTTACTTTGCCACCATGGCCTTTTTTGCCTTTACCTCCCTTATCTCACCTCATTTGCTCACATTGTGTATAGACTTATTTTTCTTCTGTATTATTGACTGTATGTTTGTTTTACTCCATGTGTAACTCTGTGTTGTTGTATGTTGTCGAACTGCTTTGCTTTATCTTGGCCAGGTCGCAATTGTAAATGAGAACTTGTTCTCAACTTGCCTACCTGGTTAAATAAAGGTGTGAAAAAAAAATCTTAAGAATGTGAAATGTCAGAATAATAGTAGAGAGAATTATTTATTTCAGCTTTTATTTCTTTCTTCACATTCCCAGTGGGTCAGAAGTTTACATACACTCAATTACTATTTGGTAGCATTGCCTTTAAATTGTTTAACTTGGGTCAAATGTTTCAGGTAGCCTTCCACAAGCTTCCCACATTAATTTGGGTGAATTTTAGCCCATTCCTCCTGACAAAGCTGGTGTAACTGAGTCAGGTTAGTAGGCCTCCTTGCTCGCACACGCTTTTTCAGTTCTGCCCACAAATTTTCTAGAGGGCTAGGGTCAGGGCTTTGTGATGGCCACTCCAATACCTTGACTTTGTTGTCCTTAAGCCATTTTGTCACAACTTTGGAAGTATGCTTGGGGTCATTACCCATTGGGAAGACCCATTTGCAACCAAGCTTTAACTTCCTGACTGACTGTCTTGAGATGTTGATTCAATACATCCACATAATTTTCATCCCTCATGATGCCATCTATTTTGTGAAGTGCACCAGTCCCTCCCGCAGCAAAGCACCACCACAACATGATGCTGCCACCCCTGTGCTTCACGGTTGGGATGGTGTTCTTCGGCTTGCAAGCATTCCCCTTTTTCCTCCAAACATAATGATGGTCATTATGGCCAAACAGTTATATTTTTATTTCACCAGACCAGAGGACATTTCTCCAAAAAGTATGATCTTTGTCCCCATGTGCAGTTGCAAACCGTAGTCTGGCTTTTTTATGGCGGTTTTGGAGCATTGGCTTCCTCCTTACTCAGCGGCCTTTCAGGTTATGTCGATATAGGACTCGTTTTAATGTGGATATAGATACGTTTGTACCTGTTTCCTCCAGCACCTTCACAAGGTCCTTTGCTGTTGTTCTGGGATTGATTTGCACTTTTCGAGCCAAAGTACGTTCATTTCTAGGAGACAGAATGCGTCTCCTTCCTGAGCGGTATGACGGCTGCATGGTCCCATGATGTTTATACTTGCGTACTATTGTTTGTACAGATGAACGTGGTACCTTCAGGCATTTGGAAATTGCTCCCAAGGATGACTAGACTTGTGGAGCTCTACAATTTTTATTCTGATGTCTTGGCTGATTTCTTTTGATTTTCCCATGATTTCAAGCAAAGAGGCACTGAGTTTGAAGGTAGGCCTTGAAATACATCCACAGGTACACCTCCAATGGACTCAAATGACGTCAATTAGCCTATCAGAAGCTTCTAAAGCCATGACATCATTTTCTGGAATTTTCCAAGCTGTTTAAAGGCACAGTGAACTTAGTGTATGTAAACTTCTGACCCACTGGAATTGCGATACAATGAATTATTAGTGAAATAATTTGTCTGTAAACAATTGCTGGAAAAATTACTTGTGTCATGCACAAAGTAGACGTCCTAACCGACTTGCCAAAACTATAGTTTGTTAACAAGAAATTTGTGTGGTTGAAAAACAAGCTTTAATGACTCCAACCTAAGTATACCTAAACTTTCGACTTCAACTGTATAATAAGCAGTAGTAGCAGTGTATGTGATTAGTCAAAAGAGTTAGTGCAAAGGGGGGTCAATTCAGGCAGTCTAGTAAGCTATTTTATGAACTATTTAGCAGTCTTATGACTTGGGGGTAGAAGCTCTTCAGGGTTCTGTTGGTTCCAGACTTAGTGCATTCGTAATTTGGAACTATTGTAATTAGGCTACGGCATTTTCTAAGAGAAAGAGCGATGGCAAATTCGATCACATTTCTGTAGAGGTGTGGGCAGAATGTTTTGATATTTTGCAGTGACTTTTTCAAACTAAACATGCAATTCAAAAGTAGGCTAAATGCTACAGCCCACACTTCAATGCAAAATATGAATTGTTGTCAGGTGTGTGCGTACTGGTAGCGAAGTCAGGTGCAGGAGAGCAGAGATTGTGAACAGGCGCACACTTTATTGAGGCAGAAGTGCAAAACGCGCAAAACAGTCACAAGAATTATGTTTAACAATAAACATCTTTGTGAAATACCACGGAAAAAACAAACCAGTCTGGCGCGTCGACAATAAACACGTAACACAAACAATCTTTCACAAAGACATGATGGGGAACAGAGGAATAAATACACGTAGATTGATTGAGGAATGAAAACCAGGTGTGCAGGGAACAAGACAAAACAAATGGATACATGAAAAATGAAGCGGCGATGGCTAGAAAGCCGGTGACTTCGACTGCTGAACGCCGCCCGAACAAGGAGAGGAGCTGACTTCGGCGGAAGTCGTGACAATAGTTGTTCAATAATTTGTTGATCAGTAGAGAATTGTGTTTCTATATCCTGCCTCGGTATAAGATCTGATATTAAATAGGCTGTGATGCCTAGATAATGCTAGATAATCCTTTCTACTGCAGTTTTTTGAAAGATATAACGTTAGCCATGGAGAACTGCAAATATATTGCTACTGCTCTCAATAACATTGCTGCCCTAAATTTATCAGGCGCTATTGACAAAGGACAAAGAGATACAACTTCAATTAGCGCTGACGTGTGAAGCGAGAGGTGTTGAAGCCTTTGAGCCAAACAAATGGCAGGCTACCCCACCCAGATCCAGAGGCCTTGATGCCCCCTCCAGCTGTTCAGCCCATCCACTAGCATTTTCTACAAGAAATCTGCCTCCAGAAATAAAAGGGTTTGACACCTACTCCAATTGCCTGCTGCACTGCTGCTTGGATTCCACCTGGCGATCTGTTCACCATCTGCCCTGGTTGTGTACCCCATTGTAAGTTCAGAGTGACTCTGAACTTACAATGGCTAGCCCCACGTCATTATATATATAAAAAATGTATTGTGCATTTAGCTATTTTGTTATTTGCCTCATGACTCCTGCACGCTTTGTTGACTACGAACTTTCTTTATCCAACCGTGGGACAGACTGTTTGTTCCTACACTCGGAACTCTCTATTGGTTACAGACTTTTGGCCTCCCATTCTAACCAAACTCTCACCTGCTTTGTATTCATGTTACCTGATGAAATTGCTGAACAATATGATCTGTTGCCATCTGATGCACATTCAGATGTCATAAATCAGCACTGCAGAGCTCTTCCTGTCCTATGCCGTGCCTTGATTGTATTACTGTTGATGATATCTGTGCATGTACACCCTGGCCCATCTACTGTTGCTAGCCCCAATTCTGACTTGTGCTTTGATATCTGGTTCCCTGATTTCTGCTCCCGTGTGGCTCAGTTGGTAGAGCATGGTGTTTGCAACGCCAGGGTTGTGGGTTCAATTCCCACGGGGGACCAGTATGGAGAAAAAGTTTATGAAATGTATGTATTCACTACTGTAAGTCGCTCTGGATAAGAGCGTCTGCTAAATGACTAAAATGTAAATGTAAAATGTAAAAGCCTGGGTTTACTGCACATTAACACTAGAAGCTTATTACCTAAAATGGATCAATTGAAAGTGTAGGTTCACAGCTCCAATCCAGATGTGTTGGTCGTTACTGAGATGTGGTTAAGAAAGAGTATTTTGAATACTGATGTTAACCTTTTTGGTTATAACCTTTTTCGGCAAAGACAGATCTTCCAAAGGTGGGGGAGTGGCAATCTTTACCAAGGATCACCTTCAGTGCTCGGTTGTCTCCACCAAATCTGTCCTCAAACAATTTGATTTGCTGGTTTTAGGTATTAAACTTTCAAACAGCTCTTTGTTGACTGTTGCTGGGTGCTATCATCCTCCATCAGCACCGGCCTGTACCCTACCTGCCTTAAACTCTCTCCTGGCCCCTTACACCAAGTCTGAATTTGTCCTGCTGGGTGACCTAAACTGGGACATGCTTGAACCACCTGACCAAGTCCTAAAGCAATGGGACTCCCTAAATCTTTCTCAGATTATTACCAATCCCACAAGGTATGACTCCAAACACCCAGAAAAGGCTACTCTTCTTGATGTTATCCTCACAAATAATCCTGATAGGTATCAGTCTGGTGTTTTCTGTAAAGACCTTCTTGATCATTGTTTTACAGCCTGTCTTTGTAATGGCTGCTCAGTGAAACGACCTGTCCTGATTTGTCATAGACTCTTGCTAAAAAACTTTTATGAGTAAGCCTTGCTTCATGAACTGGCCTCAGTAAAATGGCATAGAATCAGCTTGATCCCCTCTGTCGAAGATGCTTGGACCTGCTTTTTTTTATATTTTCAGTGGTATTGTTAACAAACACGCTCCCATAAAGAAAATGAGAATTAAAAACAGGTTCAACCCCTGGTTCGACCGTGATCTTACAGAGTTACTCCACCTCAAGAATTGCATTTGGCGAAAGGCTCGGCACACGCATACTCAGGCTGACAGGCTTTTGTTCAGGCAAATGATAAATAAGTGCACTCAGGCTATCCGGAAGGCCAAAGTTAGTTACTTTAAGTAGCAGTTCTCTCTCTGTGGGTATAACCCCAAGAAGTTCTGGAAAACAGTTAAAGACCTGGAGAATAAACCCTCCTCCTCACAGCTGCCTATGTCCCTTAAAGTTGATGATGTGGTTGTTACTGAAAAGAAGCACATGGCTGAGCTCTTTAATCACCACTTAATTAAGTCAGGGTTCCTATTTGACTCAGCCATGCCTCCTTGCCCGTCCAATATTTTCTCATCTCCTACCCCTTCTAATGCATCTATCCCCAATGCTTTCCCCTCTTTTTCCCCTGCTCCGCTACAAAGTTTCTCCCTCCAGGCAGTCACTGAGTCCGAGGTGCTAAAGGAGCTCCTGAAACTTGACCCCCAAAAAACATCTGGATCAGATGGTTTAGACCCTTTCTCTTTGGGCTAGACGTGACTCTAGTGACCCACCTTGACAACATTCGGTGAAATTGCAGAGCGCCAAATTCAAATTACAGAAATCGTAATGTTAATCATTCATGAAAATACAAGAGTCATACATCATTTAAAAGCTTAACTTCTTGTTAATCCAGCCGCTTTGTCAGATTTCATAAAGGCTTTACGGCGAAAGCACACCATGCGATTATCTGAGGACAGCGCCCCGCACACAAAAGCATTACATACATTTTCCAACCAAGCAGATGCGTCACGAAAGTCAGAAATAGCGATAAAAGAAATCACTTACCTTTGAAGATCTTCATCTGGTTGCAATCACAAGGGTCCCAGCTACATAACAAATGGTCCTTTTGTTCGATAAAGTCGTTCTTTATATCCCAAAAAAGTAAGTTTCAAAGGCGCGCTTGATTCAGTAATCCACCGGTTTCCCTCGTTCAAAATGCATACAAAATGAATCCCGTAAGTTACCTATGAACTTCTTCTAAACAAGTCAAACAACGTTCCTAATCAATCCTCTGGTATTATGTAAATAAACAATCAAATTTAAGACGGAGAATACCGGAGACCATTAGCAGAGATAAATAACGAAGTACGCTCACTCACCGGAATGCGCTACAAACACTACAGCCAAAATGGGAGCCACTTAGAAAAACTGCAAATTCTAGCTCATTTTTCAAAAAACAAGCCTGAAACTCTTTCTAAAGACTGTTAACATCTAGTGGAAGCCCTAGGAACTGCAATCTGGGAGGTCTTCCTTTTATATTCCCATTCCCAGCCATCATAATCAATGGTGAGCTGGAAAAAAAATTCTGGATGGATTGTCATCGGGTTTTCGCCTGCCATATCAGTTCTGTTATACTCACAGACATTATTTTAACGGTGTTGAAAACTTTAGAGTGTTTTCTATCCAATACTACCAATTATATGCATATCCTAGCTTCTGGGCCTGAGTAACAGGCAGTTTACTTTGGGCACCTCATTCATCTAAACTTCCGAATACTGCCCCCTAGCCCGAAGAAGTTTTAAGGTTGCTGCCCCTATTATCGCCAAGTCTATCTCTGACCTTTTTAACCTGTCTCTCCTTTCTGGGGAGGTTCCCACTGCTTGGAAGGCAGCCACAGTCCGTCCTTTATTTAAAGGGGGAGATCAAGCTGATCCTAATTGTTATAGGCCTATTTATATTTTGACCTGTTTATCAAAAGTATTGGAAAAACTTGACAATGATCAACTGACTGGCTTTCTTGATGTCTATAGTATTCTCTCTGGTATGCATTCTGGTTTCCGCTCAGGTTATGGATGTGTCACTGCAACCTTAAAGGTCCTGAATGATGTCTCCATTGCCCTTGATTCTAAGCAATGTTGTGCTGCTATTTTTATTGACTTGGCCAAAGCTTTTGATACGGTAGACCATTCTATTCTTGTGGGCCGGCAAAGGAGTATTAGTGTCTCTGAGGGGTCTTTGGCCTGGTTTGCTGTGATGTGGGGGTGGAGTGGTGCTGTAGCATGTGGTTGTTCATCATGATGATGATGAGCTTTTCATTGGCCGTTATGGAGGTGGAATATACTGGACACAGTTTTTGGTTGGAGTCACCATGTGTTGCGATATTGTTCTAGTTGTTCCGTATCCTCATTTAGGGTCTGCTCCAGGATGTTGAAGTTGGGAGCTTGCATTGTCAGGCAAATCCCATCAGCGTATATTCATTTTCGGGAGGCGGTTTCTGGGAGGCCATTTGTGTAGAGGTTGAACAGAGTGGGGGCCAGCACTGAGCCTTGGGGAAGACCGTTGGTCTGTCTCTTCCATGTTCTCTTTGCCTCACCGAGGTGGACTAGTCTGACACATCTTTTGGTCAGTAGTGTGGTGATGATTTTGGTTGACCAATGGGAGAGGGACTGTGGGGTGGGGTGCTGGTGTGGCCCTTCATGTGTGGTGTGCTGTGGCCCTTCAGCAATATGAACCCCATCATGGCCAGAAAAAGTGAGTAATTTATTCTGTAATGGTTATGAAAATCAAATAATTAGGAAATAGATTCTTATGTCTGATTATTTTAGATTTCAAAAATAATAGATTTTCGCTCTTCTCACTAACAGCAAATGGCTGCATCTTGTTATTATGTTTTTATGAATGAAGGTGTCATCATATCCCCCATTTGCAAAAAAAAAAACGCATTTACTTTCCTGCTTGCAATACAATACTTCAACCACTAGAAAATGTGCGTACGCGTGGTCTAAAGTTTGTGTGGAGTAGAAGATATTCTCGCACCAAGTTCAGTTTTTATAAATGCTAACTTTTTCCGGGAAAACTGACGCACGCATGTTTTGGCGTATATTTTGCATGTACACAACGTTTATGAAGCCCTGGGGCCATTTAATGAGAGCTATGAAATAAAACAGAAAGAGAGAGTAATGGAGGGAGGAGGGAAAGAAAGGGGGAGAGAGGAAAATAAATAGTAGAGAGAAAATACAAGAGAGAGAGGCTTCAGCCAATATGAGCTGCTGTAATGTCTCTGGGCCGGTTTTCCCAAAAGCATCTTAAGGCTAAGTTCATCGTTAGAACCATTGAGCTTAATGATGGGAAACCGGGCCCAGGTGTGTAGACGCCGGATCAGATGGAGACAGACTAAACTGAGTTAGATAAGATCTCTCTTTTATAGAAGGAGCTCTTTGTAGCATTATGCCCCATTTGTGAATAAAGAGAATTAAGCAAGTAAAGTGTTATGTAATGTCGGGGGAACGCACAATTGAGACTTCCAGGGTGCATACATACAAGATGCTTCACACTGGTCTACAGTGTTATTAAGTTATTATTATATTGATAACACAATACTTGACTCACGCTGGCCCGTAAAAAAAACATACTGTACATCACTGGGCCGATGTGGACATTATAGAAGGATATTTAATGAAATATTCATCAGGTCATCTCAACTTAAAACATAACTGCCAAATCAAATCAACTATTATTGGTCACATACACATGGTTAGCAGATGTTATTGCGAGTGAAGCGAAATGCTTATGCTTCAAGATCCAACAGTGCAGCAGTATCTAACAGGTAATATCTAACGAATTCCACAACAAAACCTAATACACACAATCTAGTAAGGGAATGGGATGAGAATATATAAGTATAAAATATATGGATGAGCAGTGACAGAGCGGCTAAGATGCAATAGATAGTAAAGAATAGATAGTGGAGGATACAGTATATACATATGAGATGAGTAATGTGAGATATGTAACTATTCTTAAAGTGGCATTATTAATGTGACCAGCGTTCCATTTATTAAAGTGGCCAATGATATCAAGTCTGTAGGTAGGCAGCCACCTCTCTGTGCTAGTGGTGGCTGTTTAACAATCTGATGACCTTGAGATAGAAGCTGTTTTTCAATCTCTCTGTCCCAGCTTTGATGCACCTGTACTGACCTCGCCTTCTGGATGGAAGCGGGCTGAACAGGTAGTGGCTCAGGTGGTTGTTGTCCTTGATGATCTTTTTTGCCTTCCTGTGACATCGTTGTGATGCGTTGTGCAGACTGCAACACCCTCTGGAGAGCCCTGCGGGTGTGGGCGGTACAGTTAACGTACCAGGCGGTGACAAGCCACATTTTTTCTGCCTCCTGAGGTTGAAGAGACGCTGTAGAGCCTTCTTCGCCACACTGTCTGTGTGCGTGGACCATTTCAGTTTGGTGGTGATATGTACACCAAGGAAATTAAAACTTTCCACCTTCTCCACTGCTGTCCCGTCAATGTGGGTAGGGGGGGGGTGCTCCCTTTGCTGTTTCCTGAAGTCCACGATCATCTCTTTTGTTTTGCTGACATTGAGTGAAAGGTAATTTTCCTGATACCGCACTCTGAGGGCCCTCACCTCCTCCATGTAGTCTCTTGTTGTTGCTGGGAATAAAGCCTACCACTGTAGTGTTGTCTGCAAACTTGATGATTGAGTTGGAGGCGTGCATGGCCACGCAGTCGTGAGTGAACAGGGATTACAGGAGAGGGCTGAGAACGCGCCCTTGTTGGGCCCCGGTGTTGAGGATCAGCGGAGTGCAGATGTTGTTTCCCGCCTTCACCACCTGGGGGCGGCCCATCAGGAAGTCCAGTACACAGTTGCACAGGGCGGGGTCGAGACCCAGGGTCTCAAGCTTAATGATGAGTTTTGGAGGGTATTATGTTGTTGAATGCTGAGCTGTAGTCAATGAACAGCATTCTTACATAGGTATTCCTCTTGTCCAGATGGGATAGGGCAGTGTGCAGTGTGAAGGCGATTGCATCGTCTGTGGACCTATTGGGGTGGTAAGCAAATTGGAGTGGGTGTGGTGGAGGTGATATGATCCTTGACTAGTCTCTCAAAGCACTTCATGATGACAGAAGTGAGTGCTACGGGGCGATAGTCATTTAGTTCATTTACCAAACATGTTAATGAGAGGAAGCCCACTGGCGGGCAGTGGGAGAAGATGGAATGAGATGGATTTTGGCCGACATTCTGCACATTCTCTCATCGATGAAACATTTGTAGTAACCAAATGTAACCAAATGATCAGATAGAACAATGAGACAGATATTTCACTGGATGTATAAATGTGAAGCATCCGAAGCATCCACTTGGCATTTCCACTCACTACCAAAAATGTTAATGAGAGGAAGCCCACTGGCGGGCAGTGGGAGAAGATGGAACGAGATGGATTTTGGCCGACATTCTGCAGATTTGCTCATCGATGAAACATTTGATCTCAATACCGTAGCTTTCCTGGGAACAGGAACAATGGTGGCCATCTTGAAGCATGTGGGGACAGCAGACTGGGATATGGATTGATTGAATATGTCCGTAAACACACCAGCCAGCTGGTCTGCGCATGCGCTGAGGACTCGGCTAGGGATGCCGTCTGCCATAACATTTGATGTGTTGTGCATTACACGATGATGCGAACTGTCTGGGAATTTCAATGTAATCGTCATGCCAAAAAATGTGCTTAATCTAGAAGTAGTAACCAAATGATCAGTCCTGTCATACGCAGGCTAGGGCCACAGATAGAACAATGAGACAGATATTTCACTGGATGCAAAAATGTGAAGCACCCGCTTGGCATTTCCACTCACTAACAAACATGGCAGTGAGAGGAAGCTCGCCGGCGGGCAATGGGAGAAGATGGAACGAGATGGATTTTGGCCGACGTTCTGCACATTTTCTCATCGATGAAACATTTAATCTCAATACAGTTTTCTGTTCCCAAAACTAGAATCTGTTATGAACAGAATGGACTAAGGTTTGTACACTTTACCCTTTGCAAACGTTTAAAAAAATAGTGTTGTTTAGAAGGAGAGCAAAGGCAAATTTAGATATTGGACACGCACACTTTACAGAGTAGGCGTTCCCTAACGGAAATGTGCAGATCATGCTAGAACGCGCCAATAGGATCTCGCTAGCTCGTGCTTGGCTCTGCCCCCCTCCTTGCGTGTTCTTCACACTAAGCCTCATTTGTTCCCATTGGAAACGACAGGCTGTGGTCTATCTTGGTTTAGTTATAAAAATCTTTGCTAGGGCCTGTTCACAGTTTCCATATTGTATCCCGTATCCCGTTCCACACCCCTAACAAGCAGTAGAGTCAGTGATATCAAGGGCATCCCTGTGCCAAATCCTAAGAGGGTGTGGGACCCTCTTTCTCAGTCACAACCAGGGTCAATTAGAAAGACATAGAGTACTCAGTACAGTGACACACACACACACACACACACACACACACACACACACACACACACACACACACACACACACACACACACACACACACACACACGGACACACGCACAAACACACACTGTTCAGAAACACACATGCACACACTGAAAGCACACACGTATCAAACACACACACACACGCACAAACACCACCCGCATGCAGGCTAAAGATGTCAGTGATGACGCAAGTCCCCTGAAAACACACATCATTAGAGCCCCCAACTGCATTTAAAACAGAAGAATAACTGATGAGCAGGGCTTAAGAAACATTAGACTCCTGGGCTGTTAGCTGGGCCTCTCCCAACAGGGATGCTGGGGACTGGATTGTGTTTATTTGCTCAAACAAGTTGAGCATTGATGGGAGAGGCAGCTTTGACGTCTGTGGACTGAACCCAATAGGCGTCTCTGAACCATGTTGGACAGAGACAGACAAGTTCTTACTCCACCTTCAGCTTTTAAATGCAGGAGTTTCTGAATCTAACCAAAGGAAACTTTTGGACACAAAGATGGGACAAATTGTGAATGCCATTGGTTCTAAAAAAGGTGATTCTGGAATTTGTAACTCTCGAATGTGGGCCTAAACTGAGCCAGTAGTCATAGATATAACTGTAGAATTCTGCAGAGATCCCTATGGAATTCATGAGGGTGAGAGTGACGTAGGTTCCATCTATAACAAACATTCCCTCTCCATGCTGGGTAATGAGTGGGAACAGTGACCTCAGGGTCCAGGCTCTCACAGCTAGCCAGTTGGCTCTGGCCCCCTGATTTCTACAATACAGTAAACACACACATGCTCACGCAGATACACACAGGCACGCACGCACACATATACACACACCAAAATGCATGCACGCACACACGCACTTGCACATCTACGCATATGCACACACACACAACCCGGAAACTCCTCCAGGCCCGGGGCTCTGACCATGTATGGAACGCAGCTGTACATACGTAGCCCAGTTAGCCTCGTCATGCTGGACGGTGGCCCATATACTCCCCCATCACAAAGGTGGTGACCCGTGTGACCTAAATATTGATCGGCCCATTTCTAAACTCTCTTGCCTAGCAAAAATTCTAGTATCCTTGGTAAATACTCAACTTAGATTATTTTTAACTACGAAATGTATTCTAAATGTACACCAGTCAGGTTTCTACTTCTCTGCTACTTCTTTGGTATTAAATGATGTTTTTAATTGTTTGGATAAGAAGAAACTGTGCAGCCCTTTTTATTGACCTGTCTAAAGCATCCAACACTGTAGACCACTCAGTGTGGAATACTCATCTTTAAGGTGCTTTTTAGCTGTTCAGTTTGTTATTCTTCGTTTTTTTCATCTTATGTTTGTTGTGAAGTAAATATTTAAACTTTTATTTTCATTGTTTAAGATTAGTTTTTTCCTGTAAAGCACATTGTGTTGCATTCCATGTCTGAAACGTGCTGTATAAATAAAGCTTGATTTAATACTTATGCAGAGGCTTTCATCAATTGGTCCGGACCAGGCTGAGTGTAACTGGTTTGAAAGTTATTTAAAGGACAAAACACGGTATGTATTTACTGATGCTGTTAAATCACGTTTTCTGGACAGAACAGAGGGTGTCCCACAGGGATCGATTATTGGTCCCGTGCTTTTCACTATTTACATTAACAATATTGATTTATCTGTACCTGTATGCAGATGACAGTGTTGTATGCTCTTGCCCCCATCAATCTGCCTTTGTAGCCCTGCAGAAAGCCTTTGTTAAACTGAAATTGATATTTAATGCAGGTAAAACCAAGTATATGTTATTTTCCAAATCATGTAAAAATGTATCTGATGATTTATGCATATGTACTTTGGTTGGTGCCCTCATTGACCGTGTCCACGCTTATACAGTGCCTTCAGAAAGTATTAATTCCCCTTGGCTTATTCCACATTTTGTTGTGTTATGGCCTGAATTCAAAATTGATTAAATATACTTTTTTCCTCTCACTCATCTACACACAATACCCCATAATGACAAAGTGAAAACATGTTTTTTGAAATGTTAGAAAATTATTTTTTCTAATTTACATATAGCACCAATCAAACGTTTGGACACACCTACTGATTCAAGGGTTTTTCTTTATTTGTACTATTTTCTACATTGTAGAATAATAGCGAAGACATCAAAACTATGAAATAACACATATGGAATCAAGTAGTAACCCAAAAAATATCCCCCAAAAAGTATCAAACAAATCAAAATATATTTAATGTTTCTTCAAAGTAGCCACCCTTTGCCTTGAGAGCTTTGCACACGCTTGGCATTCTCTCAACCAGCTTCACCTGGAATGCTTTTCCAACATGACTGAACCAGGTTTTTTTCTATGATTTTGTCTGTGCTTAGCTCAATTCTGTTTCATTTTTTATCCTGAAATACTCCCCAGGGCTTAAGAATTACAAGCATACTCATCATGCCGTTTAAGATGAGGGAGGATGATTTAAAAAAAATTGATGAGCATATTGGATGACTGTCATTCATATTCCTTTCTCCCAGCTAAATGTAACATTGATAGGTTTAGGCTACTAAATGATACTCAAATGTTCCTTGTACCCATCATGTGGTTGCTACAACCTACCCTATGAATTAAAGTTTACAACGTAGGTGCACACAAGTAGAGATTATTTTTCAATAATGTCTTGCACACTCTTACCTGCATCTAACTGATCTATGGTGTAATCATTAGTTCAACAGTTGCAAATGAGAGTTTCAATTTTACATATTCAGGTATGTTTATCCCCATTTTGTTCCGTTTGCTTTCATTTAAGAACCGTTTTTCAACAGAATCGGTGGAATAATTACACTCCTGATCACACGCAAACAGTTCATTTTCATAGCAGCCATATAAAAACAGCATGATCACTTTGCTCGTTGTATATATAATTCCTTCTCACAACTATCTACATGCTCTCTTCCTCTCACCTTCAGTGCGCAACACATCAGCTGTCTGTGAACAGGCAAAAAAAACTTTCCAAGCCAAACCTTCCTATCATGACCGCTAACCGCTACACACAGCCTACATAGTTATCATGAGAACCGTGAGCCTCCTAGGTTTTGCATTGAAGTCAATGTACCCAGAGCAGGACAGAAGCTAGCTGTACTCCGGCTACACCAGGGTTCTACCCTACAGAGTGCTGCTGAGGTTACTGTAGACCTTCATTACAAAACAGTGTGTTTTAATCAATTATTTGGTGACGTGAATATATTTAGTATAGTTCTATCTAAAAATGTTAACTTTTTAAATGTTTCACTATTTAGATTTTTATGAAATTCACTGAGGAGGATGGTCCTCCCTTTCCTCCTCTGATTAGCCTCCACTTAAACTCATAACATGATGCAGATACCACTATGCTTGAAAATATGGACATTGGTACTCAGTAATGTGTTGTATTGGATTTGCCCCAAACGTAACATTTTGTATTCAAGACAAAAAGTTAATTGCTTTGCCACATTTTTTGCAGTATTACATTAGTGCCTTGTTGCAAAGAGGATGTGTGTTTTGGAATACTTTTATTCTGTACAGGCTTCTTTTCACTCTGTCATTTAGGTTAGTAATGTGGAGTAACTACAATGTTGTTGATCCGTCCTCAGTTGTCTCCTATCACAGTCATTAAACTGGGTAACTGTTTTAAAGTCACCATTGGCCTCATGGTGAAATCCCTGAGCAGTTTCCTTCCTCTCCAGCAACTGAGTTAGGAAGGATGCCTGCATCTTTGTAGTGACTGGGTGTATTGATACACCATCCAAATTGTAATGAATAACTTCACCATGCTCAAAAGGCTATTATAATTTTTTTTACCCATCTACCAATAGGTGCCCTTCTTTGCAAGGAACTGGAAACCTTCCTGATCTCGAAAAAACATAATTCCACTGACATTACCGGGTATTATGTGTAGTCAAGTGACAAATAAAATCTCAATTGAATGAATTTTAAATTCCGTCTGTAACACAACAAAATGTGCAAAAAGTTAATGCGTGTGAAAACTTTCAGGCAGTGTAAATATCTTGGCATCTGGACTGACAAAGAGCTGTCTTTCGAAAAGCATGTTGAGGAGTTAGTTAAGAAATTATGTATTTCGTTAAATAGCAGAAAACAAATAATTCAATCAACATTCATTTCGGTTATTGACTATGGCAATATTGTCTATATGAATGTGTCTTCCACTGTATTGAAGCCATTAGACACAGTTTATCATAGCACATTGCACTTTATTACAGGCAATAGGTTCAGTACACATCATTTAATTTTGTATCAGAAAGTAGGCTGGACTTCTTTGAAGTCTCGTAGATCAATGCATTGCATTATTTTTGTCTATAAAGCTCTGCATAAACTTCTCCCATACCTTACCTCATTGTTATCCTTCATACGTATAAGTTACCAGACCCGGAATCAGGGTTGGTTAACCCTGGAGATCCATTTAATCTCCACCGAGTAAGCTAAATCCGAGTAAGGCCTCTCATGTGGAATGATCTACAAAACTCCTTAAAGTTCAGGCAGATGTTAGAGGGCCTTTTTACTGAAAAATGTGTTTGTTTCATATGATTGTGTTTTGCTTTTTATGTTTTGTGATTGCTTTTGATGTATTGTGTAACTGATGTGTATACACTGTAGATATGTATAGTTTAACTGTGGTTTATTGATGTGTTCATGCAGGGCTGATCTGCAAAAGACACCATGGTCTAAGCAGGACTCCCTGGCTAAATAAAGGGTAAAATAAATGCTTATGAGGCAACATCAGACCAGGCCTCTCTAGTCCAGCTCACCAGAACCTCTGTGCCAAAGTCTGCCGCAACAAATCAACTTTTCCAAGTTCCAAACTAGTACTCCTTAGGTTGAGACACTGGAGAAGATCCATGGTCAACACAGCTCCCACAGGGTCTGCAGCTCACACAAGTTCTTCTAAAAATAACTGACTTATCCATGGCAACTGAGTGGAGTGGAGACAGATAGGAGGGGAACAAACAGAAAGAAAACAGACTGTGTGTATTCAAATTCAGTCTGTCAAAGATCGCAGTGTAACACAAGACAGAACCAAGCACATCCCAACAGTATGGGAACAAAACGCTTCCTGCCAGTAACCAAGGAAACGTCCTTGCCAGTAACTTGGCGACTGAAACAACCACTAAACCCTAATGTGTTTTCTCTGGTGAACAATTCATAAAAATCGCCACTGGACAATTTACATTGTACTTTTGTACACTGCTGCTACTCGCTGTTTGTTTGTTACCTATGCGGTGTCACTTCGCCCCCACCTACAATTACAGATTACCTCAACTAGCCGGTACCCCTGCACACTGACTCTGTACTGGTGCCCCCTGTTTATATTTTCGATATTGTTATTCTTATTGTGTTACTTTTTATTATTACTTCTTATTTTAGCCTACTTGGTAAATATTTTCTTCTTCTTGAACTGCACTGTTGGTTAAGGGCTTGTAAGTAAACATTTCACCGTAAAGTCTACACTTGTTGTATTCGGCGAATGTGGCAAATCAAGTTTGATTTGATTTGATTTGGTTGTGAGGCATTGACGTCTGTTTACCCTGTAAGTTAAGATGAGGCAGCAAACACCAAACACATCCGCTTCATACAGACCAACCCACTCTACAAAGGGAAGACAAATCAGGTGGAGAGGAAAAAATAAATTAGGATGTTCAGAGCTGTCATTCAGTTATGCACTTTCAAACTTTTGAGCTGAGCCGGTCTGAGTAGATCTGTACTACGCTGGCCTGGTTGTACATCTACCACATTTTATAAACTGAAAAGGACAATATGAAAAGAAAATAGAACAGTATACAATACATTCTGAAAGTATTCAGACCGTTTGACTTTTTCCACATTTTGTTACAGTCGTATTCTAAAATGGATTGCATGTAAATACTCCTCATCAATCAACCCCATAATGAAAGAGCAAAAACAGGTTTTTAGAAATGTTTGCTAGTTTATTAAAAATAAAAAAAGGTCCCACAGTTGACAGTGCATGTCAGAGCAAAAACCAAACCATGAGGTAGAAGGAATTGTCCGTAGAGCTCCGAGACAGGTTTGTGAAAAGGCACAGATCTGGGGAAGGGTACAAAAACATTTCTGTTGCGTTGAAGGTCCCCAAGAACACAGTGGCCTCCATAATTCTTAATTGGAAGAAGTTTGGAACCACCAAGACTCATCCTAGAGCTGGCCACCTGACCAGGGGAGAAGGGCCTTGGTCAGGATGGTGACCAAGAACCCGATGGTCACTCTGACAGAGCTCTAGAGTTCCTCTGTGGAGATGGGACAACCTTTCAGATGGACAACCATCTCTGCAGCACTCCATCAATAAGGCCTTTGTGGTAGAGTGGCCAGACGGAAGACACTCCTCAGTAAAAGGCACATGACAGCCTGCTTGGAGTTTGCCAAAAGGCACCTAAAGACTCTCAGACCATGAGAAACAAGATTCTCTGGTCTGATGAAACCAAGATTTAACTCTTTGGCCTGAATGCCAAGTGTCACATCTGGAGGAAACCTGGCACCAACGCTATGGTGAAGCATGGTGGAGCAAGCATCATGTTGTGAGGAAGTTTTTCAGCGGAAAGGACTGGGAGACTAGTCAGGATCAAGGGAAAAATGAACGGAGCATAGTACAGAGAGATCCTTGATGAAAACCTGCTCCAAACCTGCTCAGGACCTCAGACTGGGTTGAACAATAGGACAACGAAGCTAAGCCAACAGGGCAATGAAGCTAAGCATACAGCCAAGACAACGCAGGAGTGGCTTCGGGACAAGTCACTGAATGTCCTTGAGTAGCCCAGCCAGAGCCCAGACTTGAACCAGATCGAACATCTCTGGAGAGGCCTGAAAATAGCTGTGCAGCGACGCTCCCCTATCAAACCTGACATAGCTTGAGAGGATGTGCAGAGAAGAATGGGAGAAACTCCCCAAATACAGGTGTGCCAAGCTTGTAGCGTCATACCCAAGAAGACTTGAGGCTATAATCGCTGCCAAAGGTGCTTCAACAAAGTACTGAGTAAAAGGTCTGAATAATTATGTAAACGTGATATTTAAGTTTTTTATTTTTAATCAATTGGCAAACATTTCTAAAAACCTGTTTTTTTCTTTGTCATTATGGTGTATTGTGTGTAGATTGATGAGGGGAAAAAATGATTTAATCAATTTTAGAATAAGGCTGTAATGTAACAAAATGTGGAAAAAGTCAAGGGGTCCAAATGCACTGTATTTTGGGTCAGAATGGCAGTGTAAAAAGGGTATTACATCCCTACTAGCATTGTTTAAGGCAAGCTGTCTCCCACAAACACCCAGGCAGCAACACTCCTCTTCATGCAACATTGCTATGGAGCTAAACCAGTGCTCTCCTCCACTGAGCCTTTGCGTGCCTAAGTACCTGCCACAACAGATGCACAGTGCTTCTGCTAACATTCCCCCAAACGGAACCATGCCACAGCAGAGTAGCTGGGTCTACAAGCTGGGCTCATAAACAAACAATTACGCACGTGGTGTCGTTTAAAAGCAAACCACCAAATCAAGCCTAATTTATTGCAAAACCCAACTTCAAAAATATCAGGGGTAATTTAGTGAAATTGGATCAGAGGAATTATTTCAAATGCCTCTCGTGTTCCCAACAGACTAAAAAAGGCACATTTTCTTTTAACAGCAAACAGAAACAAAAGTGGCGCTTTCGTGTGTGTATATATATATTTTTTATTGAGATAGAAAATTAAGACACAGCTGCTATAACGCAGTGGGAGGCAGTTTATCACAGGCCTGGAATAACAGATGTGTTTAAAGGTTTTTAAATGGTTATCCCCGAGTTTCTCAATGGTTGTTTGGTAGGGACCCACTATTGCAATGCTGGTGGAGAATATGCTGTGATATAATCGTATCTTTATCTTGACCAGAAGGGCACAAGAAAATTGCAGTTGTTGAATGAATATTACGAATGTGTTATGAAGCCATTATGTACTGGGTACCATTCAAATAAATTGTTATTAAAAACTCAAATGGCTTTATGCGGGTGTGCAGGGCACAAAAATGTTGACAACTAGTTACAACACTGATATTCTCTGTTCAATTTGGGACATCACCAAAAGGGCATAAAAGTGAATTGGAACTTCCAAACCAACACTTTCAGCATACAGTCCCTCTCTTGTTCTACAAACATTCCCAACCAATTGTAGCATTGGCAAACATTCCTAATATCCTGTCAACAATTTGGCTCTGCAGCTTCATCAAATAAGAGCCTCTACTACACGTTCCCCATCAACGACCTTAACCACAATGCCCCCTGCTGAACGGTACCCACAATCCCCCCTGCTGTACACATTCTGTTTTGGGGGCAACATTATCTACACGCTCTCCATCTTACCCATAAATCTCTTTGCCTCTTCCTACGTTACCCACAATGCCCATGTTGAACTGTGGAGGGCACATTCTTGTTGGTGGGCAACAGGAGGTTGATTGATCTCAGCTATATTTTATGTCTCTCTCTGTATCCCTACAGAAATAGGCATAGCATTTCACATCTGAAGCCAGTAAACAAACCTTGGCAAAGAATAAGTTAAAGGAAAAACTAAAATAATTATAATAATTAACTTATTAAAGAAAGATCAAGTGTAATATATTATAAAAAATAAAGCAAACTGGATGGAATATGGGGAACAATTTTAATCTTCAACATATAAATGCTACCAATTTTTTTTTTACTGAAACTTGTTATAAAAGATGGAGTCACCCATGATTCAGTCTCCTCCATTTCCACTAACCAAAGTTAATTGTAGGGATTTCTTTCTATTAACAATGTAAAATTAACAGCTGTACAGAAAGACTCATGTGAAGGCCAAATTACAGAGGAGGAACTTCTTGATGCAATTAAAGCCTTTAAGTTCGGTAAAACTCCAAGGCTGGATGGCAAACCAGTTGAGGTATAACAAACCTTTTTTGATGTACTCAGAGGACCGTTATTACTATGTTTTAACCACTCCTATAAACATTTTTGATAATAAGATACTCAACAAGAAGGTCTGATTTCATTATCACTGAAATAAGACCCTAGTGATAATATAAAGATCCGGTCCACTTAAAAAATTTAAGGCCCCATTGTTGTGATGCAAAAATTCTAGCAAAATGCATAGCGCATAGAATTAACCTCTATGGGCTAGGTGGGACGCTAGCGTCCCCCCCCCCGTGGTGCACTCCATCAACAGCAGGTGCATTTCAAGAGCGGCAAATTTGAAACCAAATAAATGTCAAAATTCAAATTTTTCAAACATACAACTATCTTACACCCTTTGAAAGATAAACATCTCCTTAATCTAACCACGTTGTCCGATTTCAAAAAGGTTTTACGGCGAAAGCATAAAGTTAGATTATGTTAGGAGAGTACATTGACAATAGCTGTGTGTAATGTTTTGTCAATTCAAAGACAGGGTCACCAAAACCATAAAACCAGCTAAAATGATGCACTAACCTTTTACAATCTCCATCAGATGACACTCCTAGGACATTATGTTAGACAATGCATGCATTTTTAGTTCTATCAAGTTCATATTTATATCCAAAAACAGCGTTTTACTATGGCATTGATGTTGAGGAAATCGTTTCCCTCCAATAACCGGCAGTCAAGTCAGCGTCACAAATTAAATAATTAAAATTAGAAAACATTGGTAAAATATTATATTGTCATTTAAAGAATTATAGATTTACATCTCTTGAACGCAATCAACTTGCCAGATTTAAAAATAACCTTACTGGGAAATCACACTTTGCAATAATCTGAGCACTGCGCCCAGAAAAATACGCGTTGCGATACAGACTAGCCGCCATGTTGGGGAGATCTAAAATCGAAAATACTATGTAAATAATCCATTACCTTTGATTCTCTTCATCAGATGTCACTTCCAGGTATCACAGGTCCATAACGAATGTAGTTTTGTTCAAAAAAGCTCATCATTTATGTCCAAAAATCTCCGTCTTGTTAGCACATGATCTAAGCCCGCCGGACTTCACTTCATGAACGAGGGGAAAAAATATATTTATGTTCGTTCAAACATGTCAAACGTTGTATAGCATAAATCATTAGGGCCTTTTTTAACCAGAACATGAATAATATTCAAGGTGGACGAATGCATTCTCTTTTATAACGTATTGGAACGAGGGTACCCAACATGAACTCGCGCGCCAGAGTCTAATCGGCCATCACCGTTCCATGGCTCTTGTTCGGTCAGATCTCACAGTAAAAGACTCAAAACACTTTGTAAAGGCTGGTGACATCTAGTGGAAGCAATAGGAAGTGCCAAAACATTAATCAACCCCTGTGTGTTTCAATGGCATAGGCTTAAAGGTAATTCAACACATCAGGTATCCACTTCCTGTCAGAAAATGTCTCAGGGTTTTGCCTGCCAAATGAGTTCTGTTATACTCACAGACACCATTCAAACAGTTTTAGAAACTTTAGGGTGTTTTCTATCCATATATAATAAGTATATGCATATTCTAGTTACTGGGTAGGATTAGTAACCAGATTAAATCGGGTATGTTTTTTTATCCAGCCGTGAAAATACTGCCCCCTAGCCCCAACAGGTTAAAAAGGTATTGTAGAATATTATTAATCCTAATCAGACAGGTTTTTTACATGGATGGTATACATAGCAAACGTTGAAAAGGCTTTTGAAGGGAATTTCCGGGGGCATGAATGATGTAACTCCCGGAGCTCCGCCAAGTTGTGACAAACTTCACTTAATTTAGTTTAATTTAGCACAGTGTCATTATTTTTTTTATTAATTTCGTTTTAGTAAGTATTGTTGACATAATTTCATCTCTTGTTGCTCTTCAGTAATAACAGTAATAATGGCAGTGAATTACAGAATAGAAGATTGCTAAAGTTGGCTGCAGCAAAGCCTTGGATTTTCGTCAGCAAGCTAGCACAGCCGCTAATTGAGCAAACGGTCATATATCTGTTATTTAAAACCTCAGCCTAGTCTACAACTTGACTTCTATTGCTGCGCTTCATTTCCGAAACATAATCTGACTCTTCACTGTTCCACAAATCCCGGAATTGGATGATTAAAGAGACACTCGCTCTAAAAGAGACCCTCCCAAAGGAGGCTTCATTACTCTTTTCTCTGTATACATCAATGATGTCGCTCTTGATGCTGGTGATTCTCTGATCCACCTCTACGCAGACGACACCATTCTGTATACTTCTGGCCCTTCTGTGGACACTGTGTTAACTAACCTCCAGACGAGCTTCAATGCCATACAACTCTCCTTCCGTGGCCTCCAACTGCTCTTAAATGCAAGTAAAACTAAGTGCATGCTCTTCAACCGATCGCTACCTCATTTGCACACATTGTATATATGTCACGGTCGTCGTAGTGAGTAGACCAAAATGCAGCGGGTACGTGAATGCTCATATTTCCTTTATTGAGAACACGACACAAAACAAGAAAACAAAAGACAGCTAAACAGTTCTGCAGGCTAACCATAGCAGTGCAAAAACAACTTCCCACAAAAGACAGGTGGAAAAAGGGCTACCTAAGTATGGCTCCCAATCAGCAACAACGATGTACAGCTGTTCCTGATTGAGAGCTATACCAGGCCAACACAAAGAAATACACAACATAGAAAAAACATAGAAACACAAAACATAGAACAATACCCAAAAACCCTGACAACACAAAATAAACACACCCCTGCCATGCCCTGACCAAACTACAATAACAAATAACCCCTTATACTGGTCAGGACGTGACAATACAGACTTTTTCTTTTGTATTATTGACTATATGTTTGTTTAATCCATGTGTAACTCTGCTTTGTTTTATCTTGGCCAGGTCGCAGTTGTAAATGAGAACTTGTTCTCAACTAGCCTACCTAGTTAAATAAAGGGGAAATAAAAAATAAATAAAATAAAAAGCCCCAGGCTTGCCTGGGCGAACATAACAGGGCGGGAGGAGGACAGCGATGGCTAGGACGCTGCCCTTAGTTTGAGGAAGTTCACAGAAGCTTGGGATGGGCTCAAAAGAGACATAAATGATAAACCGGACACAAAAATTGACAATCTCTCCAAAACTCTCCTCTCAGAAATGTCCTTAATTAAAATAACTGAAATAATCTGTAGCTGCACTACAGGCAACAGTGACTACACAGGGCACTACCATACTCTAACTAGAGCGCTCTGCTGTTACTTACAGTGATGACCTAACCACCCTTCAGGCCACAGTGAATTCAGTCTCATCTGATGTTAAAGCGCTGAAAGAAAAATGCGAGGACCTAGAAGGACGTCAACGCCTGGTGGGCATTGCTGAAGGTCTGGAGGGGCCCCGCCCAACAGACTTTGTTCCCCAGCCAAGCTCAGGATCACACTACCAGGCGAAGCTCTTCACAAGTTCAACGACCCGACCGCTGCAATTTACTTAATCAACAAGAACTTGAAAGAAACTCCTCCCCCAGACTGACCAGAGCAACTTGATGGATATTTAGCCTATCTGCATTGCAATGTTTGATAGGTAAGGCCCGCCACATGTAGCCTACTACAGTGCCTCCTGTTTTTTATTTGCATTATATGTAGATTTTCCTCATTGTTGGCTGAAATAGTAAGCCTTTATTCATATAATATATATATATATATACACACTACTGTTCAAAAGTTTGGGGTCACTTATAAATGTCCTTGTTTTTGAAAGAAAAGCACATTTTCATTAAATAGTACCCACAAAACACCAGTCTCAACGTCAACAGTGAAGAGGCGACTCCGGGATGCTGGCCTTCTAGGCAGAGTTCCTCTGTCCAGTGTCTGTGTTCTTTTGCCCATCTTAATCTTTTCTTTTTATTGGCCAGTCTGAGATATGGCGTTTTCTTTGCACCTCTGCCTAGAAGGCCAGCATCCTGGAGTCGCCTCTTCACTGTTGACGATGAGACTGGTGTTTTGCGGATACTATTTAATGAAGCTGCCATTTGAGGATTTGTGAGGGATCTGTTTCTCAAACTAGACACTCTAATGTACTTGTCCTCTTGCTCAGTTGTGCACTGGGCTTCCCACTCCACTTTCTATTCTGGTTAGAGCCAGTTTGCACTGTTCTGTGAAGGGAGTAGTACACAGCGTTGTATGAGATCTTAAGTTTCTTGGCAATTTCTCGGAATAGCCTTCATTTCTCAGAACAAGAATAGGCTGACGAGTTACAATAGTCATTTACAACATTAACAATGTATACACTATTTCTGATCAATTTAATGTTATTTTAATGGACAAAAAATGTGCTCTTCATTCAAAAACAAGGACATTCCTAAGTGACCCCAAACTTTTGAACGGTAGTGTATATATATATATATATTTATTATATTTATTTTGTCATTGTTTTCAATGTAGGCTTGTGGAACAGGTTCCCTTTAATTTTGTTGAAGGCAATAAGCTGTCATCCTGCCGGTGTTATTTGATTTAACACCCTGTTGTCACTTTACTTGGCACTATTGGTCATTGGTGTAAAGTACTGAAGTAAACATACTTTTAAAGTTCAACTTATGTCGTTTTTTGGGGTATCTGTACTTTACTATTTATATTTTTTACTTTTACTCCAATACATTCCTAATGAAAATAATACTTTTTCTTACTTTTTCCTAATAAACAATACTTTTTACTCCATACATTTTTTCTGACACCCAAAAGTACTCGTTTCATTTCGAATGCTTAGCAGGACAGGAAAAGGGTCCAATTCACACACATCACAAGAACATCCCTGTCACGCCCTGATCTCTTCCCCCCTCCAGGTGTCGCCCATCTCCCCTATCATCCCCTCTGTATTTATACCTGTGCTCTCTGTCTGTTTGTTGCCAGTTCGTCTTGTTCGTTCAAGCTAACCAGTGTTTTTCCTGTCAGCTCCTATCGTTTCCCAGCCTCTCTTTCCTCGTCCTCCTGGTTTTTGACCTTTGCCTGTCCTGACCCTGTACTCGCCTGCCTGACCTCGCTGCCTGACCCTGAGCCTGCCTGCCGTCCTGTACCTTTGCTCCACCTCTGGATTACTGAACTCTGCCTGTCCCTGACCCTGAGTCCGCGTGCCGTCCTGTACTTTTGCCTTAGCCTGGATTGTCGACCCCTGCCTTTCTTGACCTGTCTTTGCCTGCCCCTTGCCACAATAAACATTGTTACTTCGACAGTCTGCATCTGGGTCTTACCTGGATTCCTGAAAATCCCTCGTCATCCCTACTGCCTCTCATCTGGCAGACTCACTAAACACAAATGCTTCATTTGTAAATAAGGTCTGAGTGTTGGAGTGTGCCCCTGGCTATCCGTAAATAAAAAAAAACAAGAAAATCCGGCTGTCTGGTTAGCTTAATATAAGGAATGTGAAATTATTTATACTTTTACTTTTGATACTTAAGTATATTTAAACCAAATACTTTTAGACTTTTACTCAAGTAGTATTTTACTGGGTGACACATTTTTTATTAAGGTATCTTTACTTTTACTCAAGTATGAGAATTGGAAACTTTTCCACCACTGCTATTGGTAAACTGTGCTTTCAAATTTTGGGGGGGATATATATATTTTTCTCGTTTAGAATATAATTGTCACAACGCTCCACTTGGTAAGATTTTAGCCTAGCTTCTGGAACCACTATGTTTCCTGAAGAGTATTTAGGAGCTTGAATACCAGGGGGATGCAAGTGTCTTGTTTGTTGAAGACACTTCACCGGGTGAGAGGAAGTTCAACAGTTTTTTGGTTTTATTTTTTCTTGTAATTCAGGTTCAGTCTTCCACCTACATTTAAAAGGCTACACTAATTTCCTATTTTTCCAAAGTATAACTAAACAACCTAATTTAATAGGGCAGTTGACTGGGAGTATACTTACATTTTCTAGTTGGAACTGTAAAGGTTTGAACCAGCCAGTCAAACGTAGTAGGTTACTTCATCATCTTCAACATCTGGGAACACTGATTGCTTTCTTACAAGAGACCCATCTGAGAGTTTCAGATCACTTTAGATTGTGAAAAGGCTTGGTAGGCCAACTTTATCACTACACTTTTCAAAATAAATTGAGGGGAGTTCTGATACACAAATTGGTGGCCTTTGTTTCTTCCAATGTTATTTCAGATGCCAATGGCAGATATATTATTGTCACTGGCAGAATCTATAATACTCCATTGATCCTTGCCAATACCTATGCGTCAAATGGGATGACAAATGCTTTTTTTCCAGATATGACCTCACACATTAATCTTGGGAGGCGATTTTAATTGCTGGCTTAATCCTACTTTGGATCATTCCTCCAACAAAATTAGCACACTTTCTAAGTCTGCTAAGGTTATCCAAACATTTCTTGAAGAGTTTGCCGTTACAGACCCCTGCCGTTTTTTCAATCCAACTAGGAGGGAATATTCCTTTTTCTCCCATGTCCACCACACCTATACTCACATTGATTACTTCTTCTTAGACAACAGACTTCTTTCCTCTGTACGCTCATGCTCATACAATTCCATTGTCATATCTGATCACGCCCATCTGACTTTAGAGCTATCAGTTGGTGGTGGGACTGAGCCTCGTGTACCTTGGCATTATAATACGCGCTTGCTGTCTGATGAAAGTTTTGTCAACTTTCTGACTGCTCAGATGTATGTTTTTATAGCAACTAACAACACCCAACGTTTCACCATCTGTTCTTTGGGAGACTTTTAAGGCCTACGTTACAGGTCAAATAATTTCATATACTAGTTTTGAAAGAAACAATTGGAAAAAGAGACTCTCTCAACTGAGAATTCCTATTGTACAGTTAGACAATACTTACGCTACCCAAATGTGTACAGGGATTGACACTCTTTACAAGCTGAATTCAATACCTTGTCAACAGGCCAAATTGAGGAACTTTTGCTTAAGTCGCGACATACTCACTATGAGTATGGTGACAAGGCAAGTAAATTGCTTTCTCATCAACTTCGCCAGTTTTCTTCTGCTCAATACATTTCTCAAATTCAAACACCTACAGGTGCAGAAATTGATACCAAGCTAATAAATAACCAGTGTAAGGACTTCTATGTCTATGACTTCAGTCTGCTGACCCCTCTGCTCTTGATACATTTTTTAATACTCTAACTGTTCCAACAATTGATTCAGCCTCCAAGATTCAGTCTCCTCAATTGGAGGAACCTATCACCATTGAAGAGATTTCAGAGGCGGCAGATGCATGCAAGGTGGTAAATGTCCTGGACCAGATGGGTACCTAATAGAATTTAATAAGAAGTTTCTGGTAAATTAGACCCGCTCTGGATTCAAATGTTTATTGAATCCTTTGAATCAGTCTCTCTCCCTCTATCCTGAACACAGGCCTCCATTTCATTAAAATTGAAAAGGAATAAAGGCCCTCTCTCCTGCGAGTCCTATCTCCCAATTTCAATGCTTAATGTGGATGTTAAGCTCCTGGACAAACTATCAATTGTGTTTGGAGTCGGTCTTACCATCTGCTATTTCCTCTGACCAGACAGGTTTTATAAAAAAAATAGACATTCTTTCTCAAATACAGTCCCAGTCAAAAGTTTAGACACACTTACTCATTCAAGGGTTTTTCTTTATTTTTACATTGTAGAATCATGGTCCAAACACACTTGGGGGTAGAAGCTGTTAAGAAGCCTTTTGGACCTAGACTTGGCGCTACAGTAATGCTTGCCGTGCAAACAGTCTATGAGTAGGGTGGCTAGGTCTTTGACAATTTTTGGGGAGTTTAGCCCCTACCCGCTGTAGTGCCTTCCGGTAGGAGGCCAAGCAGTTGACATACCAGGCAGTTCTTAATGGTGCAGCTGTAGAACCATTGAGGATCTGAGGACCCATGCCAAATCTTTTCAGTCTCCTGAGGGGGAATAGGCTTTGTCGTGCCCCTCTTCATGATTGTCTTAGTGTGTTTATTTATTTAACTAGGCAAGTCAGTTAAGAACAAATTCTTATTTTCAATGACAGCCTAGGAACAGTGGGTTAACTGCCTTGTTCAGGGTTAGAACGACAGATTTGTACCTTGTCAGCTCGGGGATTCAAACTTGCGCCCTTTTCAGTTACTAGTCCAACGCTCTAACCACTAGGCTACGCTGCCGCCCCAGGTATCTGGCCTCCTACATTTTTTTTACATTTTAGTCATTTAGCAGACGCTCTTATCCAGAGCGACTTACAAATTGGTGCATTCACCTATAATATCCAGTGGAACAACCACTTTACAATAGTGCATCTAAATCTTTTAAGGGGGGGGGTTAGAAGGATTACTTTATCCTATCCCAGGTATTCCTTGAAGAGGTGGGGTTTCAGGTGTCTCCGGAAGGTGGTGATTGACTCCTCCCTATAGGCTGTCTCATCATTGTTGGTGATCAGGCCTACCACTGTTGTGTCATCGGCAAACTTGATGACGGTGTTGGAGTCGTGCCTGGCCATGCAGTCATGAGTGAACAAGGAGTACAAGAGCAGACTGAGCACGCACCCCTGAGGGGCCCCCGTGTTGAGGATCAGTGTGGCGGTTGTGTTGTTACCTACTCTTACCACCTGGGGGCGGTCCGTCAGGAAGTCTAGGATCCAGATGCAAAGGGAGGCGCTTAGTCCCAGGGTCCTTAGCTTAGTGACGAGCTTTGAGGGCACTATGGTGTTGAACCCTGAGCTGTAGTCAATGAATAGTATTCTCACATAAGTGTTCCTTTTGTCCAGGTGGGAAAGGGCAGTGTTGAGTGTTCTTGGGCTTAGGGACTATGGTGGTCTGTTTGAAACATGTTGGTATTACAGACTCAGTCAGGGACAGGTTGAAAATGTCAGTGAAGACACTTGCCAGTTGGTCAGCGTATTGCGCGGAGTACACGTCCTGGTAATCCGTCTGGCCCTGCGGCCTTGTGAATGTTGACCTGTTTAAAGGTCTTACTCACATCAGCTACGGAGGGTGTGATTGTCCATCTGGTTTGCTCTTAGTGAGAATATAATTTGTTTTTAACAGGATAATGAACAAAACACACCTCCAGGCTGTGTAAGGGCTATTTGACCAAGAAGGAGTGATGGAGTGCTGCTTCAGATGACCTGGCCTCCACAATCACCTGACCTCACCCCAATTGAGATGGATTGGGATGATTTGGACCGCAGAGTGAAGGAAAAGTAGACAACAAGTGCTCAGCATATGTGGGAAGTCCTTCAAGACTGTTGGAAACGCATTCCAGGTGAAGCTTGTTGAGAGAATTACAAGACTGTGCAAAGCTGTCATTAAGGTAAAGTGTTGCTTGTTTGAAGAATATAAAACACAATATATATTTTTTAACACTTTTTTGGTTACTACATGATTCCATATGTGTTATTGCATAGCTTTGATGGCTTCACTATTATTCAACAATGTAGAAAATAGTAAAAATAAGAAAGAACCCTTGAAGGAGTAGCTGTGTCCAAAGTTTTGACTGGTACTGTATTTCTAAGCTCCCAGAGATTCTAATTACGCTAGATGCTGAGAAGGCTTTTGAAAGAGTGGAGTGGGGCTACCTTTTTCATATCTTAGAAAAATGTGACTTCGGCAAAAAATGAAATGCTTGGATCAAGTTACTATACACTTCTCCACATGCATCTGTTAGAACGAATAACACTCACTCAGACTATTTTCCTCTCTTCAGAGGCACCAGACAGGGGTGTGCAATGTCTCCCTTAATCTTTGCCATCACCATTGAGCCCCTCGCAATTGCATTTAGATCCAACCCACATAAAATGGGAGTGTTCAGAGTTGACATCGAACAAAGGGTCTCACTTTATGCTGATGACTTGCTTCTCTATATCTCAAACCCCGATGCATTCTTACCCATTGTGCAATCTGTTCTTAATGCATTTGGCCTAGTCTATGTTTACAAGTCAAATCTAAATGAGTGAGCTTTTCCCTTTAAATGCGGCAGCTCGTAACTACCCATTACCCACATTGCCTTTCAGAGTAGTTCTCAACAAATGTACATACTTGGGGGTACATGTCACGGACATATTTGATAACCTTTTAAGGCTAATTCTACTCCTCTCCTTACTCTGGTGGAGAAAAATGTTAAACGATGGTCACTACTCCCCCTATCATTAGCTGGTCAAATTAATTTGGTTAAAATGAATACCCTGCCTAAATTCTCTTACCTCTTTCAATGTATACCTATTTTTATTCCAAAATCTTTTTTCTGCAAACTCGATGGGATTATCTCACACTTGGCAGCATTCGCACAAAACTGAAAATGCGAACCACGGCATTAAACCATGGCAAGATGACTGGGAATATGGCCGAATACAAACAGTGTAGTGATTCCCTCCGCTAGGCAATCAAGCAGGCAAAATGTCGGTAAAGTGACAAAGTGGAGTTGCAGTTCAACGGCTCAGACATGAGATGTATGTGGCAGGGTCTACAGACGATCACAGTCTGCAGAAGGAAAACCAGCCATGTCGCGGACACCGACAATTGCTTCCGGACATGCTTAACACCTTCTTCGCCCGCTTTGAAGATAACACAGTGCCACCGACGCGGACCGTTACCAAGGACTGTGGGCTCTCCTTCACCGTGGCCGACGTGAGTAAGACATTTAAGCGTGTTAACCCTCGCAAGGCTGCCGGTACAGACGGCATCCCTAGCTGTGTCCTCAGAGCATGCACAGACCAGCTGGCTGGTGTGTTTACGGACATATTCAATCTCTCCTTATCCCAGTCTGCTGTCCCCACATACTTCAAGATGGCCACCATTATTCCTGTACCCAAGAAAGCAAAGGTAACTGAACTAAATTACTATGGCCCCATAGTACTCACTTCTGTCATCATGAAGTGCTTTGAGAGACTAGTCAAGGATCATATCACCTCTACCTTACCTAACACCCTAGTATTTTGATAAAATACGACTGGAATTTTGTAAAAATATTTTGTCTTGCCCATTCACCCTTTCAATGGCACACATACACAATCCATGTCTAAATTGTCTCAATACTTAAAAATCCTTCTTTAATAACCTGTCTCCTCCCCTCTTACACTGATTTGAAGTGGATTTAATAAGTAACATCAATAAAGGATCATAGCTTTCACCTGGTCAGTCTTTCATGGAAAGAGCAGGTTCTTCATGTTTTGTATACTCAGTGTATAAAGAGAACCAAATCACTCATAAACAAACTAAATAATCCGTTCTCAGCTTAACATTATGCCAAAGTCAATTGTAGGAGCTCTGGCTGTCACACAGCTATTTGTGTTCATCACATATTCCACTTCCTGCAGCTTTTTAAGCTTTAAGTTGCATCATGTAGTTTTATACGGTGTCATGGAAGAGCAAAATGTACATGTACCCTCTGGCTGAATCTTCCTGTTTATCTATAGAAACACAGCAGAGGCCAAGGTCCAGTATTCTGCTGTGTTAATAAAATATATTTAGTATGTATAAGCTGGAAGTAGAAGCTTAAGTGTTGTGTCCATTAGTTTACTCCAATTAAGGGAGGGGTGGTAGAGTTAGGGGAAAATAAAGGAACATTTATTTACAAAAGATATATGGGGGATTGGAAATGATGCAGACAATTACATTGATGGAAGCTACAATCTATCTACAATATTAAAGCTGATCAACCCCTAAAAAAAATCTACCGCTTGGTGTGGCAGATACTATGGTAATGGCTGGCTGGTAAATGAGGTTCAAGCTAACTAACACAGCAGAATCCTGGACCGAACCGCCTCTGGCCCTTAGCCTATGCTGTGTTTCTATTGATAAACAGAAAGCTTCAGACTGTGAGTAAAACTACATTTCGCCCTTCCAGGACACCATATAAAACTACATGATGCAACTTAAAGCTTAAGTAGAATATGTGATGAACACAAAGAGCTATAAGAGTAGCTGTGTGACAGCCAGAGTTCCTAAAATTGATGATGTTAAGCTGAGAACGGCTTCTTTAGTTTGTTTCAGAGTGATTTGGTACTATATATACACTGAGTATACCAAACATTAAGAACCTGCTCTTTTCATGAAATAGACTTACCAGGTGAAAGCTATGATCCTTTATTGATGTCACTTATTATATCCACTTAAAATCAGCTTTTGACACCTTGTAGAGTCCATGCCCAGAAGAAATAAGGCTGTTCTGATAGCAACTCAGTATTAGGAAGGTGTTCCTAATGTTTGGTATACTCAGTGTTCACCACCCCATTCACGAAAATGGATCACTCCTACAGACAGTCAGTCACATGGCCGTGGCTTGCTATATCAAGCAGGCAGACAGGCAGACAGGCATCGAGGCATTCAGTTACTGTTAGACTGAACGTTAGAATGGGAAAAACGAGTGAAGTAAGCAACTTTGAACATAGTATGATCGTTGGTGCCTGGCACGCCGGATCCAGTATCTCAGAAACAGCTGCCCTTCTGGGCTTTTCACGCATGACAGTGTCTAGGGTTTACCGAGAATGACAAACAAAAAACATCCAGCCTGCGGCAGTCCTGTGGGCAAAAACAACACATTGATGAGAGAGGTCGAAGGAGAATGGCAAGAATCATGCAATCTAACAGGCGGGCCATAAACAGACATAACGGTACAGTACAACAGTGGTGTGCAGAACAGCAACTCGGAACGCACAACTCATCGATCTTTGCCACGGATGGGCTATTGCAGCAGACGACCACCCCAGGTTTAACTTCTATCAGCTAAAACAAGAAGAAGGGTCTCCAGTGGACAATTGAGGAGAGGAAAAACATTGCCTGGAACATGACAGCAAGTTCAGTTTACTTGAGTGGCCTGTGCAATCCCTCAACCCTATATAGCATCTTTCATATGAGATGGAATGAGCTGTTCGCAGCATTAATGTACCGGCGTCCAATCTGCAGCAAATGCGTGATGCAATTTGTGTCAGCACGGACCAAAATCCCTGTGGAAAGTTTCCAACACCGTATAGAATGCCCCAAATAATTCAGGCTGTTCTGGAGACAAAGGGGAGTCCGACCGACATTAGATGGGTGTACCTAATAAACTGGTGTACAGTACATTGACTTTTTCCACATTTTGTTACATTACAGCCTTATTCTAAAATGTATTTTTTTTTTATCCCTCAGAAATCTACACACAATACACCTGTCACGAGTGTCGTAGGGTAAAGACCAAGATGCAGCAGGAAAATATATACTCATCTTCTTTTTTATTGGTGAAGAAGGGAAACACAATAAACGTATACAACAAACACAAACGAACTGGACAGTCTTGTCAGGCACACAGCTAAACAAGCACAATCTCCCACAAAATCCCATGAAAAACAAACTCCTAATTATAGGACCCTCAATCAGAGGCAACAATCACCAGCTGCCTCCAACTGAAGGTCCAACCCCAATTAACTAAACATAGAACTACAAAAGACTAGATAGAACATAGAAATATACTAACATAGAACAATGACTAACAAACCCCGGACTAATAAATCAAATACCCCTCTACCTAAACACATACACAAAACACACCCTGAACCACATAAAACAAACACCCCCTGCCACGTCCTGACCAAACTACAATAACAAATAACCCCTATACTGGTCAGGACGTGACAACACCATAGTGACAAAGCGAAAACAGGTTTATACATTTTTGGTAATGTATTAAAAATAAAAAACAGAAATACCTTATTTGCACAAGAATTCAGACCCTTTGCTATGAGATTTGAAATTGAGCTCAGGTGCATGCTTTTTCCGTTGATCATCCTTGTGACATGAATACAACTTGATTGGAGTCCACCTGTGGTAAATTAAATTGATTAGACATGATTTTTAAAAGGCACACACCTGTATATATAAGGTCCCACAGTTGAAAGTGCATGTCAGAGCAAAAACCAAGCCATGAGGTCGAAAGAATTGTCCGTAGAGGTCCGAGACAGGATTGTGTTGAGGCACAGATCTGGGTAAGGGTACCAAAACATTTCTGCAGCTTTGAAGGTCCCCAAGAACACAGTGGCCTCCATCATTCTTAAATGGAAGAAGTTTGGAACCACCCAGACTCTTCCTAGATCTGGCCACCCGGCCAAACTGAGCAATCGGGGGAGAAGGGACTTGGTTAGGGAGGTGACCAAGAACCCGATGGTCACTCTGACAGAGGTCAAGAGTTCTTCTGTGGAGATGGGACAACCTTCCAGAAGGACAACCATCTCTTCAGCACTCCACCAATCAGGTCTTTATGATAGAGTTGCCAGACAGAAGACACTCCTCAGTAAAAGGCACATAAAAGCTGCTTGGAGTTTGCCAAAAGGCACCTAAAGACTCTCAGACCATGATTCTCTGGTCTGATGAAACCAAGATTGAACTCTTTGGCCTGAATGCCAAGTGTCACATCTGGAGGAAACCTGGCACCATCCCAGCATGTTGGTGGCAGCATCATGCTGTGGTGATGTTTTTCAGCAATAGGGACTGGGAGACTAGTCAGGGTTGAGGCAAAGATGAACGGACCAAAGTGCAGAGAGATCCTTGATAAAAACCTGCTCCAGAGTGCTCAGGACCTCAGACTGGGGCTAAGATTCACCTTCCAACAGGACAACAACCCTAAGTACACAGCCAAGACAATGTAGGAGTGGCTTCGGGACAAGTCTCTGAATGTCCTTGAGTGGTCCAGCCTGAGCCCGGACTTGACGCAGATCGAACATCTCTGGGAAACCTGAAAATAGCTGTGCAGCGACGCTCCCCATCCGACCTGACAGAGCTTGAGAGGATCTGCAGAGAAGAATGGGAGAAACTCCCCAAATACAGGTGTGCCAAGCTTGTAGCGTCATACCCAAGAAGTCTCTAGGCTGTAATCACTGCAGAAGATGCTTCAACAATGTACTGAGTAAAGGGTCTGAAATTTCAGTTTGTAAATGTAATACATTTGCAAAAATTTCTAAAAGCTTGATTTTGGTTTGTCGTTATGGGGTATTGTGTGTAGATTGATTTAAAAAATAATTTTATAAAATGTATCATAAGGCTGTAACTCAACAAAATGTGGAAAAAATAAATGGGTCTGAATACTTTCCGAATGAACTGCATGTGAATGAACTGCAGGAAAGGACCACCTTACTACTGTATATATCCGTCAAGCATGCACATTTGCAAATTGTGTAACAAAGCCTTAGAATTATGAAGACATTACATTGAACAGAAGTATAAACGCAAGATTCAATAATTTAAAAGATTTTACTGAGATACAGTTCATATAAGGAAATCAGTCAATGGAAATAAGTTCATTAGGCCCAAATCTATGGATTTCACCTGACTGGGAATTCAGATATGCATATGTTGGTCACAGATACCTTAATTAAAATATAGGTAGGGGTGTGGATCAGAAAACCAGTCAGTATCTGGTGAGACCACCATTTGCCTCATGCAGCGCGACACATCTCCATCTCCTTTAGAGCTGATGAGGTTGTTGATTATCGCCTGTGGAATGTTGTCCCACTCCTCTTTAATGGCTGTGCAAAGTTGCTGGATATTAGCGGGAACTTGAACACGGTGTCGTAGACGTTGATACAGAGCATCCCAAACCTGCTCAATGGGAGACATGTCTGGTGAGTATGCAGGCCATGGACGAACTGGGACATTTTCAGCTTCCAGGAATTGTGTACAGATCCTTGCAACATGGGGCAGTGCATTATCATGCTGAAACATGAAGTGAGGGCGGCGGATGAATGACACCACAATGGCCTCGGGATTTCGTCACGGTACCTCAGTGCATTGAAATTGCCATCAATAAAATGCAATTGTCTTCGATGTCCGTAGCTTATACCATTACATAACCCCACTGCCACCATGGGGCACTCTGTTCACAATGTTGACATCAGCAAACCACTCGCCCACACAACGCCATGCACGTGGTCTGCAGTTGTGAGGCCAGTTCGAAGTACTGCCAAATTCTCCAAAACGATGTTGGAGGAGGCTTATGGTAGAGAAATTAACATTACACTTTCTGGCAACAGCTCTGGTGGACATTCCTGCAGTCAGCATGCCAATTACACACTCCCTCAAAACATCTGTGGCATTGTGTTGTGTGACAAAACTGTCACCAGCACAAGGTGCACCTGTGTAATGATCATGCTGTTTAATCAGCTTCTTGATATGCCACACCTATCAGGTGGATGGATTATCTGGGCAAAGGAGAAATTCTCACTAAAAGGGATGTAAACAAATTTCTGCACACAATGAGAGAAATAAGCTTTTTGTGAGTATGAAAAATGTCTGGGATCTTTTATTTCTGCTCATGAAACACGGGACCAACACTTTACATGTTACGTTAATATTATTGTTCAGTGTAGTTTGACCACTTGAATTGAAGGTCAGAGCACAAGGGAGAGAGAGAGAGAAAGAGGCAGAGGGGGGGAGAGAGAAGATGGATAGAGAGAGTGTGAGACCTGTGTACTGCTCCATGGGAGAGGGAAACACACTGGGCCGTGAGATCATTGCAGCCTCTCCCTGTGTGAGGGGTGGAAAATGTGTCATCACATCCCCAACATCAAAGACACCCCATCCATAGGGGTTAACGGGAGGTTATGACAACACAGACACACACACACAGCATTTGGAAACAGCAGGGTAGTATAGCCATTAACATCTCTTATAGAAAATACATACATGAGTTAGTTGTGTTTGTAACGAAGAAGATTATTCCATAGAGAGAAGATGCATTTAGACAACTACGAAACCCCTGGAATTAGGCTAAACCTTGTTTACCACTTAAAAAAGATCCTTTGAGACAGATGAATCTGAACAGGGTATGGTGAGGGTTATGGTCTAGCACTCTTACTGAGGCAAGTCTAATCAACTATAGTGGTTGTTATAATGCATCACAAACTTTGAAGCTACCATGCAAAAAGGCATCTGCGATACCCCAGTCCAATAAAACGCAATGGCTTCATGTTACTTTTATTTATTTAAGAAAGCATCTCAATAGATGACGTGCAAATAAAAAATGGATGACAAAAAAAAAATAATGAACATTGTTAGATGATAAATATCATATTGGCTGTTGAAATGACCTCTACTGTATGACGTAATGCAACAAAGACGTTTTTATAAGTAGGTCCAACTGCATCACATTTTAGTATATAAAGAAAACATACAGTATTCCCAGACTCACTTTCCCTCTGCTTCCAACTCTTCAGTCATATTTTTAAACATGCTCGTCGTCATAGTTATTGGCATGACTATTAACCCCAGTGTCATTATCATTTGCACAATGACTAATATGAATCTTACCAGAGAGCTCATCATTATTGACTTGGCAATGGCTCAAGAGATTAACAGACTGCAGGCTCTGGCTCACTCCCTCTCTCTGGGTCTCCACAGTCATTTTGACATCAACTGTTTCAGTAGCAGCAATCAATGCATCGCCAATACAAGTACTAGCATCGGCTTTAACATGGTTATTACCATCGATTGGGTTGTCATCACTCTGGCAGTCACCATGGAAACCATCAACTGTCATCTCATCATCCCCATTATCATCATCACCATGGGCAACAATCTCTTTGACCATCTTATCAACTTCAACATCATCTTCATCGTCACTGTTTCCAACCTCAAGTTCCTCTGGTTCTCGCTTGGGTTCTATTCGCCTTCGGTGGGTTAGTCAAAGGAGAGTCCGTTCTCCCCTCCTCCCTCCTCCCTCTAACCGTAACCCCGTAACCCCACCATGCCCCCCTCTGTCGTGGGACTGCTACGGCATTACACAGCCTTCGCTGAAACGAAAGCAATCGTTAACAGGATGTGGGAAAATTTGTGGAATAGGTTGCCATGCTGCATACACACACGGCCTCACAACATGCAGTCTCACCATGCTCAATACGCACACAAACACACACACACACACACACACACACACACACACACACACACACACACACACACACACACACACACACACACACACACACACACACACACACACACACACACACACACACACACACACACACACACTTATGCATTAGCACAGGCAGGGTCTGGCTAGGCTGACGGCATCATTTGGCTCAGCGGGCCTTAGTTGAGCGAGGCGGCGTGCCAGGCCATTAGTTACGCAATAAAGTAGGGCGGACGTATGTTTGGGAGGGAGTGAGGAATCAGGGGCGTAAAAGTGTTAGATCAGAAATCACCAAAAGATCCCATTTCACTGCAAACAATTTCGGAAGATTGATTGGAACATTTCACAGGACTATTGCCCATGCATACATCACAAATATCATTGAATGAGTTTGGGTCTATGACATGTCTAATTAGTCAAAGTGTCTCTTACGAGACCAGGCCAAGTGTCTCTGATGAAACTCTGAGATGACCTGTGTGTTGCACAGATTGAGGACGGTGCACAAAATGTCCAAGTAAACGCATGTAAAACGAGAACGCTCCAAGTCCTCATTGACCTTAAAGTGGGACATATCATAAGTGAGTGACCCAACCGCAAAGGAACCATGACTGACCGTCATTCACTGACCACAGACCAAGCTGCCAGAGGGATATTAGGACCTCAATGACGTGCTAAGGCCAGCAGATCAGCTATTCCACCACAGGGTCTGATTTGTGTGTGTGTGTGTGTTATCACTACCTACAGGCCTCTCTCTCAGTGTTGTGATGACTCTCCAACACTTATCAGTGATAGTGTTACTACGATTAACACAACAGAGTAACAGCTTGGCAACATGGTCTTATCGAAGACAGATAAAATGCCACAGCCCGATTACCCTTTATCACTTCCTACAGGCCTTTCTATCAGTGTTGTAGAGACTATCAGTGGTAGTTGTAGTGTTACAGTGCCACAGCGTAGCAAGACACTCCATCCGTTCTGGGTCTCAGAGAGTCTGATAGGGTTATCGAGGCCAAGGGTCTGTTTTTTTTAAATTACTTTCCTGTTTGTTTTTGTTTTGTTGCTGTCCCTGACTTTGGAATCTCCAGGCATGTACTACAGCAACTTGAAGTCTGTACTTGAAGACCTAGCCTTGTCACGCCTGCTCCCGCTCCCCCCCCCCAGGGCTCGAAGGCGCCAGGCTCCCCAACATTACGCACTCCTGCCACTATCAGTACGCACACCTGCCTTCCCCCGTCACGCGCATCAACGATTATTGGACTCACCTGGACTCAATCATCTGTGTCATTACCTCCCCTATATCTGTCTGTTCCCAAGCTCTGTTCCCTGCATCAGGATTAATGTTTGTTTGTCTTTGCTTATCCAGTTCTGACGCTGTCTCTGTTCTGTTTGATGTCTGTTCCCTATTAAATGTTCTACTCCCCGTACCTGCTTCTCTTCTCCAGCGTCAGTGCTTACAAGCCTACTGTAAAATGGGCCTTGGATTAACAGATTAAGTAGGAGGACCAAAGTTCTGTCCATTCTCCCTTTCTGCCTTAACCCTAACCCCCATCCATAATTGCAACAGTTCCTACATCAACCATCTTTGATCCTTTTTTTGGCACGGGTTAGCAGAGGTGGAATGTGTTGGGGGTTTGGTGTGTGTGATGTTATACAGAACACACACATTTCCTCTGTTGTCATAATGAAATAAGGGCATAGGGAGTCACCAGGAGACTCCAGGACATTATTTGACATTAGGTGCTTGGAACTCTTGGAACTAACTGGGGATGGCCTGTTAATGTTAAGATGGATGAGTTCTGATCCTTCATTAACAACACCCTTGAGGTTGTTCTAAGTGAAATGGATTGGAGGCTGGATTGCCTACTTGCAGCCTACTGTAGGTGTAGTTGGTGGGCTTGTTATTACCCGGTCCTTTCAGTGGGTATTCCTGGCAGAGGTCCTTGAGAACGATGTGTAGCGATGAGTACTTAATCACCAGTTTGAACTTCAAATTGTCCTTCAGGGTCTTTGCCACCTCCAGCTCTTGGTACCTAAACAAACAAACAACATGTTTTACTACACAGCCACTACCAGAAGCTATAGCAGCCAGCTGCCCCCATTTCAAAGAAACAAAAATGGCCGCTGTTCGTTGTTGACATTCTCTTTCCACATCCCATCTGCTCAAGAGTGCTCTAGCTCTAGAATCCTTCTATGATTTCACGGCTGAGGCTTGGTCTGTCTTTCAAGGAGGAGGGTTGATGGATAGGAGTCATGGCTTGGCACAGTAAAACCCCACAGTGCTGATCCCCATCCATCCTCATGGAGAAAGTCAATAACATCTCTCACTAAAACTGCTGTAGCCCTTGAAGCTCCTCTCTCCCGCTCACTCAGTCTCTCTTTCTCGCTCTCTCACTTAGTTTCTTTCTCTCTTTGTGATTACATCAGTAGAGCCTGAGTAATCCTGTCATGTGTTAGAGATGGTCATAAATCATCATGCTAAACAGTTAACAGGCCTCAGGAGGGACATGGTTTGCCTTGACGCTCAACCATTTGAAGCCCATCCAGTTTACCCTGTATTCGCCAACAACATATACAGTACATGATATAATTAATATATACAGTGCATTCAGAAAGTATTCATACCCCTTCACTTATTCTACATTTTCTTGGGTTACAGTCTGAATTCAAAATGTATTAAATATACTTTTTTCCCCTCAACCATCGACACACAATACCCCATAATGATGAAGAGAAAAAATGTTTTTAGAAATGTTTGCAAATGTATTGACAATTAAATACAGAAATATCTCATTTACATAAGTATTCACACCACTGAGCTGATACTTTGTAAAATCACGTTTGCTAGCGATTACAGCTTTGAATCTTTCTGGGTAAGTATCTAAGAGCTTTCCACACCTGGATTGTGGAACATTTGTACATTATTGTTTAAAAAAGTATTCAAGCTCTGTCAAATTGGTTGTTGATCATTGCTAGACAACCATTTTCAGGTCTTGCCATAGATTTTCAATTTGCTAAAAGGTGAATTAATCTCCCAGTGTCTGGTGGAAAGCAGACTGAACCAGGTATACCTCTAGGATTTTGCCTGTGCTTATCTCCATTCTGTTTCTTTTTTTAATCCTGAAAAACTCCCCAGTCCTTAACAATTACAAGCATGCCCATAACATGATGCAGCCACCCTTATGCTTGAAAATATGGAGAGTCGTACTCAGTAATGTGTTGTATTGGATTTGCCCCAAACATAACACTTTGTATTAAGGGCAAAAAGTTAATGGCTTTGTCACATTTTTTGCACAATTACTTTAGTGCTTTGTTGCAAACAGGATGCATGTTTTGGAATATTTGTATTCTGTACAGGCTTCCTTCTTTTCACTCTGTCAGTTAGGTTAGTATTGTGGACTAACTACAATGTCAATCCATCCTCAGTTGTCTCCTATCACAGCCATTAGATTCTGTAACTGTTTTAAAGTCACCATTGGCCTTCATGATGAAATCCCTGAGCGAGTTCCCTCCTTTCCGGCAACTGAGTTAGGAAGGGCACCTTAATCTTCGTAGTGACTGGGAGTATTGATACACCATCCAAAGTGTAATCAATAACTTCACCATGGTCAACGGGATATTCAATGTCTGCTTTAAAAATTTTTTTTACCCATCTACCAATAGGTGCCCTTCTTTACAAGGCATTGGAAAACCTCCCTGGTCTTTATGGTTGAGTCTGTGTTTGAAAATCACTGCTCGACTGAGGGACCTTACAGATCAAATCAAACCAAAAAAATAAAATCAAATTCATTGTTCACATACACGTGTTTAGCAGATGTTATTGTGGGTGTAGCGAAATGTTTGTGCTACCAGCTCCGACAGTGCAGGAATATCTAACAAGTAATATTTAACAGTTTCACAACATATACTGTATATGTCAGAGTGGCATTGGACTAAGATACAGTGGCATAGTATAGAATATAGTATATACATATGAGGTGGGTGATGCAATATTTACATACAATTAAAGTGACTAAGATACTGTAGAATAGTATAGAGTACAGTTTATACATATGAGATAAGTAATGCAAGATACAGAGACATTATTAAAGTGGCTAGTGTTTAATTTCCTTAAAGTGGCCAGTGATTCCTAATCTATGTCTATAAGCAGCAGCCTCTGATGTGCTGGAGGTGGCTGTTTAACAGTCAGTGGTGTAGTATAGAATACAATACAGTATATACATATGAGATGGGTGATGCAATATGTAAACACAATTTAAAAGTGACTAAGATATCATAGGAAAGTGTGGAGTGCAGTTTATACATATGAGATGAGTAATGCTAGATATGGAAAGATTATTAAAGTGCCTAGTGATCCATTTCTAAAAGTGGCCAGTGATTCCTAATCTATGTCTATAGGCAGACGCCTCTGATGTGCTAGTGATGGCTGTTTAGCTGTCTGATGGCCTTGAGATAGAAGCTGTTTTTCAGTCTCTCTGTCCCAGCTTTGATGCAACTGTTCTGACCTCGCCTTCTGGATGATAGCGGGCTGAACAGGCAGTGGCCCGGGTGGTTGATGTTCTTGATGATCTTTTTGGCCTTGCTATGGCATCGGGTGCTGTAGGTGTCCAGGAGGACGAGAAGTTTGCCCCCGGTAATGCGTAGGGAAGACCGCACCACCCTCTGGAGAGCTTTGCAGTTGTGGGCGGTGCAGTTGCCATACCAGGCGGTGATACAGCCTGACAGGATGCTCTCAATTGTGCATTTGTAAAAGTTTGTGAGGGTTTTAGGTGTTAAGCCCATTTCTTTAGCCTCCTGAGGTTTAAGAAGCTCTGTTGCGCCTTCTTCACCACACTGTCTGTGTGGATGGACCATTTCAGTTTGTCAGTGATGTGTACGCCGAGGAACTTGAAGCTTTCCACGTTCACTGCTGTCCCATCGATGTAGATAGGGGGTGCTCCCTCTGCTGTTTCCTGAAGTTGACAATCATCTCCTTAGCTTTGTTGACGTTGAGTGAGAGGTTATTTTCCTGGCACCACACTCTGAGCCCTCCCTGTAGGCTGTCTCATCGTTGTTGGTGATCAAGCCTACTACTGTTGTGTCATCAGCAAACCTGATGATTGAGTTGGTGGCGTGCTTGGCCTCGCAGTCATGAATTAACAGGGAGTACAGGAGGGGCTAAGCACGCACCCTTGTTGGGCCGCAGTGTTGAGGAACAGCGAAGAGGTGGTGTGTTTTCCTACCTTCACAACCTGGGGGCGACCCGTCAGGAAGTCCAGGACCTATTTGCACAGGGCGGGGTTCAGACCCAGGGCCTCAAGCTTGATGATGAGCTTGGAGGGTACTATGGTGTTGACTGCTGAGCTATAGTCAGATGGGACAGGGCAGTGTGCAGTGTGATGACGATTGCATCGTCTGTGGATCTATTGGGGCGGTAAGCAAATTGAAGTGGGTCTAGGGTGGCAGGTAAGGTGGAGGTGATATCATCCTTGACTAGTCTCTCAAAGCACTTCATGATGACAAAGGTGAGTGCTATGGGGCGATAGTCATTTAGTTCAATTACCTTTGCTTTCTTAGGTACAGGGACAATGGTGACCATCTTGAAGCATGTGGGGACAACATACTGGGATAGGGAGAGATTGAATATATCTGTTAGCACACCAGCCAGCTGGTCTGTGCATGCTCTGAGGACGTGGCTAGGGATACAATCTGGGCCGGCAGCCTTGTGAGGGGTTAAAAAACTTAAATGTCTTACTTACGTCGGCAATGGAGAATGAGAGCCCACAGTCCTTGATAGCGGGCCGCGTCGGTGGCACTGTATTATCCCCAAAGCAAGTGAAGAAGGTGTTCAGCCTGTCCGGAAGTAAGACGTCGGTGTCCGTGACGTGGCTGGTATTCCTTTTATAATCCGTAATTGTCTGTAGACCCTGACACATACGTCTCATGTCTGAGCCGTTGAACTGGGACTCAACTTTGTCCCTATACCGATGTTTAGCCTGCTTGATTGCTTTGCGGAGGTAATAACTACACTGTTTGTATCTTTCCGTATTCACAGTCTTCTTGCCCTGGTTAAATGCGGTGGTATGCACTTTCAGTTTGGGGGCGAATGCTCCCATCTATCCATGGTTTCTGGTTGGTGTAGGTGTTAATAGTCACAGTGGGTACAACATCTCCTATGCACTTCCTGATAAACTCATTCACCGTATCGGTATATGTGTCGATGTTATTTTCTGAAGCTACTCTGAACATATCCCAGTCCGCGTGATCAAAACAATCTTGAAGCATGGATTCCGATTGGTCAGACCAGCGTTGAATAGTCCTTAACATGGGTGCTTCCTGTTTGAGTTTCTGCCTATAGGAGGGGAGGAGCAAGATGGAATCGTGGTCCGATTTGCCGAATGGAGGGCGGGGGGGACCTAATAAGCATTCTGGAAGATAGTATAACAATGGTGTTTGTTCATGTCGGTGGGATGTATTGAGAACCCAACTGGCTTTACAGAGTCAGACAGTATATTGTATAGTATAATTGTATGTGTGGTGTACAGAGATGAGGTAGTCATTCAAAAATCATCTTAACCACTATTATTGCACACGAGTGAGTCCATGCAAGCTATTATGTGGCTTGCCATAACAAAGGGGTCGAATACTTATTGACTGAAGACATTTCAGCTTTTCATTTTTAATTAATTTGGAAAAAATTCTGAAAAAACATAATTCCACTTTGACATTATGGGGTATTGTGTGTAGGCCAGTGACAAAATACATCTCAATTTAATCAATTTTAAATTCAGACTGTAACACAACAAAATGTGGAAAAAGTCAACGGGTGAGACATACACCCACATGTCAAACCAATCCAAGTGCTGGGATGCAACGTGACATTTAAAAGGTTTTTACTACAGTACCTCAGGTTTGTTCCAAAAAAAACTCCTAAAACTTCCTCTTTCTGGGGTGGCAGAGGATCTCACACAATCCCACAAGTCAACAGCAATATCTCCTGGCATTTCCTGCCAGGAAGAGACAGAATCAGAAAGAAAGAAAGAGGCAGACAGAAAGAGAGAGAGAAAGAGAGAGATAAATAGAGAGGAAACAAAGGAGGAGCTGCAGCTCAGACTCCTCTCTGTGAGTTGGCAAATCTGTAAACTCACTCTCACACATGCATGTTTCCCTAAAAGCTATCAACACCGGAAGAAAGCTCACCCACCCATGGTATACCAACAAAGCAGTAGTGTCTATCTCACAGCAGACCTACTCCTACCTCCCTGGGCTCAGTAAAGTGAGGTTTCTCTAGAGACTAAGCTATTGACATTGCTGAAATACAGCGCTGGTTGCTGGCTGGGCCGAGCACACACACATCTGTTCTGTATATAGTGTTCTTCTCAACGAACAGAGCTGAGCACACCATACCACACTGATGCCGTCTCCTGGGGGTTTCCATTGTTTTCCCCTAACAGCTACCTATTATTACTGAAGAATGGGTAGGTAGCCGCAGCATTAGGCCAAGGAGAAGGATGAGAGAAGTGAGATATGGTCAGGACCTGAGCCAAATATAAGGCTCGGATCAGGAGTTACTTCAGAGAGAATTCCTTTGTTCTAATTTATAGAGCGTGTGGGGGCTCTAAACCACATAAAGGAGGTGAACATTCACAACACGTATTCTTATGTAAGCTGACAGAAACAATGGGATCCAAACCACAACAGCTATCTTATTATGTAAGCTAGATGAAGATGGATAATGAATCATAGAGAGAGCTTCACAGTTAGAAGTGAGGATGCAGCACACCATAGCTACAGTTGAAGTCGGAAGTTTACATACACTTATGTTGGAGTCATTAAAACTCATTTTTCAACCACTCCATACATTTCATGTTAACAAACTATAGTTTTGGCAAATTGGTTAGGACATCTACTTTGAGCATGACACAAGTAATCTTTCCAACAATTGTTTACAGACAGATTATTTCACTTATAATTCACTGTATCACAATTCCAGTGGGTCAGAAGTTTACATACACTAAGTTGACTGTGCCATTAAACAGCTTGGAAAATTCCAGAAAATGATGTCATGGCATTAGAAGCTTCTGATAAGCTAATTGACATCATGGATGTATTTCAAGGCCTACTTTCAAACTCAGTGCCTCTTTGCTTGACATCATGGGAAAATCAAAAGAAATCAGCCAAGACCTCAGAAAAAAATTGTAGACCTCCTTGGAAGGAAAAGTATGTGGATATATTGATGCAACATCTCAAGACATCAGTCAGGAAGTTATAGCTTGGTCGCAAATGGGTCTTCCAAATGGACAATGACCCCAAGCATACTCCCAAAGATGTGGCAAAATGGCGTAAAGACAACAAAGTCAAGGTATTGGAGTGGCCATCACAAAGCCCTGACCTCAATCATATAGAAAATTTGTGGGCAGAACTGAAAAAGCGTGTGCGAGCAAGGAGGCCTACAAACCTGATTCAGTTACACCAGCTCTGTCAGGAGGAATGGGCCAAAATTCACCCAATTTATTGTGGGAAGCTTGTGGAAAGCTACCCGAAATGTTTGACCCAAGTTAAACAATTTAAAGGCAATGCAACCAAATGCTAATTGAGTGTATGTAAACTTCTGACCCAGTGGGAATGTGATGAAAGAAATAAAAGCTGAATAAATCATACTCTCTACTATTATTCTGACATTTCACATTCTTAAAATAAAGTGGTTATCCTAACTGACCTAAGACAGGGAAGTTGTACTAGGATTAAATGTCAGGAATTGTGAAAAACTGACAATAAATGTATTTGGCTAAGGTGTGTGTAAACTTCCGACTTCAACTGTATGTGCAGGTGACTGCTTTACCAGACTGCGGTTTGGTCTGTGGTTGTGGCCTTTAGTTAAGATTATTAGAAAGACTCTGCATGCTACTACAATCATTACCCATCTGTATTAATAACAATACAAAGAATTAGCCATAGCACCTCCAAGGGACTGAATATAAGCATGTGCTAAGCAGAGAGAAACACGATAAGGGGGTATTTAAGAGAGCCGTGCATGTGTGTATGTGATTTTAAACTAAGCATAATTTCTCCTATTCAGGCTGGCCAGCCCAGCTGCTTCATGGCCTTGGGTCTCTACTCTACTCTGCTCTGCAGCAAGCTGACTGAGGGAAGGAGGGAAGGAAATCCTCTGGATCCAAATGAGTGGAATGAATCAGAAATAAATAAACATATCCAAAAAGTATTAAACAAATAAACACCCAACCTGAGGGGTTAGGTGAATCGGGCTCTTGATGCTCAGGCCACCTCGCTTCCAGTAAAAGGATGTTTACTGTTTACACAGCTATGTTTAGCACAGGAGGAGCCATTTATTTGATTCATACTTGATATTCAGGCAGACATTTGGTAAGAAAGTCAACACAGGATAAGGATGGCCCCTGTGGCCAACTGTGAGTTGTACTGTTCTGGACAAATCCCATCCATTTAAACCTAGGCCTAACTCCTGCCCCAGGCGACCTGCAGGAGGTAGCCCTTGCTCTATGCATACCTGCAAGTACTTAAAGGTGCAATCTGCAATACTTACAGTACATGTTGATCTAATGGACTGCCACCCCTTTCATCCATAGCTGCAAATATGAATTTTAGAGTGTTAGAGTGTTAACATTTCTCCAGATCTCTAAGTTTTATAGCAAAAAAACTGTAGAGCTGCTGTTTGAGTGAAAATGAATTACTGATTGTGCCTTTAATGCAATAACAAACAATAAAATTGTCCTTCAACCCCAGGGGGCCCTCTCCTCAAAACAACAAGGGAGGAGTACTATACGTGTGCTATACAGTAGGTAAAACTAGCCAACTAGCATCCATCCAGTCTTTGTGTAAAGCACACAGAACATGAATGACTTCATAACATGTAATCACACAGTTTCCATGTGAGGGATCTAGAATCCCCAGAAGATCACTATTATTCTACACAGAGGAGGGAGGCCCTGTCATGCTTGGGATGCACTGACCCCTGTTTGGGAGCCCTTCAATTGGATGTGACCCCTGTTTGGAGCCTGGGGCCCCTCTCCTTAATACATTTATGGCTTGTTCCCTCTTCACTATTATGCACTGCTCCAGCTTTGGCCTTGTTATGTAACTGTACCTTGCTGAGGTTATGAGGTAATTCCTTCCACCTTGGCCACAAGAGAGTACGTCTGTCCTAATAAAAGAGCATGATATAAATGTTGATTATAAACACTTAGGAAACGTAAAATACTGCACGCAATGAGAGGCCATTATTAAGCCCCATACCAAGGGCCATTTAGATGTGTGACAAGGGGGGAAGAGGGAGATTCTTTAGTCGTATGTACAGGATACACATGGTATACACCGTCCAACAAAATGCTTACTTGCAGGTTCCTTCTCGACAATGCAACAACAATATGAAAGAATAGAAGGTAAGAATATGAACATAACATAAGTGGCTCAGTAGAACAGAAGACATGTTTTTAGCATAAGTATAGTACAGGAAGGAACAATTTATAGTCCAATACTAACACGTGTTTTGGGGAAGTGTTGAGAGAGCATGAGAGAGAGAGAGAGAGAGAGAGAGAGAGAGAGAGAGAGAGAGAGAGGTGGTGATTAGCTAATAGGGAAAGTAAGAGTCACACCTCTGTTATTGTTTCCCTCCCTACTATACTCTGAGCTAGAGCTGTGCTGCATCGCAGGGTGGGCTAGCCACTAGGGTAATGTTACACATCTTTCATTAACACGCAAAGCACCTTAGATGACGTCTACCATAATGCAGACAGGAGCACATTTCTGAAGTTTGCATCACCTCTCTTACCCTTCCCGTTCTCTGCTCTCCTCCCTCCCACATCTTCCTGCATGTGTGTACGTGACTGTGTGTGTGTGTGTCGTTAACAGGCAGTAGGTTGGTGAGACTGTGGACGTCTTAATGGATGACTATCCCCAATAGTCAGGGCAGGGGGTTGGATGATTGTATCCCAGATGATACCCTATTGGAACATATAGGGCTCTGGTCAAAAGTAGTGCACTATGTAGGGAATAGGGTGCAATTTGGGAAGCAAATAAAGAGTGTGTCTTGACTGGACTAGCGGGCAACAACACCTCAATGCTGGAGGATTCCACACACACCAGGGAAAGCATTCAATGGGTGAAAATGTGTAGAAAATCTTTGACTGCAATGCCTGTTCTCCGAGTCAGACCAGTGTTAACATAACCTAATCAAATAAAATGTTATTGCTTGCATACATATACTTGGCTTATGTTATTTTGGGTTTAGCGAAATTCTTGTGTTCCTAGCTCCAACTGTCACATCTGCTCCTGCCACGCCCTCTAGTGCTCATCCTGTGTCTCATTGACCTGCCGCCACTCCCCCAGTGTTCTCTTCCTCTGTGTGTGTGTGTGTGTGTGTGTGTGTGTGTGTGTGTGTGTGTGTGGTGTGTGTGTGTGTGTGTGTGTGGGGGGCGGAGACAGATGTGCTGCAGTCAGAGCAGATCCCAACCAGCTGCAACCTGTTCCATAATCAAGACCTCTACAAATACTCAGTCCTGCCACTTCCACACTGCCAGATCATAATCTCTGCTCAGTCAGTCCATGTTTCTAGCCATTTGTTCCTGTTGTGCCTGTTTTCCTTGCCCGACACTGTTATCCTCTCTGCAACAGTTCTGCCCACTCTGACTCTGGTCAATGTCTCCAGTCCGACTTCTCGTCAGTCCTGCTACTCTGTCCTGGATTCCCCACTCTATGCTCCCTTGGATTCCCCTCCAGATCTGCTTACCCTGTCCCAACACCTCTCGCTCCAGCCTTAGCCTCCACACCTGGTTTCCGGCAGCCCGCCCGAGTTTTCCCTGGCCTGCACTCAATCTTCCCCCTGTGTTTCAATAAATACATTGGTTACCTCATCCCAGTCTTCTCGTTGAGTCTGCTCTTGGGTTCACCTGTTCCACTGACACCAACAGTGCTATAATATCTAACAACGCACAACAACATAAAATAATAATGGAATTAAGAAAAATATGAATATTAGGACGAGCAATGTTGGAGTCCGGAGTATAAATACAGTGTGTGTGTGTGTGTGTGTGTGTGTGTGTCTGTATATATACAGACGTGGCCAAAAGTTTTGAGAATGACACAAATATTAATTTTCACAAAGTCTGCTGCCTCAGTTTGTATGATGGCAATTTGCATATACTCCAGAATGTTATGAAGAGTGATCAGATTAATTGCAATTAATTGCAAAGTCCCTCTTTGCCATGCAAATGAACTGAATCCCCCAAAAACATTTCCACTGCATTTCAGCCCTGCCACAAAAGGACCAGCTGACATCATGTCAGTGATTCTCTCGTTAACACAGGTGTGAGTGTTGATGAGGACAAGGCTGGAGATCACTCTGTCATGCTGATTGAGTTTGAATAACAGACCGGAAGCTTCAAAAGGAGGGTGGTGCTTGGAATCATTGTTCTTCCTCTGTCAACCATGGTTACCTGCAAGTAAACACATGCCGTCATCATTGCTTTGCACAAAAAGGGCTTCACAGGCAAGGATATTGCTGCCAGTAAGATTTCACCTAAATCAACCATTTATCGGATCATCAAGAACTTCAAGGAGAGCGGTGAAGAAGGCTTCAGGGGGCCCAAGAAAGTCCAGCAAGCGCCAGGACCGTCTCCTAAAGTTGATTCAGCTGTGGGATCGGGGCACCACGATTACAGAGCTTGCTCAGGAATGGCAGCAGGCAGGTGTGAGTGCATCTGCACGCACAGTGAGGTGAAGACTTTTGGAGGATGGCCTGGTGTCAAGAAGGGCAGCAAAGAAGCCACTTATCTCCAGGAAAAACATCAAGGACAGACTGATATTCTGCAAAAGGTACATGGATTGGACTGCCGAGGACTGGGGTAAAGTCATTTTCTCTGATGAATCCCCTTTCCGATTCTTTGGGACATCCAGAAAAAAGCTTGTCTGGAGAAGATAAGGTGAGCACTACCATCAGTCCTGTGTCATGCCAACAGTAAAGCATCCTGAGACCCATTCATGTGTGGGGTTGCTTCTCAGCCAAGGGAGTGGGCTCACTCACAATTTTGCCTAAGAACACAGCAATGAATAAAGAATGGTACCAACACATCCTCCGAGAGCAACTTCTCCCAATCATCCAGGAACAGTTTAGTGACAAACAATGTCTTTCCCAGCATGATGGAGCACCTTGCCATAAGGCAAAACGGATAACTAAGTGGCCAGGAAACTCCCCTGACCTTAATCCCATTGAGAACTTGTGGTCAATCCTCAAGAGGCGGGTGGACAAACAAAAACCCACAAATTCTGACAAACTCCAAGCATTGATTATGCAATAATGGGCTGCCATCAGTCAGGATGTGGCCCAGAAGTTAATTGACAGCATGCCAGGGCAGATTGCAGAGGTCTTGAAAAAGAAGGGTCAACACTGCAAATTTTGACTCTTTGCATCAAATTCATGTAATTGTCAATAAAAGCCTTTGACACTTGTGAAATGCTTGTAATTATACTTCAGTATTCCATAGTAACATCTGACAAAAATATCTAAAGACACTGAGGCAGCAGACTTTGTGAAAATTAATATTTGTGTCATTCTCAAAACGTTTGGCCACAACTGTACAGTACCCATCAAAGGTTTGGACACACCTACTCATTCAAGAGTTTTTCTTTATTTGTACTATTTTCTACGTTGTAGAATAATAATGAAGACTTCAAAACTATGAAATAAATCATACAGTATGGAATCATGATGTAGCCCTTTAAAATATTAAACAAATCAAAATATATTTTAGATTCTTCAAAATAGACGCCCTTTTCTCTGATGACAGCTTTGCACACTCTTGGCATTTTCTCAACCAGCTTCACCTGGAATGCTTTTCAGGTGAGGAGGAGCCAGAGGAGATGGCTTCTGTTTTGCGGGTTCCTAACCAATTGTGCTATTGTTTTTTTTCTAACTTATTTGGTACATAAGAGACGGTGGCAGAAATATTATGGCCAAAAAGAGCTTATGGATATCAGGACAGCAATTACTCACCTCGCACTGGATTAAGATTTTTTCTTTAACGAGTCGGACGCGAAGGATTTACGTCAGACACAACCGACAAAGCCTAAATCCCAGCATTCACATGAAGAACAGACAGAGATATCGGGGACGTAGGTCGGGGTGCCTTGTAAGGCTCCGACGGAAAGTGGGTAATCTGCCTCAACCATCAGTCCTATTAGCCAACGTACAATCATCAGATAACAAAATGGACGAGCTACGATCATGAATACCCTTCCAACAGGACATTAAAAACTGTAATATCTTATGTTTCACCCAGTTGTGGCTGAACGACGACATGGATAACATACAGCTGGCGGGTTTTTCATTGCATCAGCTAGATAGAACAGCTGACTCCAGTTATACAAGGGGTGGAGGTCTGTGTTTATTTGTAAACAACAGCTGGTGCACAAGATCTAATATTAACAAAGTCTCAAGGTTTTGCTCGCCTGAGGTAGAGTATCTCATGATAAGCTGTAGACCACACTATTTACCAAGAGAGTTTTCATCTATATTTTTCATAGCTGTCTATTTATCACCACAAACCGATGCTGGCACTAAGACCGCACTCAATGAGCTGTATAAGGCCATAAGCAAATAGGACCATGTTCATCCAGAGGTGAAGCTCCTAGTGGCCATGGATTTTAATAAACCAATTAGGCACATTTGGGCACTCTTGATGCAAAGTTTTGAACAGAAATGCAATGGTTCATTGGATCGGTCTCGAACTTTGCATATACACTGCTGCCATCTAGTGGCCAAAATCTAACTTGTGCCTGGGCTGGAATAATACATTACGGCCTTTCTCTTGCATTTCAAAAATTATTGTACACATTTTTTTTAAGGTTGTTTTTTTCTTTGTATTATCTTTTACCAGATCTGTGTTATATTCTCCTACATTCATTTCACATTTCCACAAACTTCAAAGTGTTTCCTTTCAAATGGTATCCAGAATATGCATATCATTGCTTCAGGTCCTGAGGTACAGGCAGTTAAGATTTGGGTATGTCATTTTAGGCAAAAATTGATCTTTGGTTTCAAGTCTGGGCTCTGGCTGGGGCTGCTCAAAGACATTCAGAGACTTTCTCCCGAAGCCACTCCTGCATTGTCTTGGCTGTGTGCTTAGGGTCGTTGTCCTGTTGGAAGGTTAACCTTCGCTCCAGTATGAGGTCCTGAGAGCTCTGGAGCAGGTTTTCATCAAGGATATCTCTGTACTTTGGTCCGTTTAACTTTCCCTTAATCCTGACTAGTCTCACAGTCCCTGCCTTTGAAACATATCCCCACAGCATGATGCTGCCACCACCATGTTTCACCGTAGGGATGGTGCCAGGTTTCCTCCAGACGTGACGCTTGGCATTCAGGCCAAGGAGTTCAATCTTGATTTCATCAGACCAGAGATTCTTGTTTCTCATAGTCTTAAAGTCTTTTAGGTGCCTTTGGCAAATTCCAAGCGAGCTGCCTTGTGGCTTTTACTGAGGAGTGGCTTCCATCTGACCACTCTACCATAAAGGCCTGATTGGTGGAGTGCTGCAGAGATGCTTGTCCTTCTGGAAGGTTCTCCCATCTCTACAGAGGAACTCTGTCAGAGTGGCCATCAGGTTCTTGGTCACCTCCCTGACCAAGGCCCTTCTCCCGCGATTGCTCAGTTTGGCCGAGCAGCCAGCTGTAGGAAGAGTCTTGGTGGTTCCAAACTTCTTCCATTTAAGAATGATGGAGGCCACTGTGTTCTTGGGGACTTTCAATGCTGCAGAAATGTTTTGGTACCTTTACCCAGATCTGTGCCTTGACACAATCCTGTCTCAGAATTCTACAGACAATTCCTTTAACCTCATGGCTTGGTTTTTGCTCTGTCAACTGTGGGACCTTATATAGACAGGTGTGTGCCTTTCCAAATCATGTCCAATCAATTGAATATATCACAGGTGGACTCCAATCAAGTTCTAGAAAGAGCTCAAGGATGATCAATGGAAATAGGATGCACCTGAGCTCAATTTAGAGGGTCTGAATACCTATGTAAATAAGGTATTTCTGTTTTAGTTTTTTATAAATGTGCAAACATTTATAAAAATGTGTTTTTGCTTTGTCATTATGAGGTATTGTGTGTAGATTGATGAGGGGCAAAAATATTTAATACATTTTAGAATAAGGCTGTTAAAATGTGGAAAAAGTGAAGTTGTCTGAATACTTTACAAATGCACTGTGCTGTATGTACATCAATAGTTAAATACTATAGGTCTTGACTAGAATACAGTATATACACTTAACTAAAATATAAACGCAACATGTAAAATGTTGGTCCCGTGTTTCATGAGCTGAAATAACAGTAATTGTCCACATGCACAAAAAGCTTATTTCTCTCAAATATCCCTGTTAGTGAGCATTTTTCCTTTGCCAAGATAATCCATCCACCTGACAGGTGTTGCAAATCAAAAAGTATTTGTTTCTAAAAACTTTTTTTTGTGGGGAAAAACTCATTCTGATTGGCTGCACCCCTGCCCAATCATGTGAAATCAATAGATTATGGCTTAATGAATGTATTTCAATTGACTGATTTCCTTATATGAACTGTAACTCAGTAAAAGGTGCACGGTAGAGTAACCAGGTGGTAGCCGGCTAGTGACAGTAACAAAAATTCAGGGCAGGGTACTGTGCAGGGATACGGGATACGAATCACTAGCTAAGGACCATCTCAGGAGTGGGATGGGGGAGACTCACTGTCATGCTGATGCTATTTGCAAAGAAGAACAAGTACCTCCAAATTAGGAGGGCACAGTGGGCTATGAGTGTAGAGGATCAACTTTCTCTCTCTCCATGACCAAGTGGAAATGGTGGAAAGCCAAGCACTGGGCGAGGCAACTGGGTGCTATCAAAACCGGGGGGAGTGAAAATATTCCCTGCTGGGCCCCTCTCCTCTCTGCTTTCGCACTACGTAGCTTTGCAAGAATTTACAAGGCAAATGATGTCATGTTCATAAACCAATTCAGTCAATTTCATACATGCCGGAAAAATCTGTCACGAGTGGCGAGCCTGGCGTAACGGGGGAATCCGAATGGTCACATGGACCGACAGAATGCCTGACTGATGACAGGATTCTGACAACCATTTTGAAGAGATTACAATCTATGTTAATTTTGGATCCTGTAACCGGATGGGACCCAATGAATGGATATCAATGGAATGGACACTACTGTTTATAGGAGAACTGTGATCTAATTTGGGCACATTTAAAGGGATACTTTGGGATTTTGGAAATGAGGCCCTTTTATCTACTTCCCCAGAGTCAGATGAAGTCAAGCCAAGGTAGTTTTGCAAGTCAACGTTAACTAGCGTCAGCGCAATGACTGAAAGTCTACGGGTATCTGCTCACTGGAAGTCATAGTTAAGAACGCTAGTTAGCAATTGCACTAGTGCTAGTTAGCAACATCCTTCAAACTGCACGCAGAGACATAAAAATGGTATCCACGAGTTCATCTGACTCTGGGGAAATAGACAATGTGCCTCATCGCCAAAATCCCAAAGTATCCCTTTTAACGGCAGTTTCCCAGCTCCCTCCTGAACAAAAAAAGAGCTTTCAATTGAAATTCTCCTGGCCTTTACAGTCTGAGTGAGGGGAATGCTGTAAATGGAGGAGTCGATGTGTTCTGAAAGAGGAGACGTTGTGGATTATAATAAATACCACTTTGATGTCATACAAGCAAACCACACACCCGTGAGTGCAAAATGTGCAATTCACATTTCCATATTTGAAAATTCATGTAATTTAGAGTATCAACATTTGTGATCACTATGTTTGATGTACAGTTACAAGGATGACATGAGTCATAGCCTGGGTTGTCCCGAACAGAATGAGACTATTTGTCATATTGTGAAGAAATTAAGCCACGGAACACGAACTTGAATGCACTCATGACTCCATTTTATGCACACCAAAATGACAATCTGTTTGTTTGAAGAGCCTTGTGAAATCCTAACACTGTAAGATCTTATTTTATAACTTAGTTAGTCATGTTGGCAATAGAATAAGCTTTCAAATGATGCCACCCTGACCCAGATTTATGATGGAACGTTTGTGCATCGCGTAAACAACATTCATTGTGTGATGGTGGGGAAGCAGGGTTGTGTTCCAAACAAAAAAAACTTCCAGTGTGCTTGCTTCAGTTCTTCACGGCGAAGCTAAAAACTCAAAAACGCACCATATATTTGAAGGCTCTTTCCTTGAGTCATAAAAGTGCATTGAAATTACTTAGGAACTGTGCGGTTTGGATAGGTGCGTGGCCACTTGAAAACACCAGTTAGACCTCTCACTCAAACACTTGTAAGAATTTTTTCTTATGTTACACCTATCCCAAAATGTTCATGAATATTCTTATTATGTTTCTGAATGTATCCAGAGTATTTTCTGACAAAGGCTGCGAAAAGTACAGTACGTGTAAAATGCACATAACTCAACAGTGTAATGTTTGGATTCAGTCTTGTGTCAGGTGAACTGTTGTGTCCTCACCTTTGGTCTAATATACAAAGTGTTCTCTTTCAATTGCTACCATTGTCATTTATGTGCTTTTTATATTTCTTCTGATTGAAATGTTTCTATTTGGCCCTTTCCATATTGGCCAATTTCCTTTATTTTGCTGCCTGTATCGCGGTCTAGTTGGCACTTTGACAGAGATACAGACTGCTGATTACTCCGTTTCCCATTAGAAGAACGTCTGAGGGACCTCTCTCAGTTACAGGTGAAGGCCATGCTGTCTGAGCCTGCTGTAAACAGTCTACACTGGGAACAAATGAGGCTTGACCAGGTAAACCCCCCCACTTCAGGCCAGACTAAGCAAAGACCCCTAGCCTGCTTTACATGACTGGAACTGGGATGGAAGGTTAGAGGGCAGACTGTAGATCAAATAGGATGAGAGATAGGTTGAAACAAAAAGACAGGGGTGTGTCGAGGTGAGAGAGCGAGAGTAATGGAAGGGAGAGTGTGAAAGATAAATCGTTTTTAGAGGGAAAGATGAAGGATTAGGGACAGGAAAAGAGGTGAGAGTAGAAGTAGTATAATGTCCCTGGAGCTAGAGAGTATGCAATTTTATTTTGTATTACTGCATTTTAATCGTGTTCTTCTCGAGTCAATCATGTCCAAATAAAAAAAGGACACTGTGGACTTCGGAGAATAACGACAGATGTTATATTTCGTCTACCGAAATTGAATTCTCACTTCCTTTTGTTTGCCTTTTTCTGGCAAGCCGGCAATCGAAAATTAAATCAAATGAAAATGGAACACTGTGTTTATTATGTCGTTCATTATGTCGTTCACATATTCAAAACATTCCTACTGTGGGGATGAGTGTTAAAGCTCTCACTTCATCTCTTATTAAGTCACAGTGCTGTGAGCCTAGTCCAAGCAGTGTGTGTCATTGTACTGGCCAGGCCAGGGAAGGCAGGCAGGCAGCACACAGCTGGGAGGTGTCGGGGGGACCAAACGTGACGTAGTGTCTCTGTCTGTATTCTATTTACCAGCAATGATCCAACCACCAAAGAGGAGATTGATGGAATGCAGCTTCTTTGAATAAACGAAAGTGTTTCAATATAATTGAGAATCCAGACAGTTCTATGGAATTGATGTCCATGTTGCCAGTTACCAGAAAGAGCAATGCCACATAACTGACATGGAGGGATTCCTTGCGATGCCAGACTTCGTAGTCTTCTTTCCAACCAACGTGAGGATGACTTGAAATCAACTATCGCATGGAAAGGGATGCCATGTCATTGTCCATAGTCAGTGTATGGGTGAAGAGCATTATGGCTCCTTCCTGAGCCACTCCATTTGAATGGCATATTGATAATTGTATATTTTGGGTGGTTCGAGCCCTGAATGCTGACTTGCTGAAAGCTGCGGTATATCAGACCGTACAGTATACCACGGGTATGACAAAACATACATTTTTATTGCTCTAATTACGTTGGCAACCAGTTTAAAATAGCAATAAGGCACCTTGGGGGTTTGTGGTATATTGCCAACATACCATGGCTAAAGCTGTATCCAGGCACTCATTTGTAAGAACATCCCTTAGCCTCGGTATATTGGCCATATACCACACCCCCTCAGGCCTTATTGCTTGCCTTTTCCCCCTGCTGATAGATGCAATATAATTGAATAATACAGTGCCTATCATAAGTATTCACCCCCCTTGGAGTTCTTCACACTTCATTGATACAAAGTGGGATTGAAATGGATTTACAGTGCCTTCAGTAAGTATTAATACCCCTCGACATATTTCACATTTTGTTGTGTTACAGCCTGAATTCAAAATGGGTTAAATATTTATTTTTTTCACAACCATTTACACAAAATACCCCATAATGGCAAAGTGAAAACATGTTTTTAGAATTTGTTATATACTGTATCAGCCAAAGGTTTTAGAACACCTACGTATTCAATAATTTTTCTTTATATTGACTATTTTCTACATTGTAGAATAATAGTGAAGACATCAAAGCTATGACATTACACATATGGAATCAGGTAGTAAACAAAAAAGTGTTAAACAAATCAAAATATATTTTATATTTGAGATTCTTCAAAGTAGACACCCTTTTCCTCGAAGACAGTTTTGCACACTCTTGGCATTCTCTCAACCAGCTTCATGAGGTAGTCACCTGAAATGCATTTCAATTAACATGCGTGCCTTGTTAAACGTTCATTTGTGGAATTTCATTCCTTCTTAATGACTTTGAGCCAATCACTTGTGTTGTGACAAGGTAGGCATGGTATACAGAAGATAGCCCTATTTGGTGAAAGACCACATCCATATTATGGCAAGAGCAGCTCAAATAAGCAAATAGAAACAATAGTCCATCATTACTTTAACCTTTTCACGCGAGTTCCAAATATCTCTACCCATCACCCCTGCATAAGTTTTTTTCATGCATGTGATGTCAGAATGTTCTCACTGTTCCAAAATGTGATTGTATGCAACAGGACAGTTACCCTCCAACCAAGGCACGTTGCCTGCTAATTATCAATAGGCTATGTTTCAACTTGTCAATTTCAAATTATTTTCAAACAAGTTTTATTTTCGAACAACAGTTCTAATTGAGGTGTGTTCCACCTCCTTGTTAATTCACATAAGAAGTAGCCCATTTCACTCTTGCGGACAATTTACCTTTACTGAGCGGACAAACTTCTCTCTTCAACGTGAGCCCAAGCACAACCTTATGTGTTTCCTCAGATCAAGGATTAAGACATTGCACATCTTCAGTCAGAACTGGCCTTGCACAAACGTTTTTTCCCCAGCACATTTTCTGGCTGGCACCCGCATTGCCTTCATGGTTGTTTGTCTTACAAATTGGACTTTAGACATGTGTGCTTTCCTATCAAAGTAAGTGACTTATTTTCTGTAAATCGTGTTGTCGTTTCTGCTGTAGCACACCATATGTATGTATGGATCATAATGTACTTAATGTTTTCAAGTACTGGTGACAAATCATGCATTCCGATTCTTGCATAGATTGTAATGGACACATATGATGTGTGTAAAATACTTGAATGTTGTACTGATTATGATGAGCTAATGCTAAGCTATTTGCCAGCTATGTGTGGCACCATGTTTGTTGACATCATGCAAAGCATTCTGTTTGTCAATACTTACTGAAGGCACTGTCTGAAGGCACGTCTGTCAGACCAAAGATGTTATAACAAGGAATAGTTCACTCGACTGATTTATGGTGCATTCAAGACAACAGTGAAAAATACTTAGTAAATCCTGACGTCAATGATCTTCAGGTTGGAAAGTCAGAGCTCTAGAAAGAGGCCTGGGTTCCAGAGTTGGAATTCCAAATTGGATGACCATCCAAAATGTTTATTTTTTTTCTTCCCGAGTTCCCAATTGTCTTGAACGCGGCATGAGATTGTAACTTTGGTACCTCAGGGTTGCCAGCTCAGACCCCCCTTTCCAGGGGGTTTATTTGTATTTAGCGTATAACCTTCTCTTGTGTTTGGCCTCCATTTATTGATAAATCCTTCATCATAGTAGTATTTCCTGCATCATATCCCCCCACGATACCTTCCCCCATTTCTACCACACATGGACTTAAAAACCCCCACAAATGAAATTAACCCCCCGACAAACCCCCTTAAAATGGTTTTATCACTGTTTAGCTTTTGCGCTACGGTTAGGCTAGGCAGTAGGCTTGTATTTGATGTGATGATCTGTGAAGAGAAAATATTTTATTTGCTTTGTGATTTGTCAAAAACAGAAAACGAATTGTCAAGTCATGTGCGGTGCTTCTTGTATACACTGTAACAAGTACATCAACGATTTGTAATATGCTGAAAAGTGGCTAAACTAAGTTAATATTTTTCAGGCAATGAGCGCAGCCATCTTTGACTTTGTTTATTTGTGTTTTATAGTGAATTGCAATTTTTCATTAGGGAGTTTTTGCTTGTCAAACGTAAACAAACATGGCTGCCATCATAAATAATTTAGCTGCTGTACGCTTAGCAGACACACATTTATTTTCTAAACAGCATTTACATTAGTCTCTTGTGCTCACCAGAGATGTGGTACATTGTAAACTAGTCTAGCTGTTAGGTCGCTAACTTATGTTATGTTTTTGTCAGCGCAACGTTTTATTTAGACTGGGTATGGAATGACTTTGGCTGTGGATGTGTTCCGTGTGATGCTTGGATGATGAAGTTCACATTTATCTTATACAACAAAAGGTCAAATTGAGGAATAAAGTTTAAGACCTTCATTAACCATCAGTACAAAAAAATATGTAGATGCTGTTCAGACAACAATGGTGTTTAGATGCATTTGTTGCATCATTTGTTGCTACTGTTCCAATCACGTATTTGAGATTGTACGCTGCAGGGACTACTCAACAATGATCACAATTATGTGATTGTACACGTCAAAGGATTAAGACATGAAGGTCAGTCAATACGGAAAATGTCAAGAACTTTAAAAGTTTCTTCAAGTGCAGTCGAAAAACCATCAAGCGCAATGATGAAACTGGCTTTCATGAGGACCACCACAGGAAAAGAAGACCCAGAGTTACCTCTGCTGCAGAGGATAAGTTCATTAGAGTTATCAGCCTTAGAAATTGCAGAGTTCAAGTAACAGACACATCTCAACATCAACTGTTCAGAGGAGACTGTGAATTAGGCCATCATGGTCGAATTGCTGCAAAGAAACCACTACTAAAGGACACCAATAGTAAGAAGAGACTTGCTTGGGCCAAGAAACACGAATAATGTACATTAGACCTGTGGAAATCTGTCCTTTGGTCAGATGAGTCAAAATGTGAGATTTTTGGTTCCAACCGCTGTGTCTTTGTGAGACACAGTTTCTCAAACTAGACACACTCTAATGTACTTGTCCTCTTGCTCAGTTGTGCATCGGGGCCTCTCACTCCCCTTTCTATTCTGGTTAGAGCCAGTTTGCGCTGTTCTGTGAAGGGAGTAGTATACAGCATTGTACGAGATCTTCAGTTTCTTGGCAGTTCCTCGCATGGAATGGCCTTCATTTCTCAGAACAAGAATAGACTGATGAGTTTCAGATGAGAGTTATTTGTTTCTGGCCATTTTGAGCCTGTAATCGAACCCACAATTGCTGATGCTCCACATACTCAACTAGTCTAAAGAATGCCAGTTTTATTGCTTCTTTAATCAGAACAACAGTTTTCAGCGGTGCTAATGTAACGGATTTTCTTAGAGAAGTGGAGGAGTCAGGCGCAGGACACAGGGATGAAGGTAAACAAAACATATTTACTAAAATTTATCAATCCATCTTCTCATAAAAAATACATAGTTAGGAGAAACACCTCCAACTACACAAAACAGACAAACAATCACCGACAAGACAAACAGGAAATGCAGAGGTTTAAATAATGAACATAATTAGGGAAACTCAAAACAGGTGTACACAATAAAGACAAAACCAAACGAACAGTGAAACATCGATCGGTGGCAACTAGTAAGCCGGTGACGTCGACCGCCGAACGTCGCCCGAACAAGGAGAGGGGTCGACTTCGGCGGGAGTCGTGACAGCTAACATAATTGCAAAAGTGTTTTCTAATGATCAATTAGCCTTTTAAAATTTTAAACTTGGATTAGCTAACACAACGTCCCATTGGAACACAGGATGGTTGCTGATAATGGGCCTCTGTACGCCTATGTAGATATTCCATAAAACATCTGCCATTTCTACCTACAATAGTCATTTATAACATTAACAATGTCTACACAGTATTTCTGATCAATTTGATGTTATTTTAATGGACAAAAAATATGCTTTCTTTCAACAACAAGGACATTTCTTAGAGACAAACTTTTGAACGGTAGTGTACATGTTACCTCAATTACATCAACTAACCTGTGCCCCCTCACATTGACTCTGTACCGGTACCCCCTGTATATAGCCTCGCTACTGTTATTTTACTGCTGCTCTCTAATTATTATATATATATATTTTTAAATAAATTTTTTACTTAACACTTATTTTTCTTCAAACTGCATTGTTGGTTAAGGGCTTGTAAGTAAGCATTTTATTGTATTCAGCGCATGTGACAAATAACATTTTCTGAAGCTACTCTGAACATATCCCAGTCTGCGTGATCAAAACAATCTTGAAGCATGGATTTCGATTGGTCAGACCAGCGTTGAATAGTCCTTAACATGGGTGCTTCCTGTTTGAGTTTCTGCCTATAGGAGGGGAGGAGCAAGATGGAATCGTGGTCCGATTTGCCGAATGGAGTGCGGGGGGGACCTAATAAGCATTCTGGAAGATAGTATAACAATGGTGTTTGTTCATGTCGGTGGGATGTATTGAGAACCCAACTGGCTTTACAGAGTCAGACAGTATATTGTATAGTATAATTGTATGTGTGGTGTACAGAGATGAGGTAGTCATTCAAAAATCATCTTAACCACTATTATTGCACACGAGTGAGTCCATGCAAGCTATTATGTGACTAATTAAGCAAATATTTACTCCTGAACTTATTTAGGCTTGCCATAACAAAGGGGTTGAATACTTACTGACTGAAGACATTTTCATCTTTTCCTTTTTAATGAATTTGTAAAAAAACAAATATATATAAAAATATACTGCTCAAAAAAATAAAGGGAACACTTAAACAACACATCCTAGATCTGAATGAAAGAAATAATCTTATTAAATACTTTTTTTCTTTACATAGTTGAATGTGCTGACAACAAAATCACACAAAAATAATCAATGGAAATCCAATTTATCAACCCATGGAGGTCTGGATTTGGAGTCACACTCAAAATTAAAGTGGAAAACCACACTACAGGCTGATCCAACTTTGATGTAATGTCCTTAAAACAAGTCAAAATGAGGCTCAGTAGTGTGTGTGGCCTCCACGTGCCTGTATGACCTCCCTACAACGCCTGGGCATGCTCCTGATGAGGTGGCGGATGGTCTCCTGAGGGATCTCCTCCCAGACCTGGACTAAAGCATCCGCCAACTCCTGGACAGTCTGTGGTGCAACGTGGCGTTGGTGGATGGAGCGAGACATGATGTCCCAGATGTGCTCAATTGGATTCAGGTCTGGGGAACGGGCGGGCCAGTCCATAGCATCAATGCCTTCCTCTTGCAGGAACTGCTGACACACTCCAGCCACATGAGGTCTAGCATTGTCTTGCATTAGGAGGAACCCAGGGCCAACCGCACCAGCATATGGTCTCACAAGGGGTCTGAGGATCTCATCTCGGTACCTAATGGCAGTCAGGCTACCTCTGGCGAGCACATGGAGGGCTGTGCGGCCCCCCAAAGAAATGCCACCCCACACCATGACAGACCCACCGCCAAACCGGTCATGCTGGAGGATGTTGCAGGCAGCAGAACGTTCTCCACGGCGTCTCCAGACTCTGTCACGTCTGTCACATGTGCTGTGTGAACCTGCTTTCATCTGTGAAGAGCACAGGGCGCCAGTGGCGAATTTGCCAATCTTGGTGTTCGCTGGCAAATGCCAAACGTCCTGCACGGTGTTGGGCTGTAAGCACAACCCCCACCTGTGGACGTCGGGCCCTCATACCACCCTCATGGAGTCTGTTTCTGACCGTTTGAGCAGACACATGCACATTTGTGGCCTGCTGGAGGTCATTTTGCAGGGCTCTGGCAGTGCTCCTCCTGCTCCTCCTTGCACAAAGGCGGAGGTAGCGGTCCTGCTGCTGGGTTGTTGCCCTCCTACGGCCTCCTCCACGTCTCCTGATGTACTGGCCTGTCTCCTGGTAGCGCCTCCATGCTCTGGACACTACGCTGACAGACACAGCAAACCTTCTTGCCACAGCTCGCATTGATGTGCCATCCTGGATGAGCTGCACTACCTGAGCCACTTGTGTGGGTTGTAGACTCCGTCTCATGCTACCACTAGAGTGAAAGCACCGCCAGCATTCAAAAGTGACCAAAACATCAGCCAGGAAGCATAGGAACAGAGAAGTGGTCTGTGGTCCCCACCTGCAGAACCACTCCTTTATTGGGGGTGTCTTGCTAATTGCCTATAATTTCCACCTGTTGTCTATTCCATTTGCACAACAGCATGTGAAATATATTGGCAATCAGTGTTGCTTCCTAAGTGGACAGTTTGATTTCACAGAAGTGTGATTGACTTGGAGTTACATTGTGTTGTTTTAGTGTTCCCTTTATTTTTTTGAGCAGTGTATTTATAACTCCGCTTTTACATTATGGGGTATTTTGTGTAGGCTAGTGACACAATCTCAATGTAATCCATTTTTAATTCAGGTTATAACAAGTCTAGGGGTGTGAATACTTTTTTAAGGCACTGTATATAGTTCATATATACACACTGTACGAAACATTAGGAACACCTGCTCTTTCCATGACAGGTGGTCAGGTGATCAGGTGAATCCAGGTGAAAGCTATGGTCCCTTTTTGATGTCACTTGTTAATTCCACTTCAGTCAGTGTAGATGAAAAGGAGGAGAACATGGGCCAGCATCCCTGTGGAACGCTTTCGACACTTTGTAGAGTCCACAGCCTGACAAATTGACGCTGTTCTGAGGCCAAAGGGGGTGTGACTCAATATCTGGAAGGCGTTCCTAATGTTTTATACACACAAAGGTTAAAGAAGGACTTTTAAGCCTTGAGACAATTGAGACATGTATTGTGTATGTGTTTCATTCAGAGGGTGAATGGGCAAGACAAAATATTTAAGTGCCTTTGAACGGTGTATGGTAGTACGTGCCTGGAGCACTGCTAGGTTGTTTGAGTGTGTGGTGTGTTTTCATGGCACAGATTGGGCCCCTTGATAAAAGTGGAGCAACGTTTGAATGCCACAGGATATCTGAACATCATTGCCAATCAGGTGCATCGCTTAATAGCAGCAGAATATCCATCTGCGAATTGATTTTTTCAGCAGGATACTGCCACAAGGCTAGAATTGTTCAGGAATGGTTCTATGAACATGACAGTGAATTCAGCTTACTGCAGTGGCCTTCCCAGTCAACAGATCTCAATCCATCTGTGGGATGAGATGGAACGAGCTAGTCGGGGTAGAGATTCACCACCAGCCAACTTGACAAAACTGTGAGAAGCATTGTAGTCAACATGGGCCAGCATCCCTGTGGAACGCTTTCGACACTTTGTAGAGTCCACGGCCTGACAAATTGACGCGTTCTGAGGCCAAAGGGGGTGTGACTCAATATCTGGAAGGCGTTCCTAATGTTTTATACACCGAGTGTAGTCTTCTGAGTGTGCATAGAGTCCGTGCAAGACAGGGGTAATTTGGGTATAGTCCATGTAACCATTTAATTAATTATTTAGGAGTCTTATGGTTATTTTGCATTTTTATTGATTGGGGATAGAAGCTGTCTCGGAGCGTGCTGGTCCGAGAACCAATCCTCCGGTACCATTTGCCGAACGGTGGGGGAGGGATCAGTCTATCAGGTGGCTGAAGTCTATACATTTCTGGCCTTCTTCTCTACACCACCTGATATAGAGGTCCTGGATGGCAGGGAGCTCGGCCCCAGTGTGTACTGGGCCATCTGCACCACCGACAGTCGAGGGCGGAGCATTTGCCAGTCAATATGCTCTCGATGGTGCAGCTGTAGAACTTTTGAGGATCCGAGGGCCCATGCCAAATATTTTCAGCCTCCTGAAGGGTAAGAGGCGCTGTTGTGCCCTTTTCATGACTATGAGGGTGTGTGTGAAGCATGTTAAGTCCTTAGTGATCTGGATCCGAGGAACTAGAAGCTCTCGTCCCACTCCATTACAGCCCAGTCGATGCGGATGGGGGAGTGCTCTCCCCTCTTTCTCCTGCAGTCCACGATCAGCTCCTTGGTCTTACTGACATTGAAGGAGAGGTCGTTGTCCTGGCACCACACTGCCAAGTTTCTGCCCTCCTCCCTGTAGGCCATCTTATCACCGTCGGCGATCATGTCTACCACCATCATCAGCAAACTTGATGATGGTGTTAGAGTCGTGCGTGGCCACGCAGTCGTGTGTGAACAGGTAGTACAGGAAGAAACTAAGCACGCACGCCTGAGGAGCCCCCGTGTTGAAGGTCAGCGAGGCGGAGGTGTTGTTGCCTACACTAACCACCTGGGGTTGGCCCGTCAGTAAGTCCAGGATCCAGTTGAAGATGGAGGTGTTCAGTCCCAGGGTCCTGAGCTTGGTAATTAGCTTGGAGGGAACTATAGTGTTGAACCTTGAGCTGTAGTCTATGAAAAGCATTCTCACATAGTTATTTCCCCTCTTGTCCAGGTGGGAGAGGGCAGTGTAAAGTACAATTGAGATTGCGCCATCTGTGGATCTGTTGGGGCGGTATGCAAATTGGAGTGGGTCTAGGGTCTCTGGGATGATGGTGTTGATGTTTGTCATGACCCTTTAGGCTGCATGCTCGCTCTACTGAGGTACTACTTAGCTACTCATTGAGCAGTGAGCACTAAGACTAAACACCATGTTTCCAGCAAAAAATGTGTACTACCAAATCCAATTTCAGGGCAGAATACCACAATAAATGTTTTACGGCACAAAACCACAAGAATGTTACAGCAACAACATGAAATAAAATATTTTCCTACAGCACACTTCTCACGAAGAAAACCCCCCAAACATAAATGCAATCATACGTGTTCAATGTTATGTAACCTGTAAGACAAAGTGTGAAATTATAGTTTGGTCTGGTCTGAGGAGGGGATGGGATGGGAGGCTTGAATTCACACTTGGGCCTTTAATCAATTATATTCAGGGTATTTCTATATTCATCCATGTTATACCGTAGTCAGGCCCTGTTATAGAAGACTCATTTATGGGAGACAGACTTGATTTAAAGCTGTTCTGACAGCAGTAGGAGACATAATCCAAAAACATTTGCATGTTATAGCAACTGAATAAATATTTACCTTGATATAGAGAGCCAAGGTTTTCCCCCTTGATAATGACGGCAATACTTTAAAGAATGTGATGACTTCTGGTTGGAGGGCACTGCTTCAAGGACAAAATGAAGATACTGTAATACAATGGCTTTGCAGCACTGACATTGCAGCTTTCATGTATCATACTGGCAATTTTTCACTTTCAGTCCCTGGCGGTTTGTGCATTTCAACAGCAGTAATTCACTGGAATCTAATTAGCTTTATTTGCACCACTCCCGTTGAGTGTTGAACGTGAGAACGCAGTGACTTAACACACCGCCTGTGGAGTCGAGCAGTCAGTCAACGTTGCTCAAATCCCCGCAGTAATTACATTGTGTGTGTGTGTATGTGTTTGTTGTAATAAGATTCTTTTAGCCGTTTCAGGCGAGACAACAGTGGAAATCACACTAAGTAGGTCATCCAAACCACCCATCTAACTTGTGTTGATTTTGGACTCTATTATCACATTGTAAACTCTCTCTTCCAGCTGTTGAGTAGACTATACAGTGAGACCCAAAACCACAGTCTAATTTAATTTCTATATCTTAAATGTCTAATGAAACATAGTTCAAGCCTTAATATATTTTGTGTGTAGATTCCAGCTAGATTTGGGCCCTGGCTTCAGCTCAGAGATATTGCCATTCCTCTCTCTGGACCAGTCTCCATCTTGGTTTGTTCTGTTTCTAGCTTGTGTAATGCAGGACCAATTGATGTATCTTCAGCCATAGCCAAGAGAGCACCTGTAGACCAGGTGAGGCTGTTGTTAGCCAGGCTCTGTTTGGGAGGAAAGATGGAGCCAAAGAAGCTACTGTAGGCATTCAAATACTTTCCAAGAACAGTAGATCAACAATGGAATTAATCAGTGCTTCAGTGTATTATATAAGACTGGAGTGTTCTTCTTACTTTTGACATCTCACTGGTTCAGACTCTGTAGGGTGGATGTAGGGGTTGAGGATCTGTTCAAGTCTGGTCATCTGATAACCTGAAGACGAGAGCGAAAGGGAGAGGGAGAGAGACAAAAAGAGTTCCAAGGAACAAACCAAAAGTAAAATCGTGATCTTGATCGATGACGTTCTTGGAGTGGTTTTAATACCGTGGGGTAACAATCTACACGTGGGCCAACTTACATTTACATATACATTTAAGTCATTTAGCAGACGCTCTTATCCAGAGAGACTTACAAATTGGTGCATTCACCTTATGATATCCAGTGGAACTACCACTTTACAATAGTGCATCTAAATCTTTTAAGGGGGGGGGGGTTAGAAGGATTACTTTATCCTATCCTAGGTATTCCTTAAAGAGGTGGGGTTTCAGGTGTCTCCGGAAGGTGGTGATTGACTCCGCTGTCCTGGCGTCGTGAGGGAGCTTGTTCCACCATTGGGGTGCCAGAGCAGCGAACAGTTTTGACTGGGCTGAGCGGGAACTGTGCTTCCTCAGAGGTAGGGGGGCCAGCAGGCCAGAGGTGGATGAACGCAGTGCCCTTGTTTGGGTGTAGGGCCTGATCAGAGCCTGAAGGTATGGAGGTGCCGTTCCCTTCACGGCTCCGTAGGCAATCACCATGGTCTTGTAGCGGATGCGAGCTTCAACTGGAAGCCAGTGGAGAGAGCGGAGGAGCGGGGTGACGTGAGAGAACTTGGGAAGGTTGAACACCAGACGGGCTGCGGCGTTCTGGATGAGTTGTAGGGGTTTAATGGCACAGGCAGGGAGCCCAGCCAACAGCGAGTTGCAGTAATCCAGACGGGAGATGACAAGTGCCTGGATTAGGACCTGCGCCGCTTCCTGTGTGAGGCAGGGTCGTACTCTGCGAATGTTGTAGAGCATGAACCTACAGGATCGGGTCACCGCCTTGATGTTAGTGGAGAACGACAGGGTGTTGTCCAGGATCACGCCAAGGTTCTTAGCACTCTGGGAGGAGGACACAAGGGAGTTGTCAACCGTGATGGCGAGATCATGGAACGGGCAGTCCTTCCCCAGGAGGAAAAGGCAGCTCCGTCTTGCCGAGGTTCAGCTTGAGCTGGTGATCCGTCATCCACACTGATATGTCTGACAGACATGCAGAGATGCGATTCGCCACCTGGTTATCAGAAGGGGGAAAGGAGAAGATTAATTGTGTGTCGTCTGCATAGCAATGATAGGAGAGACCATGTGAGGATATGACAGAGCCAAGTGACTTGGTGTATAGCGAGAATAGGAGAGGGCCTAGAACAGAGCCCTGGGGGACACCAGTGGTGAGAGCGCATGGTGCGGAGACAGATTCTGGCCACGCCACCTGGTAGGAGCGACCTGTCAGGTAGGACGCAATCCAAGCGTGGGCCGCGCCGGAGATGCCCAACTCGGAGAGGGTGGAGAGGAGGATCTGATGGTCCACAGTATCAAAGGCAGCAGATAGGTCTAGAAGGATGAGAGCAGAGGAGAGAGAGTTAGCTTTAGCAGTGCGGAGAGCCTCCGTGACACAGAGAAGAGCAGTCTCAGTTGAATGCCCAGTCTTGAAACCTGACTGATTAGAATCAAGAAGGTCATTCTGAGAGAGATAGCAGGAGAGCTGGCCAAGGACAGCACGTTCAAGAGTTTTGGAGAGAAAAGAAAGAAGGGATACTGGTCTGTAGTTGTTGACATCGGAGGGATCGAGTGTAGGTTTTTTCAGAAGGGGTGCAACTCTCGCTCTCTTGAAGACGGAAGGGACGTAGCCAGCGGTCAAGGATGAGTTGATGAGTGAGGTGAGGAAGGGGAGAAGGTCTCCGGAAATGGTCTGGAGAAGAGAGGAGGGGATAGGGTCAAGTGGGCAGGTTGTTGGGCGGCCGGCCGTCACAAGACGCGAGATTTCATCTGGAGAGAGAGGGGAGAAAGAGGTCAAAGCACAGGGTAGGGCAGTGTGAGCAGGACCAGCGGTGTCGTTTGACTTAGCAAACGAGGATCGGATATCGTCAACCTTCTTTTCAAAATGGTTGGCAATGTGAATAAATGGCAAAATCATGATGGAACTGTTCCCAACCCTAGTCACCCACCTGAGCTACCCATACGCTAAGGAGAAGTCCTTATCTGTTTTATGGGCCTACTGTAAGTAGCCTATACACAGCCAAATCAGAAAGATGAATGTGGTCAGAGACCTACTAAAGTAGCACTGCCCTCTCAAGATTCTGAGCCTGCCTGGCAGGGTTGGTCCTACAAAGCCAAAGCCCCCTGATGTGAGAGCATAATATACAAGGATATTCTCAAAGCTGCTAATGAGAACCTTGACGACCTTGTATCTAGTCGGTAGGGATTCCGGTCACACACAGACATTCAGAGAGGGGGTATATTATTGTGGCCCAGGTGGCACAAAATCATCAAAGTTCTGACTGCACAGAGATGTTTGAGAATATGGTCACAATGGGGAAACGCGTGTCTGTGTTTTAGGGGAAGTGGGTATATCTGATCTCAATGGATAATCAAATCTCCCCATTTTTGCTCAATTTTACATGCCTTCTCATACAGCTGCAACTGTATATGCGTTCATAAATCAAGGCCTTTCTTAATTAAATTGGGCTCTGGGATGGAACAACTGTTGAGCATCTGAGTTTATGGTTGTTTGTGGGCAAAGGGGTTGAGTGTGTGAGTGTTGCTAGGGAGTAAACATGTTAAGGACAATATACAGGATGAATCACAATTGTTTGATAAAATAATAATTGCTTGCCAAAATGTAATTTTTGTAATGGCAATACTGGTAAGAGGCAACAATCCTTTGCTTAAACTACCTACATTTCACAATTGTTAATTATGGAAATTAAGACAAGCAGGATTTTTATATATTTTTAATAAGTATATACAATACAAATCAAGGTGAGAGCGATGGAAAGGCTTTTGGCAGCTGATTTACATCTGTCCTGTGGGTGACACTGTGTGCTCTTTTCGAAGGATGTGTCCCGGTGTCTCGGGGGCCATGGGGTCAGGGGTGGTCTGCCGGTCACTCAACTCAAGATGAGGGCTTTTAGCGGGTGAAATAGTGGGGACCAATTGGAGGTTTACTTAGTAGCAATGTAAATATCATGGTATAGCTACAGTTGAAGTCGGAAGTTTACATACACCTTAGCCAAATACATTTAAACTCAGTTTCATAATTCCTGGAATTTAATCCTAGTAATAATTCCCTGTCTCTGGTCAGTTAGGATCACCACTTTATTTTAAGAATGTGAAGCGTCAGAATAATAGAGAATGATTTATTTCAGCTTTTATTTCTTTCATCATATTCCCAGTGGGTCAGAAGTTTACATACACTCAATTAATATTTGGTAGCATTGCCTTTAAATTGTTTAACTTGGGTCAAATGTTTTGGGTAGCCTTCCACAAGCTTCCCACAATAAGTTGGGTGAATTTTGGCCAATTCCTCCTGACAGAGCTGGTGTAACTGAGTCAGGGCTGTAGGCCTCCTTGCTCGCACACACTTTTTCAGTTCTGCCCACAAATGTTCTATAGGATTGAGGTCAGGGCTTTGTGATGGCCACGCCAACACCTTGACTTTGTTGTCCTTATGCCAGTTTGCCACAACTTTGGAAGTATGCTTGGGGTCATTGTCTATTTGGAAGACCTATTTGTGACCAAGCTTTAACTTCCTGACTGATGTCTTGAGACGTTGCTTCAATAGATCCACATAATTTTCCTTCCTCGTGATGCCATCTATTTTGTGAAGTGCACCAGTCCCTGCTGCAGCAAAGCACCCCCACAACACGTTGCTGCCACCCCCGTGCTTCACGGTTGGGATGATGTTCTTCGGCTTACAAACATCCCCCTTTTTCCTCCAAACAGTTCTATTTTTGTTTCATCAGACCAGAGGACATTGCTCCAAAAAGTACGATCTTTGTCGCCATGTGCAGTTGCAAACCGTAGTCTGGCTTTTTTAATGGCGGTTTTGGAGCAGTGGCTTCTTCCTTGCTCAGCGGCCTTTCAGGTTATGTCGATATAGGACTTGTTTTACTGAGGATATAGATACTTTTGTACCCGTTTCCTCCAGCATCTTCACAAGGTCCTTTGCTGTTGTTCTGGGATTGATTTGCACTTTTCGCACAAAAGTATGTTAATCTCTATGAGACAGAACACGTCTCCTTCAAGAGCGGTATGACGGCTACGTGGTCCCATGGTGTTTATACTTGCGTACTATTGTTTGTACAGATGAACATGGTACCTTCAGGCATTTGGAAATTGCACCGAAGGATGAACCAGACGTGCGGAGGTCTACAAATATTTTCTCGGAGGTCTTGGCTGATTTCTTGTGATTTTCCCATGATGTCAAGCAAAGAGGCACTGAGTTTGAAGGTAGGCCTTGAAATACATCCACAGGTACGCCTCCAATTGACTCAAATTATGTCAATTAGCCTATCAGAAGCTTCTAAAGCTTTGACATCATTTTCTGGAATTTTCCAAGCTGTTTAAAGGCACAGTCAACTTAGTGTATGTAAACTTCTAACCCACTGGAATTGTGATACAGTGAAATAATCTGTCTGTAAACAATTGTTGGAAAAATTACTTGCCAAAACTATAGTTTGTAAACAAGAAGTTTGTGGAGTGGTTGAAAAACTAGTTTTAATGCCTCCAACCTAAGTGTATGTAAACTTCCGACTTCAACTGTATACCAGTTTCATTTAAGGACCAAAAAATTGACAGCTGTGCCATATAGATTGCAAAATAGTTAGGAAGAGATTTGCGATGTCCCGATTCCATGGCACATGGTTTATGAATTGACACGCAAAACAATGCCGGATTCAAAACTTAGACCTTTTGAATTTAAATTATTATACAAAATCCTTGCAACCAATAGAAAGTTATATATGGGGGATACAACTTCACCAATAGTCTCCACTATTACAGAATAAATGGGTGCTGATACAATCTTCTGGCAACACTACAGTCACTCTCTAGGATCTGGTTTTTAGACATTTTGCTAATTTATAAAAAATGAAAAATGAACTGAAATATTGCATTTACTTTGTGTTTTCAGACCCTTTGCTCAGTACTTTGTTGAAGCACCTTTGGCAGCGATTACAGCCTCGAGCTTTCTTGGGTATGACGCTACATGTTTGGCACACCTGTATTTGGGGAGTTTCTCCCATTCTTCTCTGCAGATTCTGTCAACCTCTGTCAGGTTGGATGGGGAGAGTAGCTGCACAACTATTTTCAGGTCTCTCCAGAGATGTTCGATCAGGTTGAAGTCCGGGTTCTGACTGGGCCACTCAAGGACATTCAAAGACTTGTCCCGAAGCCACTCCTGCATTGTCTTGGCTGTGTGCTTAGGGTTGTTGTCCTGTTGGAAGGTGAACCTTTGCCCCAGTCTGAGGTTCTGAGAGCTCTGGAGCAGGTTTTCATCAAGGATCTCTCTGTACTTTGCTCTGTTCTTCTTTGCCTCGATTTTGACTAGTCTCCCAGCCCCTGCCGCTGAAAAACATCCCCACAGCATGATGCTGCCACCACCATGCTTCACCGTAGGGATTGTGCCAGGTTTCTCCCAGATGTGATGCTTGGCATTCAGGCCAAAGAGTTCAATCTTGGTTTCATCAGACCAGAGAATCTTGTTTCTCATGGTCTGAGAGTCTTTAGGTGCCTTTTGGAAAACTCCAAGCGGGCTGTCGTGTGCCTTTTACTGAGGAGTGGACTCTGTAAAGGCCTGATTGGTGGAGTGCTGCAGAGATGCTTGTCCTTCTGAAAGGTTCTCTCATCTCCACAGAGGAACTCTAGTGCTCTGTCAGAGTGACCATCGGGTTCTTGGTCACCTCCCTGACCAAGGCCCTTCTCCCCCAATTGCTCAGTTTGGCTGGGTGGCCAGCTCTAGGAAATATTCAAATATTTCTAAAAATGTGTTTTCGCTTTTTCATTATGGGGTATTGTCTGTAGATTGCTGAGGATCTTTTTAAAAAATCCATTTTAGAATAAGGCTGTAACGTTACAAAATGTGGAAAAAGTCAAGGGGTCTGAATACTTTCCGAAGGCACTGTACACACACACACACACACACACACACACACACACACACACACACACACACACACACACACACACACACACACACACACACACACACACACACACACACACACACACACACACACACCTTCTCTCAGTGAACTCTGAGGTTCTCTGAGGGAACAGGAACTTCAGGTGGCACAGGAACCTATTTTCTCTAAAGCACAAAACAAAGAAAATATTGTCAATATGGGCAATTGGCACAACGTGAATATCTGTCTACATTCAATAGACTGAAACAAAGACTTTAAACCCAATGTGAGCTTTCTGAGCTCTGCTGTTGTGTGTGTGTGTGTGTGTGTGTGTGTGTGTGTGTGTGTGTGTGTGTGTGTGTGGTGTGTGTGTGTGTGTGTGTGTGTGTGTGTGTGTGTGTGTGTGTGTGTGTGTGTGTGTGTGTGTGTGTGTGTGTGTGTGTGTGTGTGTGTGTACTGAGTCCGAGTTGTCATGGGGACGACCATGACATACATGCTCAACACTACAACTCCAGCTGGCGGATATCCCATGTTGAGTCCTGAGTCTCTGGGGTGCAGTGGCAGACCTAGACTTAAGCACTCTATGGATGTAACTGGGTTGCTAGGTGTCCTCTCTAAACATGCAAAATATTTAACAACCCCACTAACAGAAAGCAGTCGCTGTGGCTGCTGTCACACGTACAGTACCCAACCCAACCCAGCACAGCATCCCAACCCAGCCTGTCACTCTGCAGGCCTTAATGCTCAAATCAATTTCATTTTTCAAATACGTTTTAGAATACTGACTGTCCAAACAGCAAGTTACAAGTTACCAAATCGGATGTGTGTGTTCAGACAGTAGTCATTTGATCACATGCTATGCTATTTGTCATAGTAACAATGGGTGTAGGCTGATTGGCGGTGGTGCTCTTGCTTCCTCTCACTCAGAAGTCGTTGTTTACCAATCTAAGGTGACGACAATGCTTGCCACGGAAGTTTCCCATTTATTTGAATGTTCAAATGTCCTTTTTGGCTAGCCACAACAGTCAACAAGCTAGCTAGCTGTAGAGCTTGCTAGCACACTCACTAATGCATATGTAAGCTATTAAAACTTGTTGAGGACCCTTTCCCGCTCTAATCCCGGTATTGGGATTTATTGTCAAGAGACCATGGCGGGAAATTCAAAACTGCAAGAATCTAATCATTTCAATTTCTCAAACAATCAACTATTTTTCACCATTTGAAAGATAAACATCTCCTAAATCCAACCACATTGTCCGATTTCAAAGAGGCTTTACGGCGAAAGCATAAAGTTAGGTTATGATAGGAGAGTACATTGAAAACAGCTGTGTGTAATGTTGTCAATTCAAAGACAGGCGTCACCAAAAGCAGATAACCAGCTAAAATTATGCACTAACCTTTGACAATCTTCATCAGATGACACTCCTAGGACATTATGTTATACAATACATGCATTTTTTGTTCCATCAAGTTCATATTTATATCCAAAAACAGCATTTTACAGTAGCGGTGAAATTCAGATTTTTTTTCTCCCTCAAATGCTTCCGGTGAATCAGCGTTACAATTTACAAAATTACTATTCGAAAACATTGGTAAATTATAATATTGTCATTCAAAGAATTATAGATTAACATCTCGTAAATGCTACCGCATTGCCAGATTTCAAAATAACTTTACAGGGAAATCACACTTTGCAATAAACGGGGAGCTATGCTAAGAACAATAGGCTAGGATATACAGGTTAGCACCATCTAATATCAATAATACTATTGTAAATAATCCCTTACCTTTGATTATCTTCATCAGAAGGCACTTCCAGGGATCCCAGGTCCACAACAAATGTGGTTTCTTTCGACAAAGTTCATAATTTATGTCCAAATAACTCCAAGTTTTTACATGTTGTTAGCGCGTTCAGTAGGCTCCTCAAAAGTAGCGCGGGGGGGGGGGGGGGAAGTCACGACGAAAAGTAAAAAAAAAAATCTATTTACGTTCGTTCAAACATGTCAAACGTTGTTTAACCTGTTGGGTCTAGGGGGCAGCATTTGCACGTCTGGATAAAAAAAATGTACCCGATTTAATCTGGTTACTAATCCTACCCAGTAACTAGAATATGCATATACTTATTATATATGGATAGAAAACACTCTAAAGTTTCCAAAACTGTTTGAATGGTGTCTGTGAGTATAACAGAACTCATTTGGCAGGCAAAACCCTGAGACATTTTCTGACAGGAAGTGGATACCTGATGTGTTGTATTGACTTTAAACCTATCCCATTGAAAAACACAGGGGTTTAGGAATATTTTGGCACTTCCTATTGCTTCCACTAGATGTCACCAGCCTTTACAAAGTGTTTTGAGTCTTCTGGAGGGAGATCTGACCGAACAAGAGCCATGGAACGGTGATGTCCCATTAGACACCTGGCGCGCTAGTTCATGTTGGGTACCCTCGTTCCAATACGTTATAAAAGAGTATGCATTCGTCCACCTTGAATATTATTCATGTTCTGGTTAAAAAAGGCCCTAATGATTTATGCTATACAACGTTTGACATGTTTGAACGAACGGAAATATATTTTTTCCCCTCGTTCATGACGAGAAGTCCGGCTGGCTTACATCATGTGCTAACGAGACGGAGATTTTTGGACATAAATGATGAGCTTTTTTGAACAAAACTACATTCGTTATGGACCTGTGATACCTGGAAGTGACATCTGATGAAGAGAATCAAAGGTAATGGATTATTTACATAGTATTTTCGATTTTAGATCTCCCCAACATGACGTGTAGTCTGTATCGCAACGCGTATTTTTCTGGGCGCAGTGCTCAGATTATTGCAAAGTGTGATTTCCCAGTAAGGTTATTTTTAAATCTGGCAAGTTGATTGCGTTCAAGAGATGTAAATCTATAATTCTTTAAATGACAATATAATATTTTACCAATGTTTTCTAATTTTAATTATTTAATTTCTGACGCTGACTTGACTGCCGGTTATTGGAGGGAAACGATTTCCTCAACATCAATGCCATAGTAAAACGCTGTTTTTGTATATAAATATGAACTTGATAGAACTAAAAATGCATGCATTGTCTAACATAATGTCCTAGGAGTGTCATCTGATGGAGATTGTAAAAGGTTAGTGCATCATTTTAGCTGGTTTTATGGTTTTGGTGACCCTGTCTTTGACTTGACAAAACATTACACACAACTCTTGTAAATGTACTGTCCTAACATACTCTAAATTTATGCTTTCGCCGTAAAACCTTTTTGAAATCGTAAAACGTGGTTAGATTAAGGAGATGTTTATCTTTCAAATGGTGTAACATAGTTGTATTTTTGAAAAATTTGAATTTTGACATTTATTTGGATTCAAATTTGCCGCTCTTGAAATGCACCTGCTGTTGATGGAGTGCACCACGGGTGGCACGCTAGCGTCCCACCTAGCCCCAAGAGGTTAACATCAATCTTTAGGGCCATTTTTAACGTGGAACATCAGTAATATTTCAACCCGACCTCTCCTGTGTCTTGAAAAACGTTTTGAAAAATGTCTCGCTTCACATGCACGCGCAGGTGCGCGCAATAATGAAGTGACGACATCCCAGGGACGTCAACTTCCCTTCATTCTAATTCGGTCTCTGTTCATCATAGACGCTTCAAACAACTTTATAAAGATCGCTGACATCTAGTGGAAGCCGTAGGAAGTACGAAATGAATCCTTTGTCACTGTGTGATCTATAAGCAATGACTCAAAAATAGTACAGCCACAAAATTCTAATTTCCTGGTTGTATTTTTCTCAGGTTTTTGCCTGCCATATGAGTTTTGTTATACTTACAGACACCATTCAAACAGTTTTAGAAAATTCAGAGTGTTTTCTATCCAAATCTGTTAATAATATGCATATCCTAGCTTCTGAGTTGGTGTAGGAGGCAGTTAAATATGGGCACATATTTTTTTCAAAATTCTCAATACTGCCCCCTAGCCCGTAGAGGCTACCACATGCTCTTGTCAGACTGTCAACAGAGTAGCTAGCAAGCAACAGGATATGCCAAATAACACAAAAAAAACACTTGAGGGCAAACAAATATGATTTGACCTTTCACATAAGTCGCATGGCTAGGAATCAGATTTGTATCTGATTTCAAACCACCTATGAATGTGGTTTAAATCTGACTAGGAAAATATCAGATTCCATGTCGTTTTTGGCTGATCAGATGGCAGGAAAAACATCCGATTCTAATCGGGTAAGGGAAAAAATTGGATTTGAGTCACTTCATACTGCTAGTATGAACAAGGCTTTAGTGACCACGGCGGCTGAATGAGCTGACATGACAGAGAACATAAAGGTTCTGCCGACAGACGTTACCATTTAATGGGAACAGTCTGTCACAAGAAACTAAATTAACAAGAAGAAAATATACTTAAAATCACACTACCAGTAATTATCAGTGATCAATCAAATCTGAAAACATGAGGTCACATTGCGTTTGGTGTCTGGCTGCCGTAATTCAGTGGTGTCCGAGTTCTATCATGCATTTCCCTGGCGTCCCGCACACTCTGGACTCAACCAAACTACAAAGACTCAGTCCTCCTTTGAGTCCTATCATGTTGTCCAAGGGCAGGAGAAATTATGCCATTGGGTGGAGTCCCATCTCGATGTGTAATCCCCTTTAAGGTTGCATCTCAAATGGCACCCTATTCCCTATATAGTGCACTACTTTTGACCAAGGCACTATATATGGAATAGGGTGCCATTTGAGACACATGCTAAAGCCTGACAGGAGGAGCTGAGGCCTGCGGGACATTGTGGGTTAGGGCTCAAACGGATCCAAAGAACCTGGTGTAACTGCTTATGCACACCATGGACCTTATTATTAGCTGCTTTAGAGCAGAACGTTTTCAAAGGGTAAGGGTGACCCTAGGTTCACGGTGACTGGTCTGGTACACGAATGCTGGGCTACAGCAGGGGATCATTAGGGCTAGGGCGGAACAGAACAGGGTGCATGAGGTGTGGTAGGCAGTGTCAAGTCTTCAATCAACATCTTAATCATTACCCTCCTCCTCTTAAAGCTGGGTGTCATTGGGGCTGGGACAGAACAGAACAGGTTGCATGTGGTATTTAAGCGGCAGGTCTTCATCAGCACTCCTTCTCCTCATCGTGTCCAGCTTGGCATCGTCAAGACAGGACAGAGCAGGATAGGGTGTACAGTATGTGGCATGCAGCATCAAGTTATCATCATCCTCCTCTTCATCTTCTTTTTCATCACCCCCACCCTCTTCTTCCTCCTTCTCCTAACAGCTGGATCCACAGCTGAGCTCGTGCCATCACTCGTTCTTTTCCTTCCCCTCAAACCCTTCTGGTTGTGCTTTGGGGTTCTGATGGCAGTGGTGGTGCTTTCATCCAGATGGCAACGTTACACAATCAAGAGAGGGAGTCTCCAATGGAGACATTTTCTTCTCAGGAAAACAGAGGGAGAGGAAGGAGGGTGGGGAGGGTTGAAAAAAAATGAGAGAAATATGTAGACTGGCAGAACATCCATTGAAAAGGAGCTTTTGAGTTTCCACTTGGATGTGCAGAAGGGGAGGGGGAGATTAGGGAGGGTGTGAGGTTGGGGGGCAGGCAGGCAGGGGTGGTGGTTGGCTAGGCTGGGGAGGGTGTAAGGAGGAGGAGGGGGCCAGGACAAGCAGGCAGTAGTGGGGGCTAGTTGCGGAGGGTGTGAGGGGATTCCCTATGCAGGTGCAAAGGTATTCCATGCCCCTCTAGGCTGCTGAGGAATTTATGAGTGTTTGCTTGGGCTTGGCAGAGACTTGGCTTGGTGGTGGGGTGGAGGTTAAAACAGGGGAGGATGAGGGAGAAACACCAGGTGTTTGGGCACTGTTCTGCCTTGATGGCGAATGGAAACTATTTTATCTGATGGAAAAAGGGCTCGGCCGGGCTGTGTAGGTGCGTGCATGCACCTCAGGCTGGGTCAGGATTGCATACCAGGAATATGTGGTATCATTCACTCACTGTCAGGGATAAGAGTGAAGAGATGACAGAGGAACGCAACAAGTATTTTCCATACAAACAAAATGGGCGAATGGTGAGAAGATGACATGGCAAGTTGAGTAAGATTAACTTATGTTTACATATTGCCTGACTGCACAGTGAAAGCATGGCATAGGTCTTCTGCCTGCCTGCCTGCCTGCCTGCCTGCCTGCCTGCCTGCCTGCCTGCCTGCCTGCCTGCCTTCCTGCCTGCCTGCCTGCCTGCCTGCCTGCCTGCCTGCCTGCCTGCCTGCCTGCCTGCCTGCCTGCCTGCCTGCCTGCCTGCCTGCCTGCCTGCCGGTCTGTCTGATAGTCTCCCTGTCTGTTTGCCTGTCCATGTGGTCGAAAGAGCCTAAAACACTTAAAACGCCAGAAGCGGTCTGTGACTGTCAGCTTACATGGAAATGTCAAGTTCATCAAGAAACGTCAAGTTCACCTCCCCTTCAACTGGCATTCCTCTTCCGCCTGCTTATTTTCCAGCCGTAGTGTCTACTCTACATGAAAATCAACCTGCAAGCGGCCCACACTGTAAACACACACACAACAAAAACACGTTTTGCAATTTTATCTCAGCTACTGCACGACCAAAAAACAAACATGCTAGTTGGACTCGTTGTTGCTAAGTTCAAATCCTGGTTCCTACAAATATATTGTTGCTTTCAACAACCCAGTAGGGAATGGGGTTAGAAGGAGGGGAATCAAACAAACACCAGATTTCTGAATTCCTCACAAGGCAGCAGAACAGCTTGTGATCAGTGTGGTTTTTTTGAAGTCTCTGGAAGTAATATTGTGTGCTCTACATTCATTTTTTGTTTATTTTTCTTGTTTGGAAAGGACAAAATGTTGAACTTGACAGTCTAAAATTTCTGAGCCCTGGCAATAACATTGTGCTTGAAACAGTGTGTGTGTGTAACCTAGCGTAGCAGTGGGCTTCTATCAGGAGGATGCAAGAAGTAATCTCTCATCACGCCTCAAGTGGCCAGCCTTCTCACCACTCATATACTACATGACCAAAAGTATGTGGACACCTGCTCGTCAAACATCTCTTTCCAAAATCATGGGCATTAATATGGAGTTGGTCCCCCCTTTGCTGCTATAACATTCTCCACTATTCTGGGAAGGCTTTCCACTAGATGTTGGAACATTGCTGCGGGGACTTGACTGATTTTGGGCGATTAGGCCTGGCTTGCAGTTGGCGTTCCAATTCATCCCAAAGGTTTTCGATGGTTGAGGGCAGGGCTCTGTGCAAGTCAGTCAAGTTCTTCCACACCGATCTCGACAAACCATTTCTGTATGGACCTCGCTTTGTGCACTGGGGCATTGTCATGCTGAAACAGGAAAGGGCCTTCCCCAAACTGTTGCCACAAAGTTGAAAGCACAGAATCGTCTAGAATGACATTGTATGCTGTAGCATTAAGATTTCCCTTCACTGGAGGTAAGGGGCCTAGCCCAAACCAAGAAAAACAGCCCCAGACCATTTTTCCTCCTCCAACAAACTTACAGTTTGCATTGGGGCAGGTAGCGTTCTTCTGGCATCCGCCAAACCCAGACTCGTCCGTCGGACTGCCAGATGGTAGAGTGGGATTCATCACTGCAGAGAATGCGTTTCAACTGCTCCAGAGTCCAATGGCGGCGAGCTTTACACCACTCCAGCCGCCGCTTGGGATGCGCATGGTGATCTTAGGCTTGTGTGCGGCTGCTCGGCCATGGAAACCCATTTCGTGAAGCTCCTGACAAACAGTTCTTGTGCTGAAATTGCTTCCAAAGGCAGCTTGAAACTCAGTAGTGAGTGCTACGCGCTTCAGCACGTCCTGGTCCTGTTCTGTGAGCTTGTGTGGCCTACTTCTTCGCGGCTGAGCCGTTGTTGCCCCTAGACGTTTTCACTTCACAACAAAAGCACTTCACAATAAAAGCATCGGGGCAGCTCTAGCAGGGCAGAAATTTGACAAACTGACTTTTGGGAAAGGTGGCATCCTATGACAATGCCACATTGAAAGTCACTGAGCTCTTCAGTAAGGCCAATCTACTGCCAATGTTTGTCTATGTAGATTGCATGGCTGTGTGCTCGATTTTATACACCTGTCAGCAACGGGTGTGGCTGAAATAGCCGAATCCACTATTTTGAATGGGTGTCCACATACTTTGGAATGTATAATGTATCACTGGGCAGCACTATGACCACCCTTATCAACCACAAACCCATGGCAACCACAGTTCCAAGGTTTCTTTGTCTCTGTTCTGTTTCCATGACGAACTGTATTATTAAGGTTCTATTTTTAGTACTGTATAAGAAACAAGAGCACAACAACTGGCCTTGAAAATATGTAATATGAAAACATATTGAAGTCTTGAGGCCCTGATGCGTGACAAATAACATATCCACCAACGCAGTGACCTCACACAAAAATAAATCTCTGATGCAGATAGAAACACATTATCCAACTGATAGAATTCAGTGTCAGTATGTGCCAAACAAACTGCCAACAAGGACACCTCCAACAACAATATGGTGGTTATCAAACATGTGGCTTGCATTTAAACAAGTTACCTAATGGCTGGCTTGGTAGCTGAGTATCAGACAGGGAGCTGCTACCAATTATGTATATGTCTACTACCCCCTCCCATGAAATTGTTTTCAATGTTCTGGGGGCATGGGGTAGCAATAGCATTATAACATGTTCTACATGCAGAAGCACAGCCATCACAGACAGAGGTAGCCGCAGTGCATATTATTGCATTGCCTTTTAGGAAGGTGCCCTTAGCTCCCACAAAGAAAAGAAGTGAAACTAGACAGCAGGCAAGCCCTGTCAATATCACTGAGACGGTGACAGTTGTATAAATTAGCCTGGACTAGTTGTACGGATTAAATTAGTAATGGAAGCTGCTGGGGGCATCGAGACAAGAGAACATAACAGGCCTGACAAGGAGTCCATACCACCACTCCGTATTCCTCCGCACATCTGTGCCTGAGGACAGGAGCCTATGCCAGGGTTTAGGGGTGCGGGAGGTATGTGGGTGTTTCTGGGTGTATTCGGGGTAGAGATGACAGGACGTGGACCCCCTCCTTCTCCAACATCCTTCACCACAGCTTGGGAAGTTCCAGTCCAGATGCTCTGGGTGGAACAACAGAACTCAGTCATTGGGGGGGAGATGCAGATAGAAAGATTACAGGCAGACGTGTCTTAAGCTTCCCTCTGTAGGAGCTGGCGTGGGGCTCAGTGGCTGAGTTAATTCCTAAATTACACCATGGGCTTGATGCATACTGTATCCTTCCTCTGCTCTGCGAGAGATGGCCAACACTGTGATGTGGGGGGAATGGACTGTGCTTCCAGTGGTACCAGGCCTCCAGGAGACTGACCAGACAGGGAAAGAGTTTGAGACATGGTGGAGGACAGACAGGCCACACAGCTTGACTCAACCAGCCCACTGAGAAGGACAAGTCATGGGGTGATGGTGAAGTACTGTGTGTGTTGTGTGTGGATGACAGTAGTGTGTGTCTGTGCGTGTTGATGACACGCATACTTCTGACAATTGTTGTAATTTGGGTGTTGCCTGTATACTAAGTTAAGCAGATCATACTCTGGCTGGGTCCCATTATGTTTCAGGTTTATGTTGTACATGTGTGGAGGGGTGATTACCTAAAGGCACTAATAGCAGTACATTGGGGATCCACTTACATACTAAAAGTAATTATCACGTGTGTGTGTGTGTGTGTTTGTGCCCTTCATATCCCCAGTGACTTGTACTGTACCAGGGTATTGATTGCTAGTAAGTAACAGCAGTGCTGTCTTCCATCCAATAAAGTAGAACAAAAGCGAATAATTGTTTTAATGAAAAACAGTTGACGAGCTTCTTCTTGAAGAGGACAAAACATTGCTAACAGGAGGCCACGAAAACATTTCCAAACCACACGTTTTTCTGTTAGCAAGCCAGTGAAGCCACAAAGAATCACCTGACCTTTGACCTAGAAAACAGGGCGAGTTGACAGAATGCGCCTCTTCCTTTCATCCTAACAAATACTCCACACCCTCTGCCAGCTATTACATATCTGTAACTCATTGGTTTAGTTCAAAAGCTAGCGCGGGTCTGTGATTAAACTCTTTATAATGTGCCCTGTTTTTGACATCCGTCGCCAGGGAGAGGTGGGCACACAAACACATGCAGGCACACACACTCGCACCAGTGCATGTGGATGCGCACACACCTCAGCCAAGCATGAAAGCCTCTAAAGCAAGCCGCCAATAATGATTCCCTCTCTCTGACTGTGTGTGTATAATGATTGCCTCTAAATGGCAGTGTGTGTAATGATTGCCTCACTGGCAGTGTGAGTACGTAGCATGAATATGTTGCTAACCATCTGCAGTCACACTGCTCAAACATCTGCTTTTTATATAATGTACTAAGTACATTCTCAAACCCATTTTCTCCTCCTGCTGCTGTTTTGTCCCTGCCTGTGTGCATTTGGTTGGGTTGTGTAAACAGCACACTGTTGTCAGAGTGCAAGAAGACCTCAAATGGTGAAACTGTTGTTTTTCTGAGATTTCCATTGTAAAAAGGGCTGCTGCTTCCACACAGTCAACCACAGAGCTTGCTGAGATGAAGATTCTACCCTGGAACTGGAATAGTTCTAGAATGCTGCTGCCTGCTAGAGGAATGGGATTTATTTCCTATCCCTAGAGCAGTGTTTCCCAACTCCAGTCCTCGAGTTTCCCCAACAGCACACATTTTTGTTGAAGCCCCTGCCAAACTCACCTGATTCAACTCACTGAGGGCTTGATGATTAGTTGATAAGTTGAATCAGGTGTGCTTGTCCTGGGCTACAACAGAAATGTATACTGTTGGGGGTACTAGAGGACTGGACTTGGGAAACACTGCCCTAAAGAATCCTCTTTTGGTCTGTCTCTTTCTTGGAAACTCCCAATATGCAACAGGAGGACTGCATGCACACTGTCAGTAATATAATTGATACAAATATTTATTTTATTTTAAATGTAATACCCCCAGTGTTGCATTTTCATATAAAACCTGAAAATAAATGGTACAATCAACAAAATCTGCTAGCTGGCTAACTTCCAGGAGAAGGAGGTTTGCTACTCTGCTCCTCTCCTTACATAATGTTGCCTCACCTTCTGGCAATAACGCTCACATTAAAACTGCACAACACCAGGGAGACTGGACTGTGCCAGAGCCAATATATTAAGAATGGAAAAGAGTGGACTGGCTAGCATAAGGTTCAATCAATTACAGTTTTGAATGACATCTTACAACATCGAGACATTACAGACGTTTTACAAAAATGTTTATTTTTCTAGTAAGCGTATGGGTCAAATGTTTATGTTTCCTTCCATGCGGGTAGCAGGGAAATGGAGAGGGTTACAGTGGAAATAGCAGTGAAGTGGCAGAACAATATCCCTTCAGGAAAAGGTGTCCAACATGGAAAGACGGGAACACCTGCAGCAGAGCAGGAAATCCAGGAAAATAGAAAAGGAAACGGAAATGATGGAGGGAATGTCAGAAAGAAGGGAAACATTTCAAGTAAAAAAATACTGGGCTTAGGGCTATGGAGGGGTAATAGGTTGCTATAGAAACACAACATCAAGTCCAGCGAAACATCACAAGTTGGAAGTTCACATAATGCACCCAGAGAGACCTAGACATATGGACAAGGTTGGTTTAGCCTACATAGCCGGTCAGACGGCTACAGGCAGCAATACATTACTCGACACCAGTAACTTCAAATGTTGCTGCAAGTCTCTCTCCCTAGAGCTCACTTTGTTATATTACCTGTCAAGCCTTTCACGTGGCTTAAATCTGCCTGAGTAGCCTGCGGTCTGCCTGAGCTGACCAGAAGTAACCTCTAAAACACTGAGCAGCCATTTGAATCCCTCTGAGAGCATGCTAATACCACAGATGCTTTGGCTTCCACACTCTCATTCGCTCACACACACGCACGCACGCATGCACGCACACACACACACACACACACACACACACACACACACACACACACACACACACACACACACACACACACACACACACACACACACACACACACACACACGTTGTTGCATGACAGGAGTGGTGAAGACTTAACAAGAGCGCCATCCCGTGGCAAAGAAAAACACTCACTTCTCTGATCTTGAAACATGAGGATCCTCATCCACCTGACTGAATATAGAAGTATTTTTTTTTATTTTTTTTACTTTGCTATAAATAGAGTGCTAGTATTGGTTTCGGATATAGGTGAAAGACCCACCTGTACAATCAGTGGTCGTCGTACAGAGGGGAAGCAAACACTGTCTCATTTTCGCTGAGCCACAAACAACCTAGGTCAGGAAGAAATTGGGTTGTACTACCTGAACCTGTCCGGTAAGATTTTGTTTTCCCATTACAAAATGTTTTGCTATGATGTACGCTATTGTAAATGGCCCTGTTGTCTGGGTGGAACCTACTTCTTGAGACAGATGGTGGAGATCTCTCTGCCCTTGGTGAATGTGTTGGGGAGGAACCTCAATGTGATGTTCAGCCTCCTCACCTGGGCTGTCAGTCCCTTAGCCTAGAGACAGAAAGATGGAGGGATGGGGAATGTAACCTTTATTTAACTAGGCAAGCCAGTTAAGAACAAATTCTTATTTAGAATGACTGCCTACCCCGGCCAAACCTGAATGACACTGGGCCAATTGTGCACCGCACTATGGGACTCCCAATCACAGCTGGATGTGATAGAGCCTGGATTTGAACCAGGAACTGTATTGACACCTCTTTCACTGAGATGCAGTGCCTCAGACCGCTGCACCACTCAGGAGCCCAAAGGAGGGAGGGAGAGAGAGATAGAGGAAGACAGAAGAAGGGAGAGAGGAGTGACATAGGAAAGAGGGAGAGAGAGATAGAGGAAGACAGAAGAAGGGAGAGAGGAGTGACATAGGAAAGAGGGAGAGAGATAGAGGAAGACAGAAGAAGGGAGATAGGAGTGACATAGGAAGGAGAGAGAGAGAGGAAGAGAGAATAAATAAGTGAGAGAGAGTGAGGGAAAGAGAGAGAGCACATTGCATAAACAAACATACATGGATATGGTTCAATTTAAATGATTCTTACAGAACAAATATGAAAAGCATATGCATAACCATGGAAGCAATTGAAAGGGAACAGTTTGGAGATTATGGGAAAAGTATTTGACCAAGGGTGAGGGCAACAGTTCACCTGACACAAGACTGAATCCAAACAATACACTGTTGATTTTATGTGCATTTTACATTTACTATAATTTTAGCCACATTTCTTGATAACTAAATCTGAAAATACTCTGGATACATTCAGTAACATAAAAATATTCCTGGAAAATGTGTTGTAGTTGCAACATAATAAAACATTGGTGTCTTCAAGTGGCCACACACCTCTCAAAAGTGTGCACATTTCCTGAGTAATTTCAATGCACAAAGAAGAGTCTTCAACTATAAGGTGCATTTTTTTTTAACTCTCCTAGCTGTGCAGTTGAGGAGCTAGAGCAAGCTCACTTGCAGTTGTTTTGTTTGGAACACAACCCTGCATCCCCACCCTCACACAATTACTGGTGTTTACACAATCCAAAAAGCAGTCCATTATAAATGGCCATCTGGGTCAGTTGGGCATCATTTGAAAGATTGTTCTATTTCCAACATGACTAGGTAAGTTATAAAATACAGTATTACAGTGTTAGGCTTTCACAAAGCAGTTCAGGGAAATAGATCTTCATTTTGGTGCTCATAGAAAAGAGTCATGAGTGCATTAATGTGCATGTGCCAAGGCTAATTTTCTTAACAGTCGACAAACATAGGCTTCTTCTGTTCAGAATAACCCTGGGTAGGACACCATGTCATCTTATAACTGTATCAATCATACAGGGCATTCGGGACGTATTCAGACCCCATCCCTTTTCCACATTTTGTTACTTTACAACCTTATTCTAAAATTGATTAAATAGTTGTTTGCCCTCATCAATCTACACACAATACCCCATGTTGACAAAGCGAAAACAGGTTTTTAGAAATGTTTGCGAGAAAAAACATTTAAAACAGAAATCAATCAGATCTATTGCTATGAGACTCAAAATTGAGCTCAGGTGTATCCTTGAGATGATCATCGTTGAGATGTTTCTACAACTTGATTGGAGACCACCTGTGGTAAATTCAATTGATTGGATATGACTTGGAAAGGCACACACCTGTCTATATAAGGCCCTACAGTTGACAGTGCATGTCAGAGCAAAAACCAAGACAGGATTGTGTGAAGGCACAGATCTGGGGAAGGGTACCAAAAAAATTTCTGCAGCATTGAAGGTCCCCAAGAACATAGTCGCTTCTATCAATCTTAAATGGAAAAAGTTTGGAACCACCAAATCAAATTTTATTGGTCACATATGTAACAGTATAGCTTTCCGTCCCTCTCCTCGCCCCAACCTGGGATCGAACCAGGGACCCTCTGCACACATAGACAACAGCCACCCAAGAAGCATTGTTACCCATCGCTCCACAAAAGCCGTGGTCCTTGCAGAGCAAGGGGAACAACCACTTCAGGTCTCAGAGCGAGTGACGTCACCGATTGAAACGCTATTAGCGCGCACCACCGCTAACTAGCTAGCCATTTCACATCGGTTACACATACACATGGTTAGCAGATGTTATTGCGAGTGTAGCAAAATGCTTATGCTTCTAGATCCGACAGTGCAGCAGTCTAACAGGTAATATCTAACAATTCCACAACAAAACCTAATATCTAACAATTCCACAACTGTAATGATGTGCGCTGAGAGTCGGGAAGCAAGTTCAGGGAGTGAGTGTTTTGAAAAATAAACACAACATAATACAAAATAAGAAACACGGACAACGCACAGACATGACACAGAAACAGAAACAATAACGCCTGGGGAAGGAACCAAAGGGAGTGACATATATAGGGAAGGTAATCAGGGGAGTGATGGAGTCCAGGTGAGTGATGATGCGCAGGTGCGCGTAACGATGGTGACAGCTGTGCGCCATCACGAGCAGCCTGGTGACCTAGAGGCCGGAGAGGGAGCACACGTGGCAACAACAAAACCTAATATCTAACAAATTCCACAACAAAACCTAACACACACAATCTAGTGAAGGAATGGAATGAGAATATATAAGTATAAAATATATGTATGAGCAATGACAGAGCGGCTAAGATGCAATAGATAGTAAAGAATAGACAGTGGATACAGTATACAGTATATACATATGAGATGAGTAACGCGAGAAATTTAAACATTCTTAAAGTTCCATTTATTAAAGTGACCCATGATATCCAGTCTGTAGGTAGGCAGCCGCCTCTCTCTGCTAGTGGTGGCTGTTTAACAATCTGATGGCCTTGAGATAGAAGCTGTTTTCAATCGCTTAAAACTTTCCACCTTCTCCACTGCTGTCCCATTGATGTGGATAGGGGGGTGCTCCCTTTGCTGTTTCCTGAAGTCTATGATTCTCTCTTTTGTTTTGCTGACATTGAGTGAGGAGGTTATTTTCCAAGAACTTCTCATTCTCGTCACCTTTCCTTTCTGGCACTTGGTTAGCACCGTAATGACTGTGACTAGCTAGAGAGAGACAGTTAAACAACAGATTTACTGACAGGTAGCTAGCCATTCAGGTACCCCATCAGTAACCACCAGGCTCCCTCCCGCTGTCTCTTTTTATTATATTATACTATTACATCTAGAATGTTCTGGAAGAAAGCCACAGACATTCACATTACCTGCCAGCCAGACTTCTCTCTTTTAGAAGAATCAGTCTCATTTTATTGATAGATTTGTGACCACTGAACCATACCGAAGCAAAACAAATTACCTCGCACCATTATATAAAACTCTGCATGTTATAGTCTTAAATGAATCCAGGTAAGGTAAGGGACTGGGCTGGCAGACTGAGTAGCTCTCTTAAAGTGCAATTTTAAATGAATGTCTGTCTGTTGTTATGGGCTTCAGCTCAGAACAAACCAGTTACCTGAAGCGCCATGGAGAGAGAGCAAAGCCAAAACCACATAATTTAGTCATAAAGAATTTGCTCATATTCCAATTATTCCAATCCATTTCCAAGAAAGAGAGCTGTGTAGGCAAGTTGTTAGAAATGCTGGAGTGTGCTCCAAGAAACGTCTTGAAAATTATGAAAACATTAATCGATGTTGCGGCAAAGACATCCATCACACTCTCAAAGTCTTTCTGGCAAGAGCCGATGGAACTAATCACCAGCTTTAGGGATCCTTCGAAAATGAATGGGGGTGGGGGTCCAACTCAAGGTGTCATAAAAACAAAAAAGCACCACCGTCCCTCCCTGTACTTGAAAGAAATTGCTTTAGCTTCCCCCTTCATTGAATTCAATTGAAATAATGATTACAACCAAAGTGACAAGGCCTACCTACTATGATCAGGGGGCACAGCACAAGGATGCTGTCTGATGATTTGAATGGCTTGGTCCTACAGTTGAAGTCGGAAGTTTACACACACTTCGGTTGGAGTCATTAAAACTCATTTTTCAGCCACTCCACAAATTTCTTGTTAACAAACTATAGTTCTGGCAAGTCAGTTAGGACATCTACTTTGTGCATGACAGAAGTACTTTTTCCAACAATTGTTTACAGACAGATTATTTCACTTATAATTCACAGCATCACAATTCCAGTGGGTCAGAAGTTTACATACACTAAGTTGACTGTGCCTTTAAACAGCTTGGATTACAGAAATTACAGAAAATGATGTCATGGCTTTAGAAGCTTCTGATAGGTTAATTGACATCATTTGAGTCAGTTGGAGGTGTACCTGTGGATGTATTTCAAGGCCTACCTTCAAACTCAGTGCCTCTGCTTGACATCATGGAAAAATCAAAATACATCAGCCAAGACCTTAGTAAAAACAATTGTAGACCTCCACAAGGCTGGTTCATCCTTGGGAGAAATTTCTAAATGCCTGAAGGTACCACGTTCATCTGTACAAACAATAGTACGCAAGTATAAACACCATGGGACCACGCAGCCGTCATACTGCTCAGGAAGGAGACACGTTTTGTCTCCTAGAGATGAAAAAGTGCAAATTTAAAAAAAAGTGCAAATCATTCCCAGAACAACACAAGGACCTTGTGAAGATGCTGGAGGAAACAGGTACAAAAGTATCTATATCCACAGTAAAACGAGTCCCATATTGACATAACCTGAAAGGCCGCTCAGCAAGGAAGAAGCCACTGCTTCAAAACCGCATTAAAAAAGCCAGACTATGGTTTGCAACTGCACATGTGGACAAAGATCAGAGTTTTTGGAGAAATGTCCTCTGGTCTGACGAAACAAAAATAAAACTGTTCTGCCATAATGACCATCATTACGTTTGGAGGAAAAAGGGGGACGCTTGCAAGCCGAAGAACACCATCCCAACCGTGAAGCACGGGGGTGGCAGCATCATGTTGTAGGGGGGGGGTTTACTGCAGGAGGGACAGGTGCACTTTACAAAATAGATGGCATCATGAGGAAAGAAAATTATGTGGATATGTTGAAGCAACATCTCAAGACATCAGTCAGGAAGCTAAAGCTTGGTCGCAAATGGGTCTTCCAAATGGACAATGACCCCAAGCATTCTTCCAAAGTTATGGAAAATGGCTTAAGGACAGAAAAGTCAAGGTATTGGAGTGGCCATCACAAAGCCCTGACCTCATCCTATAGAACATTTGTGGGCAGAACTGAAAAAGCATGTGTAAGCAAGGAGGCCTACAAACCTGACACAGTTACACCAGCTCTGTCAGCAGGAATGGGCCAAAATCCACCCAACTTATTGTGGGAAGCTTGTGGAAGGCTACCTGAAACGGTTGGCCCAAGTTAAACAATTTAAAGGCAATGCTACCAAATACTAATTGAGTGTATGTAAACTTCTGACCCACTGGGAATGTGATGAAATAAATAAAGCTGAAATAAATAATTCTCTCTACTATTATTCTGACATTTCACATTCTTAAAATAAAGTGGTGATCCTAACTGACCTACGACAGGGAATTTTTACTAGGATTAAATGTCAGGAATTGTGAAAAACTGAGTTTAAATGTATTTGCCTAAGGTGTATGTAAACTTTCGACTTCAACTGTATATAGCAGGGGTTCCCAATCTTTTTCTCCGCAGTCTAGCATGACACAATCCAACATTTTGAGTTTTATTAGATAGATAGCTCTGAATCAACGATATGGCAGAGGTTGAACAGCCATAACACATATGTTTTTTCAACAATAGGTTATGGTCAATAATGTTAAAGGCTGCACTGAAATCTAACAGTACAGCTCCCACAATCTTCTTATTATCAATTCCTTTCAACCAATCATCCGTCATTTGAGTGCCCTTCTCTATAAGCATGCTGAAAGTCTGTTGTTAATTTGTTTACAGAGAAATAGCAATGTATTTGGTCAAACACAATTATTTCCAACAGAGCTGCTTAGAGCTGGCATACTTTCCTCTAGGCTCAGATTAAAGATATGACAGATAGGAGTGGCTATAGAGTCAGCTACCATCCTCAGTTGCTTTCCATCTAAGTTGTCAATGCCAGAAGGTTTGTCATTATTGATTGTTAACAGTACCCTTTCCACCTCTCCCACACTAACTTTGCAAAATTCAAACTTGCAATTATTTTCTTTCATTATTTGTTTTTTTTATGCATGAATACAATGGCTCACTATTCATTGTTGGCATTTCCTGCCCAAGTTTGCCCACTTTGCCAATAAAGTAATCATTAAAATACAATTTACTCACCTCAATTTTGTTTCAATGTCTCACTATGGGATGAGCCTGGGAGCCATATAAATCCAATCAATTAAATGAGAGGTGGTGGATGAATGACTTACTCTTAAATGAATAGGAGGGCCGCGGACCAGGGCATCTCTGTTGGCGCTGTCTGCCATCCTCCCTGTCTTCCCAGAACCTGTTGTCTACCAGGGGCACACAGGAGGCCACAGTTACACTTAATTCAATTCATGTTAGTTTACCCGGGATAGTCCATTCACTCAGTGACCATCATCACTGCTTGACATGGAGTCCTGGGATTCACACACCTTTGATTGTGACACAGGCACACACTATTTTTGAAAGATAGCAGGTATGGTGTCTCACAACACAGTAGGTTAATCTCATCCATCTTGGAGTGGACTCCGAATGCCGTCTTGTCTCAAACTCCTCTGAATAATGACTCCTCTTTGTGCTTCTTCACACAGCTAGGGAACAGAAAAGCGGACATACTGTAAGTAACCAGGTTCCATCCAACCATTTCATGTGCCTTATAATAATATAATAGCCATCATATAGAAGTAAACTTGGAGTCACACAATGATATGTTGTGTGGTCTGTGATAGACAAATTACATATTTACCTGGTTTGTTTGATATTAATGGTTAGCAATTAATACTTAACAAGTAGGACATCTCTGTTCTGTTTAAAATCTGTGTTTCTGTAAAGAGATGGCTTCCACTCTAGCTTCCTGCAGTTAGTCTGCTAGAGATGGCTTGAGCTGACAATGACTGACTTGGTGTTAAAAACCTAAAAGCTGGCATTCCATAGACAAGATTTGGTGTGTGTGACCCGAGATAGAGATTGCCTGGAAGAGTTTCGGACAAAGCCTCATTGTCTCATCTTCCTGGCATCTGGGAAACTATGCCGGGTTGGGGGTAAAACACCATCCTGTGTAGATAACCAAGGTGGCTTATGGGAGATGGAACCAGTCTGACTTAGAATTTTGAAGTCCTATATAAGGTCTCTGTTTTATCATTATCAGTTAGGCTGCTCAGCTCAACAGGCAAGACTGTTGGGCTCTGGTTTCATTATTGCAATAATTAATCGATATTAAATAAAGATGATTGTCTGAAGAAATGACCAAGTCTCTCTCAGTACTGAATTTCCATGACAGGTCCTCCCACTAAGACTCGGGAAAGCATGAAGTTTATTAGGCTACAGATTAAATAAATGATGATGAACTTCACTGGGGGGTGAATGTGCAAAGTGATGAGATTGATACTCCTTTCCAATAAATATCTTAGGTCTTATTCTGGTGACATGTTGATAGATTCTTAGCTGCCGTTTGACAAATATAAACATTATCTCATAATGTAGGTAGTCTACCTGCACTGTATCTGCAAACTGTTGGCTAGAACGCACCTGCCAAGACCAGAGTGTGTACACTTGATATATAACGCAACAGTTTTTGCGACAAAACCATTAGTATAGTTGAAAATGCGATGGAAACACATTTAACTTGTATGTTTTATTCAGTACATCACAAACAACCTTTTATCTGCAACAAGTCAATTTGATGGAAACACATATCTGGTAGGAAAATGTGCATATTGTTTTATGCAGATTTTTGAAAGTTTGCATGAAAATATGTCACAAATTGGATAGAAACTGTTATGTATACTCCCTCTCCAGCGCTCGAGGTCGCCAGTCTACTTATTATTACGCACACCTGTCACCATCGTTACGCGCAACAGCTTCTCATCCGACTCACCTGGACTCCATCACCTTCCTGATTACCATACTTATATCTGTCACTCCCTTTGGTTCTTTCCCTAGGCGTTATTGACTCTGTGTTTCATGTCTGTACCCTACTTGTGTTTCTTGTTTTGTTCTATGTTCATTTATTTATTAAATACACTCCCTGTACTTGCTTCCTGACTCCCAGCATAAACATTACAGAAACCTAGCTAATGATATACAATTTGATCAAAGTACACATTTCTAGTTAGCACCAAAACTACAGCTGAAGTCAGAAGTTTACATACACCTTAGCCAAATACATTTAAACTCAGTTTTCACAATTCCTGACAATTAATCCCAGTTAAAATTCCCTGTCTTAGGTCAGTTAGGATCACCACTTTATTTTAAGAATGTGAAATGTCAGAATAATAGTAGAGAGAATGATTTATTTCAGCTTTTATTTCTTTCATCACATTCCCAGTGGGTCAGAAGTTTACATACACTCAATTAGTATTTGGTAGCATTTCCTTTAAATTGTTTAACTTGGGTCAAATCGTTTCGGGTAGCCTTCCACAAGCTGCCCACAATAAGTTGGGTGAAGTTTGGCCCGGTCCTCTTGACAGAGCTGGTGTAACTGAGTCAGGTTTGTAGGCCTCCTTGCTCGCACATACTTTTTTAGTTCTGCCCACAAATGTTCTATGGGATTGAGGTCAGGGCTTTGTGATGGCCACTCCAATACCTTGATTTTGTTGTCCTTAAGCCATTTTGCCACAACTTTGGAAGTATGCTTGGGGTCATTGTCCATTTGAAAGACCTATTTGCGACCAATCTTTAACTTCCTGACTGTCTTGAGATGTTGCTTCAATATATCCACATAATTTTCTTTCATCATGACGCCATCTATTTTGTAAAGTGCACCAGTCCCTCCTGGAACAAAGCACCCCCACAACATGATGCAAGCCTCCCCCTTTTTCCTCCAAACGTAATGATAGTCATTATGGCCAAACAGTTCTATTTTTGTTTCATCAGACCAGAGGACATTTCTCCAAAAAGTACGATCTTTGTCCCCATGTGCAGTTGCAAACCGCAGTCTGGCTTTTTTTATGCCGGTTTTGGAGCAGTGGTGTCACGACTTCTGCCAAAATCGATGCCCCTCCTTGTTCTGTGTGGTGCTCGGCGCTCGACGTCACCGGTCTTCTAGCCATCATTGATCCATCTTTCATTTTCCATTGGATTTGTCTTGTCTTCCTACACACCTGGTTCCAATCCCATTCATTACATGTTGTGTATTTAACCCTCTGTTTACCCTCATGTCCTTGTCAGAGATTGTTTGTTTGTTATGGGCTCGTGTATTTTGTATTGGTGTGCGACGGGTTTATTTTTCCCATGTTATTTTATTTATGTATGTTGGTTTTGGAGTTTGTTTTTATTTCTTTATTAAACTACTCCAGTTATACCAAGTTGGTTTCTCCTGTGCCTGACTTCCCTGCCACCTACACACACGACGATGACAAGTGGCTTCTTCCTTGCTGAGTGGCCTTTCAGGTTATGTGGTTATGGGACTTGTTTTACTGTGGATATAGATACTTTGTCACCTGTTTCCTCCAGCATCTTCACAAAGTCCTTTGCTGTTGTTCTGGGATTGATTTGCACTTTTTGCACCAAAGTACGTTCATCTCTAGGAGACAGAACGCATCTCCTTCCTGAGCGGTATGACGACTGCGTGGTCCCATGGTGTTTATACTTGCGTACTATTGTTTGTACAGATGAACGTGGTACCTTCAGGCGTTTGGAAATTGCTCCCAAGGATGAACCAGACTTGTGGAGGCCTTCCATTTTTTTCAGAGGTCTTGGCTGATTTCTTTAGATTTTCCCGAGATGTCAACAAAGACACACTGAGTTTGAAGGTAGGCCTTGAAATACATCCACAGGTACACCTCCAATTGACTCAAATTATGTCAATTAACCTATCAGAAGCTTCTAAAGCCATGACATAATTTTTTTGAATTTTCCAAGCCGTAGGCACAGTCAACTTAGTGTATGTAAACGTCTGACCCACTGGAATTGTGATCCAGTGAATTATGAGTGAAATATTCTGTCTGTAAACAATTGTTGGAAAAATTACTTGTGTCATGCACAAAGTAGATGTCCTAACCGACTTGCCAGAACTATAGTTTGTTAACAGGAAATGTGTGGGGTGGTTGAAAAATGAGTTTTAATGACTCCAACCTAAGTGTGTGTAAACTTCCGACTTCAACTGTATATCAAGAAAAAAAGCTGTATAAATGTTTTGGTCTATCTTTGAACACAACAGATTGATATAGTCAAAGTCACCTCTGGCTGTCTAAGGACAAAACATCCATGAAGGCACTTTATAGAATACGAACTCTCCTATTTTTTTGTAAATGTCATTTCAGCAAGCCATGAGCCCTATCATCTCAAATTGTTCTGACATTGTTTCTGTAGTTAGAAACAGGTAAGATTGCTGTTCCTGAAACATTATTTTGTTGACATTTGAATTTATATCTGAGCATTGAAGCTAATTGATTGCGCCAGAATTGGCCATTTTAATTTATAGGATTCAGATAATATTCAATTAATATATTAGGCAACATCCGATTTGGACCCCACCTCTTCCTACTAATGAGTAAGACGTGAGGAATCCATGGACCCCCCCACACCCCATACTAATCCCACCCCAACAACCAGTATACAGTATCAGTTCTCTATGTTTGACAAGTAGTATGAAGCTACAGCTTGGAGTATTGCTTCTACATACTATGTAATGTATTCGCTGTGATTCGGTTGATGTTTTTTTTCCTCTGTTCAGAGAATGTAGTATTTGAAGTCACTTGCATTAATTACCATGAAGTAGTGTGAGAGTACCAGGTTCTGACCACTGGTTGGCGCTGTTCCTGCTTTACCGCCACAGTGACTAGGCTCAAAATACCGGGGAGGCTTTGTCAGAGGTCTGCCATTGAAAGAAATATTGTAAAAATGCTATTTTTAATCTAGGCTATATAATAAAAAAATAGGTGGATTCCCGAAGCTGTTCGTTCGTTATATTGATTATTTATCACACGAGCTCTGTACAAGTATAGCCTATAGATCATCTATTGGGTAGAGAGAGAGTGCATCTCTCAAACAGCTGGCGGGTGAGTGGAGCAAAGACAGACAATGGTAGCAGTAGGAAAGATGTTCCAAGTTATGATAGCTATCAGTAAATGCTAAGGCATGAATGGGTATGCAAACCAGGTATTTAAAAAGTTTAAAGTCTTGGTTGAATATTTGCAATGCATAATTCAGTCATCATGGAATAGCCTACCTTGAAAATGGGTAAATCCATTCGAATTCAATCACTTTGACAGCATCCCTTTTGATTTAAACAAAACATTTCATACATATTTGCCCATGGAAGAAGATGACAGAAAGTGGCTTTTTGGGCCTGAATGCCAAAACATTCAGGAAATAAAAGGTGTTCAAAGTTGACTCATTTTGCATATCCCACCATCTCATGAGACACCCATGCTTCATCACTGGAAAAGATAAATGGTTGAGTTTGATGTAATTTAAAAGCTTACAAAAAAAAGCTTTAAAAACATAGATTGTTTTTTATATTCGCATAAGTTGTAGATTAGACCCTATTTTACGTCATTGAGTTTTTTGTGTTGTGCCCGCCATCGGTTGAGACAACATGCTCTTGAATACTGGGTGGGTGTCATTTCAATCACATAAATATTATTTAGAGAATGAACTTATCTCTTCAGACCACTGCAATTTTGCTGGTACACCATTGAAATGTTTACTTAATTTCAATTTTAACTTTAATTACTGGGCAGTGGGGTAAAGTACTTCAGTAAAAATACTTTAAAGCGCTAAAGTATTTTTGGGGGGTGTCTGTACATTACTTTACTATTTATATTTTGCCTACTTTTACTTCACTACATTCCAAAATAAAATAATGTACTTTTTACTCCATACATTTTCCCTGACACCCAACAGTACTTGTTACAATTTTACAGAATTTTTTTTCAATTTACACACTTATCAAGAGAACATCCCTGGTCATCCCTACTGCATCTGATCTGACAGACTCACTAAACACAAGTGCTTCATTTGTAAATTATGTCTGAGTGTTGGAGTGTGCCCCTGGCTGTCCATCAATAAAAATGCTTTCAAAAATTGTGCCGTCTTGTTTAACATAAGGAATTTGAAATGATTTATACTTTTACTCAAGTATGACTATTTAGTACTTTTTCCACCACTGGATGTGGCTGAGGGTTATAGCATTTCTTTCACATGACCCATCAATTTAGACGTGTCTGGGTAAGCGTCATCTAATATTTTTATCTGCACATTTTCTGTTTTCCAAGAATTTTTCCTTACTGTAGGCTAATACCACTTTTAGTCTTAATCTTTACTACACTACTCACTGTTCAGCACATGACCTCACATGTGAGAGATGGGTGGGGCTGGCTTAAGAGGGTGTGAACAATGCTGAATGGATGTAAACAAAGGAGAGCTCTCCAGTAGATACCAAAACATTCAAAGGCCCTTTTCTCAAAAGTGAGTTTCCAAGTTTATCAACTTTCAAAGCAGAATTACTCTCCCATTGTTCCTCAAAAATGCAGTGTATGATATACCATTTTGTAGGTCTGAGTCTCTACTTTTTACCAATGTAGAAAATCCAATTAAAATTTTTGCCTCAAGACCGATTTGAGCCGGTCAGTCACATATTGATCGTAGCACTCGTGCGGGCAATACACTGGATCACTGCTACTCTAACTTCCGACAGGAACAAACACCATTGTTATACTATCTTCCAGAATGCATATATGGTCCTCCTCTGCGCTCCTTTTGGCAAATCTGATCACGACTCCATTTTGCTCCTCCTGTCCTATAGGCAGGAAACTCAAACAGGATGTACCTGTGACAAGAACTATTCAACGCTGGTCTGACTAATCGGAATCCACGCTTCAAGATTGTTTTGATCACGTGGACTGGGAAATGTTCCGTGTAGACTCAGAGAATAATATCGATTTATACGCTTATTCAGTGAGTGAGTTTATAAGGAAGGGCATTGGAGATGTTGTACCCACTGTGACTAATAAAACCTACCCTAACCAGAAACCATAGACAGAATTGGCGTAAAACTGAAAGCGCGAAACACCGCATTTAACTATGGAAAGATGACTGGGAATATGGCCAAATATCAACAGTGTAGTTATTCCCTCCACGCAAGGCATTCAAACAAGGCAAAATGTTGGTATAGGGACAAAAAGGAGTTGTAATTCAGATATGAGAAGTATGTGGCAGGATCTACAGGCAATCACGGACTACAAAAAGAAAACCAGCCACGTCACGGACTCCGACGTCTTGCTTCCAGACAAACTGAACACCTTCTTTTCCAGCTTTGAGGATAATACAGTGCCATCGATGTGGACCACTACCAAGGACTGCAGGCTCTCCCTCGCCTTCTCCGTGGCCTGAAGTGAGTAAGACATTTAAACGTATAACCCTGGCAAGGCTGCCGGCCAAGATGGCATCCCTAGCAGCTGGCTGGTGTGTTTACGGACATATTCAATCTCTCCCTATCCCAGTCTGCTGTCCCCACATGCTTCAAGATGGCCACCATTGTTCCTGTACCCAAGAAAGCAAAGGTAACTGAACTAAATGACTATCGCCCTGTAGCACTCACTTCTGTCATCATAAAATGCTTTGAGAGACTAGTCAAGGATCATATCACCGCCACCTTACCTGCCACCCTTGACCCACTTCAATTTGCATACCACCCCAATACGTCCACAGATGATGCAATTGCCATCGCACTGTACACTGCCCTATCCCATCTGGACAAGAGGAATGCCTATGTAAAAATGCTGTTCATTGACTACATCTCAGCGTTCAATACCATAGTACCCTCCAAACTCATTGTTAATCTTGAGGCCCTGGGTCTCAACCCCGTCCTGTGCAATTGGGTCCTGGACTTCTTGGCGGGCCGCCCCCAGGTGGTGAAGGTATGAAACAACCTCTCCACTTCGCTGATCCTCAACACTGGAGCCCCACAAGGGCGCGTGCTCAGCCTCTCCTGTACTCCCTGTTCACCCATGACTGCGTGGCCATGCATGCAGACGACACAACAGTAGTAGGCTTGATCACCAACAGTCAGAGGTAAGGGCACTCGGTGTGGTGTCAGGAAAACAACATCACACTCAACGTCAACAAAACAAAATAGATGATCGTGGACTTCAGGAAACATTCGAGGGAGCACCCCCCTATCCACATCGATGGGACAGCAGTGGAGAAGGTGGAATGTTTTAAGTTCCTTGGCGTACACATCACCGACAAACTGAAATGGTCCACCCACACAGACATGGTGGTGAAGAAGGCGCAACAGCGCCTCTTCAACCTCAGGAGGCTGACTAAATTGTCTTGTCACCTAAAACCCTCACAAACTTTTACAGATGCACAATTGAGAGCATCCTGTCGGGCTGTTTCACTGCTTGGTACGGCAACTGCACCGCCCACAACCGCAGGGCTCTCCAGAGGGTGATGCAGTCTGCACAATGCATCACCGAGGGCAAACTACCTGCCCTCCAGGACACCTACAGCACCCGATGTCACAGGAAGGCCAAAAAGATCATCAAGGACAACAACCACCCGAGCCACTGCCTGTTCACCCCGCTAACATCCAGAAGGCGAGGTCAGTACAGGTGCATCAAAGCTGGGGCCGAGAGACTGAAAAATAGCTTTTATCTCATGGCCATCAGACTGTTAAACAGCTGTCACTAACAGAGAGAGGCTGCTGCCTACATACAGACTTGAAATCATTGGATACTTTAATAAATAGATCACGAGTCACTTTAATAATACAACTGTAATAATGTTTACATATCTTGCATTACTCATCCAATATGAATATACTGTATTTTTATACCATGTATTGCATCTTGACTATGCTGCCCGACAATCGTTCATCCATATATTTATATGCATTTCCCAAGTTATTTTCAAAGAGATGGCTGACAGCAACGTGATCTTGCAATAAAAAACTGTTCCACTCACCAGATGATCATTTGAGTCGTTTGCCAGGGAGCCAAGCCATTGGGAAAAAAGCCATAGTATAACCTGTGTTGTGACAATTGTGTTGTTTGCTCTAACTTGTTAGTTCATATACCTTGCCTCCGTGATATATAGGACTAAGGCCGAAACAATAAGAAGACACAGTGAAGAATTAAGTAAAACTACAAGTCCAAATCTCTATCTCTATCCATGGCTAATTTAGGAAAGGGACAATTTTAGATAGCTAGCTAGCCACCGGAGGACAACAACATAATGAGATGCAACAATTCAAGTGTTTTTCTGTCAATGACGCTTGGTTTGATTGGTGTGAAGCCAAATCTAAACTGGCTTCCCCTTGACACTTTTTTTTGGTGCTCTAGGACCATTCAGAATTGAGCTCACTCATTTTCGCTTAACGAAGACTGGCTATTATTGTATAATATTTTTATCAATGGAGGCCAAATGCTAGCTGGCTTCCCTTACATTCAAAACTACAGGCGGCAACAATATCATACTCTTTTTGACAAGACAGCATCAGATAGATGGGCTATACAGAGGGGCGCTGTTTTGCTCATTTGGATGCTTTCGCCAGTGAGATACATTCAGCCTCTTGCAAATTGAAGAAAAATTATGAAGCACAGAGAGACGAAAGTAATTATTTTATATGTTTTTTTCTTGGTACATTTTTCGGGAGAGCCTGGCTTCCTTTGGCAGCCATGAATACATGCCACTGGTTGGCACTGACCCATTGTGCCACTGGCAAATTTACCTGAATGTCGAGCCCTGCTGCCTATATGTCTACCATTTTGTGTAGCTGTTAGCGATGCTAAAGGCAACTGGAAAGCAGCCTACCTGGCAGAATCATGATTATTTACATCAATCCAGTGGCCATTTGTTTTGAAAACTCCATCACAAGTGTGATACAGAAACATCGCTAGCCCAACACAACTGTTTGGCTGGTGCACACCTGAATTAAAAGGTAACTACACAAACAATATCGAATTACTCAGACTTGTTCCAGACTTTAAAAATGGTCCCCTGATGGAGTTTAAGCATTGCTGTGAACATAGAACACCCAATTTATTTATTTTATTTTTTTAAGTGTGATTCTGAGATTAATTAAGGATCGGGCCCTTTTTTTCATACCCCAATATCTAACTGCCTGTAGCTCAGGACCTGAAGCAAGGATATGCATATTCTTGATACCATTTGAAACGAAACACTTTGAAGTTTGTGGAAATGTGAAGTTAATTTAGGAGAATATAACACATTAGATCTGGTAAAAGATAATACAAACAAAAAAACATGCGTTTTCAATTTGTTTTTTGTTCTGTCATTTTGAAATGCAAGAGAAAGGCCATAATATAATCTTGCAGTTTAGGAGCAATTCAGTTTCTGGCCACTAGTGTTTGTGCAAACTTCAGATTGATCCAGTGAAGCAATACTGCACAGTATTTTCTATCAAGTCTGCCCAAATGTGAGAAATTGGTCAATTGATACATTTTCAAATACATAATTATAGAGAACATACAAAGATGATATGTTAATACAAAATGTAAGTTTACACACTGCCAGGAATGTCATACATGATGGATCATTAACTTATACACTAACTTTCACACATCTAGATGGCCGGGCGGGTTGGGTGTGGAGCTAGCAGGGGTTCAAACTGTAGAACCCAGTTCCTAACATTTGAATATAAAAATTGATTTTACCAAACACAACTATGCTACATTTTATCTCTGGGACCCTCAGAATGACAAATAATAGCAAGATTTCTGAATACAAGTACATTATTTACCTTCAGAGGTGAATGTATCAAATATGTTGCCGTGATAAAGGTTTTTTTGTTGTTGTGCACTCTCCTCAAACAATAGCATGGCATTTTTTCACTGTAATAGCTACTGTAAATTGGACAGTGCAGTTAGATTAACAAGAATGTAAGCTTTCTGCCCATATAAGACATGTCTATGTCCTGGAAAGTTTGCTGTTACTTACAACGTCATTCTAGTCACATTAGCACATGTTAGCGCACATTAGCATCAACCGTCCCAGTATAGGGACACTGATTCCGTAGAGTTAAAAACCTGAAAAAACTGGGGGAAATCAGTGGGAACATTTTTGTTATTCTGTCCTCTAGAGGATTTGGCACTTTGAAACACATGGCACTTTGAAATCTGCAATAAATACACTTCTTTGCTGTTACAGTAAATCTATCAAAATCAACGTAAGAACACAAGGGCATGCTCATAAAAAAATGGCTAGTCATTATTAGCCTGGTTCTGTATGGAATGCAGGCACATTATGGGACAAAGGCCAGGTCATTATCCACCAGTGCCACCAGTAGAAACATTGAGTGTAGAACCCTGCAGTTTGTCAGTCATCACCTGGGACTAACTGTGTGCAGAGTGAATGGGTATGGAGACCAGAAGTTTGAACCGGTTCAAGGAACAGAAATGAAAACCAGAAAATAACTAGGAACAAAAACAGAACCTGGAACGAAAGTGATCCATGCTGTTCCGGAACAGAATTGTTATTTTAAAAGCACGGGAAACGGTTAATAACGTTATTTTACGTTCCAGGCATTTTTTCTTGTCCCGCAAGAAAACGCAACAAAGTGCCTATGCAAAGCCCTCACTCAGTCGCTCAGAAATATATTCCAGTGTCTGTCTGCAAGCTGAAAAGCTTTGTCTGTTCGTGTTTAGGCTTCCTGCCCCTCCCTTCTCCGAAGTATACGCTACTGTACTGACATTACAAGATTGATTCAGAAGAGAGAGATTTGTAATTACCTAGAGAAGAATGAATTGACTTTTTCAATGCTAGTTTTAAGGATACTATAGGCCTAGTTATATCACGTTTCACGTTGGATTTGTTAACTATAAAAAAGGTAAGACGTGTTTTTAATTTTGGTGCCGCTCTGCACACACAAGCTTGTTAGCTAGCTAGCTCAAACTTGTTAGCTAGCTAGCTCAAAGAACAGTCAAAATTCCTCCATAGAAGCCGCTCCTCGTAGGTATAATTCTGTGGACCTAATTCAAGACTCCTCCTCAACCCTCTCTGTCTGTCTCCCCACCTGCAAAATTTTAGTCACATCATGCGCCATAGGCTACACTTGTCTATCCATTACGCATGTAAAGAACTATTTTGTCTGCTCTATCCGCATTGATTGGGGAAGTAATTTAAAGAGCTAAATGTAAAAAACTGTTGATTTCACAGGTTAAAAAAGGAAGAGAAAGGAACTATATAAACCGGTACTTTTGGGGGGGGTTCGAACCGGTTCAGAATTTTATCTTGCTGGCCGGAACAGTGGGAAGAAACAAAAAAAAGTGGTTCAGAATGAAACTATTGGAAAATAATGTTGGTTCCAACACCTGATGGAGACTATAAAAGGTTAGGCCTGTAACTATTTTAGACTAGCTAGTTTATTTTATTAGCTAAGCCCTAGGTCCACAAGTATATTTCCATTATTTGACCTAGACTAGTCCATGCAATACTTCTGGTGATCAGGGCAATAGATACAACGGTGCAGTAATATGTTTAAAAACCCTCTTCTGGATTGAAGACAGTAGATACAGTAGGTCATTTTTGACAACATACTTCAAACGCATGTGTGAAAGGTGTTTTGCAGGGAGTCACATTATTTTCAAGGCTTAAATAATCATTCATTTGAACTACCACAAATGGGCCCCTTCATCCATCCATCCATGGTAAGATTGCGGAATCCAAAAGAAAACATTAAAACGTCCATAATAATGTCAAGGGATCTTGAAGTGGTTTTCTCCAGGGCCTAGTTTTTTAATTAACAGTTGGGACATGATCCAAACACAAAGACATAATTCACAAATCACAATCCAATTCAGATACTTGCTGAGAGCGGTATTTGGTCGGGGTCTCTTATAGACTGTATCTCCACAAACTATATCTGAAGAATGTCAATGGGTGCCCAAAACAATAGAGCCATGAGAGAAATGTGAAAATTACCTCTTCAAATCATATTATTGAGATGTGCAGGTGCGATTTTGATAGTGCCATTCAAATGGGATTGAAAGCTGAGATTGAAAGGTATTTTAAGTAGGCTTCATTTGCTTTTTGGGACTTGGATTTGATAGCTTCATACCACTGCTGAGAAGAATCACCTGGACATCTCCATCTATCACCCAACATTTTTCAAAAACACTGAAAGCATTGTCTTACTCACACATACACTACATGACCAACGGTACGTGGACATCTTATCGTCGAACATTTCATTCCAAAATCATGGCATTAATATGGGGTCGGTCCTCCCCCCTTTGCTGCTATAACAGCCTCCACTCTTCCGGGAATGCTTTCCACTCGATGTTGGAACATTGCTTCAGGGACTTTCTTCCATTCAGCAACAAGAGCTTTGGTGAGGTTGGCCACTGATGTTGGGCTATTACGCCTGGGTCGTAGTCGGCGTTCCAATTCATCCCAAAGGTGTTCGATGAGGTGAGGCTCTGTGCAGTTCAAGTTCTTCCACACCGATCTCAACAAACCAATAATTTTTTTAACCTCTTGACGGTCGCCTAGGATAGGGGGCGCTACAGCGATTTTTGAAAATAATTCGTGCCCATTTTAAACGGCCTCCTACTCAAACTCAGAAGCTAGGATATGCATATAATTAATACTTGTGGATAGAAAACACCCTAAAGTTTCTAAAACTGTTTGAATGGTGTCTGTGAGTATAACAGAACTCATATGGCAGTCAAAACCCCGAGACAGATCGTAACAGGATGTGGAATTCTGAATTCCGGACTCAACTTCATCACTTTGCCTATAAATCACACCGTGAGCTATGGTTCATTGAGCACTTCCTATTGCTTCCACTAGATGTCCCCAGTCTTTACAAAGTGGTTTGAGCCTTCTACTGTGAAAACTGACAGAATGAGAGTCTGTGGAAAGTGGTCACATGGAGAGGGCCATCACCATTATGACGCCGGCGCCCCTGGCTGCCCTCCCCTTTCGAAACGTTTAGAAAGACAATGCAACCATCCCCCTTGAATCTTATTGGAGCTCTGGTTGAAAAAGGCCCTAAAGATTTATGTTATCCTGTTGGGTCTAGGGGGCAGCATTTGCACGTCTGGATAAAAAAAATGTACCCGATTTAATCTGGTTACTAATCCTACCCAGTAACTAGAATATGCATATACTTATTATATATGGATAGAAAACACTCTAAAGTTTCAAAAACTGTTTGAATGGTGTCTGTGAGTATAACAGAACTCATTTGGCAGGCAAAACCCTGAGACATTTTCTGACAGGAAGTGGATACCTGATGTGTTGTATTGACTTTAAACCTATCCCATTGAAAAACACAGGGGTTTAGGAATATTTTGGCACTTCCTATTGCTTCCACTAGATGTCACCAGCCTTTACAAAGTGTTTTGAGTCTTCTGGAGGGAGATCTGACCGAACAAGAGCCATGGAACGATGATGTCCCACTAGACACCTGGCGCGCGAGTTCATGTTGGGTACCCTCGTTCCAATACGTTATAAAAGAGTATGCATTCGTCCACCTTGAATATTATTCATGTTCTGGTTAAAAAAGGCCCTAATGATTTATGCTATACAACGTTTGACATGTTTGAACGAACGGAAATATATTTTTTCCCCTCGTTCATGACGAGAAGTCCGGCTGGCTTACATCATGTGCTAACGAGACGGAGATTTTTGGACATAAATGATGAGCTTTTTTGAACAAAACTACATTCGTTATGGACCTGTGATACCTGGAAGTGACATCTGATGAAGAGAATCAAAGGTAATGGATTATTTACATAGTATTTTCGATTTTAGATCTCCCCAACATGATGTCTAGTCTGTATCGCAACGCGTATTTTTCTGGGCGCAGTGCTCAGATTATTGCAAAGTGTGATTTCCCAGTAAGGTTATTTTTAAATCTGGCAAGTTGATTGCGTTCAAGAGATGTAAATCTATAATTCTTTAAATGACAATATAATATTTTACCAATGTTTTCTAATTTTAATTATTTAATTTGTTACGCTGACTTGACTGCCGGTTATTGGAGGGAAACGATTTCCTCAACATCAATGCCATAGTAAAACGCTGTTTTTGGATATAAATATAAACTTGATAGAACTAAAAATGCATGCATTGTCTAACATAATGTCCTAGGAGTGTCATCTGATGGAGATTGTAAAAGGTTAGTGCATCATTTTAGCTGGTTTTATGGTTTTGGTGACCCTGTCTTTGACTTGACAAAACATTACACACAACTCTTGTAAATGTACTGTCCTAACATACTCTAAATTTATGCTTTCGCCGTAAAACCTTTTTGAAATCGTAAAACGTGGTTAGATTAAGGAGATGTTTATCTTTCAAATGGTGTAAAATAGTTGTATTTTTGAAAAATTTGAATTTTGACATTTATTTGGATTCAAATTTGCCGCTCTTGAAATGCACCTGCTGTTGATGGAGTGCACCACGGGTGGCACGCTAGCGTCCCACCTAGCCCCAAGAGGTTAACCTGTTAGGGCTAGGGGGCAGCATTGACACGGCTGGATAAAAAACATACCCGATTTAATCTGGTTACCACTCCTACTCAGTAACTAGAATATGCATATACTTATTACATATGGATAGAAAACACCCTAAATTTTCTAAAACTGTTTGAATGGTGTCTGTGAGTATAACAGAACTCAAATGGCAGGTCAAAACCTGAGAGATTCCTTTACAGGAAGTGGCCTGTCTGACCATTTCTGGAACTTCTTTGCCATCTCTATCATTTACTAAGGATCTCTGCTCTAACGTGACACTTCCCACGTCTTCCATAGGCTCTCAGAGCCCGGGAAAAAACAGAATGTCGTCATTCCAGCCCCAGGCTGAAACACATTATCGCCTTTCTCAAGTGGCCCATCAAGAGACACTAGCTTATGCGCGTGACCCCGACCGCCCCCGCCTTTGGGATTTTTTCCTCTGTTTGCCGAAAAGGAGATTCCCTGTCGGAATATTATCGCTTTTCTACGAGAAAAATTACGTAAAAATTGATTTTAAACAGCGGTTGACATGCTTCGACGTACGGCAATGGAATACTTTGAATTTTATTGTCAGGAATTGCGCCAAGCGCGTGACACTTCTTTACTATTTCGGATAGTGTCTGGAACGCACGAACAAAACGCCGCTATTCGGATATAACGATGGATTATTTTGGACCAAACCAACATTTGTTATTGAAGTAGCTGTCCTGGGTGTGCATTCTGACGAAGACAACAAAAGGTAATGACATTTTTATAATAGTAAATATGATTATGGTGAGTGCTAAACTTGCCGGGTGTCTAAATAGCGAGCCCGTGATGCCTGGGCTATGTACTTAGAATATTGCAAAATGTGCTTTCACCAAAAAGCTATTTTAAAATCGGACATATCGAGTGCATAGAGGAGGTCTGTATCTATAATTCTTAAAATAATTGTTATGCTTTTTGTGAACGTTTATCGTGAGTAATTTAGTAAAATGTTAGCGAATTCCCCGGAAGTTTGCGGGGGGTATGCTAGTTCTGAACGTCACATGCTAATGTAAAAAGCTGGTTTTTGATATAAATATGAACTTGATTGAACAAAACATGCATGTATTGTATAACATAATGTCCTAGGGTTGTCATCTGATGAAGATCATCAAAGGTGAGTGCTGCATTTAGCTGTCTTCTGGGTTTTGGTGACATTATATGCTGGCTTGAAAAATGGGTGTCTGATTATTTCTGGCTTGGTACTCTGCTGACATAATCTAATGTTTTGCTTTCGTTGTAAAGCCTTTTTGAAATCGGACAGTGTGGTTAGATTAACGAGAGTCTTATCTTTAAATGGCTGTAAAATAGTCATATGTTTGAGAAATTGAAGTAATAGGATTTTTAAGATTTTGAAAATCGCGCCACAGGCTGCAAGTGGCTGTTACGTAGGTGGGACGAATTCGTCCCGCCTAGCCTAGACAGGTTAAACAACGTTTGACATGTTTGAACGAACCTAAATTTAAAAAAATGCATTTTGTTGAGAGAGAAGTCCCGCGAACGACAGTACTTTTGGAGCAGCCTTCAGAACGCGCTAACAACAACAAGCTATTGGGACATAAAGGATTAACTTTTTGGAACGAAAATACATTTGTTGTGGACCTGGGATTCCTGGAAGTGCCTTCTGATGAAGATAATCAAAGGTAAGGGATTATTGACAATAGTATACAAGAGTAGATTTGATATGCGATTGTGCCAAGATGGCGCTGACCTGTAACGGTAGCCTATTTTTCTGAGTATCGCATCCCCTTTTATCGCAAAGTGTGATTACCCAGTAAAGTTATTTTTAAATCTGGCATTGCAGGTGCTTTCAAGAGATGCTAATCTATAAATCTTAGAATGACAATATTACATTTTAAAAATGTTTTCGAATAGTAATTTAGTAAATTGTAGCGCTGTTTCACCGGACGCATTTGAGGGAAAATAGTTAGTCAACGTCACGCGCCGATGTAAAATGCTGTTTTTATATATAAATATGAACTTTATCGAACAAACATGATGTCCTAGGAGTGTCATCTGATGAAGATTGTCAAAGGTTAGTGCTGCATTTAGCTGTTTTTTGGTTATTTGTGATGCATGTGGTTGGTCGGAAAATGGCTATGTGGCTACTTTTACGATATACTCCTCTAACATAATCTAATGTTTTGCTTTTGCTGTAAAGCCTTTTTGAAATCGGACGACGTGGTTCGATTCAGGAGAGGTGTATCTATAAAACGATATAAAATAGTCCTATATTTGAAAAAAAAATATATATTACATTTTGTTATGCTAATGGGTATAGGGGACGGAGCCCGTCCAGAGGTTAAAGCCTTTTTCTCCCCAATTTCGTGGTATCCAATTGGTAGTTACAGTCTTGTCTCATCGCTGCAACTTCCGTACGGATTCGGGAGAGGCAAAGCTCGAGAGCCGTGCGTCCTCCAAAACACAACCCAACCAAGCCACACTGCTTCTTGACACATTGCCCACTTAACCCGGAAGCCAGCCGCACCAATGTGTCGGAGGAAACTCTGTGCACCTGCGCGATGGGACAAGGACATCCCTGCCGGCCAAACCCTCCCCTAATCCGGACGACGCTGGGCCAATTGTGCGCCGCCCCATGGGTCTCCCGGTCTCGTCCGGCTGCGCTGAGCCTGGACTCAAACCCAGAATCTCTAGTGGCACAGCTCGCACTGCAATACAGTGCCGTAGACCACTGCGCCACTCGGGAGGCCCCCTCAACAAACTATTAGGACCTCACTTTGTGCACAGGGGCATTTGTCATTGAAACAGGAAAGGGCCTTCCCCAAACTGTTGCCACAAAGTTGAAAGCACAGAATCCTCTAGAATGTCATTGTATGCTGTAGTGTTAAGATTTCCCTTCACTGGAATTAAGGGGCATAGCCCAAACCATGAAAAACAGCCCCAGACCATTATTCCTCCTCCACCAAACTTTACAGTTGGCTCTATGCATCCTGTGCAGGTAGCGTTCTCCTGGCATCCGCCAAATCTAGATTTGTCCATTAGACTGACAGATGGTGATACGTGATTCACCACTCAAGAGAATGTGTTTCTACTGCTCCAGAGTCCAATGGCGTTAAGCTTTACACCACTCCAGCCGATGCTTGGCATTGCGCATTGTGATCTTAGACTTGTGTGTGGCTGATTGGTCATGGAAACCCATTTCATGAAGCTCCCGACGAACAGTTCTTGTGCTGACGTTGCTTCCAGAGGCAGTTTGGAACTCGGTAGTGAATGTTGCAACTGAGGACAGACAATTCTTACACCTTACAGCACTCGGCAGTCCCTTCTGTGAGCTTGTGTGGCCTACCACTTCGTGGCTGAGCCATTATTGCTCCTAGATGTTTCCACTTCACAATAACAGCACTTACAGTTGACCGGTGCAGCTCTAGCAGGACAGAAATTTGACAAAAAGACTTGTTGGAAAGGTGGCACCCTTTGACGGTGCCACGTGCTACGTTGAAAGTCACTGAGCTCTTCAGTAAGGCCATTCTACTGCCAATGTTTGTCTATGGAGATTGCATGGCTGCTTGCTCGATTTTATACACCTGTCAGCAACGGGTGTGGCTGAAATAGCCGAATCCACTAATTTTAAGAGGTGTCCACATACTTTTGTATATATAGTGTACCTTCACACTACACATACCTACACGTACAGTGTACAAGAATAGACTACTTTCATACTTTTCTTTTTACATAATCTAAGGATTTCCAGCTTTACTGATGTTTTGGCTGTAGAAGGGTTACCCAATCATTTCTGACCTTGGGAGGTGGTGCAGTCTACCCCACTCCCATATCTTTAAATCACTGAAACTGCTACGTTATAAAACCCTGAAGAGAAATTGGTTCCATCTTGATATAAAAAAGGTAGAAAGGTTGTTAAAACTAGAAGCGCTGAGAGCTTCATTTTGACATCATATGAGTTTAAAAAATGTATATCTCTTCCATTTTAAAAGTGATGTCCCCCTCTGTCCTTGACTTTTCCTAAATAAGTCTGTTTAACACATTGACATTGTTCAGATTTCGACATCACAGACTTTGTGTTATAAGCAGTTTTAGGAGGACATACACTTTTTCCCCTGCCCTTCCTTCACCCGAGTTGGCTGGCGATCTGATAATGGCCCATCGAAACTACACCTAAACTATATCTAAACTAATTTCACAAATAAAATAAAAGATGTGGCCTAAAGACAAGACTAAATTGACAATAGCGTGATGGGTGACAATATTACAAATTGTCAAATTGTGAATGAAGAGACTGATGAACAGAGCAGCATGTGTAATTAACAAATGTGACTCATTTCAGGAAACGAGGCGTATTTTGCATTTCACTTCTTCACAGGAGCAGCATTTGAACGTAAACATTTATTTTTTATCAAAATGTGTTTTTTTGGCAGAAATGCCTTCTGTAAGATGTGAACTTACAGGGGCCTTAATAACAAACTTGTATTCCATCCATAAATATGAATAAAATTGTTAAATTATGAGCCTAGTTGGTTTAGCCATGGAAAAAGTCAGGATCCTTCCCACTAGCCATGATTGGCTGAGATAATGTATGGGCTGGACATGCCAGGAGATGAGTTTAGATTGATCTGCCATGTAGCACGCTTCTGTCTATAATGTGAGCTGTTCAGTATGTGTTGACAGTCCTTTCTACCGCACCGTTTTTGAAAGCTATAACATTAACCATCGAGAACTACAAACGTTTTGCTACTTTTCTCAACAACATTGATGCCCTGAATCTAGTAGGCACCATCAACAGCTCAGTAGGGAAAAGTGATGGACTACTTTCTGCACACGCCACGGCCAGTGTGAACCAGAGTGACTTGACACAAAGCTGGCCAAACAAGATGTAGCTACAAACAAAACAGAGGTAAATGGTTCCAGTCTGCCGTGAAGCGTTCATCCATGTGTACAGGTAAGAGTCTAGCTACATTTTCCAGATATACGTTTCAAATTTTGTCCGAAAGTCAAGTTAAAGCATACTGTTAGTTAGCTAGCAAACGGTGGCTTGCTGGCTCGCTAGCTAACGTTACATGTATGATCTCTGTTGTAATATTATTTGAATCAGAAATCCATTGACATTGCTAGATATAGCCTAAAGTTAGCTAGTTAACATTGAACCTAGTTTTCTAGCTTTAGCTACCTGCAGATTCATACTACAGCTATGACAATGTTTGTATTGGTAGTAGTATGAGTTGGGGTTATGCCGGTTAATTATTTATCTAGCTAACTACCTCTCAACAAAAGACTCCACTTCGGCCGGATTATTTCATGACCCATCAAATTAGCAGGTGTGTCTGGGGATCATTACGGCCATTGATTGTATTTCATGAACATGTGTACATGTCTAGACAATTGTGACCCATCCAATTAACTAGATGTGGTGAGGGATGGTTATAGCATTTCCTTCACATGACCGATCAATTTAGACAAGTGTGTCAGGTAAATGTCATCTAATAATGATAAAATATTGATAAAATATTTTTATCTGGACACTTTGTTTTTGATATTGCTACTACGCAAGTATGCAAGTACTAACACACTCTACCATTTACACCTTCTGTATCTTGTGCATGTGACAAATAAACTTAGATTTTATTTGATATCGTGTGTGTTTATTACATGGCCTCACACGTGAATCCTTAAAGAGATGGGTAGGACTAAGGATTAAGAGGGTGTGAACGATGCTGAATGGGTGTAGACAAAGAAGAGCTCTCCAGTAGGTGTACCAAAACATTCACGGGCCATTTTCTCAAAAGTGGGGTTACAAGAATTACTTTCCCATTGTTCCTCAACTGAAGTGTACAGTATGTTATGATATTTTCTAGTTCTGAGTCTCTACTTTTATCCAAAGTAAAAAAAAAACACTATTTCAAATGTTGCTACAGTAGATAAGACCGAATCGAGGCGGTCGGTCACAAATAAGGGAATGGCGCTTACCAAACTTTTTCCAAATTATCCTACAGACCGAGGTTCATGCATGTCAGATGTTTTGATTTATAATCTATTGGAAAATGCCTATCCGAATATAATGTTTCAAAAAAATCTATTTTTACCAAACTATGAATATTTAGCAGATGGGCTCTATTTTAAAACTTTTTCCAAGAATAACCGCAGTTCCATGCATTCACTCGTGGCAACATATAGTCTATGCTACTAAGCGCAGACTAGCAAATTAATACAACTTAAATTATGCTATTCTGTTCTTTTGAAATAAATGTTATTAGGTTCATGACCTGACAAAACAAAATAATAATGAATTACTCTGTGATGGATTTAGCTAACACTTGAATTGGGGTGTTTTTAGTGGTTAACCTACAGTAACAAACTAAAGTAAATGCAACTGAAAAGAAAACAATCCTGTATTCTAATGTTACCTAAGACCTTCATAAACTCAACCAAATGATTATTTTTGCAATTGTATACAGTGCCTTCAGAAAATATTCACAGCCCTTGACGATTTCCACATTTTCTTACAGACTGAATGTAAAATGTAGATGTATCACTGATCTACACACACAATACTCCATAATGTCAATGTGGAATTATGTTTTTAGATATTTTTACAAATGAATAAAAAGTGAAAAGCTGAAATGTCTTGAGTCAATAAGTATTCAACCCCTTTGTTATGGCAAGCCTAAATAACTTCAGGAGTAAAAATGTGATTAAAAGATCAGACCCTTTATTTCAATTTTCGCCTAAGATGACTGACTGGCTGTAGCTCGGGACCTGAAGCAAGGATATGCATATTCTTAATGTCACTTGAAAGGAAACACTTTGAAGTTTGTGGAAATGTGAAATGAATGCAGGAGAATATAACACATTAGATCTGGTAAAAGATAATAAAAATAAAAATGTTCATCATCTTTGAAATGCAAGAGAAAGGCCATAATTTCTAACAACATGTTAAATGTGCCACCAGAGGGGGGAAAAAAAATTCTAGGTCAGCTGTACTCCACACACAGAGACATGTTCAAAGCTCTCCCTCGCCCTCCATCTGGTAAATCTGACCACAACTCTATCCTCCTGATTCCTGCTTACAAGCCAAATTTAAAGCAGGAAGCACCAGTGACTCAGTCTATAAAAAAGTGGTCAGATGAAGCAGATGCTAAACTACAGGACTGTTTTGCTATCACAGACTGGAACATGTTCCAGGATTCTTCCGGTGGCATTGAGGAGTACACCACATCAGTCACTGGCTTTATCAATAAGTGCATCAAGGATGCCGTACCCACATTGACCATTCGTATATACCCCAAACAGAAGCCATGGATTTCATCCAACATTCGCACTGAGCTAAAGGGTAGAGCTGCCGCTTTCAAGGTGCGGGACTCTAACCCGGAAGCTTACAAGAAATCCTGCTATGCCCTGCGACGAACCATCAAACAGGCAAAGCGTCAATACAGGACTAAGATTGAATCATACTACACCGGCTCCGACGCTCGTCTTATGTGGCAGGGCTTGCAAACTATTACAGACTACAAAGGGAAGCACAGCCGCGAGCTGCCCAGTGGCACGAGCCTACCAGACGAGCTAAATCACTTCTATGCTCGCTTCGAGGCAAGCAACACTGAGGCATGCATGAGAGCATCAGCTGTTCCGGACGACTGTGTGATCACGCTCTCCGTAGCCGATGTGAGTAAGACCTTTAAACAGGTCAACAATCACAAGGCTGTGGGGCCAGACGGATTACCAGGACGTGTGCTCCTGGCATGTGCTGACCAACTGGCAGGTGTCTTCACTGACATTTTCAACATGTCCCTGATTGAGTCTGTAATACCAACATGTTTCAAGCAGATCACCATAGTCCCTGTGCCCAAGAAAACAAAGGCAACCTGCCTAAATGACTACAGACCCGTAGAACTCACGTCCGTAGCCATGAAGTGCTTTGAAAGGTTGGCTATGGCTCACATCAACACCATAATCCCAGAAACCCTAGACCCACTCAAATTTGCAAACCACCCAAACAGATCCACAGATGACGCAATCTCTATTGCACTCCATACTGCCCTTTCCCACCTGGATAAAAGGAACACTTATGTAAGAATGCTATTCACTGACTACAGCTCAGCGTACAACACCATAATACCCTCAAAGCTCATCACTAAGCTAAGGATCCTGGGACTAAACACCTCGCTCTGCAACTGGATCCTGGACTTACTGACGGGCCGCTCCCAGGTGGTGAGGGTAGGTAGCAACACATCTGCCCCTCTGATCCTCAACAATGGAGCTCCCCAGGGGTGCGTGCTCAGTCCCCTTCTGTATTCCCTGTTCACCCACGACTGCATGGCCAGGCAGGACTCCAACACCATCATTCATTTTGCATACGACACCGACAACAACGAGACAGCCTATAGGGAAGAGGTCAAAGACCTGGCCGGGTGGTGCCTTAATGACAACCTATCCCTCAACATAACCAAGACTAAGGAGATGATTGTGGACTACAGGAAAAGGAGGACAAATCACGCCCCCATTTTCATCAACGGGGCTGAAGTGGAGCAGGTTGAGAGCTTCAAGTTCCTCGGTGTCCACATCAACAACAAAGTAGAATGGTCCAAACACACCAAGACAGTCGTGAAGAGGGCACGACCAAGCCTATTCCCCCTCATGAAACTAAAAAGATTTGGCATGGGTCCTGAGATCCTCAAAAGGTTCTACAGCTGCAACATCGAGAGCATCCTGACTGGTTGCATCACTGCCTGGTATGGCAATTGCTCAGCCTCTGACCGCAAGGCACTAAAGAGGGTAGTGAGTACGGCCCAATACATCACTGGGGTTAAGCTGCCTGCCATCTAGAACCTCTACACCAGGCGGTGTCAGAGGAAGGCCCTAAAAATTGTCAAAGACCCCAGCCACCCCAGTCATAGACTGTTCTCTCTACTACCGCATGGCAAGCAGTACCAGAGTGCCAAGTCTAGGACAAAAAGGCTTCTCAACAGTTTTTACCCCCAAGCCATACGACTCCTGAACAGCTAATCAAATGGCTACCTGGACTATTTTCATTGTGTGCCCCCCAACCCCTCTTTTTACGCTGCTGCTACTCTCTGTTTATCATATATGCATAGTCACTTTAACTATACATTCATGTACATACTACCTCAATTGGGCCGACCAACCAGTGCTCCCGCACATTGGCTAACTGGGCTATCTGCATTGTGTCCCACCACCCGCCAACCCCTCTTTTACGCTACTGCTACTCTCTGTTCATCATATATACATAGTCACTTTAGCTATATCTACATGTACATACTGCCTCAATTAGCCTGACTAACCGGTGTCTGTATGTAGCCTCGCTACTTTTATAGCCTCGCTATGTAAACAGCCTGTCTTTTTACTGTTGTTTTATTTCTTTACTTACCTATTGTTCACCTAATACCTTTTTTGCACTATTGGTTAGTGCCTGTAAATAAGCATTTCACTGTAAGGTCTACACCTGTTGTATTCAGCGCACGTGACAAATAAACTTTGATTTGATTTGATCATCAGCCTCAAAGTTCAATACTTTGAATGATAGGAGCCAAAGTGGGTGTGGACATCACATTTACATTTACATTTACGTCATTTAGCAGACGCTCTTATCCAGAGCGACTTACACATTGGTGCATTCACCTTATGATATGCAGTGGAACAACCACTTTACAATAGTACATCTATATCTTTTTTTCGGGGGGGGGGGGGGGGTAGAATGTAGAAGGATTACTTTATCCTATCCCAGGTATTCCTTAAAGAGGTGGGGTTTCAGGTGTCTCCGGAAGGTGGTGATTGACTCCGCTGTCCTGGCGTCGTGAGGGAGCTTGTTCCACCATTGGGGTGACAGAGCAGCGAACAGTTTTGACTGGGCTGAGCGGGAACTGTGCTTCCGCAGAGGTAGGGAGGCGAGCAGGCCAGAGTTGGATGAACGCAGTGCCCTTCTTTGGGTGTAGGGACTGATCAGAGCCTGAAGGTACGGAGGTGCCATTCCCCTCACAGCTCCGTAGGCAAGCACCATGGTCTTGTAGCAGCACGTGGGTTGCTAGGGATTTCATTAAGTTACTCTCTCGCAGTTCTGTCTCTCTCAAAACAATCTGAACTGTACCATACCGTCTTTCTCTACACGTGGAGAAAATATATGACAAATGTAGTCCGGTTTGGCTTGACATTGCACAATAGGGCCCCCTGGTGTTGGTATGCATGAAATACAGGACATTGTGTGGAAGATCTCTCTCTCTCTGAATATGCTGCATATTAGTCTGTCAACCAGCGTGCATGCTTGTCTGCGTGCGTGCATGCATGCATGCGTGCGGACCGATGGATTCCAATACGAGCTGTGTTGTTCTGAGGACTAGGGCTGACTATAAAACTAAAGCCTTTCCCAGACACATTGACCAGGGGAGATGAACTGATGTCTAATGGAAATACAATAACAAAAGATGCATTGTTTTTCTTGTATCTTAGTTAGGAGGAGACAAATGCAACAATCTCCAACGAAGGTGGGTCAAACAAGATCAAACATCTGAATCCAAAATGTTCTCACGCTCTAGCTCAAGAGAAGTCTGGCATTTTGTTTCTCGTGGTTTATTTGCTTTGTCCCCTATCCATGGTAACACAGGGTTTGCCATGCCATAGCATCTCTCAAGTCATAAGGTCCTCAACAGTTTTGTGTTGTCCCTGCTAGTGTAATAGAATTTAAAAAAGGAACATCAGCTTTTGTGTCTTAGAAAACATCACATTTGTAATGGAAGAAAAGCCCAAGTGATTAAACTTGGTGATGTACAGATTACGTGCATGATTTTGAATAGGAAATGTAACAATATAGAATCAGCCCGGTGATAAATCAGTGAAGATGTGCCCATTATAATAAAAAAGGGAACCTTCAATGAGCACCTGATTTGAGATTAGTACAGTTCATTTTTGTGTTCTAAGCATGTCGCTTAGCAAAAGCAGGGAAAGATATTGACTAGAACATTATACACACATTCTCCTTCTACATAGCCTACTTTTGTTGAATAAATTAATCATTGGTCAAATGGAAAATAGAATATTTTATGTAAGTATAAAATATGATATGAACAAAGCAGGCTAAAACCAAGATAGATTTCCAAAGAGGAGTTTCAGAGTTTCAAACTATTGTAAAGATGCAGCTGACCATTCAGCTATTGTAAGGATAGTGGGTAACATGGTGCTGAGTGTCCCCTGCTGAAAGGATCACACACACCAAACACACACACACACACACACACACACACACACACACACACACACACACACACACACACACACACACACACACACACACACTCTCTCTCTCTGTTCAGTCACAAACACGTTAGTCATCAGTTTCCCGGGCAGAACCCCAGAAAAGAGGTTTCCTTGAACAGTGACTCTCCTTGTTACCAGCATCTGCAGTTTCCAGCTTACAGCAAGGTTTCACTGTTACTGGAACTAGGAGAGATGGTGTCAAGAATTCAAACTATTCCAATGAAACATTTTTTTAGTAATTCGATACCAGTGTGGTGTGTTGGACTCTGAAAAAATAATGCAAACTTTATGAGTAGGGGAAGTTTGAAGTTGCACTGTTTATGATAGATAAGCAGTTTTCTGTAATTGCAGTTTTTAACTAGCCTCATACGAACCATCCTGGTCTCGCGAGCTCACATTGTGTTTCACTACACGGTATTTGCGTATCGAAACAGAATGGGAGCTCGCGAGATGAAGATGGTTCGTTCGAGTCTAGTTTTTAACCAGGTCACTGTTGGACTTCATAATACATATACAGTGGGGGGAAAAAAGTATTTGATCCCCTGCTGATTTTGTACGTTTGTCCACTGACAAAGAAATGATCAGTCTGCAATTTTAATGGTAGGTTTATTTGAACAGTGAGAGACAGAATAACAACAAAATATCCAGAAAAACGCATGTCAAAAATGTTATAAATTGATTTGCATTTTAATGAGGGAAATAAGTATTTGACCCCCTGTCGATCAGAAAGATTTCTGGCTCCCAGGTGTCTTTTATACAGGTAACGAGCTGAGATTAGGAGCACACTCTTAAAGGGAGTGCTCCTAACCGCAGCTTTTTACCTGTAAAAAAGACACCTGTCCACAGAAGCAATCAATCAATCAGATTCCAAACTCTCCACCATGGTCAAGACCAAAGAGCTCTCCAAGGATGTCAGGGACAAGACTGTAGACCTACACAAGGCTGGAATGGGCTACAAGACCATCGCCAAGCAGCTTGGTGAGAAGGTGACAACATTTGGTGCGATTATTCGCAAATGGAAGAAACACAAAAGAACTGTCAGGTTAAGGTTAGTCAAAATTGCTACAGTTGTCGCAACTCGAACAGGCAAGTTTTAGGTCCCTCGGCCTGGGGCTCCATGCAAGATCTCACCTCGTGGGGTTGCAATGATCATGAGAACGGTGAGGAATCAGCCCAGAACTACACAGGAGGATCTTGTCAATAATCTCAAGGCAGCTGGGACCATAGTCACCAAGAAAACAATTGGTAACACACTACACCGTGAAGGACTGAAATCCTGCAGTGCCCGCAAGGTCCCCCTGCTCAAGAATACATACACATGCCCGTCTGAAGTTTTCCAATGAACATCTGAATGATTCAGAGGACAACTGGTGAAAGTGTTGTGGTCAGATGAGACCAAAATGGAGCTTTTTGGCATCAACTCGCCGTGTTTGGAGGAGGAGGAATGCTGCCTATGACCCCAAGAACACCATCTCCACCGTCAAACATGGAGGTGGAAACATTATACTTTGGGGGTGTTTTTCTGCTAAGGGGACAGGACAACTTCACCGCATCAAAGGGACGATGGACGGGGCCATGTACCGACAAATCTTGGGTGAGAACATCCTTCCCTCAGCCAGGGCATTGAAAATGGGTCGTGGATGTGTATTCCAGCATGACAATGACCCAAAACACACGGCCAAGGCAACAAAGGAGTGGCCCAAGAAGAAGCACATTAAGGTCCTGGAGTGGCCTAGCCAGTCTCCAGACCTTAATCCCATAGAAAATCTGTGGAGGGAGCTGAAGGTTTGAGTTGTCAAATGTCAGCCTCGAAACCTTAATGACTTGGAGAAGATCTGCAAAGGGGAGTGGGACAAAATCCCTCCTGAGATGTGTGCAAACCTGGTGACCAACTGCAAGAAACGTCTGACCTCTGTGATTGCCAACAAGGGTTTTGCCACCAAGTACTAAGTCATGTTTTGCAGAGGGGACAAATACTTATTTCCCTCATTAAAATGCAAATCATTTTATAACATTTTTGACATGCGTTTTTCTGGATTTTTTAAATTATAGACTGATTATTTCTTTTTAAGTGGGCAAACGTACAAAATCAGCAGGGGATCAAATACTTTTTTCCCCCACTTTATACTGTTGGGTCATTCTAACAATTGGTCCCAAAAACATTTTCACCTCATTTTAACATTCTGTCATAAAGAGCATATGGTTCAACTTAATTTAAAAAACAGTTCTTCCTATCTCAATAGGTTAAGTAAAAAGATTACTATAGTAAATGCCAAATTAAGTAATAGGGTTGACGATTTCATCTTAAATCAGCAAAAAAAAAAATCCCCTTGTGATAAGGGGAATGGAAGCTTGTCTGCAAAAGGGAGTGGCAATTGAATGCAAGCTTCACCAACAAAAATTACATTGCTAAAACATTTCTGGCCTGTCTATCTACGGGTAACAGGGTTGATGTGTAACGGTCAACCCACTCAGTTTTCCACCACAAAACAGAAAATGTCCAAAATGAGTAGAACCAGCTCACCTGCTTTTAAACTAGGATTTGACTATTAGATGTTCAATGTTTTTTTAGATTTTTTTTTTATATATATTTAAAATGAGAGTTCAGTAACAGGGTTGACCTTAAAATGAGGGTCACACGTAAATGAATCACTAATCAATCACATGAATACATTTGAATCTTCAGAAATGACTGTCAAAGCAACAAAATAACTAAGGCGTTAGAATTATGGTGTAATGTTTGGGGGATTAAATGGGTTGAATTCTTCATAGAAGTGACACGGGGTTGATGGAGGTACGTGTCAAAATGCAGAATTTTGGCACTTTAGCATGGCCTTTATACATATTCAAATTCAGATTTATTGAATTATTCATGTGGTCTAAATTAAAGGGTACTTTATTTAAAATAACAGGCTTTTACAATTCAATAGTTGTGCACAATTTCTACATAAACTATGAAAGAGACACAAAAGGCACTTTTTGTGGAACAACCCTGTTATGAACATCAACAAAATATCAAGAAGGTATTTATGTATTAAAGGTCCAATGCAACTGTTTTTATCTCAATGTCAAATAATTTCTGGGTAACAATGAAGTACCTTACTGTGATTGTTTTAAATTAAAATGGCAAAAAAATAAAGAAAATAGCTTCTTAGCAAAGGGCAGGCAAGAATGTTGCTAGGACTGTCTGGAATTGGTTTGAGTGGAGAGGGGAAAACTGAAAATAAGGTGTTATTGGCAGAGAGTTTTGTAACTCTCTTTCTGATTGATCTATTAACTCATTTACCACATGGTGATGTCACCATGGAAGGCCAAAACTCCATCCCACCAAAACAGGCAGAAATTTCTTGTCAAACAGCTCTTACATTAAAGGGGCATTATCAATAATCATTTTCAGAATTTCAAAGTATTTCTCCAACCTCAGAGTGGAAATATACATATAAAACACAGGGAAATCTAGTTTTTGACTGTACTGGGACTTTTCATTTATTTAATGTCAACATATTTCATGTTTACACATGTTCAATGTATACTTTTTTTAATTACACTATGTTTAATGTAACATAAAGAACAAGATCATTGCTATTTCATATGTCTTCTGGCTCTGGCCTATGCTAGCTGCCAGTATGACCTATCAACCACCACTGTAGTGAACATGAACGTATACAATAAACATAGACATAATGTGTGTACATAGTATACAAGTACACATTTTTACATAAATAGTTATTTGGACTGAGTTTGGAGTTGACGAAATAGATCTCTGAGTGTATAATTTATTGGGGTACAGTAATGTGAACAAAAGGATATAAATAACCAACCATATAATGTCAAAATATACACCGGAAAATTGTCTCGTAACTCACTGATGTCTCAAGCTCTTGTTTCTGTTGCAGCACCAATGATAAGTTACCACCTACCAAATAAAAATGAAAAGTAAAAGCAAAAAAAAAATGGAATACATCAACAGATGGTTCATATAAATTACTGTAGAAATTACCAAATTTCAAATAAGTACTCTTACAACCAATACAGATCTTGATGTAACCAGTACATACAACTTGTAAAGACAAAAAAATAACATGACACAAGCACCTATACTTAGAGGGCATACAAGCAGGAGGTAGAGCACCATCTGTCTAGGGCTGTGTCCGAAAATAGAACTCTATTCCCTATATACAGTAGTACACTGTGTTTGAGCTCTATGGGCCCTAAGTTAACCAAATGCACTACATAGAGAATAGGGTGCCATTTTGGACACACCCAAGGTGTAAACGCCCAGCCTTGTTGTACAACAGATTCAAACATGATTCAAACGTGAATAAAAAAAACAAAATGGCCGCCCGAACTGGTGGTTGACCTTCGATTGATGTTGCAATATGAAATCTCTCACACTTAATCCACAAGCTATTGCACTCTTAGAAAGTTTTGGTTGGACAGTGTTCCTGTCACAAAGGCCATAGAGCTTTCCTTCGGATAGCTAGGCCCCTTCTGAGGATGGGTGAAAGGGTGTATATGGGGGAGAAGGAGGAAAGGGGTTGGAGGCACAGGATTTGAGTTTGTTTTTGGAGGGTGTCGTGCGAATGAATCCTATCTTGAGTTCAGGGACCAACTTTCCAATGAACCCAAGCAACTTTTGAAAAACAAAACAAACAAAAAAACAGACACACGTTATACATTTATTTGACAAACATTTGTATACACTGCTCTCCTGCAGCCATCTTACACTAAGCTGGCCTAGTTTCCTATGGATTGAGTTCTTCCGCAGAAGTCTACCATCGATTGAACAGGGCGTTTGTCACCATGTGGGGGAGTAGACCTGACCAACTCCGCTTGGGCTTACATTCTCTTTGGTTTGGGGAGCAGACATTTTGGGTTGCTTATGGCATGTTTGGTTTTTCATAGTTCATATTTTGGACAGGCAGGCTGGCGATAGATGACCTCACAGAAAGCAGACAGGTCCCACCTCGAGGTGTAGCAGGTGATTGGGCTGTGACGATGGTGGTTCCTGTATGTCTACGATGGGGAGCTCGTAGCTGTCCTGAGTATGGAAGAAGAAGCGTGACTGGTGCCAGCTGCCATCTTGGATCTAGAAGGGAAAATATACAATATGAAGCAATTGACACACAATGGTTAATGCTGATCTAGGATCCGTTTTGCCTTTTAGATTATAATGAATAAGATTACATGGTCAGGAAGGACCTGATCCTAGATCAGCAATGCTACTTTGAGATGCTTTATGAATACCACACCCAGTTCTGAGGTGAAAGAAACATACAGAGGGCGCTACAGAGGGTAGTGCGTACGTTCCAGTACATCACTGGGGCCAAGCTTCCTGCCATCCAGGACCTATATACTAGACGTGTCAGAGGAAGGCCCAAAAACTTGTCAAAGACTCCAGTCACCCAATTCATAGAATGTTCTCTCTGGTACCGCATGGCAAGAGGTACCGGAGCGTCATGTCTAGGTCCTTAACAGCTTCTACCCCCAAGCCATAAGACTGCTGAACAATTCATCAAATGGCCACCCAGACTATTTGCATTGACACCCCCCCCCCCCCTTTTTTTGTTACACTGCTGCTACTCGCTGTTTATTATCTATGCATAGTCACTTTACCCCTACCAACAGTACATGTACAAATTACCTTGACTAACCTGTACCCCCGCACATTGACTTGGTATATAGCCCCCCCTCATTATTGTTATTTTATTGTGTTGCTTTTTTTTCCCACTTTAGTTTATTTAGTAAATACTTTATTAACTCACATTTTTTTAAACTGCATTGTTGGTTAAGGGCTTGTAAGTAAGCATTTCACTGTAACACCTGTTGTGTTCAGCGCATGTGATAAATTACATTTTATTTTGACATCTCTTCCTCCCTCCGGCTCCTTACCTTGCACTCGTCTGGTAGAGGTTCAAGTAGTGTGTCTGCCTCAAACATCTGTCCGTTCCATCCCCTGAACCTCGGTGGTCTGTCCCGGTACTCCTGTCCTGGGCCGTTAGCGCTGTAGGTGTCTGTGGGGCTGAGGGGCAGATCACTCAGACAGTGGAAGGTGATGTCCTGACTGGCCTCTGTGCTCAGGAGGTGGAGGAACTTCATTTGGACCTTATGTACCCCGAACGACAGCTGTGGGGCAAGCAAAAGAAGGTTAGGGGATGGAGAAACGTTAGGGGATGGTCTTCCCTGTGGCACAGTTGGTAGAGCATGGTGTTTGCAACGCCAGGGTTGTGGGTTTGTTTCCCACGGGGGGCCAGTACGAAAAAAAAAATGTATGAAATGAAATGTATGTATTCACTACTGTAAGTCGCTCTGGATAAGAGCGTCTGCTAAATGACTTAAATGTAATGTAAATGTAATGACCATTGGCACACATCAAGCAGTGTGTTAGCTCAGCTTTCCAAAATGATGCTGAAAATCTACTGTGTCTGGGGAGAAATTACCATATTGCGTGTACAGACAAAAGAACTTCCAATATTTCAAACTCTCAATGATTATCACACAGACACACAGAGGCTGCCCTAGCAGTGGAGGTTACAGTGAACATGCAGACACTTTGATACGGTGCAAACAGAATGAGGGTGTTTATTTACGGCGGCGAGGTGATGCCGGCTGAAAACTGTACACATCCCAGCAACTTTGAGAAAAAATACTTTATGTCAGAGTTGTGCCTGTTGTTCACACGCGTGCCTGCCCTCTCATTGGTTAGAATGGTGCCACCTGATCTTGCCTCCTCCCAGCTGCCCTCCATTTTTTAAGACATTTCTTTTCATTGTTAGAGCGGCCATTTGAGTATCTGGTTGATATAATGGATAACCTCCCGTCGCAGCAGGAGGCTACGTTTGCAAACAATTCTTTAACTTTACATAGCGATTACCGAAACCTCACTTGAATAGTAACATTGATAACAAAAGGCATGATGAGAAACGGTAAATGCAGTGCGACAAACGGTCGGCGCCAAAACCAAATGAACTGCCGGCGAACTCTCAACCTGCGTTTCTCTCTTTTCCAGGCTACATCAGCAACACCGAAGGACAAGGCATCATACACATATTATATTCAACAAAGGGATGTGCATTTCATAAACCCATAAACCGTTTCCATGTGTGGTTGTTTAATATGTAAACACATACATACACACACACACACACCGCAGATTGTCAACATCAATGTGTGTCTGTGCAGATGTGACAGGAATCAAGGAAACGGTGATGGCACCAGCTGGAAATTCATGGCCATTTCGCATGACAGTGGCAATAACAATTTACCAAAAATCCCTGTACAATACTGCTGAGGTTTGCAGAGGAAAGGAAGGACAGATGTGTTAGTGAAAATGCCCCTATGGCTCTGTGGTCGTGCCATTGCAACCAGGCACATGTAAATGTGTTAAACTTTAAACCTAGAGAATATCAGTCTTTGGAATTAATACTGCTATGGATCTGCTGGAGGTCCTGTGATGGAGTGCAGTATTGGAGTGCAGTGCTAGATTACCTTGTTAGAAGCTACTGGGTGGAGACAAGTCTGCCCGCCTGCAGTGAAGTTACAAAAGACCACAATGGCGTCTGACTGACATCCCAGGTTAGGGTCGATCCAGAACAGTCCTATAGGCACCGCAACATCCAACCCCAGAGAGAAAGAACACAGTCATACGAATAACAAATACTTACTATTCTACTAAATAGAAGTTTGTAGATTATTCATAGAATATTGATTCATGGAGATTGGGACAAAGTGTCCGTGACATCTGGATAAGTTCTGTGAAGCAGTTTTAGGAAGTTTTCACCATCAGAGAGCTGGTGTTGGCAGTCCAACAGGTCCTTACAGAACCGTGCTGGGTTCTCCCGGGTTCCCAATGGCTTCTTCATGCTCTCGATCACACTGCTCAGGTAGCGTAGGGTCTTAAAGATCTCTGCGTTGTGGTCTGGGAGGGACATCTCGGTGTTCTGGTAGGTCTAGGTTAGCAGGGTTTGCATAGTTCACACAGGCCATAGTGTTGCAGCAAAGGAAGAGGTTAGAGGACAAAGCCATAGAGACAGCCAAACCAAAGCATGGACACATGGATGGAACACGCATGCAGTGGATCAAACATGAATACATGCAGACGCATGCATACACAAGTGTGCATGCACAGAAGCACAACCCGTAGTCACCCACAGAAACCCCATGACATACGATGTTTGGAAAAGTTGCATTGATGTTTTTATGATGTGTGCCAAGCAAAGTGTTTTTTACATGTGTACCAATCAATTAAAGGTTTATTTGGAGGCATGTTCCCACACATGTGGAAAGGCAGAGTATAAAATAGGAAAAAAAGAACAGGAAGATTTTTGTTAATATTTTTTTTATTGCAAAATCAACACTTAAAAGTGACTGTATTTACAGTGGATGTTGACTACAGTTATCTCATTTTAAAATGTGCAATAGGTTGAGTGCTTTACCTCTGTCCTTAAGGCACCATTGGACTCCAACGGAGAGTTATACTCGATTCGTCTCTGAGGATACAACACCAACAAATGCAGTTTAGTCGCATAGAAGAGCAGTACACCAGGACCTGTATCAACAAATCTACAAATTCTTCAAAGTAGTGGGGGGCATATTAATCAATGTCATTAAAAGCCCCTCCCTGATTACCACGACGTGTACATATTGCATAAACAGAAATACAATGACATCTCAGCTTTGTTGTTTTAATTTTATGGTTATAGTTCTAAATGGCTGTTGAAAGCAGCTCACACAGGGAAGGAAAGGCTACACAGATAATATACGGTATGCTCTGCTACTATGCTACCGCTGGCCCTGCAGCCATGAGACTGTTGCTTTTTCCCATTCCTTCAAAAGCCTTATCTAAGCTTAGGCTGGCACCAAGCCTAGGACAGAGACAGAGAGAGAGTGGGGGGGATAGAGAGAGAATGAGAGAGAGAGACAGAGAGAGACAGAGACAGAGAGAGACAGAGAGAGAGAGAGAGAGACAGACAGAGACAGAAACAGACAGAGAGAGACAGAGAGAGACAGAGAGAGAGAGAGAGAGAGAGAGAGAGAGACAGAGAGAGACGCCTAGGGCGAGCATATTTGTCACACTCCTGATTTCTGTTGGCCAGATTTTGTGTGAAACTCAGCGAGATACCTTGCCCTTCCCCTATCCTGTCTTCCCGCTATTCTCTCTAAACCAGCTAAACACCCCTGTCAGTCTTTCTGGCAATGAGGTCTGGCCCCCACACACCCATACCTGACCTCGCCTCTAATCTCTACATGACCACTTTTAATCAAACAAGTGCACTCATAACCAACAGGAACAGTGGCGTTTGGGTGAATAACGTCAATATAAAAACGTTGGCTTGAGTGTTTATAACTGACTATAAATCACCCACATAAATAGCTTACATAATGGATGTAAGATATACAATGGTTAAACAGTGGGTTCAAGACAAAGATAAATGATCTATTAAGATGATGTAATTGAATGACTATCTGTGAATCAGACAGGATACTTACAGCCAGTCCAGGAGCACCTGGGAGACCCTGGGAGAGAGAACACAGACCGTATTTTGACATAAACACGAAATAAAGAGATAAGACAACAAACCATAGAACTGTCAAGTAAACTGTAAGAATTAGGTCAGTGCCTCTGGAGCCTTGCTGAAGTACACAACTCCGGTAGGTAGTATAAAGGGATATTGAAGCTGGTAACCCGCTGGCTGCTGGATCACTCCCTACAGACTTCCCCCACAGGCAGCTTGGGAGTTTAAACCGGCAACCCTACGGCTACCGGCCCACCTCTCTAACCTCAAGGTTACTGCCGCCCCACTCACTAAGAGAGGTTAGGACATAATGTAGTAATGGGAGGGGAACACTTACTCTGGGACCTGGATGTCCCTGTGGTCCCTGGGGTCCCTGAGAAACAAACACAACATCATGGTGTTACAATGGCGTCCATGCAATGACAACACAATGTTTAGCATATCTGATGCACCTGCAGTACTCTCGAAACTTCACACAAAGATTGAATATATGTTCATATAAACATTACAGGTTTGATATAATATACCTGTTTTAAACAAGTCCTATCATAACATAATCAGGAAGTACAGTCAGAAGAGCTGAAGAGCTGCAGTCAGTAGCAGGGGTTTTGTCTGTTGAGGGCTCTGCTTGTGTTTCTGTAATGGAGCTCAATCGCCCCCACTGGCTGATCAGGGAACTGACACGAAATTACTACAACAGCAGCCTTCGGCAGGCAGCAGCTTCTTATTAGTGTGTGTGTGTGTGTCTCTCTCTACTGTGTGTGTAACTGTCTATGAGTCTGAGAAGCTTAAAACAGTTCACATGGCAGAGTGGGAGCCGTAATAGAGAACAGTATATACAATAACCCCCACAGAAGATCCCAGCGATAACACTATGACACAGCGTTTCCTGCACGCTGTTTACATGAGAGGCAGAAAGTACAGTAAGGCCCCATGCGTGGCTCGCTGTGCACTGGAAATCACTCTGCAACAGCTACCTTCATCATGAGTCTACCCAGGCACTGTGGCCGTCTGTTTTTTACCTCGGAATACACTGACCGTCACTCAAGTTCATGCAAAGCAAACAAGGTCAAGGAATTAATGGGATCATTTGTCTATACACACATACTGTGCAGGAGGTGTCATCTTTAGTTTACCATTTAAACACCTACACATCAACTTGTGATTTTCCTAATGCTTACTGAGTGTAATGGATTATATGACTATGCAGACATCTCACCATTTCCCCATGGCTTCCCTTTGGCCCCCTCGGTCCCTTTGAAAGAGAAAATGTGACTTTTGAATACAGTGGTTTCTTTTCAGAAGTACAGGTACCCTCAGTTCTTCTAACTCTTTTATTCCTGTAGTATAATGCCCTTCATATAAACACAAGTAACAGACTTGTAACACACCACCGGGTAAGTGGGACTAGATTGGACAGATCACATAAAAATGATGGAAACGAACACCTGAGGTTTGAACTTCATTGATTTATGGTTTATGGCTGAGGAGTCATGAACACACACGCTCTCTCTCTAGTCTAGAAAAATGTCTGACTTTGACAACAGCGCGGCTTATCAATTCATTTTGGTTTATTTTGGCCTGACAGTTACGGACAGTTAAAGCGGCAGGTAGCCTAGTGGTTAGAGCGTTGGGCCAGTAACCGAAAGGTTGCTGGATCAAATCTCCGAGCTGACAAGGTAAAAATCTGTTGTTCTGCCCAGAACCCACTGTTCCTAGGCCGTCATGGTAAATAAGAATGTGTTCTTAACTGACTTGCCTAGTTAAATAAATGTTACGATTAAAAAAATAGCAACACATCGAGAAAGGATAGTGCCCAATCTTAAAACGGATCATTTAACCTGTCTCTCACATGCGTGCAGTCACTGTGTATAGAGTCAAATTGGCAGATAAACATGCACAAGCACACACATGGACACGTGCTCTCACACACACACTGGACCTACAGGTTTCCCCATTGGGCCAATCATCCCTTCTGGACCAACAGGTCCACTGAAACCCTGAAACAGACGCATAGAGGAGAGATCAGCACAAACACACCATGTTTATTGCAACAGTAAGTACGTGCTAATTCTGTACTTACCAGGATGCCAAGAGGACCTTTAGGACCAGGTATGCCTTTGAAACCCAAATCTCCATTTGGCCCCTATGAAAAACCCAGAACACAGTCTTTCATTTATAACAACCCTTTTTATTTGTCAGTGGAGGGAATGGAATAGCTCATTGAGAGCAGGCAAGGGTGATCAATGTCTGTGGTGATCTCTCAGAGCCTCTGACTCACCTTAGGTCCTGGAAACCCAGTGAAGCCAATCATCCCCAGGTCTCCCGACTCCCCCTGCATGCCAGAGACACAAGCACACACTCTGATGCAACTGGACCACAAATGAAACACACAACTCAACCACAAGACACAGACACTCTGATATAACTGAACCGCAATACCAACAAATACACTCTCACTGAACCACAAATTGCTCTGATAACTGAACAAACCTCTTGTCGCCTCAAAAAATTGAGTGTGCACTGTAAAGTTTGTAGGCTATGTTATGAAACCATTTAACCTAGTTTATGTTTACCCTCATCCCAATCCCCCTCCCTGCTACAGTATGTGTTCCAGACAGGGGTTTGGTCTCTGGTTTGGTCTCTGGTTGCCCTCTCATCCATTACCCTGTCTAACTCCAAGGAACCCGCAGATCCCTCACACAAAAACTGCGTCACGAAGACTCCGTCTTACTGTAGACAGTAGCACATTGGGGCCTGCCTGCCTGCCTGCCTGCCTGTCTGTCTTTCCTCAGCAGTAGCAAAATAAAGTGATGTGTTTGCGCAGTTCAAATCATCCACATCCTTCAGCCGGGTCTATTTTCTCTAACCAAGAGGTTTGGCCTCGAAACTCTCTTCCCTGAAAGACGCAAGGTAAGGTGATCCAACCGTAGGGGCTTGAACCAGGTCTCCATTTCACCAGCAGCAATGGAGGTGGTGGCGCGAAAGAGAGATGTAGGGAGGGATGGAGAGAAAGAGGAGGAATGGAGGGAAGGGGGAGCGATGGGAGGGTGTTTTTTGGGGGCGAGTGATAAGAAAAATGGAGCACCTTGTTTTTTGGTCCCTGGAGTGAGAGTCTGGTTAAGTCTTACATAAGCCGGCCTTGCCAAGCGGAATGTTTCCATTCCTCGTCTCACCTAGATCATTTGTAACTCGACTCGGGTGGAAAACTATGAGAGACGCACATTTTTGACCCCACCACAGAGCCCCTACGGCTATATATAGAGATTCCAGGTAATAAAGAATGTATGTGATAGGGTTATTAACCCATTTCTAGGGCAACAGAGCAGAGAGAAAAACTAAACGCCTTGTTATGAGCTTATCTTTGAATTAGTGTCAAAGCAGTACATAACAAACCAACCCTCTGTGATAGATAGATAGATAGATAGATAGATAGATAGATAGATAGATAGATAGAGTAGATAGATAGATAGATAGATAGATAGATAGATATAGATAGAGATAGATATAGATAGAGATATATATATAGATAGGAGATATATATATATAGATATATATATAGATATAGATATATATATATATATAGATATAGATATATATATATATATACATATATATATATACACATCTATATATATACATATATATATATACATATATACACCTTTATTTAACCAGGTAGGCTAGTTGAGAACAAGTTCTCATTTACAACTGCGACCTGGCCAAAATAAAGCAAAGCAGTGCGACAAAAACAACAACACAGAGTTACACATGGAATAAACAAACGCACAGTCAATAACACAATAGAACATCTGTATACAGTGTGTGCAAATGAAGTAAGGAGGTAAGGCAATAAATAGGCCATAGTGGCAAAATAATTACAACTTAGCAATTAACACTGGAGTGATAGACGTGCAGATGAGGATGTGCAAGTAGATGTGCAAGTAAATATAGTACCTCAACACAATGCTTAAACCTTTGGTGAGCTGTTGATGTCAAATATATGAATCTTTTAACAAACTGTGACCAGTTAGAAGACAGTTGGCGATATTCTAAAATGACTGGATGGACGGGAAGCACTCACTGGTTGTCCTTTGAGTCCTGGGTCCCCTATTCTGCCTTGGTCTCCGGACGACCCCTCCATGCCTTTGATTCCTGGGGTTCCCCTCTCTCCTGCCAAGCCAGGCTCCCCCTGGAAACGGCACATAGAGGTCAGGGGTCAGAGGTTATGGGGTAGAAGGTAGGCCTGGTCCCAGATCTGTTGGTGCTGTCCTGCCAACTCCATTAGTCCTTGTCATGCCAAACACCATAGGAGTTGGTTATATAGTACAGATCTGAGGCTAGAGTAAGACTGTAAGGTTGATGGTGAGTAGTCATAGGGGTAGGAGGTAACAGGGTGTGGGGTGATACGATGGTAATCGTACGATGGTACTGATACGATGGTACTGGTACCTTGTCTCCAGCAGGCCCCCTCTCTCCGACCAACCCAGGCAGACTAAGTTCCCCCCTGGGACCAGGTAGTCCTGCTGCCCCCTCTTGCCCCACGGTGCCTCGCTGACCCTGAGGAAAGAAAGCACAGAGACACAGTCAACATGGGCACACCAAATTTAAACTCGTTGACATGCTGAAAGGAAAGCATGAAAAAGCCTGCTAAACAAATGGTACGTGTAGCCAGTGATTAAGTAAAAGTGACATTTAATCAGCACTGATTCATGGGCCAGGTTCTGTATTTGAAAAGTCTAATAAATAATTCCTGAATACGATATTGATCAACTTGTCTGTCTGTGTCTGAAAAGAGACATTGACTTTGACAGTCAGACCGTAATTGGCTTTAACAGTCAGACATTGGCGTTGACAGTCAGACATTTATTTGACAGTCAGCCATTGGCTTGTTTTTGTTGGTATTTTATTAGGATCCCCATTAGATGTTGCAAAGGCAGCAGCTACTCTTCCTTGGGTCCAAACAAAACATAAAACATGACGTAATACAGAACATTAATAGACAAGAACAGACATATCAACACGTACACACAAACTATCTAGGTCAGATAAGGGAGAGGCGTGGTGCCATGAGGTGTTGCTTTATCTGTTTTTTGAAACCAGGTTTGCTCATTATTTTATCAATAATGTCCTTCTATAATACTGTATGCTTTCTTGAATTTGTTCCAGATTTGGGGACTGTGAAAAGACCCCTGGTGGCATGTCTGGTGGGGTAAGTGTGTGTCAGAGCTGTGTGTAAGTTGACTACACTTTGACAGTCAGACACTGACTTTGACAGTCAGATCTCTAAACAGTAGCACTTAAGTAGGTCTTCACACTTATAATCTTTCCTGACAATTTGCTTCAAAAACGTCCATCAAAATGACTGACTGTTGTTGAACTGTTATAGCGCACTGAGCCGCCGGCAACCACAGTCGTTTCCCGTTCCAACTGCAGGCCAACGGTGGCCCAGCGCTGGCTGCACGTACAGCAGCTACTGTTCCTGGCTCGATCGCCGGCCGTGAGGCGCGAGGATAACTCATGACACCGCCAAACGCTGAGAGAAAATGATCCCTCCAAAACGGCAGAAGAAAGTGGTTTTGAATTACAGAGGTCTAGGTTTGTTGGTAGAATCTCAATCCCTGGTCTTGCATAAGGAGTGGTAATGCAATTGTCTTGTTTATCAAATTAGTGAGGGATTTAATAAACTCTGGCTGGGATACTCAGGACACGGCATGCCCATACATACTTATTCATACACTACCCACTCAAGTGGGACTAATAGGTAATAATGTCCCATCCTACTACACAGTAGGCTTTGGTCTGAGAACCACATTGTTCTTTCTTAACCAGACATATTAACCCACCTGCATTAGGTCAAATGTCAAATAATTGTAATACATAAACCTCTTTGCTTTTAGCATTACTACTCTGGCTAAGAGGCTTGAGCAACTCATGTCCTACCTGCACCCAGTGGAATAGGTTTTTGAGCAAGGAGGCATGGGAGACTGAGCGAGAGAGACAGAGTGGCAGAGAGGAGAGAGAGAGACAGAAGGAGACAGAGAAAGACAGAGTGATAGACAGCTAGTGGTCAGACTGTTTTGTCAGTAAGAAGATACTAGGTCTGGGGGATGGTGGTCAGGTCAGGGGGACACAGAGGCTAGTCTATGCTATGGTCCTCATCAGTCTCCTGCTTGTTATTCACTAATAACAAGGGCTCCCCTGACTCTGTCTGACACAGGTTAGACCCACAGAGAGCAGGATCCAACAAAAACAGCTGCTGACCAGCAGGGTTACCGTTCGCTGGTTATGCATTTCAACCAATTCTAAACATGGACATGGAGGGAGAGGAAGAGGTGGAGAAGAAAAGGAAGAAAGAAGAGGAGGAGGATGAAGAAGATGGTGATGATGGTGATGAAGAGTTGAACAAGTAGAGGAGGAGGAAGAGGAAGGGGACAGAGTGTACTGTAAAACACTCCGTTAAGTCTGTCCCTCCAGGGTAGCTGAAGCAGTCATGTACAGTATTGTACATGTATAGTATTGTACATGTACTATGTGTGTAAAATCTATGTGTGTAAAATCACCATGGCTGTTTCCTGCTGGGATCTCCCTCTCTGTGTGAGAGAGTCTGTGTGTTTTCACCGTAAATACCTCCCTCCCTAACTGCCTCTGTGCTACCAGACCTGCTTCTTATGTAACTGACAGACAGGGTGGCTTATACCGAAGGGCCTACACTGCCGGTATGGCTGTCTGGGGAGCAGGGGAAAGGACATCATGCATAAAATCATTGCATACTCAGGGCCGCCGGGGCTGCAGCCTTTAGTATAAAGAATCCCATTGAGCTCTGACCACAGAAACCCAAACAAATCAAATAAGTAATTTAATGACCAGTCATTTTCTGCCGAATATCCTTCAGCACTTTAAACACAGCTGGTGGGAGCAGGGCCCGTATTCATAAAGCATCTCAGAGAGTAGGAGTTTAGAACTAGGATCAGTTTCGCCTTTTAGTTTATAATTACTGGACAGGGTGGACCTGGTCCTAGATCAGTGCTGAGACACTATAAGAATACGGGTCCAGAAGGAGAGGGAGATGGGATTGGGAGGGTCAGCCATATTGAATCCATTAAAAGCTAAATTTGTCCTGTGATATGTGGATTGAATGGATTACAGGAGTCTTTCATCCTGATCGCAGTCTAGCCACACATTTATAATGTGTTGTCTTAATCTACTTAATAATGGGATAATCTCATAACTTTATTCGGTACATTCTTTAGTTTGTCCTTTGTTGGAGATTTCCTGTGACATAGCTAGTGTTGTGACTACGTGTTACGTGGCAGGAGAAATAGACGAGTGAGGTTTTTGAGCAAGGAGGCATGGAAAAAATACCATGCTATTGTTTGAGGAGAGTGCACAACAACAAAACACTTTTATCACGGCAACTGGTTTGATACATTCACCTCTGAAGGTAAATAATGAATTTACACTCAGTAATTTTGCTCTGATTTGTCATCCTGAGGGTCCCAGAGATAACATGTAGCATAGGTATGTTTGATCAAATCCATTTCTATATTCAAATGTAGGAACTGGGTTCTACAGTTTGAACCCCTGCTGTCTCTGGCCCCACGTCCACCCCGCCCGGCTATCTAGATGTGTGAAGTTGAGTGTCTTTTCTGTAGGGAAGCTAATTGTTTATCATGTAGGACATTCCTGGGAGTGTGTAAACTTAAATGTTTCATTACCATAGCATTTTTGTATGTTCTCTATAGTTATGTACCTGAAAATGTATCAATTGACCAATTCGGCACATTGGGGCAAACTACTGGCAGACTTGATACAAAATATTGTGAAGTGATGTAATTCTTCACTGGATCAGGCTGAAACTTTGCACACACACTGCTGCCATCTGGTAGTCAAAATCTATCTGAATGCATGGCCTTTCTCTTGCATTTCAACGCTGATGCCAAAACATTTAAATAGAAAATACATTTTTTTGGTTTGCAATATCTTTTATCAGATCTAATGTGTTATATTCTCCTACATTTATTTCATATTTCCAACAAACTTCAAAGTGTTTTCTTTCAAATTGTATTTTATATCACCTTTATTTAACTTGGCAAGACAGTTAAGAACAAATTCTTATTTACGATGACGGCCTAACCTGGCCAAACCCTAATCCAGACAACACCGGGCCAATTGCGTGCCACTCAATCACCAGTTGTGATCCAGCCTGGACTTGAACCAGGGTCTGTAGTGACACACACCTAGCACTGAGATGCAGTGCCTTAGACCGCTGCGCCACTCGGGAGTCCCAAATATGTATCCTTGCTTCAGGTCCTGAGTTACAGGCAGTTAGATTTGGTTGTCATTTTAGGCGGAAATGTAAAAAAAGTGTCCGATCCTTAAAAGGTTTTAAAAGGTAAAAATGTATTAAAGAGGTGGATCGTAAAAATCACTCGGATTCAGACAGTGTGTCAGACTGTCAGCCACAGAGATTTAACCATGCTGAGAGAATGGCTCTCAAAAGTTCAATTACGCAATGCAATAATCCCCTGATTTACTGTGACCTACTGTATAGCATGGAAAGGGCAAGAGTTTGTTTAGGGATAGATTGAACCAGTATCTGGGTTTACAGGAGACGCTGAATATGGCGATTCTCCTTTAAACTCAGGAAGTACCCATTCAACTTGCCATTCACCAGCTTTTCAAGCTTAATAATGTCAAAATACGTTTGGTACTTACCAAAGAGTGGAGCTTCGATGAGCAACTATTTTCATTACTGCCATTAGGGCCAGTATGTACTTCCAAACAAGGTCTAAATAAAAAGGTACATGCAACTGAAAAAAATGCTTTGTCTGGAAAGAATCTAAATAGTGTTTTTGCGCACTGCTTCTGCAATATTAGTAACGGAAATAAAATACACTAAATAAAGCCTATCTAGAAATATACAATCACTGTAAAAACATAGCCTATATTGTCTACTTTCGTGCTGCTGATTCGTGCGTGGATTTTGTGCATGCACACTTGGTCAAAAACAATACATGGATTCTTTCCAGACAAGGCATTTTTCCAGATGCATGCATCTTTTTATTTACACATTTTTTGGAAGTACATACCGGCTGTAATGGCAGTAATGAAGATAGCAAAACTCCCAATTATGGTAAGTATTGAACGTATTATGACAATATTAAGCCTGAAAACTGGTGAATGGCAAGAGTCGAGATTCTGGTTCAGGGACAGATTATAGGGCCCCATTCTGTCTGTGTATGTGTGTGCGTGTGTGTTGTGGATATTTATATATACACAACCAGTCAAAAGTTTGGACACACCTACTCATTCAAGGGTTTTTCTTTATGTTTACTATTTTCTACAATGTAGAATAATAGTGAAGACATCAAAACTATGAAATAACACATATGGAATCATGTAGTAACCAAAAAAGTGTTAAACATATCAAAATATTTTTTAGATTTAGTTTCTTCAAAGAAGCCACCCTTTTCCTTTATGACAGCTTTGCACACTCTTGGCATTCTCTCAACCAGCTTCATGAAGAATGCTTTTCCAACACTCTTGAATGAGTTCCCACATATTCTGAGCACTTGTTGGCTGCTTTTCCTTCACTCTGCGGTCAAACTCATCCCAAACCATCTCAATTGGGTTGAGGTCGGGTGATTGCGGAGGCCAGGCCATCTGATGCAGCACTCCATCACTCTCCTTATTGGTCAAATAGCCCTTACACAGCCTGGAGGTGTGTTTTGAGTCATTGTCCTGTTGAAAAACAAATGATAGTCCCACTAGGCGTAAACCAGATGTGATGGCGTATCGCTGCAGAATGTTGTGGTAGCCTTGCTGGTTAAGCGTGCCTTGAATTCTAAATAAATCCTGGACAGTGTCACCAGCAAAGCACCCCCACACAATCACACCTCCTCCTCCATGCTGCACGTTGGGAACCACACATGCGGAGATAATCTGTTCACCTACGCTGCGTCTCACGAAGAGACAGCGGTTGGAACCAAAAATATCAAGTTTGGACTCATCAGACCAAAAGACAGATTTACACCATTCTAATGACCATTGCTCGTGTTTCTTTGCCAAAGCAAGTCTCTTCTTATTGGTGTCCTTAAGTAGTGGTTTCTTCCATGAAGGCCTTATTCACGCAGTCTCCTCCGAACACTCCTCCGAACAGTTGATGTTCTGTGTCTGTTATTGGAACTCTGTGAAGCATTTATTTGGGCTGCAATCTCAGGTGCAGTTAACTCTAATGAACTTCTCCTCTGCAGCAGAGGTTACTCTGGGTCTTCCTTTCCTGTGTCGGTAGTCGTGAGAGCCAGTTTCATCATAGTGCTTGATTGTTTTTGCGACTGTGTGTGTCAGAGGAGGCTGGTGGGACGAGCTACAGAAAGACGGATTCATTGTGATGGTTGGAATGGAATCAAATGGAACAGTATCATGGAACGGTATTAAACACATCAAACATATGGAAACCATATGTTTGACTCCGTTCCATTGATTCCATTCCAGCCCTTAGAATGAGCCCATTCTCCTATAGATCCTCCCACCAGCCTCCACTGGTGTGTGTGTGTGTGTGAGGGACAGGATATGTAGAGTGATCACTACGATTACGGACGTTTGAAAAGGTCCCGAGAACGTCGATATATGCATTCCTCTGCAGTCACCGGAAAAAATGGTTGCCCAGCACAGGGAGCAAACTCTAGATGTGTGGAGCCAGTGTGCGCTGCTTAGACCCCTGCGCCACGGCAGTTCACAACGTCCTAGCAAGCCGTGGAGAATACTGAGAATACTGATGATACCTGATGGTAATTTGTTTTAAACCTTCCCCAAACCATAGCCCTAATCTCAACCACTTGAAATGAAACTTAACCCTTTGAGTTGTTTCTGTTTTAACCCTGTAACCACACATAATTAACCCTGTAACCATGCGGAACGAATGCGTCACAAATAGACGTTCATCCATAGTATGTTGAATTTCGAAGGGAAACTGTGAGATCTTTTCGGGATATGATGCCTACCTGTCGCCCAGCCTTCCCTGGAAAACCTGGTAACCCAACTAGTCCTGGGAGGCCGTCAGGCCCAGCGTATCCCTCCATGCCTCTGGGTCCAGGTAAACCAATGGCCCCCTGGGAAATACAAAACAACAATATCAGACTCAATCTGTCAAGTCTCCATGGAAATACTTGTTGATCCAACCACCTATGCTACGACACACTAACCCTCTCATCTCCCAACCTTTTCCAGTCCCCCCAGTCCCTCCTCCCCCATTAATTGGCTCTATATACATCTACCTTCAGAGACATCTGGAATTAAGAGATGCATTCCTGACTGGCAGTGATGGACTGGGATCTATAACTGTTTCATGGAAAGTAAAGGGAAGTTCATTTCGACCTCAACCTATTGCCGTGTTCTAATGTTGTACAGACTGACTATGCTGTATACTGCACTGAACATTCTGTCTTGCTACTTCAACAAAACAAACCCAATGAAATGTCACTTCATGGGGAGTGTACACTACCGTTCAAAAGTTTGGGGACACTTAGAAATGTCCTTGTTTTTGAAAGAAAAGCACATTTTTTTGTCCAACATCAAATTGATCAGAAATACAGTGTAGACATTGAAAATGTTGGAAATGACAATTGTAGCTGGAAACGGTTGATTTTTAATGTCTACATAGGCGTACAGACGCCCATTATCAGCAACCATCACTCCTGTGTTCCAATGGCACATTGCGTTAGCTAATCCAAGTTTATCATTTTAAAAGGCTAATTGATCATTAGAAAACCCTGTGCTAACATAATAGCTGTGCTAACATAATTGCAAAAGGGTTTTCTAATGATCAATTAGCCTTTTAAAATGATACACTTGGATTGGCTAACACAACGTGCCATTGGAACACAGGAGTGATGGTTGCTGATAAAGAGCCTCAGTACACCTTTGTAGATATTCTATAAAAAATATGCCGTTTCCAGCTGCAATAGTCATTGACAACAATAACAATGTCTACACTGTTTTTCTGATGAATTTGATGTTATTTTAATGGACCAAAAAAAAAAGGTGCTTTTCTTTCAAAAACAAGGACATTTCTAAGTGACCCCAAACTTTTGAACGGTAGTATATGTTCTGGACATAGTTATGGAGTGCTCTGTAAATACCATCACTCAGCATGCTCTCCGCAATAACTCTTTCTGTGTTGTTTCCATCACTCCACGACCTCCCCCCATAATCTCTCCTTCCCTGTTTCTCTCTCGCCCTCTCCGCTTCTCTCACCCTGTTTCTCCCCCATACAAAGCAGTCCATAGCGATGTAAATGTCCTCTCCACGCAATTTATTGCATTGGGTTTTATTGTTGCAGTACAGGACGTACGGTTCAGTATATCTCTTTCCTCCCTCTGTACCTCTCTACATCTCTCTCATCTCCTTCAGTCTTTGTCCACTCTGCATTGTGGTGATGTGATACTTACTTCAACACCAGCGGTCCCAGTCAGGCCCCTCACTCCTTTCTTTCCTTCTAAGCCCTGTAAAAACGCACACAGACACACAATCTAATAATATACACATTCACATAGACAGATACACATAGACAGATACACATAGACACACAGACACGTAGACAGATACACATAGACACACAGACACAGATACACAGACACAGATACACATAGACACACAGACACAGATACACATAGACACACAGACACAGATACACATAGACACACAGACACAGATACACATAGACACACAGACAGACACATACACACAGACAGACAAACAGACAGACACATACAGTGGGGGAAAAAAGTATTTGATCCCCTGCTGATTTTGTACGTTTGCCCACTTACAAAGAAATTATCAGTCTATAATTGTAATAGTAGGTTTATTTGATCGGTGAGAGACAGAATAACAACAAAAAAAACAGAAAAACACATGTCAAAAATGTTATAAAGTGATTTGCATTTTAATGGGGGAAATAAGTATTTGACCCCTCTGCAAAACATTACTTAGTACTTGGTGGCAAAACCCTTGTTGGCAATCACAGAGGTCAGACGTTTCTTGTAGTTGGCCACCAGGTTTGCACACATCTCAGGAGGGATTTTGTCCCACTCCTCTTTGCAGATCTTCTCCAAGTCATTAAGGTTTCGAGGCTGACGTTTGGCAACTCGAACCTTCAGCTCCCTCCACAGATTTTCTATGGGATTAAGGTCTGGAGACTGGCTAGGCCACTCCAGGACCTTAATGTGCTTCTTCTTGAGCCACTCCTTTGTTGCCTTGGCCGTGTGTTTTGGGTCATTGTCATGCTGGAATACCCATCCACGACCCATTTTCAATGCCCTGGCTGAGGGAAGGATCTTCTCACCCAAGATTAGACGGTACATGGCCCCGTCCATCGTCCCTTTGATGCGGTGAAGTTGTCCTGTCCCCTTAGCAGAAAAACACCCCCAAAGCATAATGTTTCCACCTCCATGTTTGACGGTGGAGATGGTGTTCTTGGGGTCATAGGCAGCATTCCTCCTCCTCCAAACACGGCGAGTTGAGTTGATGCCAAAGAGCTCTATTTTGGTCTCATCTGACCACAACACTTTCACCAGTTGTCCTCTGAATCATCCAGATGTTCATTGGCAAACTTCAGATGGGCATATATATGTATTCTTGAGCAGGGGGACCTTGCGGGCACTGCAGGATTTCAGTCCTTCACGGCGTAGTGTGTTACCAATTGTTTTCTTGGTGACTATGGTCCCAGCTGCCTTGAGATCATTGACAAGATCCTCCCGTGTAGTTCTGGGCTGATTCCTCACCGTTCTCATGATCATTGCAACCCCACGAGGTGAGATCTTGCATGGAGCCCCAGGCCGTGGGATATTGACAGTTCTTTTGTGTTTCTTCCATTTGCGAATAATCACACCAAATGTTGTCACCTTCTCACCAAGCTGCTTGGCGATGATCTTGTAGCCCATTCCAGCCTTGTGTAGGTCTACAATCTTGTCCCTGACATCCTTGGAGAGCTCTTTGGTCTTGGCCATGGTGGAGAGTTTGGAATCTGATTGATTGATTGCTTCTGTGGACAGGTGTCTTTTTTACAGGTAACAAGCTGTGATTAGGAGCACTCCCTTTAAGACTGTGCTCCTAATCTCAGCTCGTTACCTGTATAAAAGACACCTAGGAGCCAGAAATCTTTCTGATTGAGAGGGGGTAAAATACTTATTTCCCTCATTAAAATGCAAATCAATTTATAACATTTTTGACATGCGTTTTTCTGGATATTTTTGATGGTATTCTGTCTCTCACTGTTCAAATAAACCTACCATTAAAATAATAGGCTGATTTCTTTATCAGTGGGCAAACGTACAAAATCGGCAGGGGATCAAATACTTGTTTCCCCCACTGTACACACAGACAGACACATACAGACACAGACACACAGACAGACACACCCACACACACACAACCATAGACATAGACATACGTACACATTCCAACTGTTTAGTAACCAATAAAAACAAATCCTTTAAAAATATTATTTTTGCATCGTGTGTGATTACTTTAGGCTTAGTTCTTTACTGTAAACTAAATGGACGTATACATATACAGTTCTGTGTAGTGCATGTTTAACTCATGGACCTCTAGTCTTGTGTTACTCTAGTAAGGTATATATTTCTAAGAAGGCCTAACTTGCATGCAACATGTGAAGACCACATTCAGACTCTGTTCAAAACTCCATGCCAAGGTGAATACATTCACAGAAATCCTCTCTATGCAGTATCCACTCAATCTGATAAAATAGGCAAATAGGCCAACTCACATGTCTTAACAAGTCAAAGGTGTTTAACTAGGTACAGCATGTAGATAACTCAGCTTGGGTTAGGAAATATGTAGATCAAAGAATAATATACTTGTACATAAAGAGCTACATTCCATGAACAGCAACATTATGTAAGAAATAATCATTTTCACAGCTGAAAATGTATATTCACATTATTAAGCTGCAGTTAAAATCATTCAGACTTCAAGTGAAATAATTCAGACTTGAAACAAAATAATTCTGATTTGAAGTGAAGTAATTCAGACTTGAAGTGAAGTAATTCATTTTTCCCAAAAGTTTAACCAATGCCAACGTTCTGCATTCCAGTATATATTCTCAAGCTTGCCTTTCCTTTTCAGAGAATGAAATAAGAAAATGAAGAGTTGCCTTGTGGAAATCAGACGGAACACTTCGAAGCATGAAGTGCACAGTGGGTGGCCAAACAAACAATTCTCTCCTTCCCCCCCCCCCCCCCCTTCCCTTCATTCCTCATCCCTCTTTCTCTAATATCAAAGGCACCGATGTTCAAGCCTGTCTGCATTGTTTTGGCCCAGTCTGATTTCATGGCAATAAAATAGTTTTTGTCTCTCCCTTCATGTTTTCTGTTATGAGAAGGTAGCAGAACCAAGCAAAGGGGAGAGAAGGCTTTTACGTACTGGCACCTCAGATTGTTGATCGAGAGCAAAAAGAGGGATAGGTTAAAACCAGTTATCTCTCCGGTTATCTAATGGCTATCGTGTTAGGAACTGTAGTTTGGAAGTGAGTGTCTCCTCTTCTATCATAGTACTGACATGTGATTGCTTATTAAACCTAACCCTTCATGGTGTTCAGAGCCAAGGAAGCCTGTAGGAAGGCTTCTGCAGTAGCCTGGTGATAACACTTTATTGACCATCTACAGTATACTGTAACAGTTCATCTAGAGATCTAGGAGAAACATGATTTAACAAACTCTGTCCTTTCCTTTCCCCAAGCTTGGAGCAGCATGAATCAGACACAGGGATTCACAAATAATCATACACGCACCTGAGTTCCCATTTCTCCTTTTGGGCCCTGTTCTCCAGGTTCCCCTGGTGTTCCCTAGACAACAAAATCACACTTATTTGATTCATTCTTATGTCAACGTGCCAAATGTGACACAGAAATCGATGCTGATAAGACCTACACGGAGTATTGTATTGGACTTACAGGGAGGCCTGGCGCTCCAACAGCCCCACGATGTCCAGAGGTACCAATATGACCCTGAAAACAACAACGAGACAAACACATTATATTCGGGTGAAACACTACAGCTACAAAGTCACTTCATCTGGGTATATAAACGAGGAGATTAAGTCAGGTCATTTAGTGACAGCCAGGGGTCAGGGGACAGTCAACTGTGTCTTGTTCCACTATGTGCTACACAAGGTTGTCAGAGGTAAGCCTGGTCCTTCAGGTTGAAATGTTTCACAATAACAACTTGGGAGCGTTAAACAGTGTGCAAGTATCGATATTTCTTTCAACAGCAGTAAGCACCATGTAGTCCTCTAAGGTGCATACCATAAGAATAACAAACCCACTTAGTACTGTAGTTCCCAGGCCAAGCTGTGTAGGTACATTTTTTTATTACAGTGGGCTGTAGGTGGCTCCGACTAAATGGGCTCTATAAATTTACCACTAAGTGGGGGGGAAGTCCCATAGGTCGACCCGGCCGTGGACGCACGCACACACACACACACGCACACACACACACACACACACACACACGCACGCACGCACACACGCACACACACACACGCACACACACACACACACACACGCACACACACGTAGAGTTAAGGACCTTTAGTTTAATGGAATCCTGAAAGTCTCAAACCTCTCAACAACTGCCAAATAAAGATTAGCCACTGTGACTTTGAACCCAGATCCAGTTCAGCAGAAAAATGCTTATAAATGCTTAATGGCCCAGTGCACTCCAAAACTTTCCTGTGTTTTATATATATTTCCAAACGAGGTGGGAATAATAATGTGAAATTGTGAAAATTATGATAATGCTCTTTTAGTGTAAGAGCTGTTTGAAAAGACTGCCTGAAATTTCAGCCTGTTTTGGTGGGATGGGGTTTTGGCCTGCCTGGTGACATCACCAGGTGGTAAATGAGTTAATAGACCAATAGGACAGAGAGTTCTCTGCCAATAACAGCTATGTGTCAGTCTTCCCCTCCCCAATTAGACCAACGTCAGACAGTCCTAGCAAAATTCTTGCTTGAGAAATTGCTCTTGTAAGAAGCATTTATTTTCTTCCTTTTGGCCATTTTGATTGAAAACAATCACAGTTAGCTACTTAATTGTTACTCATTGCATTAGGCCTTTAAAGCCATCTCTCTCTCTTTCTCTCTCTCTCTCTCTGGCTGTCTGTCTGAGGAGGGCTGCGTTTTGGGAAACTATTTATAGGAGGGGAGAACTCTGGCAAACGTGCCGCAGGGGATTCTGGGATTCCACTCGCCACAACTTTCATCTTGTACTGCTAACTTTACACCTGATCTGAACTGTTTGTGTGTGTGTGTGTTTCATCAGTGTGAGTTTTCAGTGTCTACGCCAATAGCACCAGATTTCCTCCTGGCTTATCCCTAGGAATTCAGTAATCCGGGATGCTCCGTGTCTCAGATATGCATGTGTGGTCTCAACAGGCCTGCTTTTCAACCCAGCACCAAAAAAAAAGAAAGGAAGCAGAACAGAAAAACAACATGAAAAGTGATTTTTTGATACATTTGATGTTGTGGTTTGTATGCTGGTTTTACCTGATATCCCTCATCTCCAGGCTCTCCGCGATCTCCTCGCTCGCCCGGGGGACCCTGCCAAAACACACACAGCATCAGATGAGCAGGGTGACCACTTTGTAACAAAGAGTACATTAGGGCTCTGAATATTTTGAGGAACGGCTGTATTTCACCTTAAACTCTCTGCCATGAATCATCTTAGTTTAGGCTGGAGTGAAACACTAAGGGCCATTGTATCTGTCATAGTATGGGCTTTAGCCCTTAATACCGTCTTTCTCATAGGTTACACTGCTTACCATCTGTACTGAGGGCCATCTACTATATCACTTTAGACATCCACTCTCTTGGACCTCTGTTCAGCGTGGTTAGACAGCTATACCTCAAGCAACACCACTATTAGAAAACTCATATAATCCTTTAATAGGGTGACTCACCCCTCTCTAACTCACCCCTAAGCCACACACACACACATAGGAAAAGGAAGGATAAGTTGAAGAAAGGCAAGACCTACTGGTTCACCTAGTGGCCCGGCAGGTCCTGATGTCTTACTGTCTTCTCCGGGGTAACCCTGAAACACAACACGCCAACATATCACACACTGACACAACAAACTTAATCAACTCATAACTCAGGACATTTAGCCTAAAATACGCTGAACACGGAGATCTAAGATTTATAGAGCTCTATTTTATTAAGCCTAATGCGATGGTAAATCTAAGCTCTGGTGGTAACGCAATAGGTCCAGGAGTGTGTCCGGAATATTTTCACAGCTGTCATGAGCCCAATAGCTGGCGGTGGCACAAAAGGGCGGGTTTTGATGAATAAACAAGTTGTATGTGTAACGAGGGTTTGACCACTCACTGGCCAATCAAGCCATTCCATGGCTTAATACTACAGGTCTTAAGTTCTGCAGGTTATTGAGGGTCTTTGCGCTGTCTTCAACTCCAACTCGGCTAGGGGGCATGGAATATCCTAGTCCATTAAAGGATTGATACTACAGTTTATGAAATAGCATAGGCTACAGTAACGAGTGATAGCAACAGAAGAAGAAAAAAATCCAGTGTTTGCTCAATATGTTTGGAGTGTTGACAGTCAACATTTTTGTAATTGGCTTTAACGAGTATTTGGCCTTTACGCATTGCACTTCTCAAATAAAAAATACTGGTGCCCGTAAATTGTATTGTATGCATGAGGCACGTTCTCAATAAGCAAGTTATAAATATTTCTAAATACGAGTTTCACTAGATTATCTCATCTCTCGTTCCATGTTTTTTTATGCACATCCTAAATAATAACAGGAGCATGTTAAAATAATGTAATAGCCCACATATAAAAAAATGGGATGTCTGCTTTCAAGGATTTTATGTAATCTATCACAAGACATCTAGTGGTCCTTTTGGGTACTTCAGATTAGCACAGGTGTCATATCTGTCCCTCTGTGGCACATGTAAAATATATGGTCAAAAATATATATATTTTGGATGACAAAGCAGTAAAACATTATCCTAAAGATTGGTGTTTAATAGGATGGTTTCAGCATGAAATCTACTTTATATATATTGTTTGACACTATTTATTTTACTATGTAAATATTTGTGTTTTGGCATCAAACTGGTGGCAGTTGTGAACAGAGTCAATAGTTGGAAGAGTTTCAGAGTTAATTGAAAAAAATGCCATTCTTGATTAGCCCTTTGCTGCACACATTTTGTTTTTTCCCACAAAAAAATAAGATTTAGGCTTTCTGATAATAATAGTAAAACATCACTTTTATCCCCCACATTTAAAGAAAATACATTTTTGCTACCTCAGGGCGACACTGTGCCATAAGGGTACTAAAACACCAAGGAAAATCAGATATTTTCAAACATTTATTTATTGAAATAATATGTATCCTATTAAAGACCAATGAATTCACAAAGTTGATGGTTTATATTTAGGATAATGTTTTACTGCTATGTCATTCTATGTTTAATTTTTAAATTATCTTATTTAATGATTTCATATATTTTGCATGTGATAAGGCTGTGATAATCTGAAGTACCCAAAAGGGCCACTAGTAAAAAGATGCACTCTTTTTATAAAAAAATAAAAGTTGGGCATAAACTAGTATTTCACTGCCTCTCAAACCTGATTCTGGGGTTCCTTCTTCCTTTTTGTGGGGCAAAAAGGTTTTCTGTTTCCTGAGGGCAACGATGTACATTAGAGGGTTAGATCCTTTTTTCATTAATTATACTATTTTCCCTGGAACCATATGATCTATCTAGTAGAAACTCATGGACAATACGGACAGATAAAAAAAAAAAAAGAATTCTATATGAATATATATATTTTTAAAGCTATTCAAGTACAAATTACCAAAATTACAATAGATTGCCTTAGATTTTCTATTACCCAAATTACCCAAATTCCTTAAGATTACAGTAACTTTGGTAAATTACGGGTAGCTTTGCAACCCTATACCCGTAATATAGTAATGTATACTATGGGCTCTATTTTCAGCTGCTGTTAAGTTAGTGCAATTGTCAAATGCACATTTCTTTGCAATTTCGACCTTTGAAAGTTTCCAGTAATCCTGTATATCCTCCCTTTGCAACCAAGTCCATATTATGGCAAGAACAGCTCAAAGAAGAAAATAGAAACAGTCCATCATTACTTTAAGACATGAAGGTCAGTCAATCTGGAAAATTTCAAGAGAAAGTTTCTTAAAATGCAGTCACAAAAACCATCTAGCACTATGATGAAACTGGCTCTCATGAGGACCGCCACAGGAAAGGAAGAACCAGAGTTACCTCTGTTGCAGAAGATAAGTTCATTAGAGTTACAAGCCTCTGAAATTTCAGCCCAAATAAATATTTCACAGAGTTCAAGTAACAGACACATCTCAACATCAACTGTTCTGAGGAGACTGCGTGAATCAGGCCTTCATGGTTGAATTGCTGCAAAGAAACCACTACTAAAGGACACCAATAAGAAGAAGAGACTTGCTTGGGTAAAGAAACACGGGCAATGGACATTAGACGGGAGGAAATCTGTCCTTTGGTCCGATGAGTCCAAATTTGCGATTTATGGTTCCAAACGCCATATCTTTGTGAGACGCAGAGTAGGTGAATGGATGATCTCCGCATGTGTGGTTCCCACCGTGAAGCACGGAGGAGTTGTGATTGTGTGGGGGTGCTTTGCTAGTGACACTGTCTGTGACTTAATTATAATTCAAGGCACACTCAACCAGCATGGCTACCTGGAAAAGCATTCCAGGTGAAGCTGGTTGAGAGAATGCCAAGAGTTTGCAAAGCTGTTAATGCAAATGGTGGCTACTTTGAAGAATCTCAAATATAAAATATATTTTGATTTGTTTAACACTTTTCTGGTTACTACAGTACACAATTCCATATGTGTTATTTCATAATTTTAATGTATTCACTATTATTCTACAATATAGAAAATAGTAAAAAATAAATAAAAAAATGGAATGAGTAGGTTTGTCCAAACTTTGGACTGGTACTGTATATATACAGTCTGCATATAATTTTTTTGTATGACTATTTTTCTGGGGGTGCTGCAGAACACTCAGCACTCTTACTTCCCACTGCTATGGAGATGAATTCACCTTTCAGCAGAACAATAACCTAAAACATAAGGCCAAATCTACACTGGAGTTGCTTACCAAGAAGACAGTGAATTTCTGAATGGCTCAGAGGAGGAAGGAGAGGACGATTGTCCTCAGTGAATTTCATTAAAATTAAAATAGTAAAACATAAAAAAAGTTATCCTTTTTAGATAAAACTACACTAAATACAGTGCCTTTGGAAAGTATTCAGACTCCATGACTTTCTCCACATTTTGTTACGTTCCAGCCTTATTCTAAAATGTATTAAATTGTTTTTTTCCCCCTCAATCTTTTTTTTATTTAACCTTTATTTAACTAGGCAAATCAGTTAAGAACAAATTCTTTTTTACAATAATGGCCTACCCCGGCCAAACCCAGACGATGCTGGGCCAATTGTGCGCCGCCCTATGGGACACACAATCATGGCCGGATGTGATACAGCCTGGATCCAAACCAGGGACTGTAGTGACGCCTTTTGCACTGAAATGCAGTGCCTCAGATTAATGCGCCACTTGGGAGCCCAACACAATACCCCATAATGACAATGTTTACTAATTTATTAAAAATAAAAAACTGAAATATCACATTTACATAAGTATTCAGACACTTTACTCAGTACTTTGTTGAAGCACCTTTGGCAGCGATTACAGCATCGAGTCTTCGTGGGTATGGCTCTACAAACTTGGCACACCTCCCACCTTCTCTGCAGATCCTCAAGCTCTGTCAGGTTGGATGGGGAGCGTTGCTGCACAGCTATTTTCCGGTCTTTCCAGAGATGTTCGATCAGGTTCCATTCCAGACCCTGGCTGGGCCACTCATGGACATTCAAAGACTTGTCCCGAAGCTACTCCTGCATTGTCTTGGCTGTGTTCTTAGGGTTGTTGTCCTGTTGGAAGGTGACTCTTCGCCCCAGTATGAGGTCCTGAGTGCCCTGGAGCAGGTTTTCATCAAAGATCTCTCTGTATTTTGCTCCGTTCATCTTTCCATCAATCCTGACTAGTGTCCCAGTCCCTGCCACTGAAAAACATCCCCACAGCATGATGCAGCCATCACCATGCTTCACCGTAGGTATGGTGCCAGGTTTCCTCCAGACAAGACGCTTGGCCTTCAAGCCAAAGAGTTCAATCTTGTTTTCATGGTGTGAGAGTCTTTAGGTGCCTTTTGTCAAACTCCAAGTTAGCTATCATGTGCCTTTTACTGAGGAGAGGCTTCCGTCTGGCCACTCTACCATAAAGGCCTGATTGGTGGAGTGCTGCAGAGATAGTTGTAACATTCTATACGTTTAACATTTTCATTCATAGCCTAGGTTGTACAGTCATGGCCAAAAGTTTTAAGAATGACACAAATATTAATTTTCACAAAGTCTGCTGCCTCAGTTTGTATGATGGCAATTTGCATATACTCCAGAATGTTACGAAGAGTGATCAGATGAATTGCAATTAATTGCAAAGTCCCTCGTTGCCATGCAAATGAACTGAATCCCCCAAAAACATTTCCACTGCATTTCAGCCCTGCCACAAAAGGACCAGCTGACATCATGTCAGTGATTCTCACGTTAACACAGGTGTGAGTGTGGACGAGGACAAGGCTGGAGATCACTCTGTCATGCTGATTCAGTTCGAATAACAGACCGGAAGCTTCAAAAGGAGGGTGGTGCTTGGAATCATTGTTCTTCCTCTGTCAACCATGGTTACCTGCAAGGAAACACGTGCCGTCATCATTGCTTTGCACAAAAAGGGCTTCACAGGCAAGGATATTGCTGCCAGTAAGATTGCACCTAAATCAACCATTTATCGGATCATCAAGAACTTCAAGGAGAGCGGTTCAATTGTTGTGAAGAAGGCTTCAGGGCGCCCAAGAAAGTCCAGCAAGCGCCAGGACCGTTTCCTAATGTTGATTCAGCTGCGGGATCGGGGCACCACCAGTACAGAGCTTGCTCAGGAATGGCAGCAGGCAGGTGTGAGTGCATCTGCACGCACAGAGAGGCAAAGACTTTTGGAGGATGGCCTGGTGTCAAGAAGGGCAGCAAAGAAGCCACTTCTCTCCAGGAAAAACATCAGGGACAGACAGACTGATATTCTGCAAAAGGTACAGGTATTGGACTGCTGAGGACTGGGGTAAAGTCATTTTCTCTGATGAATCCCCTTTCCGATTCTTTGGGGCATCTGGATAAAAGCTTGTCCGGAGAAGACAAGGTGAGCGCTACCATCAGTCCTGTGTCATGCCAACAGTAAACCATCCTGAGACCATTCATGTGTGGGGTTGCTTTTCAGCCAAGGGAGTGGGCTCACTCACAATTTACTCACTCACAAAACCAACACATCCTCCGAGAGCAACTTCTCCCAACCATCCAGGAACAGTTTAGTGACGAACAATGCCTTTTCCAGCATGATGGAGCACCTTGCCATAAGGCAAAAGTGATAACTAAGTGACTCGGGGAACAAAACATCGATATTCTGGGTCCATGGCCAGGAAACTCCCCAGACCTTAATCCCATTGAGAACTTGTGGTCAATCCTCAAGAAGTGGGTGGACAAACAAAAACCCACAAATTCTGACAAACTCCAAGCATTGATTATGCAAGAATGGGCTACAATCAGTCAGGATGTGGCCCAGAAGTTAATTGACAGCATGCCAGGGCGGATTGCAGAGGTCTTGAAAAAGAAGGGTCAACACTGCAAATATTGACTCTTTGCATCAAATTCATGTAATTGTCAATAAAAGCCTTTGACACTTATGAAATGCTTGTAATTATACTACAGTATTCCATAGTAACATCTGACAAAAATATCTAAAGACCCTGAGGCAGCAGACTTTGAGAAAATTTATATTTGTGTCATTCTCAAAACTTTTGGCCACGACTGTAGTAACCTCATGATGGGTACAGGGAAAATGTTGGTATAATGTAGTAGCCTAAACCTATTGATGTTACATTGAGCTGGGTGAATGGAATATGAATGACAGTGATCTAATATGTGTGCTTTTTGTAGAGTTGCCTCACATTAGCTTTACTTGGAAGAGGCTCCCACCAAACATTCCACTCCCTGCTTTTACATGACTATCCATTCTGGTCTGGATTTTAGAGATTTTATTACCGTTCTGGTTAGCGATTGTATCACCGTCATGGTTTTGTTTTCGACCTGCCTAGTTGAGGGCCTCTCTTCGGCCTCCTCCTGTTACCTGCTGCACTGCTCCCCGCCTGACCTGGTCTGTCTCTCCCAATCTGGTACAGGGGCCCCCTGCCACTCCCTCTCTCTCTCCCCGGAGCTTTGCTCGCCCACATCATTAGCATACACTGCAGACTTTTTACTGATCTGCTGTTGGACTATTTGATTGGGGATTCTTGCTATGTTTGTATTATTATTAAGGAACGCTTTGTATGAAGTCATAGCTAATTTAATATTTGTGTTTCGCGTGGTGTTGGCTACATATCTTAGATTGTTCTGTTAACTTTGTACGTGCTTAGCGCTGTGTTCTCTCTCTTATGTTAATTGATAGGGCAATAAACAAACATGCTGCTGTTGCTCATTTTGCTGTTGTCTACCCTTGGCATTTACAATGTTGGCAATACTTTTAGAGCCCGTTACTCTGTGAATGAGGGAATATATTACTGTTTCTCCCTCGTGCCTTGGGAGAAACCACACTCTTGCTCTGTAAATGCATTCGAGAACTCTGCACATTTCTCCCAAACAACATGTGAGAAATCGGACTCTTGCCCTTACATGTCAGGACTGTTCTCTTGGTACTTAACCATGTCTCTGGACTTTACACATCTCCTGAAATATGTGGCGTTAAAGACTCTGGTGACTGTGGATTGTTGTTCAAGTGCTGTCTGTAAATCCAAATGTTGTAAACCCCAATCTAGACTTGCCATTATCTTGCTGCTTCTACTGTCTGGAAATGTGCAATCTAACCCAGGTCCTGAAATTCTTACCCCTGCCGAATTAAGTAGTCGGCAGGGGTTGTATTGGATGGTATTTTCAAATTGTTATCACAGCATGTCAACTCTGAGTTTGTCTTGATGGGTGATCTGAATCAGGATTGGTTAACATCTAGCTCTGATCAACTAAAAATTCTATGCAATACCTATAATCTCACTCAGATTGTCAACAGTGTAAGTAGGTTGAATGTAAAGTATCATCTGAAATCCTCTTTGATTGATTTGATCTTAACCAATACTCCTCATCGTTTTAATGCATCTGGTATTTTTGACAAATTACATACATGATCACTGTGCTATTGCCTGTGTGAGAGATGGTAAAATTCCTAAGTGATCTCCACATGTCATTATGAAAAGAAACTGGAAGCAGTTTGATATTGAAGGTTTTTAACATGAAGTATTTAGCATTGAATGGAATAGAATTGAATGAATCCCTGCTGTCGAATTAGCCTTTTCTTACTTCTACAATGCATTCCAGGATGTATGCAATAGGCATGCCCCTTTAAAAAAAAAAAATGGATTAAGGGCAGAGAGAACCCTTGGTTTTCTGATGAATTTACTAAAATCATAAGGGAACAAAATGCCATGTGGGCTAAAGCAATAGGGTCTGGTTCGACGGATGATTGGATGGCTTTTAAACGTCTTTGAAATCTGGGTGTGGCTAGAACCTAAAAACTGAAAGCAGACCACTACCTTAAATCTACTTCATATAATTTAAATCATCCCTCCCAATTTTGGCAAGTAGTGAAAGGTTTTTAGTGCAAAAAAGATACGCAGCTTCCCAAACAATTGTTGGTAGACACACAGATTGTAACTGAGAGAACCTCTATTCTGAAAGCCTTAAATCAGCATTTTCTAGATGCAGTTTATTTAAAAAGGTTAAGTGTCTAAATGAGCCCCCTGTGAGTTTATCTGACACCCCTGTGCAATCCTTCACCAGAGTTCTTCTTCTCATCCTTCTCTGTTTCAGAAATGCGTAAAGCCCTGAAAGAAATAGATAGAAAGAAATCCACTGGCCCTGATGATCTTGACGCCCCCGCCTCCTACACCTAGCTGAAGAAATCATTGCTCCCCCTTAACACGTATTTTTAACCTCACGCTTGACATTAAGGAAATCCCAAAGTTATGGAAATCTTCTTTTGTACTGCTTCTCCTGAAAGGTGGAGATCCTTCGCTACTTGACAACTATCGATCCATATCAAAATTGTCTGTACTGTCTAAGGTACTGGAATCCTTAGTTAGTAGGCAGCTGAAGGCCTACCTCCAAGAAAACAACATCTTAAATGGAATGCAATCAGGTTTTAGGTCTGGCCACAGCACTGTTTCAGCAACATTGAAGGTTTTAAATTACATCCATTGTGCTCTTGACAAGAAGTTACATTGTGTGTCTGTCTTTATTGATTTGTCGAAAGGCATTTGACACCGTGGGCCATGCTGTGTTAGTGCAAAGGTTAAAATGTTATTGAATTACTGGTCATGCTCTAGATTGGTTTATAAATTAACTATCGAATCGTACAAAATGTGCAATGGCGGATGGTTGTAAATAGAGTCCATAGAGTTGTGCTCAGGTGTTCCGCAAGATTCTATTTTGGGCCCACTGTTGTTCATTTTGTATAATCATCAACATTTGGGACCATATTAAAACAACAGATGTTCATTTTATGCAGATGACACTGTTCTTTATGCAAGTGGTAGTAGTTTATCTTTAGCTTTTGAAAATGCCCAAAGACCATTTAACATCATACAACAGAATTTGTATGATTTGAAGCTGGTTCTGAATTCAGGTAAAACAAAATGCATGGTATTTTCTAATGCCATGCATGTAACTAATGGATGGACATACTATGTAACTGATCAGATCAGGTCAAAGTGTACAAATATTTGGGAGTGTGGGTGGATGACAAGCTGAGCTTCACTGTTCATGTAGAGAATTTAGAAGCTCAAGCTGAAAATAGGTTTTTATTACCAGCATAAGGCTTGTTTTTCTCTGGAGGCCAGGAAGGAGCTGGTATGATGTACATTACTGCCGGCTTTAGATTTTAGTGATGTTATATACAGCTTTGGAAAAAATTAAGAGACCACTGCAAAATTATCAGTTTCTCTGGTTTTACTATTTATAGGTATGTGTTTGGGTAAAATTAACATTTTTGCTTTGTTCTATAAACTACTAACAACATTTCTTCCAAATTCCAAATAAAAAATATTGTCCGAAAATGACAACTGGTCAAAATAACAAAAAAGATGCAGTGTTGTCAGACCTCGAATAATGCAAAGAAAATAATTTGATATTCATTTTTAAACAACACAATACTAATGTTTTAACTTAGGAAGAGTTCAGAAATCAATATTTTGTAGAATAACCCTGATTTTCAATAACAGCTTTCATGCGTCTTGGCATGCTCTCCACCAGTCTTTCACATAGATGTTGGGTGACTTTATGCCACTCCTGGTGCAAAAATTCAAGCAGCTCGGCTTTGTTTGATGGCTTGTGACCATCCATCTTCCATCTTCCTCATGGGCTGGCCATGACAGGGTCTTGATCCTGGTGGTCCTCCAGTTGTCATTTTAAACACTCTAAATGACAATATTTGTATTTGGAATTTGGGAGAAATTCTGTCAGTAGTTAATAGAATAAAACAAAAATGTTAATTTTACCCCAAAACATACCTATAAATAGTTAAACCAGAGAAATTGATAATTTTGTAGTGGTCTCTTTTTTTTTTGCAATGATCAACAACCAATTTGACAGAGCTTGAATAATTTTTTTAAAAATTATGGGAAAATGTTGCACAATCCAGGTGTGGAAAGCTCTTAGAGACTTGCCCAGAAAGACTCACAGCTTCAATCGCTGCCAAAGGTGCTTCTGCAAAGTATTGTGTGTGAATACTAATGTAAATGAGATATTTCTGTATTTCATTTTCAATACATTTTCAATTTTTTCTAAGAACATGTTTTCACTTTGTCATTATAGGGTATTGTGTGTAGATAGGTGAGAGAAAAAAATATTTAATCCATTTAAATTTAAAGTCAAAGAGTATGAATACTTTCTGAAGGCACTGTACATGGCGTATATTTTCAAAAGGCTAAAAACATAATACTGTGTGCAGAAGGAGGACAAAAAAAACATGCAAATGCTCAGGTTACCTTTTCACCTTTGGGCCCAGGAGGTCCAATGGATCCTGGCTTACCGGCGTGGCCCTAAGAATAACCAAACCCATGATTATTCACCTGACAAGTCATATACTGCAACTCACTGTAGACAGTAGAATAACACAGAACTTGACAAGGCGTAGATTGTCAACATGTGTTAACAGTGTTAATCATGATGCCTTATAATAAACACACTAAGGACAGCAAAGGAGAGATATTTCCCTGGTATAATGACTTATTTGGCAGGCCCTCAGAAATCACTCAAAAACTTGGGTGGGGTGTGTGGGCAAGCTAAGAGTGAGTGTACAATACAAACTAACTAAATAGATACAACGTGAACTTGTGGTGCCCTACATCGTTATCTAACTAAAAAACAGAATTAGACTGGCAATGACCTGGCGTCCTCAGGAGTTGCCAGAGGATTTGGGTATAAGGGTTTGAGGTTGACCATATCCAATTTACCTTTCTTCTTTGTTCCTGTTTGGCTAGGTGTGTATTTGCTGTGGTATTATTGATACATTCTGTTGTCTAGTTGTGTTTGACTAAAAAAACAGAATGACGACTGGCAATGACCTGGCTGTTGGGGTGCCAAAGAATTTGGTTTTAAGTTTGGGGATTGGCTTTACCATTTCCAGTCTGGCTTAACTTCTCTGTTCTGGCTTGACATTTTGTTTGCTTTGGTATTGATACGACACAGGTGTTCTGTAGTCTACTTGTATTTGGCTGCAGAGCGCTGTTGGTGTATGGGTGTGTGTGTGCAAGCTTGGTAGTGATTCGACACCAGGTGTTCTGTTGTCTTGTGTTGGACTAGAGAGAAGCCAGAAGGCGAGGCAGCGGCCACGGCCACACCTTGCTTGTCAGAGGAAAAGATGGTTCCAATCCACACATTATTTCACTTCAAGAGTGAAGGTTCAAAGCCAATGCAAAAATACACAGAAAGAGACAGCCAGGGGAGTTGGCAATGGATGCCACCTCTTTAAGGAACTCTGGAATGGGCTTAAAGAGACTTAGAGATGACCTGAGGGCGTGTTGTGTTCAGTGGGATGTGTCAGAACAGAACAAAGTAGAGCAAGGACCATGTCAGATCCTTTGGGGTGAATCTCTCTGAGGCAGTGCTTGACTTGGACTGAAATAAGTGCCAGTACTCATTTTGGGTGCCGGTACTGTTTATATTTAGGTGCAGGATCTCCACAATACTTATGATCTAATATTCTATAAGAGGAACAGGAGCTCAAGCAGTAGAACATTTTAAGGTGCCGGTATTCAGCTCTGGTGAGCTCCTGTCCAAGTCAAGTACTGCTCTGAGGTGAAGAGATACAAATCTGATAAGGAAATTCTGGAGTCATGATTTGGTGTATGTGACATGTCACCAGAACAGGACTTAGATTCACACCTGTGTTGTTGTTAGTGTGTGTGTGTGTGTGTGTGTGTGTGTGTGTGTGTGGTGTGTGTAAGTGAGTGCATGAGACCGAGAGAGACATTGACTGAAGGAGAGAAAGAAAGATCGAGAGAGACAGAGGGAGTGATGTAGAGAAAGAGAAAGACTGAGAGAAAGAGAAGTGTGTGTATGTTGTTATTATAGCCAAACAGGAGTAACTCACTGTGTATCCTGCCATTCCAGGCATCCCCTCAGGCCCCATAACTCCCGGACGACCCTGAAAATGATGCAGAAAACAGCCACACATTAGTTTTTACAGCCATTTGTTTTGATATTCTATCTGTACTATGTGGGAATGCTAAATATAACCTTGGCGTCTGAATCCATGGAACTAAGGAGTTGTATGACACTAAGGCATACATATTTTCCTTCACCGGCTATCACAACAGCGTTTTCAAGGCCTAACTCTGGAAAATAAGTTCTGTTCTCAACTGAAAGGAACATCCTGGCTTTTTCTTCATTTTCCTGTGTGATCCCGTGCTGCAAGGAAAAAACGATTATTCGTATCCTCTGCTCTGTTTCTGACATCAGGCTTTTACAACTCACAACAGAACCTAATAGGCTCAAATACTACCGGATTAGCAAGCTGCTAATTGCTATAAAAAACTTACAGTTAGAACTATAACTACTGTTCCCTGAATGAGGGAAACAAGGTACAACACAGCTATAGGGGGAGTTCGAGTGCTAGGGGGGAGTTCGAGCACTTGGCCTGACAAGGCCAATGAACACCGTGCCTCAACAGAAGCCCCGCCTTCCAAAGGTGATAAACTCAAGGCACGGATTCATTCCTTCAATTCAGAACCGCTCTTCACCGAGCCCAGAACTGGGCGGCGTGGGGCCGAACAAGTGTTCTACCTTGTTTCCCTCCTTCAGGGAACAGTAGTTATAGTCATAACTGTACATTCCCTTTGAGTTGGTCAATTTGGTACAACACAGACATTTTACATTTTCACATTTTCATTTTAGTTATTTAGCAGACACTCTTATCCAGAGCGACTTACAGTAGTGAATGCATACATTTCATACATTTTTTCCCCCCGTTTTTTTCCAGAATCGAACCCACAACCCTGGCATTGCAATCACCATGCTCTACCAAATGAGCCACACGGAACCACAGCTATGGAGACATGAAATCACGCTCCAAGCCAACCCCAGCGGACGCCAATTGAAATTGCCCACGGCAGACCTGCAGTGCCCGGGTATTGTGCAATCTGTGCGCTGCCTAATGATCCTATCCTGCCACAGCCGTATTCACACTGTGGGCTACAATGGCGGCAGTGACATCCAAGAGATAAAACAAGAGACCACCCCCCGGATATCCGTACCTGTGAGGCGCCTAGGGAGTGAGGGAAAGCACTAGCAGTTCTGGGGGGGGGGCAGTGCCCCTGTGACAACAATTTTGGACCCCTTTGTGGCCCCCCTAAAAGTGGAGTATGAAATCATTTTTACATAACACATTTTTGCTATCGTTCTTTTTTTACATCCGTTATTAGACAGTGGCAACGATGATGATTATGAACATGGTCTTCTGCCTGCTAATGCCTGCAATGCAGTGAAGAAAGCGATATGACAACAATAACGTCTAATGTAACTGGCCCCTCTAACAGTACAACTGGCCCCAGCTTGGCCCCCCCAGTTGAAATGGTCTAGAACCGCCACTGACGGAAAGTCCACACTGGACAATAGGAACCGAGACCGCACCCCTCCCTGTCTGTTGATGTATGCCACCACTGTCCCGCTGTTGGTCCTCATGTTGGCCTGGCAAGAATGGGAAAAAGCACCTGAGTACTATGTACACCATCAAAAGCCCCAGCTAATTGATGTGCAGCACGCTCTGCGACACTGTCCGCAACTCTCGAATTGAGCTGCCTTTGCACAGCGCACTCTACCCTTGGGGGGATGCGTCTGTCGTGATCACCCTGCGGGATATAACTCGACCCATGGGGGTCCCCAGCATCAACAGAGCGGGTCCCTCCACCGAGCCAGAGCTGTAGGCATGATGGGGACACCCGGAGTGACCGGTTTAGTTGGCACGGTGCGTCCAAGCGAGTGTCTATTAACTACCGCTGGAAAGGTTGCATCAGCATCAGCCTGGGGGCAACTATTGCTATTATAGAAACCATCATCCCTAATAGGCACAGGCACTGGCAAAAATGACAGACAAAATTGGGTCAAGCAGCACGAAAACCGGCCTCCCTATACAGGGACAAGAACCCACAATTCTCGACTGTGTTTAACTCGAAACCTAGAGACGAAATGCACTGAGATGGAGCCAAATAGCTCTTCTTGATCCGCTATGAAACCCAGAGACTGAACATGGGAAACCAGCATGGATGCATGTAACACCACCCGCTCCCTAGGCTACCACCAGCCAATTATCCAGGTAGTCCAATATCCTGAGCCCCAGACACTGCACAGGGATGCACAACAAATTGTAGCCTGTACCCCAACTTCACTGCTCACATAATCCAGGGCAATTGGTTGACACAGACAGAGAGTCTCCCGAAATAGTGCCATCTGAAGGGGTAGAACATCACCTTGCGTACTGGGAGAATTTTTCAATTTCCACAATTTTCAGTGTCTGACTGTGGGGAATTTACTCTTTATTCAGCTGACATTTGGAGGACACAACTCTTGAAACCCATGAAACACTTTGGAACTTTGGGTATAAAAAATATTTTTAAGTGCCGATGTTTGCTTGAACCCCAGTCCAATCCGGATTCGGGGGCTTCGTACCCGATCGGTTGTGCCACTTGGGGGTACTGTTGTCACAGCAAACATCTGGGGAGGAAGGCAAGCTAAGGACCCTGGGACTAAACACCTCCCTCTGCAACTGGATCCTGGACTTCCTGACGGGCCGCCCTCCAGGTGGTAAGGATAGGTAACAACACATCCGCCACACTGATCCTCAACACAGGGGCCCATCAGGGGTGTGTGCTCAGTCCCCTCCTGTACTCCCTGTTCACTCATGACTGCATGGCCAGGCAAGACTCCAACACCATCATCAAGTTTGCAGATGACAACGGCCTGATCGCCGATAATGATGAGACAGCCTATAGGGAGGAGGTCAGAGACCTGGCCGTGTGGTGCCAGGACAACAACCTCTCCCTTAACGTGATCAAGACAAAGGAGATGATTGTGGACTACAGGAAAAGGAGGACCAAACACGCCCCCATTCTCATCTCACCAGCTGTAGCGGAGCAGGTTAAGAGCTTCAAGTTCCTTGGTGTCCACATCACCAACAAACTATCCAAACACACTAAGACCGTCGTGAAGAGGGCACGACAAAGCCTACTCCCGCTCAAGAGACTGAAAAGATTTGTCATGGGTCCTCAGATCCTCAAAAGGTTGTACAGCTGCACCATCGAGAGCATCCTGACTGGTTGCATCACTGCCTGGTATGGCAACTGCTCGGCCTCCGACCGCAAGGCACTACAGAGAGTAATGTGTACAGCCCAGTCTGTACGGCCCAGCCAAGCTTCCTGCCATCCAGGACCTCTATACCAGGCGGTGTCAGAGGAAGACCCTAATAATTGTTAGACTCCAGCCACCCTAGTCATAGACTGTTCTCTCTGCTACCACTCGGCACGCGGTACCGGAGCACCGAGTTGAGGTCCAAAAGGCTTCTTAACAGCTTCTACCCCAAGCCATAAGGCCCCTGAACAGCTAATCAAAGGGATACCCAGACCCCTCTTTTACACTGCTGCTACTCTGTTTATTATCTATGCATAGTCACTTTAACTCTATCAACATGTACATATTACCTGAATTACCTCGACTAACTAGTGCCCCCGCACATTGACTCTGTACCGGTTCCCCCTGTATATAGCCTCACTATTGTTATTTTACTGCCGCTGTTTAATTATTTGTTACTTTTAATAAGAGAGCTACACAAACAATTCCATCATGTGAGACAGGAATCGCCAGTGGCAGTATGCTAGCTAACACGCTAACCTGACCGGCACGCTATGCAGCGCTGTTGAGCTAGCCTGATCCCGTCCACATTAGACCAGATCATCGGCCAGGTCTGGGAAGAGAGGTATGGAGTGCACACCGACCCGGACGCCCTCTTCCTTCAAGTGTCCTACCTTAGCCGGCGACAGAGCACTCAGCAAATGGTTTGAGCTAGGGCTGCTTTCACATGCGTCAGACAGACAGGACAAGCCCCAATTCATCCCTGGGTTCCGTAACTCAGACCCAGCCGAGGTACAGGCACTTGTGAGAAGAAGCCATAAGAGTATCTTTGGAGGGAGTTATTTTTATTTATTTTTAACGTGAGTATCTTTTTATTTATTTGTGCATGGTCTTAAACCCGAACCTGTCTTGTTAGCCTTGGTCCTTTTGGTTGTGTTTGCAATCTTACTCAGCCAGTTAGCCAGGCTAAACAGGCAGAAGAATTGATAGGAAACTTCACAAAACGAGTTACTTAACAGACAACATGTGTGCATCCCCTCCTTAAGTGGGACAGTTTAGCCTGATACATTTTGATTATTTTTTAAGAAATGCCTGAATTGTTCTGCTCAGCTCGAGGTGAAGAGCAGAAGAATTGAAGGAGTGAATCCGTGCCTCAGGTTTATCATGTGGAAGGCAGGGCTTCCGGAGAGGCACGTGTTCTAATGCTCTTGAGGAGAGGGCGGTAGTGCGTGAACTCCCCCCATAGCTTGTGTTGTACTGAGTTGACCGATTGAAAGGGAACAAAGCTTTAGGGCTTATAATGGAATTACATAGGAAAAGACTCAGATCACTTTGCATTAGTTTTGAGCTACTGAGCCGACCGAGGCTTGGCCAGGTTTGAACAATGTAATATTTAGGTTACTCAGGCAGTGGTGGTTCTAGACCATTTCAACTGGGGGGGGCCAAGCTGGGGCCAGTTGTACTGTTAAGAGGGGCCAGTTACATTAGACGTTATTGTTGTCATATCGTTTTCTTCACTGCATTGCAGGCATTAGCAGGCAAAGGACCATGTTCATAATCATCATCGTTGCCACTGTCTAATAACGGATGTAAAAAAAGAACGATAGCAAAAATTAGTTATGTAAAAAATATTTCATACTCCACATTTAGGGGGCCACAAGGGGGTCCAAAATTGTTGTAACAGGGGTACTGGCCCCCCCTGCCCCCCCCCAGAACCGCTAGTGTACTCAGGGCTGCTTTCACTGTTTCAGATGTTTTTACAGTTGGTTATTTACAGTTGGTTATTCTCCAGAGACACTCAGGGAAATTAGCCATTAGTCTTATTAATGGAATATCACAGACCTGCCAATGAGTTGGGGATTACACTGAACACAAATATAAACGCAACATGCAACAATTTAAAATATTTTACTCAGTCACACTATATAAGGACATCAGTCAGTAGAAAGAAATTCATTAGGCCCTAATATAGCGATTTCACATGACTGGGAATACAGATATGCATCTGTTGGTCACAGATACTTTAAAAAAAAGGTAGGGACTTGGATCAGAAAACCAGTCAGTATCTGGTGTGACCACCAATTCCCTAATGCCACTCAACAAATCAAATCAAAGTTTATTTGTCACGTGCGCCGAATACAACAGGTGTAGACCTTACAGTGAAATGCTTACTTACAGGCTCTAACCAATAGTGAAGGGGGAAAAAAAGAACAAAAAAAAGTGTGTGTGTGTGTGTGTGTGTGTGTAAGTAAAGAAATAAAACAACAGTAAAAAGACATTTGAAAAATAAGAGTAGCAAGGCTATATACAGACACCGGTTAGTCAGGCTTATTGAGATAGTATGTATATGTGGGTATAGTTAAAGTTACTATGCATATATGATGAACAGAGAGTAGCAGTAGGGGGTCTTTGACAATTTTTAGGGCCTTCCTCTGACACCGCCTGGTGTAGAGGTCCTGGATGGCAGGCAGCTTGGCAGGCAGGATGGCAGGCAGGCAGCCCAGTACATCAGTGGATGCCCCAGTGATGTACTGGGCCGTACGCACTACCCTCTGAAGTGCCTTGCGGTCGGAGGCCGAGTAATTGCCGTACCAGGCAGTGATGCAACCGGCCAGGATGCTCTCGATGTTGCAGCTGTAGAACCTTTTGAGGATCTCAGGACCCATGCCAAATCTTTTTAGTTTCCTGAGGGGGAATAGGCTGTTGATTGTTGAATCTCCTTCAGGCTGTTGATTGTGGCCTGTGGAATATTGTCCCTCTCCTCTTTAATGGCTGTGCGAGGTTTCTGGATATTGGCGGGAACTGGAAACGCTGTCGTACACATCGAACCAGAGCATCCCAAAGTTGCTCATTGGGTGAGTATGCAGGCCATGGAGGAACTAAAACATTTTCAGCTTCCAGGAATTGTGTACAGATCCTTGCAACATGGGGCTGTGCATTATCATGCTGAAACATGAGGTGATGGCGGCAGATGAATGTGCCTCAGGATCTCGTCCCCGTAGCTCTATGCATTCAAATTGACATCGATAAAATGCCATTGTGTTCATTGTCTGTGGCTTATGCCTGCCTGTACTTCCCCATACCATAACCACACCGCCACCATGTTCACAAAGTTCACATCAGCAAACCGCTCGCTCACACGACGCCATACACGTTGTCTGCCATCCGCCCTGTATAGTTGAAGCCAGCATTCATCGGTGAAGAGCACACTTCTCCAGCGTGCCAGTGGCCATCGAAGGTGAGCATTTCTTTGGTTGTGCAAACCCACAGTTGAACCAGCTGTCCGGGTGGCTGGTCTCAGGCGTTCCCTGCAGGTGAAGAAGCCGGATGTGGAGGTCTTGGGTTGGTGTGGTTACACGTGGTCTGTGGTTGTGAGGCTGGTTGAACGTACTGCCAAATTCTTTAAAACAACATTGGAGGCAGCATATGGTAGTGAAATTAACATTCAACTCTCTGGCAACAGCTCTGCTAGACATTCCTGCAGTCAGAATGGTAATTGGACGCTCCTTCAAAACTTGAGACATCTGTGGCATTCATTGTGTTGTGTGACAAAACTGCACATTTTAGAGTGGCCTTTTATTGTCCCCAGCACAAGGTGCATCTGTGTAATAATCCTGCTATTTAATCATCTTCTTGATATGCCACATCTGTCAGGTGGATGGATTATCTTGGCAAAGGGGAATTTCTCACTAACAGGGATGTAAACAACATTTTAGATAAATAAGCTTCTTGTGCATATGGAACATTTCTGGGATATTTTATTTCAGCTCATGAAACATTGGACCAACACTTTACATGTTGCGTTCATATTTGTGTTCAATATATGTAATAAGTCAATTGTGAGTGTTCGTGTTTGTGAGTGTCAATAACCAATAACCATTTCTACTGGGTGGTAGGATGCTGAGTGTGTTACCTCATCTCAATCAATGAGGACACTAAAACAGTCCCATTTCAAGTGTTTATTGTTGAGACTATAGCTTCATGGATGCTGTCCTCTTGGCCAGATCATTTTTTATTACAAAGCCTTGATCCTTCAGTGACTATCAGTATGAGCTTACTTTTGGATCGCTCGCTCTTTACTGTACATAAAACTGGAAGACCTAAAAAAAAAAAAAAATACCTTACAGATTTACGCCCTTCAGTACTAATGAGGGCCACTTTGTTAAACAGAATTAATCAGAATTGTCAGCTTCCCACACAGGAAGTTAGGTCACAGACTATACTGGGATAAAAGGAAAGTGGGTACTGACTGCAGGGCCTCTGGTTCCTCTGGCGCCTTTCAGTCCTGTGCCCCCTTTCTGGCCGATGTCCCCGATGTCCCCTGTCTCACCGATATGACCTGGTTTGCCTGCCTCTCCCTGAACACAAAACAACAACAAAGGTAGGTGTGTGTGTGTGTGTGTGTGCAGCATGGACACTGATTTATCTCTGATGATGAGGATCCAAGTGATGTGCAGAGCCTTCAGACATTTTTCACATTTTGTTGTGTTACAGCCTGAAATTAAAATTGATTAAATTTAGATTTGTGTCACTGATCTACAAACAATACCCCATAATGACAAAGTGGAATTATGTTTTTTGAAATGTTTACAAATTAATTAAACATGAAAAGCTGAAATGTCTTGAGTCAATAACTATTCAACCCCTTTGTTATGGCAAGCCTAAATATGTTCAGGAGTGAAAATGTGCTTAACAAGTCACATAATAAGTTGCATGGACTCACTCTGTGCGCAATAATATTGTTTACCATTATATTTTGAAAGACTACTTCATCTCTGTAGCTCAAAAATACAATTATCTGTAAGGTCTCTTAGTCGAGCAGTGAGTTTCAAACACAGATTCAACCACAAAGACCAGGGAGGTTTTCCAATGCCTCAAAAAGAAGGGCACCTATTGGTAGATGGGTTAAAAATGAAAAAAAGTAGACATTAAATATTTCTTTAAACATGGTGAAGTAAGTTATTAATTACACTTTAGATAGTATATCAATACATCCAGTCACTACAAAGATACAGGCATCCTTCCTAACTCAGTTGCTGGAGAAGGAGGAAACTGCTCAGGGATTTCACCTTGAGGCCAATGATGACTTTAAAACAGTTACAGAGTTTAATGGCTGTGATAGGAGAAAACTGAGGATGGATCAACAACATTGTACTTACTCCACAATACTAACCAAATTGACAGAGTGAAAAGAAATACAAATATTCCAAAACATGGATCCTGTTTGCAACAAGGCACTAAAGAAATGCTGCAAAATATATGGCAAAGTAATTCACTTTTTGTCCTGAATACAAAGTGTTATGTTTGGGGTAAATCCAATACAACACATCACTGAGTACTACTCTCCATATTTTCAAGCATAGTGGTGGCTGCATAATGTTATGGTTATGCTTGTAATTGTCAAGGACTGGGGAGTTTATCAGGATAAATGAATTCACCTTTCAGCAGGACAATACCTAAAACACAAGGCCAAATCTACACTGGAGTTGTTTACCACGAAGACAGTGAATGTTCCTGAGTGGCCTAATTCAAGTTTTGGCTTCAATCTACTTGAAAATATATGGCAAGACCTGAAATGTTTTTTTTTAGCAAGGATCAACAACAAATTTGACAGTGCTTGAAGAATTTAGAAAATAATAATGGGCAAATGTTGCATAGTCCAGGTGTGGAAAGCTCTTATAGACCCAGAAAGACTGTAATCACTGCCAAAGATCCTTCTACAAAGTATTGACTCAGGGGTGTGAATACTTATGGAAATGAAATATTTCTGTAATATTTTCAATAAATTTGCAAACATTTCTAAAAACATGTTTCCACTTTGTCATTATGGGGTATTGTGCATAGATGGTTGAAAACAAATTATCCATTTAATCCATTTTGAATTCAGGCTGTAAGACAACAAAATGTGGAATAAGTCAAGGAGTATGAATACTTTCTGAAGGCACTGTATCAACACATGCTAGTAAAACATCTGAATGGTTACCTTCTTGCCATGCCGACCACGGTTTCCCAGGGGACCCTGTTTCCCCTCTGGTCCCTGGTAGAGAGTCAAACTCATTAGAAACAATCTATAGACTTGTCTAGACTACTGACCTTTGTCACACCTCCTTTGTTGCAGTGTGCCCACACCACCTTGAATGCCCCAGGAACTACAAGGCTTTGTTAAAGTGAAGACTGCCCCCTACTGGGACCCATAGGCATCATCACGTTTGGCTCTATTGTTGTACTTTTTGTTTGTCAGAAACACTTACAGGGAAACCACATTTTCCAGCCAGTCCGGTGGCCCCAGGAAGCCCAGGGTCTCCCTCTATCCCCCTGTCCCCTGCCTCGCCCATTGGCCCACGGTCCCCTGGCTCTCCCTGAGGCAAAGATAGGGACAGCAAAATATAGCATTCAGCAAAATATTACGCAGTGGAGGTCAAATGTGTAATAGAGAACACAAATACCGTAATTTGGCTGAACATTCAGTATATTTACCTTTGGACCATCTTTTCCCAGGGGCCCGTCCTCACCAGCAGGACCTGGAAGACTCTATAAACAAAGAATCACACAATACCAAAACCATAGCGACACCTATTGTTACAATTAATAGCATGCCAAACGTTCCTATGGAATGAATTTATTGGGCAGTACGTATATATGTACACTCAGACCCACAGGGCATGGGACATGTGTAACACGTGTGTTCTTGTAGATTTGGAAAGAGCCTGACTGTGATGACGATTATATTTTCCTTCCGGCATATGTAAGCCATTGGGGTTAACGGAAGAATGCTTGCTCTTTTCTCTATTGCGTACACCAATAATCCAAAATGTCTGGAGAATTTAGTTATTAGTGTCAATAAGAATGTACAATAAAAACAGTGTGATTGTTTGAATAATCATCAACAGGATCTCTGAGTGTAAGCTTGGACACAAAGGACCCTCTCTTTCTCTACGGGGAGTTTCTAAGTCTCCGCGGGGCTTTCCTCTTGCCCAAAGAGAGAGAGAGAAAGAGAGAGCGAGAGAGAGAGACGGGCTCCTCCGACATCCCTAAAAGGTTATCGATACAGTCCAAAAGACAAAAACAAATCAGTCGCAACGCTGCCCTGGCCTTCTCCGGGCCGTCTCCAGCCCAAGGATTTACACGCCTCCATCAAATGAGGGCAGAGTAAATATACTGGCATATCGGATTCTCCCAAACACAAGCAGAGCAGGATTAGAATCATAGACTGAGATTAAAAGGTATTTTGAAGGACTCAGGACTCACTCTCATTCCCTGCTGTCCTTGTTCCCCCTCTCCTCCAAACGGCCCCACATCGCCCTGCAGGGACACAACAACAGAAGTGCTCAGGAGTATATCCAAAAATAAGACGATAAGACAAGCTAAACTCTAAGTTATGTATTTGAGTCTTTAGGTGCTGTAGCCCATGAGTAAAACGACTTGAAAATAAAGTATTACTGACATGTTAAGTACTTTATTTGCGAGTGTTGACCGCCTTTTTTCACACAAGTGCTCACGAGGTCACCTACCTCTCAGAGGGACACTAACAGCCACTCAGGGGTGATCAGGAGTTCACAGAACAGAAGCCATAACCCTCCCTGAGGATTGTGGGTAGCCTACTAATAGGACCTGGGTCCGCTTAACATTGAAATATCGCCCTCTTTCCTAAGGCAACTTTAATCATGTTGAGGTACATCAACCATACAAGTTCAATGGGGGAGTAGGCTAGGCGGCAAACTAGACGTTATGGCAAATGTAGATTTCTGCCTATATAGACATACCAAAAAGTCATTTTTCATGAAACGGCCATAACCCTTAACTAGTAATGCTGCATAGTTCTAGAAAGGTCTGGAACTCACCTTTCTGTTAAAAATTGTTATACATTGCTGAGGTGTACTTACATTTGAGGACACAAGCTCAAGTACATAGTACAAATATTATGAAAATATTAAAATAGAACAAATGACTGAAAGGCTTTCTAAATGCCGATACAATTAAATTATAAATGACTTACTATAAGATTTCACCTTATAACTGTAAAATAAATATGATTTTATTTAGTGATACTACAATTTTGGCCACATTTCATATAACCAACGACATAGCACTTTCTGCCAAGCCTCCTCTGAGCAACAGAGACACCATTTGAATGTCTGTAGACTCATTACAACTTCAGCTGTACACACAGCGTGATTTCATTCCTCTGTGACGCAGAGAACGTGTTTCAATTCTCCAAATCTATTGAGTATTTTTTCATGTTGAGAGCTCTAAATCCGTCTTGTTTGACCTGCTGGCCGCAATGTGGCTCTGGAGACGTGCTCCGACCACCAACTGTATATCACATACACATAGAAAAAAAAGATCATGCTGCAAGCAGAAAAACACATGTTTAGGATAATAGGATCATGGATAATTGATCACATGGTGCAAGAATGAATGCAATTAATTGATTATTGAATGTTATGGACACAGCTTTGAAGAACCAAAACATACACAGCCTTCCTCTGCTCAACACTTGAACTCGAGAAAACAAATCGCTTGAGGGTGTCACGCCTGCTCCCACTCTGCCCCCCTGGCGCTCGAGGGCGCCAGGCTCTCCAGCATTACGCACTCCCGCCACCATCATTACGCACACCCGTCTTCCCCCGCATCAGCGATTATTGGACTCACCTGGACTCAGTCACCTCTGTCATTACCTCCCTTATATCTGTCTGTTCCACCGCTCTGTTTCCCGCTTCAGCATCGATTGTCATATGTCCTTGTATACCCGTGTGCTGACGCTGTGCCTGTCTTGTTCCTGGTCTGTTCCGATTAAATGTTTGACTCCCCGTACCTGCTTCTCTACTCCAGTGTCGGTCCTTACATAGGGTGGTGGTGCAGCTCGCAAACGATACGGTGCTAAATAATCTCCCTGAACGGGCGGCAGTCAGGCAATTGCATTCCGCCAAGAGTCATTCACAATCTAGTCCGGTTGTGGCTGCAGCTAGACCTCGTTTCAAAGGTGTCAATAAATGATTGTATTTGTATGCCTAGCAATCACGAATGTGCATTGTTTGAAGCAGACTTTTATAAGGCTCAGTCACAAATGACCGCTCCAATAAGCCCCCTATGGTGAACAAGATGGCAGTATTGTGATTGTTTCGAGTTTTTAGTTCATCGTTCGCTGGTAGGGGGCCCTGCGTACTCTGGGTATTACTGACTCAAATGAACGAAAGATTTGTTCTTTTGACTGAACGAGTTGAAAAGATCAGATTCAGCAAAAAGAGCCGAACCTCCGGTCACTACACGATTGCTGAAATTGCTAGACTGTCCCCTTTAAATATGCCGTCTCCTAGGCTGGGCCCCGTCGCTCAGAGGGAGAGTAAATTGATTATTTGTCTGGTTAAGCCAAAAAATTTGACACATCACTCCTTAATCAAATATGGTATGTGAAACCTGACACTTCAGTCAGCTCCGCTGACAGAGTGGTAGCGGAAGGCAGACAGATGGGGCTTTCTGGCGCTATAAAGCGCTTGACCCTGCGACGTTCACAGAACGCGTTGTAAACCAAAATGTCAATCAGAAAAGGTCAAGAATTGCTCAGACTCCCCTAAATAAGAGACGTAACATCTACGAAGCTGTAGTCTGAGCTGTAGTAAGACTGATGGATGGGCCTTGGATGTGTCTGGCTGTCATTTTGTTTTGTGAGGTTTAAATCCACAATCAGTAGTTCTCCAGAACACTGACCTTTATCCCAGGTTCTCCAACTGGACCCGGTTCCCCCTCTCCGCCAGGAACACCCTGTGTGGAAAAGAGAAGAGGAGTAAGACAAAAAGTGTGTATGTGTGAGAAAGAGTCAGCGAGTGTGTCCAGATGTATAGTGAAATTCACAGCAAACCAGTCTTTAAATTAAACAACAGTTACCTCAGGTCCTTGCTCTCCATCAGGTCCTACGTCCCCCGTGGGTCCTTTGGGCCCCTAGAGGAGAGAATCAGCCAATCAGTGGTCTCAGGGGTTACTGTGATGTCATGTGATGTGGTGGATCATGGCTTGATTGAGTGCAAGGCAAAAACTGAACATAACATAATCCATGGCTATAGGGGTTATTGAAATAACTTAGTCAAATAAACTGAACAAAACGTAAACCATGGATATGGGGGTTATTGAAATAACTTAGTCAAATAAACTGAACAAAACGTAAACCATGGATATGGGGGTTATTGAAATAACTTAGTCAAATAATCTGAACAAAACGTAAACCATGGTGGATATGGGGGTTACTGAAATAATTTAGTCAAATAATCTGAACATAACGTAAACCATGGTGGATATGGGGGTTATTGAATTAACTTAGGCAAATATTTGTTTGACATTGTTGATGTTCTTGAGGGGTTCTCCACTGTTTCCCATGAAATATGAGAATTTGGGGACTTATTCTTGAGAGGGCTAATATGGGGGTAAAGTGTGTGTATGTGTGTGTCGTTGTGCGTGCACGCATGTGTGTTTCCTTCCCTTTGTGTGCGTGTGTCTAATGTGTGTCTGAGCACGTGCACAGTCAGTATCAAAGGCTGGAAAAATAAGCCACACACACATCCCATCAGCCACATGAAAATCACCCCGCTCCTCCCTGATTGTGTTTCACAGAGCCCTGGAACCACTGATTAACAGGGGGGTTGAGTAATACCAGAGCTGATTAAATGTTTAGACTGGGTGAACAAACTATTGAGAGCGACAGCTTGACATGTTTTACCCTGTCAGGATATGCCTCAGGAGAAAGAGAGGCTTAATCGTTGTACTAATGAATGTCCACTTCACAATGATAGTCAGACATTTTTCGCACAGAACAGTCAGTCACAGTATGTCACAGATTTGTCCCTCATCAGGTTGTAAGGGAGGTCAGGTTTATTCCTTCTAGTGTGCAAGCAGCCAATGTGTTTAGGGGTCTAGGCAGGGTTACTGTAAAGCGCTGTGACAACTGTTCGATTGATTGATTGACTGATTGATACTCACTGGTTCACCATGGGCTCCCCTCTCTCCAGTGCTGCCAGGGATCCCAGCTTTCCCCTGAGAGAGACAGGTCAGAGGTCACCAACATATAGTCCCATTACAGGATGAACCAGATACAGAGCCTACCAGAGGGACTAACGATGGATCGGATCAGACTAGAGAAGCAAACATACAAACCAGTAAATCATGCAGAAAAAAAGTGGGGGGAATTATAATATTCCAGGAATTGAGAAGTCCCCGTTGAGAAGTTGGGAAGGGACAAGCCAATAAACTTGACTCTTGAATCTGATCCATAGCATCCTGAACACAAACACTGGGCAACAGTTTCTGTTACAACTGGGGAAAAGCTATTGACTGTGGCTTTCAGTGGTGTGTCAAAGGTATTACATCTGATCTGAAATATTATGTCGCTGAATTCATCTATGATCAGCGTGATATTCTACACACATCGCTTGCCCACTGTGGTTACAAAGTTACGCGATGTTAGAAACAAAATATACAGAGCTTAGCCATCTCAGCGTCGGTGTCATATTCCTTTGTCCCTGAAATAAATTCTACATCATTCAGAACAACAGAGTTACAAATTCCACTTACACTTAGTATAGAAGTGCAAAGTCAGGATGTTAAAGTTGGGCTATGACATAACTATCTCTGTAGTACTGTAACTCTTTCACATGAGGTGCCAGTAAGGGACCACTACATGTTCTACTATTTACAACCCCTGTTGTAACGGTAAGTGTAAAGCATTACTCAAAATACCCAAATAACATAATAACCAAATGAAATATGTCTGTACAACAGCACAAAACAAAGAGATTAAAAAAAAAGAAAGAAACGGGAATGGTCATTTTCAGAACTCTTAGAGACAGAGTGCTGAAAACATTGTAAATCACAAGAGTCAACATAAGACGGGAATATATTTAATAAAACTGTAAATCAAAGCTTTGTTTTGCACAAATGTTCCTAAAATGTGTCAGAGAGGACTGAACAGAACATCCAGCCTGTTGATCTAAGCATGGTGGAGGTTAAGGAAGCCATTCGTCAATGTCGCTATCATAAAGTGCACGCAACCGTCCTCTGATTCATAAATATTTGATTCAACCGCAGCTTAGTTTTAGTGAAGATTGATAGAGAGATATATACTGTATGACTTCAGATGACTTCAGTACAGTACCACACTTGCAGTCTCACTGCCCCTCAAATATGTATTTTGCAACACTGAACACAAGATGGCACTGTGGCTCTAGAGGTCACTGGGGAGAATATACAGCTCCTCTACGCTGCCTGTCAGATCTATGTTAACTTAAGTCCTGACGGCAGTAGACATACTGTCAGATACTGGAGTAAACATACTGTTGGATGGAAAATCTTTCCTTGTAGTTTTAAAGAATTTAATTTTGAGGATTAGAGGGTCTCTGTTGTAAGAGCATCAAACTCTGCTCAACGGAACCCGCACCCCAACCTAAAACTCCACTCTTCTGTACATCAATGTACATTAGAGATGGTTCATGGGGATAGGGACTTCGTGGGCTCACCATGTCATGACAGTGGGGCTTTTCAGTTGCATCATTGTGTGTTTTACCGCTCAGGAAGAATGACCTGTTTTAACACCCACGGTAACTACACCCATTCCCCCTGAAACACACAAACTGATCTGTGTTCATAGACCTCGCTTTATACAAATTATGGCATTTAGACACTGAGCAGGACAGGTCGCTGCTAGTGTGTGTGTGCGCGCAGCGACACATCAGTTAAAAACAATTACAAACATCGCTTGTCAAGTCGTACACCAAGGCGTGACTTAAGAGAGCTGAAAAATAGGTCATTTATCAAACTAAATGAACCGGCCAAGCATCTGTGAATGGATTCAAGATTCATTGAGCATGCAGCAGGTTCTATTCGGCATTATTATTTTATGCATTCTTTATTTAACCAGGCAAGTCAGTTAAGAACAAAATCCTTCTTGACAATGACGGCCTACACCGGCCAAACCCGGACGACGCTGGGCCAATTGTGCGCCGCCCTATGGGGACTCCCAATCACGTCCTGTTTGTGATACAGCCTGGATTCTAATCAGGATGTCTGTAGTGAAGCCTCAAGCACTGAGATGCAGTGCGTTAGACCGCTGCGCCACTCGGGAGCACAACATTGACAATCATCACCTCTGGCCACACAGAGATAAAGAAAGACACAGAGAGAAAGGTGTGTGTACTTGGCTGACAGCAGCCAACACCAACATTTATGTGCAGCTCACTGTTAATACGAAGTACTTTGGTATACGTGTTTCTTTAATTCATTTCCCTTCAGTAGGGAACTGCTATGTAGTTCAACGATTATATTTCAACTCTGCAATCCATCATTAACTAAGCACAAACGCAGATCTTTCCCCTCGTTGCAAAGACCGTTTCTACATTAAAACGTCTCAGTCTCCGTTTACCGCCGCCAGGGACACATGAGAGTGGAAGCGCACCGCAGCCAGACAGACCTCAAGGTCTGGGCACTGTGGAACAGTCACATGTGTCCGCACGCACACACACACACACACACACACACACACACACACACACACACCGAAAGCGCCCACATGCACACACACACGCGCACACACTTCAATTTATCCCTCTGACTCTCGGTTGTTTTAGTCAATCAAATGTGTCTTTTATACACACCTTGTTGTTTTAGTGCACCTTTTTAATGAGGGCTTATATTACAGGTAGGACGCTGTAGTGGAATTTCTTTATGGGGCCAGGACTTTTAGTACGTCTCATGTAGCTGTGGTGTTGTTGTTCACAGTGGTAGGTATCTTTACCTTATAGAACCTTTCAATCAAACCTGTCAAAGGAAACGGAGATACTATAGGTGAATGCAAGGTACTCACAGGTTTCCCTGGTAGACCTCTCTCCCCTGGACCGCCAGCTTTCCCCTGCAAGAGGAAAAGGTATGGAATAGATGGGTCAGGGACGATAATTGCATGATGAGTGTACCAGTACCATCCCTAGTGGACTAAATGCACCTCTTCGTATTATGTAAGTCTTATGAATGTCTTCCATTGTCCAGGATGTCCACAACTTAGTGGAGGTACTATAGTTCACCCATTAACATTACTGCTCCTAACTGAACTGTCCTCTGTAAAAGAAAATGCCACTGAAGATATCAAAGATAGATTAGAAGAGATGCTTTATTGTCCAACTTTCAACAGAAATGTATCCTTTTGCGGTCATAATATTATGACATAGGGACATCAAAGAGTCAGAGATGTTGCAAGTGCACTGGTCCGTTATGTTAGGAACCATTACACTCATCTAGATTCATCCAAGTACCTCCCCTGACTCTCCATCCGACCTTTGGGTCTGCTGTTTTAGCCAATGGCTCTACCCAATATACAGGATGTGTTTTAATGAAATCGCCCCAACCTAATTGGAGACAATGACACTAGAAAATATAAAGCCAGGGGGTAGGTTGTTTTATGTTTTTCACCCCCCCCAAAACAAAAAGAGAATCAGTGATTACTTTCAAAATACAGAGCAGGCCTATTTTACCTCCTCTTTAGCTCAGGTTTCGTCACTGTGAGCTGGAAGAGGTTGTTTATTTGACTATAACTTGATATAGCCTTCAGAAGAATGGCACACTCCGCAAATAAAAACCTTAAAGTGTAATGATCTCCCACACAGATCTTAACGGCACTTTAAACCTTAGCTCATAGCGTCCCAAGGGTAACCTTTTTATTCAAATGTAGGAATAACATATGTTTAATATATTGGAGTTCTTTTCAATGGCTCCAACACAAATGAGCCATTGACCATATTTTTGCGATATTCCTACCTTGAGAAATGTGTAATTTAACGGAGGGTCTAGCACATTTTTCCTATTTGTCTGCCTCTTTACTCCAGTGTGCATCGCATGGTTAATTATCTTGGAAAATATTTGTAATGCTGTACTTATTGTTAACGAAATTCGTGCTAATGTTTTTGACCTAGAGCCCAATACACTCCCATTTACTCCTTGAAGGATAGAGCTCCTTGTCCCAGAATCGCCCAGAATGCACCGCGCAGCCCATTGACTTACAGTATCATGGGCAACGTTTCCCATCTCCTCAAAAGTATATCTGCTGTTGCGAATGTCAGACTCCACTCTGTGAGGCACATCAATCTGCAGGTTGAACATAGTGAGATTGTAGACTTCTAAATGTATAGTGTTTGGTTGATTTTACAGCTAACTAGCTACGTTACATGCTGATATTGTCTTTGGTATTATTGTGTGTAGTAATGTTTGCTAACCAGCCGGCCCATAGAGAGACCATTGCATTGTGGATTTTGTGGTCGACCTGAGCTGCAACCGATTTCCACAACAATTTTCCAGGTTGCTACCAACCTTATTATAACGCCAAAATGAAACATTTGTTCACAAAAAAATATTGTTCTTTAGTGTTATTTAACACTGTAAATTAAAGGAATGAGTGGTTTTGGGTGAATTTTTCCTTTAACAGTGGGGTCCGTTCTGTAGAATGATTTCGGAGGCAGGGGTGACAGGAAGTAACCCTGTCTCATTCTGGCCTGTCATTAGTCAGGTGAACCAGAAAGGACTTGCTGTTGAGATTCAATTATTTTTAGTGGTCTCCTGGAGACTTTTCCATGTGCACTCTAGTCAGTATAAGAACAGAGGCATGTGCAGAAACATGCTCAGTGACACACAGGAACAAACTCACACACAAACACACACACGTTGTGTACACATTTGCTGATGTTAAATAAAAATCAGACACGTTCTTGAGGCCTGTGCTAGGTCTGGGGACAAGAAAGTGTGGCAGAAAGTAAACACTTCACTCCTTCAAGTCAGGTGACCCCCAAAATAATGCAGAGTACTCACAATGAACCCAGGCTCCCCTTTCTTTCCACCTTCACCCTGCTCTCCCTGCAGAGAGAGAGAGAGAGATAGAGAGGGAGAGAGAGCGATAGAAAGAAAGAGAGACATCTCAGTGAGGCAGCAATAAGATACTTTTAATCAGGTCAAAGTGCACAGAACAAGGTTTTCAGGTAGGTTAAATGAGGACATACATTATGTTATTCTTCGGAGGGTGAGAATATGTTTAAAAGAATGTTTACCTTGGTGCCCTCAGGCCCTGGTTCCCCAAGTGGACCCTCTGCACCCCTCGGCCCCTATGATACGGAAACACAGCTGCTTAGCCATGTCTGTGTGTGTGTGTGTGTGTGTGTGTGTGTGTGTGTGTGTGCCGGGTCTCTATGACACAGAAACAGCTTAGTCCTCTCTGTAACCAACTCTGTTTACAAACCACTCAACGGTCACATCATACAACGGCACTCGTAAATACAGGCAACACACTCACACACACACACACACACACACACACACAACTACTTAGTAGTGTACAATATGGGATATGGGTTTAACCAAATCATCTACAATGTTTCAATAAAATAATGGGGTTGAGGCAAGAGCAAAGGGAGTATCAAATACATAGGGGCATTGGTGTTGAGAGCAGCATATGGGAGCAGTGTACTGTGCAGGCCTTTTTTATTTTCTTTAAACACATGGAATTCCATAGAGACTTAATATCCACAACCTGGGAGTAATTACCTAACCCCCCCCCCCCCCGACCTCCCAAGCACCAATCCCTCTCTGCAGGCCCAGATAGAGGATGGAGATAGCCATCTTTAAATAAGACCCCTCCAGGCTGCTTTGATGCTGTGCTCTTCCAGTCCTGTCTGGTTGGACTGTTGTGTCTGTTCCTCTTTGTGTCACTCCCTGAGGTTCTAACATTCCTCTCCTGCCTCACAGGTAGGGATTTCCAGCAACCCCATCTCTCTCTCTCTCCCCCACTCTGTCCTTAATACTTATACGTAAAAAGCCACATTCAGTCTTAAGAAGTGTGTGTGTGTGCTTTACTGGACTGTGCCGCTCTGTCTGCTTATAGTGGACTCTGCTAAGCTACACACGACATTTACCTTGGTTCGGGCCAAAGATACAGCGGGAAAATAAGTCAAACAGAGTCAAAATATGTGTTTTCTTACTCATAAAACTATTCAACACAGCTATGTGAGTGAGTGGATATAATATATGGGTCTCCATCATACACGGCCAGATGTCCACCTGGCTGTCAAGGCCAAGCAAAATGATAGCAGAGCCACCGCTAGTCAGGCCAAATCAAAAGAGAGAAATGCAAGGATAAATTGAATTAGCTGAATTGGAAATTGCTACTTTTTTTTTTACTTGATCCTAAAGCTGTAGGCTACAGTTTGGTGAATGGCTCATTCAGGTTAGTTAACAAGCACTATTGCAAAAGCCTCGCCCAGTCAGTTATATGGCTTAGCACAGACGCCTCTGTTGAAGTTCACACACACTTATCATTAATACTAAATCTTACTCAAATTCAACCCCTACTTGAATTGGTCAATTGAGTGAGCCAAGTGAGATATCAAAGCCAGAGATAGCCGAGCGATATTACACATTGTGAGGTCAATGAGGACAACTGAAAGACACAAAGACAGTAGGTCAAGAGGTAAAGGATTATGCGTCACACTGACCTATTGGCCCCTAGCTATTGTCTGTCTGCAGGTAATAGTTTATAGTACTACTGTAGTTCATAGTCCACATATGCAGTTAACTGCCAAAATAAAGGAAACGCTTACAGGGCTGGCCTTGGCATAAGCGACAGAAGTGGTTGCTTAGGGCCTCCGGCCCCTAGGGGCCCCCATGACCAGTTTTTTAGGAACTCAGTTGCGGTCTCAACTGACTTTTGAGAGTTAGAATAGTAGAATACACTAGGTGCAGTTTCTAAATGTTTTGTCAGTCACTGACAGTCAGTCAATTAGCCCATGTCTGATACAATTCTTTATATTGGTAAATTAATCTAGCCAGCTATCTAAATTTAGCAATAATGGGCAAATTACCGAGCGGGCACAAAGGGCACGTGCCCTGACCACCAGGGGGCTCCCATTGATTTTGTTAGTCACGCTCACTGAGATATCATATTAGCATGGCATAAGTCCTTGCAAAATGTGTAGAATTGCATGAAATAAGTTACACAATTTTAAGATTTTCCCTCCGCCCCATGGCAAAATGTATAGAATAGCAGCAAGACGGGGTCCACTAAAATGTTTTGCCTGTGAGGTGGGGTGGCCCACCAACCAAATCTTGCTTATGGCCCTCAAAAGGCTAGGGGCGGCTCTGGAGGGATACAGTATTTTATACTTCACCCACACAGGTGTGGTTCCTGAGTTAATTAAGCAATTAACATCCCACCATGCTTAGGATCAAGTATAAAATGCCCAGTTGCCCATTATTGTGGCTACCATGGCTAGAAGAAGAGATCTCAGTGACTTTGAAAGAGGGGTCTCAAAGGAGCTAAAGGGTTTTGTGTGTGTGTGTGTGTGTGTGTGTGTGTGTGTGTGTGTGTGTGTGTCTCAGTCATCAGATCTCAACCCAATTTAACACTTATGGGAGATTCTGGAGCTGGGCCTGAGACAGCGTTTTCCACCACCATCAACAAAACACCAAATGATGGAATTTCTCATGGAAAAATGGTGCCGTAACCCTCCAATAGAGTTCCAGACACTTGTAGAATCTATGCCAAGGCGCATTGAAGCTGTTCTGGCATCTCGTGGTGCCCCATGCCCTATTAAGACACTTTATGTTGGTGGCTTCCTTTATTTTGGCAGTTACATGTAGTTACTACTGGGTCATATCTACTATTTGACTGCAGGTAATATCTTGTATAGTTATGTAAGATCATCAAACGGAGCAATAAAAAACACAGTCCTGAGACCAAGCGTGCCATCTTCCCAGACTTAATTGCTCTTAGGGATAATAAATCAGAGAGAAAGAGATAAGAGGGGTGAAAGTAAAATATTCCTGTTGGCGTTTCCTTTATTTTGGCAGTTACCTGTAGTCTAGGAACATACAGAGATCCTCTGTATGTTCCCAGCCTACTGGGTCACATACTATTCCTAGAATGCACTTTCTCTTTGTCCTACCATACACTGTGACATAATGCATTGTAAACGTAACATAAGGAATACGATTCTTCCTGATCTAGGCCAAATTCAAGTGTGCCACATTGTATCACCCAGGCGTTATGTCTTTATAGCTTGGAGGGTGAACCATAAGAGAAGGCCATGAGTAGGGTTAAGATAACAACTGTAAGATTGGCCAGGTGGCGGCGTAGACTGGCAACGACCTGAGCTGTACCGCTTTGCTGCTGTATAGTACTTTAGCCCGTAGTACACGAGCGATAAACACTGGAGTATACAGTCATGTATGTTTATATCAGAACAGATGTTCCCAAAATACCAGAGGGCAATCAAATCATTGCCAACACTACACTTTCCTCATTTACTGTAACGAAACACTCTAGTGTTCTGGTTCTAGAAGTTCTGTAGTGTTCTAGATGTAGCGTGTGTTGTGATTCAACGGAAAGATCAGATATGTCTATTAGCCATGTCTGTTTATGAAGGGTGATTGAGGAGAACTATAGTATGGCTTAACAAAACAAGAAATGCTACCAACCGCATGGCAACGCCAGTGTGGTTTATAGTAAACACTGAGCATACAGTCAATGGGATGTGTGTGTGTGTCATGTGTTTTGAGTGTGTGTCAGCAGAGAAACATTTGTGAGAATCATAGCCTATGTAGGAATGTTTGTACCAAACTAACATGCTCACATTCGCACAATGTGGGCAAAATGCGGGCTCAAATATTTGCCCCATGTAAACTCTTTTGTTCATCCGCTCCACGTTGGCCCCCAAGGCATTTGCCCAGTGTGGTCAGCCCATATCTGGTGAGGGCAGCCCTCACTTTGCCTGAAATAAGCCCTTCATTTCCCAGCAAACATGCCCACATTGGCACGATGTGGGCCAAATGCAGGCTAAAATATTTGCCCCATTTAGGCTTCCCACATTGAGCAGATGAGCCTTATTTAATAGGAATTGATTTATCTATAATGTATTTATTACAATTTAATTTGATGCATATATGCACATTTGGACTCATGGGTGTTTGGCTTGCTTGTATGACGGTATTTATTATAATCCTCTACATCTCATCTTTCAAAATACATCGAGTCCTCTTCATTTACAGCATTTGCATCAGTCTGACAACAAAACATTTGCCAAATTTGCCCAAATAGCAGGAGGGATTGGGCAACTTCTGGTCGCGGTAAGGTGCTCAAGTTCAGTACAGCTGTCAGACAAAACCATACAGCACTGTGAAGCGCCGAGCCACAGCTCTGACGTCATGTATAGCATGTTATTGTAAAGCCACTACGTTCCAATTTAGGTGTTTATCAGTGCCCAAATCTGCCATTTTTGACTCGTATACGGGTTTGAGCGCAAAGGGCTACGGTTCTCATATGTCATATGCACTTATTTAACTCTTTTTAAAAATACTTAATAATTGGCAGTGTACAAGAATATAACACATTTTAACGTCACACAACAGAACACTACAACTGGAACGACACTCTCAGTAGGTTGCACAAAAGAACTGGCAGCAGGCAGCGTTGCGGTTAAGAGTGTTTTGCCAGTATCTGAAAGCCTGCTGGTTTTAATCCCCAAGCTGACTAGATGAAAAATCTGTCGATGTGCCTTTGAGCAAAGCAATTAACCCTAATTGCTCCTGTAAATCTATCTGGATAAGAGTGTCTGATAAATATCTAAAATGCAAACCATGACCCCAAATATTTTAATCTGCCTCAAACTGGGTGGTGTGGGTTTGGCTGTTGTAAACTAGCCTGTGTTGGGCTTGGTATGGGCTGTCGGGTTCTCTTACTTTCTGGCAGCGGGAACCCTTTTGTAATAGGAAATTCATCAGGGACCCCCTCATAACGCGAGTGAGATTAAAACAGCAAACGTTTTAAAGGCCCACTTCTTGGCATCGGATAAAACATTTAGCAGTTTTCAAGCTAATGTTCTGCAATTCCACAACTGGAGAACTGTAACCACTCTTAAATTCATAGACAGCTATGGATGCAAGGACTGATATAAAAAGTATAGTTTTACCAATGTTTTGAGGCTATACACTGTTTGTTTACATTTACATTGTTTACATTGAGTAAAACAAGCTTATATTTTGGGCTCTGATGGGGTACAACAGTTAAAGTAAGCTCCTGAGGCATTTCTAAATTATATTCTTCAAGACTCAATAGGTAAAAAATGCACGTAGCAACTAATGATTCTAGCTTTAAATTACAGTGCATTTATGTAAAACTATATAATCATTGGGGATCACAATAATTATTACATTGAAAAATGTATATTTGGTGGAGCACTGTGGATACCAATATTCCTGTGAGCTTCCCAAGGCCATGTTGCCCTTTGTTAAGAACATAAATTGTAGATGAATAATATTACATTGTATTGTATTTTATTACACCCTCTAAACTTATTCCACGGATCTCTTGGCCTAAATACGTTTAATCTGTTGTTTTGAGAAATATTAATTTAAAAATGAAACTATACACTACTGTTCAAAAGTTTGGGGTCGCTTAGAATGTCCTTGTTTTTTAAAGAAAAGCTATTTTTTTGGTCCATTAAATAACATAAAATTGATCAGAAATACAGTGTAGACATTGTTAATGTTGTAAATGACTATTGTAGCTGAAAACGGCTGATTTTTAATGGAGTATCTACATAGGCGTACAGAGGCCCATTATCAGCAATCATCAGCCCTGTGTTCCAATGGCACGTTGTATAAACTAATCCAAGTTTATCATTTTAAAAGGCTAATTGATCATTAGAAAACCCTTTTGCAATTATGTTAGCACAGTTGAAAACTGTTGTCCTGATTAAAGAAGCAATAAAACTGTCCTTCTTTGGACTAGTTGAGTATCTGCAGCATCAGCATTTGTGGGTTTGATTACAGGCTCAAAATGGCCAGAAACAAAACTTTCTTCTGAAACTCGTCAGTCTATTCTTGTTCTGAGAAATGAAGGCTATTCCATGTGAGAAATTGCCAAGAAACTAAAGATCTCGTACAACGCTGTGTACTACTCCCTTCACAGAACAGCGCAAACTGGCCCTAACCAGAATAGAAAGAGTGGGAGGCCCCGGTGCACAACTGAGCAAGAGGACAAGTACATTAGAGTGTCTAGTTTAAGAAACAGACGCCTCACAAGTCCTCAACTGGCAGCTTCATTAAATTGTACCCGCAAAACACCAGTCTCATCAACAGTGGTATGCTGGCCTTCTTAGCAGAGTTGCAAAGAAAAAGTCATATCTCAGACTGGCCAATAAAAATAAAAGATTAAGATGGGCAAAAGAACACAGACACTGGACAGAGGAACTCTGGCTAGAAGGCCAGCATCCCGGAGTCGCCTCTGCACTGTTGACGTTGAGACTGGTGTTTTGCGGGTACTATTTAATGGAAGCCAGCCCATGCCCACCTTGCTCTCCGAATGCCCACATGGTGCCAATGGGGTCATGTTTGCTGGGTATGGAATTAATATATCTTGTTTGTGTGCTTCAGGTGAGACAGGAGAAGGAGACGATGAGAGAGCAGGAAAGACTGAGGGATAAAAAATGAAGGGAGAGTGCTAGCGGACCACAGTGAAAGTGAGTGCGTGGTGACTGGGAACTCTGCGTCTCTCGTTAGCATGTCCTCTTTACTTCTGTCTGCTGATATAAATGCACATTTGGATGGAACACTGCAACCGACTGGCCATGGCACCGACTGGACTGGCCCCTGGCACCACCCACCTGGTTGGCACACTGGCACCACGGACGGGCAGAGGCACTTACTCTACTACCTAGTCCCGTGTAGCTCAGTTGGTAGAGCATGGTGTTTGCAACGTCAGGGTTGTGGGTTCGATTCCCACGGGGGACCAGTACAGAGAAAAAATGTAGGAAATGTATGCATTCACTACTGTAAGTCGCTCTGGATAAGAGCGTCTGCTAAATTACTCAAATGTAAATGTAGTCACTGACGCAGAGTACCCAGTCACCTCACACCCTCGACACAGTAGTCTAAACCAGTGATTACCAAATCCTGGTCCTCTAGTACCCCAACAGTACACATTTTTATTGTAACCCTGGACAAGCACACCTGATTCAACTAATCATCAAGCCATCATTGAGCTGAATGAGGTGTGTTTGTCCAGGGCTACAACAAAAGTGTGTAATGTTGGGGGTACTGGAGGACCAGGTTTGGGAAACGCTGGTCTAAACCATCCATCACTTGTGAAAGGATTTACAGTAAATGTAGGAATCTACAAGGGAGACGTCTACAACATCGCACTTTAATAAATCTCTACCCACAGACTAGTACAGACACAGTAATCTTCTGTAGAAGTCCCTGCCTACGTAGGGTTACAGTATAGTGAAAAGCCCTCAGTCAACTGATTTAGAGTTAACAACAGTGATACTACTGCTGAAAGACAGGCTATCTTATGCAGTCTCACACCACAGATCATAAGATTCCATTAGCTTTGATCATGTCAAATATGTCAAGTCCATGGTTGCTATGTACAGTACTATGTCAATGTACTGTAAGTGCCATACTCCTTTCAGGCCACAAGATGTCTCACCAGCTCGACATTAACGCCTGAGCCCTGTAATCTCTGACTCACTTCTTTACGGTGCTCGTAAAACAATTGTCAGCGTCTAATAATGTGATCATAGTCCCAGTGAAGAATAAACACACGCTGTTTAATCACCCTCACCTCTCATCTTCAGATGAACTGTTCTTGGATGAAACGTTACACTGGTGTTTGATGAAGGAAACTCAGGGTTAGGGTTTATGGTTAAATCACGGTTAGGCTCCAGTTGTCCATCATAGCTCACATCGTTACGGATGACTCATCAGGTAGAACTGAACAGAGGGGGGTAACAGAGTGGATGGCGGCAAAAACAGAGCTCTCTTACCCTTCTGCCCTTTGACCCAGGGACCCCTGGTGTACCCCTCTGCCCCTGAGGACCCTGGGACGTAGAGAGGGATGGAAAGAGGGAGGCAGGGGGAGAGTGGACAGAGAGAGAGAGAGAGGGCAAGAGATAGAGAGCGATGGGGAGGGGTTGGAGAGAGAGAGATTGTTATTGAATGTCTTCAAGAGAATTCATGACCGTTTAATTCAGTTGCACGGTCACAGGTGAGACGTTATCCAATCAATTACATAGAAATTCAGACTGTTTCTGTTTGAAATGGAGCAGAAGATCATCTACATTCCACCTGTTCTTGATCACACGGTGTGTGATCTGATCGTCCAGCTATGGATGTGGATGCTGCAGAGGATGTTGTATTAAGTCAGAGTGTTTATACTGACTAAATGAGGCTAAATGAGCATTGTCTATCTACTGTATATAAAATCTATCAACCCTACCCGGTCGCCTACAGACAGTCCAAATGAGCAAGAGGAAATAAGCTGCTATTCAGTGCTGTTTAACAATCAGTCTAGTGAAGAACTGTCTTTACGGAAGGCCAGACTTTAATGTGGGAAAGAGGCTAATTGATATTGAATTACTCAGTTAAATGTTAAGTGTTAATAGTGCAAATCAAGGCGATGGAAAAATATAATTCATGACAAAGCTTCCCACTCGATTTAAGTATTCATATTAATCCCACAATTAAAGTGTTTACGATAGCTTAGACCAGAGATTAAATAGGAATCAGGGGAGTCAATGTATTTCATCTCTTCACTCAATTAAGTTAATCATTTATATGTGTCACAAGCCCAACTGAGAGGAGGAAAATATAACTACTCTTCTCCCACAAGTGAGCACTCACAGGGAGGGAGGAAGACAGACCCAGAGAGAAAGAGAGAGAAAGAGAAAGAGAAAGAGAGAGACAGAGAGAGAAAGAGAAGAGAGAGAAAGAGAGAAAGAGAGCGAGAGAGAGAGAGAGAGCGAAAGAGAGACAGAGAGAAAGAGAGAGAAAGAGAGAAAGAGAAAGAGAGAGACAGAGAAAGAGAAAGAAAGAGAAAAATACAGAGAAAGAGAGAGACAGAGAAAGAGAGAGAGAGAGAGAGAGAGAGAAAGAGAAAAAGACAGAAAGAGAGAGAGAGAGAAAGAGAGAAAGAGAAAGAGAGAGAGAGAGAAAGAGAGAGAAAGAGAAAGAGAGAGGAAGAGAGAGAGAGACAGAGAAAGAGAGAAAGAGAGAGAAAGAGAGAGAGACAGAGAGAGAGAGAGAGAGAGAAAGAGAGACAGAGAGAGAAAGAGAGAGACAAAGAGAGAGAAAGACAGAGAGAGAAAGAGAAAGAGAGAGACAGAGAGAGAGTGCCTGAGGGGATGAGGAGGATAGAATAAACCATCCAAACGTTCTATAAAGTGGGATCCAAACACAGTTCATATCCTAGTGAAGTTGATGAACACTTACAAGTGGGCCTTGCAAACCGAAGGCACCGGGACCTCCTGGTAAGCCTGGATACCCCTTGGACCAAAAGAGAAACCACAATAAAGGACAGACAATTAGAGAGAAAAGTGAAGTACAGTTGAAACTTGTTTTTCAACCACTCAACAAATTTCTTGTTAACAAACCATAGTTTTGACAAGTCGGTTAGGACATCTACTTTGTGCATGACACAAGTAATTTTTCCAACAATTGTTTACAGACAGATTATTTCACTTATAATTCACTGTATCACAATTCCAGTGGGACAGAAGTTTACATAAACTAAGTTGACTGTGCCTTTAAACAGCTTGGAAAATTCCAGAAAATGATGTCATGGCTTTAGAATCTTCTGATAGGCTAATTGACATCATTTGAGTCAGTTGGAGGTGTACCTGTGGACGTATTTCAAGGCCTACCTTCAAACTCAGAGCCTCTTTGCTTGACATCATGGGAAAATCAAAAGAAATCAGGCAAGACCTCAGAAAATAATTTGTAGACCTCCACAAGTCTGGTTCATCCTTGGGAGCAATTTCCAAACGCCTGGAGGTACCATGTTCATCTGTACAAACAATAGTACGCAAGTATAAACACCATGGGACCACGCAGCCGTCATACCGCTCAGGAAGGAGACACGTTCTGTCTCCAAGAGATGAACGTACTTTGGTGCGAAAAGTGCAAATCAATCCCAGAACAACAGCAAAGGACCTTGTGAAGATGCTGAAGAAAACAGATACAATAGTATCTACATCCACAGTAAAACGAGTTCTATATCGACATATCCTGAAAGGCTGCTCAGCAAGGAAGAAGCCACTGCTCCAAAACCGCCATAAAAAAAGCCAGACTACGGTTTGCAACTGCACATGGGGACAAAGATGGTACTTTTTGGAGAAATGTCCTCTGGTCTGATGAAACAAAAATAGAACTGTTTGGCCATAATGACCATCGTTATGTTTGGAGAAAAAAGGGGGAGGCTTGCAAGCCGAAGAACACCATCCCAACCGTGAAGCACGGGGGTGGCAGCATCATGTTGTGGGGGTGCTTTATTGCAGGAGGGACTGGTGCACTTCACAAAATAGATGGCATCATGAGGAAAGAAAATGATGTGGATATATTGAAGCAACATCTCAAGACATCAGTCAGGAAGTTGAAGCATGGTCGCAAATAGGTCTTCCAAATGGATAATGACACCAAGCATACTTCCAAAGTTGTGGCAAAAGGGCTTAAGGACAACAAAGTCAAGGTATTGGAGTGGCCATCACAAAGCCCTGACCTCAATCCTATAGAACATTTGTGGGCAGAACTGAAAAAGTGTGTATGAGCAAGGAGGCCTACAAACCTGACTCAGTTACACCAGCTCTGTCCGGAGGAATGGGTCAAAATTCACCCAACTTATTGTGGGAAGCTTGTGGATGGCTACCCAAAACATTTGACCCAGGTTAAACAATTTAAAGGCAATGCTACCAAATACTAATTGAGTGTATGTAAACTTCTGACCCACTGGGAATAAATCAATCTCTCTACTATTATTCTGACATTTCACATTCTTAAAATAAAGTGGTGATCCTAACTGACCTAAGACAGGGAATTTGTACTAGGATTAAATGTCAGGAATTGTGGAAAATTGAGTTTAAATGTATTTGGCTTAGGTGTATGTAAACTTCCGACTTCAACTATATGTGCAGAAATACATATGCAAAGGAAGATGTTCATTCTAGTGGACTGGGGCCATGTCATTTTTCCTTGATTTATTGAGAAGCGTCTCCCCTTCAGCGCACTAAGCTCAAACTAAGGCCAGAGAGCGTCACAACAAGAGTAAAGAACAGGACCACGACTTCTGGTTAGTACAGGGAGCAGTGTGTGTCCAACGTTGTACAGAAGTATGGCAACAGTCAACTAACAGAAAATTGCTGAGCTCAGCAAGATAATCTTTACAGAGAAACTCCATCCCATCTTCTCCAAACAAAACAATGTTAGAAAAGAAGGTTGACATCAACACTGAATTATTCCTGAAGCCCTTGACTTTGTGGTTGTGGTCCTCTGAAGTGTGGCTGTGTTACAGGACAGGAAGATTTGGCCAGGGCCACCATCACTTATCCGACGGACAGAATGGGCTGCTGCCAGCCAGCCAGCCAGGGAGCAAGCCAGCCAGCCAGCCAGCCAGGCAGGGAGCACAGGAAAGGGACCATATCCACAAACCTGGACCTGTCTGTCTATCTGTCCACCACAGGCCGTAGGCCAGCTAGGGACATGACATGGGCCAGCCCCTCTCTCTGTCTCTTTTTCCAGACATACACAACAGAACAGTACAACACTCAAAGAGCTCAGCTCCACTACAGCGATCACAGACAGACAGGACATAACCAAAGGGAGACAGAGACACAGGTCACAGACAGAGGAGAGCACTCACAGACAGAGAGTTACAGGTCAGAGCTACAGAGGAGAAGATCATTCACAGAGCCCCCAAGGGGAAGAGCTGGAACACAGCATTCATACTAACAATATACAGGACTGACTAAGAATCTGGAGGCTCCAATTGAGTAATTCCTCACGAAACCAGGAAAAAAAATACAAAGCATTTGGGGATTTTCAGAACATTTTATCAATGGAATGATCCTTTGGAGGAAGGCTTGTTGACATATATTTGAAATTTGTATTTAAAAGCATAATTGAGAAATAATATATTAGAGTTGGCATATTTGTAACATTTTGGCCTTACTCAGGCCTCCTTTAAGACTCCATCTTGTTTCATCTGTATGTGCTACAAAACAACAATTGGTGTCAAATTAAGCTTTACGGGTTGCCTTGTAATATGTAGTATTTTGATTTCATTAAAAAAAAAATAAGTCATTTATGAAAATTGAAAAATATAAACATGAATATTGAAAATAAATAATTGTTGATTTGGCAAATTGTTCAATATATTGGTGAACATAATATACTCTAGGGGAATATCAACGTTCCAGTTGGATCTCTTTTATGATCCAAGTTGTGAGCATTCTAGTAATTTGCAAGATGTGCAATGATACAAGTGAAAGGAGAGCCATGTGATTGTTTACATTTCCTCCTATGCCAATTGCTCTGTATAAAATGGGCCATAACTAGCAGAGAACCTACTCTGGAACTTTGATATGCTCAAATAGTATATTATGTTCAACATTAATATTGAGAACTTAGACAAATAAAATGTACTTTTTTTCAATAGTTATGTTCATATATTTCAATATTCATATATACAGTACTAGTCAACATTTTGGACACCTACTCATTCAAGGGTTTTTCTTTATTTTTGTTGAATAATAGTGAAGACATCAAAATTATGAAATAACACATATGGAATCATGTAGTAACCAAAAAAAGTGTTAAAAAAATCAAAATATGTTTTAAATTTGAGATTCCTCAAAGTAGCCACCCTTTGCCTTGATTACAGCTTTGCACACAGCTTTGCACACTCTAAGGCACTGCATCTCTGTGCAAGAGGTGTCATTACAGTCCCTGGTTCGAATCCAGGCTGGATCACTTCCGGCCGTGATTGGGAGTCCCATAGGGCGGTGCACAATTGGCCCAGCGTCGTCCGGGGTAGGCTGTCATTGTAAATAAGAATGTTCTTAACTGACTTGCCAGGTTAAATAAAGGTTAAACATGTTTTATTTCAACCAGCTTCACTTGGAATGCTTTTCCAACAGTCTTGAAGGAGTTCCCACATATGCTGAGCACTTGTTGGCTGCTTTTCCTTCAGTCTGCGGTCCAACTCATCCCAAACCATCTCAATTGGATTGAGGTCAGGTGATTGTGGAGGCCAGGTCATCTGATGCAGCACTGTATCAATCTCCTTCTTGGTCAAATAGCCTTTACACAGCCTGGAGATGTGTTGGGTCATTGTCCTGTTGAAAAACAAATGATAGTCCCACTAAGCGCAAACCAGATGTAATGGCGTATCACAGTATAATGCTGTGGTAGCCATGCTGGTTAAGTGTACCTTGAATTCTAAATAAATCACAGACAGTTTCACCAGCAAAGTACCCCGACACAATCACACTTCCTCCTCCTCCATGCTTCACGGTGGAAACCACACATGTGGAGATAATCCGTTCACCTACGCTGCGTCTCACAAAGACACGGCGGTTGGAACGAAAAAATCTCAAATTTGGACTCATCAGACCAAAGGACAGATTTCCACTGGTCTAATGTCCATGTTTCTTGGCCCAAGCAAGTCTCTTCTTCTTATTGGTGTCCTTAGTAGTGGTTTCTTTGCAGTAATTCGACCATGAAGGCCTGATTCATGCAGTCTCCTCTGAACAGTTGATGTTGAGATGTGTCTGTTACTTGAACACTGTGAAGCATTTATTTGGGCTGCAATTTCTGAGGCTGGTAACTCTAATGAATTATCCTCTGCAGCAGAGGTAACTCTGGGTCTTCCTTTCCTGTGGCGGTCCTCATCAGAGCCAGTTTCATTATAGTGCTTGATGTTTCTTGCAACTGCACTTGAAGAAACTTTCAAAGTTAATGACATTTTATGGATTGACTGACCTTCATGTTTTAAAGTAATGATGGACTGTTGTTTCTCTTTGCTCAAATGCATTAAGAAGGAAATAAATTCCACAAATTAATTTTTAACAAGGCTGTTAATTGAAAGGGATTCCAAGTGACTACCTCACTAAGCTGGTTGAGAGAATGCCAAGAGTGTGCAAAGCTGTCACCAAGGCAAAGAGTGGCTAAATATATTTTGATTTGTTTAACACTTTTTTGGTTACTACATGATTCCATATGTGCCATTTCATATTTTTGATGTCTTCACTATTATTCTACAATGTAGAAAAGAGTAAAAATAAAGAAAAACACTTGAATGAGTAGGTGTGTCCAAAAGTTTGACTGGTACTGTATATACAATTTTTGTATCGAAATCAAAATACTACTCATACAACAGAGCAAGCTGTAAACCTTCAAATGACAGACATTGTTGCTTTGTAGCACCTACAGATGAAAAATTATATTGGCCTGGGTAAAGCCAAAATGTCATAAATATGCCAACTTTGGTTAATTATTCATCATATATTTGACATTTGTAATTAAAAGTATGTCAACAATCCTTCCTCCCAAATGACAATTCCATAGTTTCAATTTAGTGAAAATCCAACAAATCATGTTTTTCAGTGTCCTGGTTTTGTGAAGAATCACTCAATGACAGTATACGGAACACTACGACAGGTAGTCAGGCCTGAAAGCCAAAGATATGAAATAGCATTCCTACTCAGAGATGGACCACAACTACATCATTCACAGACATGCAATGCCACTAGCGCAACAGTTCCAGACACCCTCGCTAAGTGGTGCATACGTAGACGTTCGGTACTTACCCCGGACCCCTTCTCGCCAGGAGGACCCAATGGACCTGCAGGACCACGGCCTCCCTGAGAAACAGAAGACACAGGAAAGGAGAGGGATCATTAACCGCTGAACCAACCTCAACGGAGCAGCAGGTAGTTTAGCGGTTAGAGCGTTAGGCCAGTAGCCGAAGTTCGAATCCCTGAGCTGCCAAGGTAAAAAAATAAAAAGAATCTGCTCCAGGGTCACCGTTGATCTTTTTTTAAATTATTATTTAACTAGACAAGTCAGTTATGAAGTAATTCTTATTTACAATGACAGCCTAGGAACAGTGTGTTAACCAGGGGCAGAATGACAGATTTTTACCTTGTCAGCTCGGGGATTCAATCTAGCAACCTTTCGGTTACTGGCCCACCACTAGGCTACCTGCCGCCCCAATAGCAGACTCAGGCTGTGACCCCACTCTCAGGGAGAGTTGGGAAATGCAAAAAAACACATTTATAATTCAGACATGTATAACTATTATTACTATTAACCTTCATACATCAAACTATCAAAGCTCACCACCTAACGCTGCACTTACAGCTCTTAAACCCAGGCCTTGAATCTATGGGAAAACTCCACCCAAAAACGATATTTTGGTATTTATTTCATTAGTCCATTCTTGACATAGACCCAGAATGTTTTGCTAGTCAGCAATGAAGTTTTGAAGATATGTAACTTTCAAAATACTTTCAGTTTGCACCATATGATCAAACAGAGGAGGATACTGCAGTAAGTTAGCTAGCTGGTTATGCCTATCCAACTCTGGAACTCTTCCAAGTCAAGGTAAGCTTTTGCTTTTATAAATGTATTGCTAAACAGTACACTGTACTGCATGATTGTAGCTGGTTCACTAACGCATTAGTTCTAGTAGCTACAGTATGTTGACTATGAGGTGACAACGATGAAGGCTGTGTGTAGTGGTTAGCTGTCATGATAAGAAGGTTTGACTTGGAAAGTTGTTTTCATCTTGTCACAGACAGCTGATGTGTTGTGCACTGAAGTCCACAAGCGAAGGGAAAAGTTGAGGAGAAAAGGTGAGGAGAGCGAGTACATAGTTGCGAGAAGGAGTTATATACACAACGAGCAAAGTGATCATGCTGTTTTTATGTGGCTGCTATGAAAGTGAACTGTGTTAGCGTGTGATCTGCGAGTGTATTCATTCCGTCGATTCCGTTAAAAAACTTTTCTTAAACTGAATGAAACGGGGATAAACATACCTGTATTTGTCCAATAGAAACTCTCATTTGCAACTGGTGGACTAATGATTACACCCTAGATCAGCTAGATATGTGCGAGGCGGTATTGAACGTGTCACTGTCTGTCACCTTGATTACTCAAAGTTCTCTCGATGAAAGTAAACTTTCATTCATTGGTTAGGTTGTAGCAACCTCATGATGGGTACAGGGAAAATGTGAGTATCACGTAGTAGCCTAACGCTATCGATGTTACGTTGAACTGGGTGAATGGAATATGAATGACAGTCATCCAACATGCTGTAATAGAAATAAGGCCATGCTCATGAAAAAAAATAATCCTCCCTCATCTTAAACGGCACCGACCACCACTGGTTTTCAGCATAGGAACTAGTTGGGGAAACAGCCTCGATGGTGTCTCTCTCGTCATACAGCATCAGCACTTAAAATGACTCACTTATGACCCAGCCCTGTGTGTGTAGTATGTGTGTGAGTGTGTGTGTGTGTGTGTGTGTGTGTGTAGTATGTGTGTCTGTGTGTGTGTGTGTGTGTGTGCGCGCGCACATTTGCTTTCTTTGCCACAAAGTGGAAAAGACCACTTTACATTGCAAGTTATATTTCAATGTGTGAGATTGAGATGCATGCATGGTTGGTTTACTGAAATCTACATTTTACATTTGAGTTATTTAGCAGACGCTCTAATCCAGAGTGATTTACAGTTAGTGCATTCATCTTAAAATAGCTAGGTAGCTACTGAAATAAAGTAGCTATCAGTAGAGTCGGAACTAGAAAGGGGGGGGGGGGTTAAGTGCAAGTGCCAGTCCAGGTTATTTATCTATTTTCTCTTTGCCAAGAGACTAGAGGTGGCTCGGGTTGGGGTGTAGGGTTTGAACATAGCCTGAAGGTGGGGGTGGGGGGGGGGGGGGGGGGCAGTTCCTCTTTCTGTTCCGTAGGTAAGCACCATGGTCTTGTAGTGGAAACGAGCTTCGGCTGGAAGCCAGTGGAGTGTGCGGAGTGACATGAGAGAACTTGGGAAGGTTGAAATCTAGACAGTAGGAACACAGCAATGGCTGGGTGATGTTTGTGATATTATTGTTGTAGACGTCTAAGTCTACTTTGACAGCCTAATGGCCCTAAAAAAAACATGCTACCTTTTCACCAGCTTCTCCTACTCCCCCTGACATCCCGATCAGGCCCGCTGGACCCTGCAAAGGAGAGAGGGAGAGAGAGAGAGAGATCAATAGTATACAAACATCCGGGTAAAGTATGTCTATTAGAGGAGACATGATCCCCACCCATCAGTATCTTCATAGAGGTCATAGATAACTATGTAATGGTGATGTAAGGATGGGGAAAGCACTGCAATCACATGCTTGTAAAAGGAAATTACAATTAAGGAACCAGGGGAAATCCCTCAATGAAATTTGAGCACATTAAAGTCAACAGTTGTAATTAATTAGTACATGCAATGTTTTATGTTGCTAAAAAGTAATGAGGCAATGCAAATCATGTCAAATGCTAATTTGGGGTTGTATGAACAAGGCAATAAAAACAGACATTCCTTTCACAGTATTCACAAGCCATATTCCTAGGCTACACACTGCTGTAGATAAAGAAATGAGAGGCATATACACTATGTGACCAAAAGTATATGGACACCTGCTCATCGAAAAATCTAATTCCAAACTGTTGCCACACAGTTGGAAGCACAGAATTGTCTAGAATGCCATTGTATGATGTAGCCCCAGACCATTATTTTTCCTCCACAAAAGTTTACAGTTGGCACTATGTATTCAGGCAGGTGGCATTCTCCTGACATCTGCCAAATCCAGATTCATCCGTCAGACTGACAGATGGTGAAGAGTGATTTATCACTCCAGAGAAAGCGTTTCCACTGCTCCAGAGTCCAATGGCAGCGAGCTTTACACCACTCCAGCTGACACATGGCATTGAGCATGGTGATCTTAGGCCCGTTAACGCAATATTCTCCCGCAATAATATACCACGTACACTATATACAGTTGAAGTCGGAAGTTTACACACACCTTAGCCAAATACATTTAAACCCAATTTTCCACAATTCCTGACATTTAATCCTAGTACAAATCGCCTGTCTTAGGTCAGTTAGGATCACCACTTTCTTTTAAGAATGTGAAATGTCAGAATAATAGTAGAGAGAATGATTTATTTCAGCTTTTATTTACTTCATCACATTCCCAGTGGGTCAGAAGTTTACATACACTCAATTAGTATTTGGTAGCATTGCCTTCAAATTGTTTAACTTGGGTCAAACATTTCGGGAAGCCTTCCACAAGCTTCCCACAAAAAGTTGGGTGAATTTTGGCCCATTCCTCCTGACAGAGCTGGTGTAACTGAGTCAGGTTTGTAGGCCTCCTTGCTCACACACACTTTTTCAGTTCTGCCCACAAATTTTCTATAGGATTGAGGTCAGGGCTTTGTGATGGCCACTCCAATACCTTGACTTTGTTGTCCTTAAGCCATTTTGCCACAACTTTGGAAGTATGCTTGTCATTGTCAATTTGGAAGACCCATTTGCGACCAAACTTCAACTTCCTGAATGATGTCTTGAGATGTTGCTTCAATATATCCACATCATTTTCTTACCTCATGATGCCATCTATTTTGTGAAGTGCACCAGTTCCTCCTGCAGCAAAGCACCCCCACAACATAATGCTGCCACCCCCGTGCTTCACGGTTGGGATGGTGTTCTTCGGCTTGCAAGCTCCCCCCTTTTCCTCCAAACATAACGATGGTCATTATGGCCAAACAGTTCTATTTTTGTTTCATCAGACCAGAGGACATTTCTCCAAAAAGTACGATCTTTGTCCCCATGTGCAGTTGCAAACCGTAGTCTGGCTTTTTTATGGTGGTTTTGGAGAAGTGGATTCTTCCTTGCTGAGCGGCCTTTCAGGATATGTCGATATAGGACTCGTTTTACTGTGGATATAGATACTTTTGTACCTGTTTCCTCCAGCATCTTCACAAGGTCCGTTGCTGTTGTTCTGGGATTGATTTGCACTTTTCGTACCAAATTATGTTAATCTCTTGGAGACAAAATGCATCTCCTTCCGGAGCGGTATGACGGCTGTGTGGTCCCATGGTGTTTATACTTGCGTACTATTGTTTATACAGATGAACGTGGTACCTTCAGGCGTTTGGAAATTGTTCCCAAGGATGAACCAGACTTGTGGAGGTCTGCAACAAATCTTTTCTGAGGTCTTGGCTGATTTATTTTGATTTTCCCATGATGTCAACCAAAGAGGCACTGAGTTTGAAGGTAGGCCTTGAAATACATCCACAGGTACACCTCCAACTGACTCAAATGATGTCAATTAGCCTATCAGAAGCTTCTAAAGCCATGACATAATTTTCTGGAATTTTCCAAGCTGCTTAAAGGCACAGTCAACTGGTGTATGTAAACTTCTGACCCACTGGAATTGTGATACAGTGAATTATAAGTGAAATAATCTGTCTGTAAACAATTGTTGGAAAAATTACTTGTGTCATGCACAATGTAGATGTCCTAAAACGCTGGCCAAAACTATAGTTTGTTAACAAGAAATGTGGAGTGGTTGAAAAACGAGTTTTAATGACTCCAACTTAAGTGTATGTAAACTTCCGACTTCAATTGTATACCAGGAGCTGTGCCAGGCCCGCCACGTCTGTTGACTCATCCAGCTGTAACCCATAGAATTCACTGGCTCGTATGCGAAGCAGTAATTGTTTCAAAACATCTCTTGCCATGTCACTGATGCATCGTGAAACAGTGTTGTTTGATGAAGTCATTGTCTGTATAGTTTTTCTGGCCTTTTCCCCCAGCATTGTCCCAGCCATATCCGCGGCACCAGGAATAATTAAGTCCTCCACAATGGTATAGGGCTTGCCCGTCCTAGCCACTCGGTAGCTCACCATATAAGACACTTCTAGCCCTTTCTTATTAATGTTATCTGTTGATTTTATACATGTCTACCTACTCAAAAGGTATCCTTAATTCTCACTCAAAAAACTCCAGTGGCTTATTTTTCAAATTGGCTTGTTTTGTTTCTAAATGTCTGTGCAAGAGTGAAGGTTTCATCGAGTTGTGAGATAGATCTTTTACACATATAACACACTGTGACTGAGGAAAGGCACTACTCCCAGTGTAAGTGAACCCCAAATGAATGTAGTTCTCATTATATTTGTGCCTCTTCGATGGTCCAACGTCCCTGTCTGTTGTTCGTTGCTTTCCCAGGCTGCATCAGATTCACAACTGTCAGTGTCCATGCTAGCTAGGCTAACAACAAATGTAGAATTACTGATGCTAGCATTGGATGTGCTCGTGGAAGCAGAACAACTTGTGTCGTTGACAGGTGGAGGTGTAGTACTGCTGGTAGTAGCAGTACTACCAGTAGAGCTGGTATGTATCTCTATGGATGCGGGTTTTACTAAATTGACTGTTTGAAAATGTGAAGACAATTATTATAATTATTCTTTACGTGAATCACATTTTTATTTGGCGTACCCCTGACGGCATTGCGCGTACCCCTGGTATGGCAAGGCGCTACAGCGGGTAATGCACACGGCCCAGTACATCACTGGGGTCAAGTTTCCTGCGATCCAGGACCTATATACTCGGGGCGGTGTCTGAGGAAGGCCCAAAAAATTGTCAAAGACTCCAGTCACCCAAGTCATAGACTGTACTCTCTGCTACTGCACGGCAAACGGTACCGGAGCACCAAGTCTAGGTCCAAAAGGCTCCTTAACAGCTTCTACCCCCAAGCTATAAGACTGCTTAACAGCTAATCAAATGGCCACCTGGACTATTTACATTGACACCCCTCCCATCTGTTTTTACACTGCTGCTACTCGCTGTGTATTATCTTGCATAGTCACTTTACCCCTACCTACATGTACAAATTACCTCGACTAACCTGTACCCCCGCACATTGACTCGGTAGGTAACCCCTGTTGTTATTTTATTGTGTAACTTTAAATGTTTTACTTTAAATGTTTTACTTTAGTTTATTTAGTAAATATGTTCTTAACTTCTTGAACTGCATTGTTGGTTAAGGACTTGTAAGTAAGCATTTCACGGTAAGGTCTACACCTGTTGCATTCGGCACATCAAAAGTGATTTGATTCTATACTGTGTTCTGCCACCCAGTCCTTTGTAGTAGGCCTACAGCAGCAGTTCTACTCTCACTAGAAGAGTGATGTAACATCCTACTGACCTTCGCCTAAAACGCTGGCTAACAAAGAGAATGCACGCTAATGTAAAAATGAGAATGAAGGGCTGGATAAAGGGCTGAGGTTTGGCCCAGCGCCAGTGTCGACGGAGAGGAGAGGAGTGGATAGGATACGAGAGGAGCAGCGTCTCCTGCCTCCAGTGCATCCTGGGAGGCTGGTGAAAACGTCCCCAGTCTGGCCAACCACTAAACCCAGTGTGGTCACTGTTGTCTTACTATGTGTGAGGCAAATACGCATGACCAATATTTCATTGTTGCACAAGAGACGTACTGTTACTTCGACGTGTGTTTTTTGTGGCTATATTTCTTGTCTTTTTCAAAATGTATTTTCCATCTTTCCCCCATCAAGTCTTAGTTCCTCAATATGTGGTGTGTTTGACAGAGACAGGACACATCTGTGGCAGGTTAGATGTAGTCTGTAGAACTCCAGTCTGAGTCTGAGAAGAGGGATGTATAGAGCGGGGATCGGGACAGACAGAGCCATACACAGAGCCAGAATTGTGACCACACTTCTGGACTCCATTAGTTGTTGATGCGATTGAAGGAAGTGGGAAAATAGGATGGGAGGAAAAAAGGGGGAGGAAGAAGGGAGATTTTCCTGGAAAATGTAAAGCCAATGCCGTCTGGCAGTTGCTAAACAGAGAGGCCACTGGGGCTGGGGCAATATGGCCAGAGGTGTGAAAGACGCACGCAGACAGACACTGCAGTGCTGTACAGTACACTGGGTCCTCTGAACACTCCTGTGTGTGACAGTTGAGAGTCTCTGTTTCTGTGTGTGGATCGGAGTCTTAATCATCCACAGCTGTTGTGATAAGAGTGGGTGCAAACCAGATAGCTAGTATGTACATTCCTGTCTGTTCTAATGTATTAATTAAACAACAAACTAACTTGTGAAAACACAGTAGGCAACCGCAGAACACATCTCTACTGTAAGGAATAAGTCCCAGCATAGCCCCAGGCATGCAGGCAACTGATTTGTACTGTAGTGTCTGTGAGTGAAGGCAAAGGCAGGCAGCCTTGGGAAGCATGGGAACACTAGTGTTTCCAGATCCATACAAAATCCCTTAATTGAGGCATGAATTGGGACAACATGGCGGTATACCGTATATTCCAATACCATTGAAATTATTTCTTGTAAGTTTTTTAAGACATTAATATTTGTTGGTACTTTTTTTACGTAAATACCATCAGTCAACTTCTGCAATACGTTAGGAGATAAAGAAGATAGGTGAAAAGAAGAACACTATCTTCATTTCACAGCTCCATTTCACCTGGGGGGGGGGGGGGGGGAAGCAGGTAGCTGACTAGTGGTGGCTATTCAGCAGCCTGATGGTCTGGGGGTAGTAGCTATTGGCCAGTCTTACAGTTTTTGCCGCAAACTGTGAGTAGCATTTTTTCGTTACTTGTATACCTTTATGAGCTGGGATGTCTTTCCTTAAAATAGTTTTAGTCAGAGACTGTTTAGCATTTGCTTAGTATTCTCTATGGGATTTGACATGTACTTGTTAGCATCGCTAACATTCGGATTACAGAGGTAGTGGGGTTAGAAAATAATGCCCCTTGTGTTCAGTGCCTGCATTACCGAATATCCCGGTATGGCACAAGGTCGGTATGAAGGTATGACAATCTGGATAACCCCCAAGACTAGTATCCTGTATCATTTAACAGTAGGAAACTGGTTCAAGGGCTTTCTCTCTATGACAGGGCCTCTTCAGATGGGGCTTCAGTTTTCGAGCTCAGTCTGCAGCGATCTGCTTTCTCAGGTGTGTGTGTCTGTCTGCTTTCTTAGCCCTGGGTTCAGATGTGTGTCACAGTGAAGGTTATAAGTAGAGCAGAGCAGCAGCCAAGGAGAGAGACTGAAATGACCTTTGTAGGTACTGTAGAAGAGAACGAAGACATTCTCTGTTGTCAAGTGCTACTAGTCTCATGTGTGAGTGTACTGGAAAGACAGCATTAAAAACATGTTTCAAAGCAAGCCACGGATCTGTCAATTCCTTCGGCAGTAATTAAATTCAGAGGCATTTCATTTTTTTTATTACTGTGATTTGATTGGGGGGTCACCCTGAAATGGCCCAAAATACAGCACCTCCTACAAACTCCCAATAAATGATCGGTTCAAACAGTTTATGGGCAACATGTTGCTGTAAGGGCTCTCAGGGTGACACAATGAAGCCTTAGTGAACACAATCACAAACAGCCCAGGAATATGCTGACCCAGGGCTAACCAGCAGCTAGCCAACCTGTCGACAGTCTCTCTCAGACCTTCCAGATGATATTTATTTGGAAAGTGATGTAATGGCCTTCATTAGAGCCTCCATGTGTTTTCCCAGCAGATATTTTTTTTTACATGGAGCCTGAGGCTCCTTGGCTTCAAAGGGCCCTAGCTCGCTAGCAACAGTCTGTGGTGGGTGGTTTAAGACCTCTGATATTTGCTCTTCTATGCAACAAAAAAAGATTATGTCCCAAATGGCACCCTATTTCCTACATAGTGCACAACTTTTGATCAGGGCTCTGGTCAAATGTAGTGTACTATGTAGGGAATAGGGTGTCATTTGGGATGCATACAATCAGACACACACAAGGCGTGTTTGGTGGCAGTGGGTTCCACAACGCACATACTGCAAATATAAGCATTACGGGGCCCGATGAACACAGAGAGGCATAATGCATTAAGATATGAGATGTAAGCGAGGCTTGTGTGTGGATTTCTTGCATAGGAAAACATGTTGCTGTGTTTGTATTGAGTATCAGAAGACTATCAGGACCATAAAACAACAAAGGCAGACTTTTGAAACATTGCAGTTTTGCAGTTAATTAGACCAATCCAAAGTGATTGTATTATTCCACAGATATTTTAAAAACTAGTTGGGCCACTGATGTTTTTGTTCCATTAGTGCTGGAGCCATTAAAAATACTTGTTACTGATGAATGAAGATTGATTATCATAGATTGATTCAGACACTGGCCAAACATCTGGATAGTCATTCTTTTTGTTTTGTAGCGCATTTATACTGTATACATGTACAGTTTGTGTATGTTGCTAAGGGCAACAACACGATTCCAGTTATGCAGTTAGTTTCCTTGACGAGACATTTTTACTCCCCATACAATTGGGTCTCGCACAAACAAAAGAACGCAAGTCCAAAATGAGGTCACTTCCACAGAACATCACTCACTGGAGCTCCTTATACTCTACAGTGGTGCTCTGCCAATGTCTGGATAGAAACACACTCATTTTATGCATGGAGCAAATTCCTCTCTAGGACTACATGAACTGTAGGTCAGAAGGATAACAGCAAGACATCAACAATACTAATGTAGCTTCCTCTATGCTCCTGCCTCCTACTCTTCTCTATTTATCCTCCGCCTCCCTACCCCTCATCCTCGACCTCTTCCTCCCTGCCTTCTCTTCCACTACCTCCATCACCTCCTCCTCTATCCTTTCACTCCTCCTTCCTCCATCTCCCTACCCTACAAATCCCCTTAAGGACCCTTACATCTCCATCACTGCACTCAGACTAACGAAAGCCAACCAACCAACCACTCTACATCAACGTTCTTCATATACTATGGGGATAGGGAAAAACATAATGAAAACCTTCATGTTCTCGGCAGGAAGTAGTGGCTTAAGTACTTATTCCAATTGCTGTACATTAACGAATTGGAAGTATCTCATCTTGCCGCTAGCTCTGCTGTTTTTTCATGTGTGCACTGTCAGCTCAAAACACCAGACTCACTTGCGGTCCATTTTTTCCAAGGCCGCCAAGTTCCCCCGTCTCCCCCTGAAAACCAGAACATCAAAACAGAACATTAGTCAGCTAGCTTTCTGTGTGCATTAAGATCCAGCCGTTGGTTGCACTTCCACATGATCAACAGCTTGCACAGGGTTAATAAACAAATGATTAAAGCACACATGGAGATGCTCTTGATTTCCTCTGTTTCTGTTTCTTTCACTCCTGTGGGTTGCCATTATGCTCTGGGGTCCCGTGTGGCTCAGTTGGTAGAGCATGGTGTTTGCAACGGTGTTTGCAATGCCAGGGTTGTGGGTTTGATTCCCGCAGGGGACCAGTACGGAGAAAAAAAATTATGAAATGTATGCATTCACTACTGTAAGTCGCTCTGGATAAGAGCGTCTGCTAAATGACTAAAATGTAAATGTAAAAATGCTCTAATGACAGCCCAGGGAGAATTCCTTCTTAATAATGAGGTGCAACACATCTATTAGACAACCAACTAACCCAAGTACCCAATACAGAGACTCTGACTTACTGCATGGCATTTTGAGGAAAACACTAAAGGGGAATTCCTACTGATAAACCTCTGCTACATTGTGTCGCAGTGAAGACGATGGCACAAGGCATTGTGCAGGGGAAACCGACTGCTCCTTTCATTGTAGCCCCGGAAGTTCAAGGCTGATATCAGTACTGCAGGCATTGTTAGTAGAAAACAGGATTCCCCCATTATAGTGAATGGAAAAATGGCAAACTTCGTGGTCAATCATCATATATATATATACACACTGCTCAAAAAAATAAAGGGAACACTTAAACAACGCATCCTAGATCTGAATGAAAGAAATAATCTTATTAAATACTTTTTTCTTTACATATTTGAATGTGCTGACAACAAAATCACACAGAAATAATCAATGGAAATCCAATTTATCAACGCATGGAGGTCTGGATTTGGAGTCACACTCAAAATTAAAGTGGAAAACCACACTACAGGCTGATCCAACTTTGATGTAATGTCCTTAAAACAAGTCAAAATGAGGCTCAGTAGTGTGTGTGGCCTCCACGTGCCTGTATGACCTCCCTACAATGCCTGGGCATGCTCCTGATGAGGTGGCGGATGGTCTCCTGAGGGATCTCCTTCCAGACCTGGACTAAAGCATCCGCCAACTCCTGGACAGTCTGTGGTGCAACGTGGCGTTGGTGGATGGAGCTAGACATGATGTCCCAGATGTGCTCAATTGGATTCAGGTCTGGGGAACGTGCGGTCCATAGCATCAATGCCTTCCTCTTGCAGGAACTGCTGACACACTCCAGCCACATGAGGTCTAGCATTGTCTTGCATTAGGAGGAACCCAGTGCCAACCGCACCAGCATATGGTCTCACAAGGGGTCTGAGGATCTCATCTCAGTACCTAATGGCAGTCAGGCTACCTCTGGCGAGCACATGGAGGGCTGTGCGGCCCCCCAAAGAAATGCCACCCCACACCATGACTGACCCACCGCCAAACCGGTCATGCTGGAGGATGTTGCAGGCAGCAGAACATTCTCCACGGCGTCTCCAGACTCTGTCACGTCTGTCATGTGCTCAGTGTGAACCTGCTTTCATCTGTGAAGAGCACAGGGCGCCAGTGGCGAATTTGCCAATCTTGGTGTTATATGGCAAATGCCAAACGTCCTGCACGGTGTTGGGCTGTAAGCACAACCCCCACCTGTGGACGTCGGGCCCTCATACCACCCTCATGGAGTCTGTTTCTGACCGTTTGAGCAGACACATGTACATTTGTGGCCTGCTGGAGGTCATTTTGCAGGGCTCTGGCAGTGCTCCTCCTGCTCCTCCTTGCACAAAGGCGGAGGTAGCGGTCCTGCTGCTGGGTTGTTGCCCTCCTACAGCCTCCTCTACGTCTCCTGATGTACTGGCCTGTCTCCTGGTAGCGCCTCCATGCTCTGGACACTACGCTGACAGACACAGCAAACCTTCTTGCCACAGCTCGCATTGATGTGCCATCCTGGATGAGCTGCACTACCTGAGCCACTTGTGTGGGTTGTAGACTCCGTCTCATGCTACCACTAGAGTGAAAGCACCGCCAGCATTCAAAAGTGACCAAAACATCAGCCAGGAAGCATAGGAACTGAGAAGTGGTCTGTGGTCTCCACCTGCACAACCACTCCTTTATTGGGGGTGTCTTGCTTATTGCCTATAATTTCCACCTGTTGTCTATTCCATTTGCACAACAGCATGTGAAATGTATTGTCAATCAGTGTTGCTTCCTAAGTGGACAGTTTGATTTCACAGAAGTGTGATTGACTTGGAGTTACATTGTGTTGTTTAAGTGTTCCCTTTATTTTTTTGAGCAGTATATATATATATATATATATATATATATATATATATATATATAATTTTTTTTAAGAAAATCACAGTGCCAATAATTGCTTCTAATATACCAGATGTACAGTATGTCATTGAACTGATTATTTGAGAATCGCACACAGAAGAAGTTAAAAGGATATTTAGTTGCTAATGGCAGCCTGCAGTACCCTGGTCAGCCTTCAACTCAGTTTACTCAATGAGAGTGGACAACACTGAGCTAGCCTGCAACGTAACTTCCTGGAGTAGCTCAAACTGTGCATGTCATGTCTCCATGAGAAGCCAACTTCACCGACTTAATTTGGCTTCAAAGCACTGTTGAGTCTTCACATAGGAATGAATGGTGTGACGTGATCAGTGGTTTTGAGTGTACAAAACATGAGGAACCGCGACATAGACTGACCGTGGTTTATCCAGGTGAAAGCTATTATCCCTTATTGATGTCACCTATTAAATCCACTTCAATCAGTGTAGATGGAGGGGGGGAGACAGGTTAAAGAAGGATTTTTAAGCCTTGAAACAATTGAGACATAGATTGTGCATTTGTGCCATTTAGAGGGTGAATGGGCAAGACAAAAGATTGAAGTGCCTTTGAATGGGTTATGGTAGTAGGTTCCAGGCGCACCGGTTTGAGTGTGTTAAGAACTGTAACACTGCTCGGTTTTTCACGCTTAACAGTTTGTTTGTGTGTGTATCAAGAATGGTCCACCACCCAAAGGACATCCAGCCAACTTGACACAACTTTGGGAAGCATTGGAGTCAACGTGGGTCAGCATCCCTCTGGTAAGCTTTCGACACCTTGTAGAGTCCATGCCCCGACGAATTGAGGCTGTTCTGACGGCAAAATTGGGTGCAACTCAAACTCAAGTCTGGAATTTTACCCTTCATTAACTTAAAGAAAAAACGTTTAACCAAGACATGTTGATTAGATAGTGTGTTTTCATAAAAAAAGGAGGATTCCTGGCAACCTGGTTATGGCTTACTGTTGTCATTCTGGAAAGCTAGCTCACGATTAGACACTTAACATGTGTGGAAGGCCAATGGAAAGAGATGGTTAGACAAACACACACTCGACCATATCAGCAAATGTACTTGATCGACTCACATTACGTTGTCTGGGTGGCTGGTGGTTTGTCTAAACAGACCAATACTGTATGTACCAGAGGGGGCTAATGGCAGGAGCTATAGGAGGACAGACTCATTGTAATGGCTGGAATGGAATTATGGAATGGGTATCAAACACATCAAAACATATGGAAACCACAAGTTTGACTCCATTACATTTATTCCATTCCAGCCAAAACAATGAGCCCGTCCTCCTATAGCGCCTCCCACCAGCCTCCTCTGGTGGGAGGTATTCAAGCTGATAGTAATTTCTTACCTTCAGTCCCTCTGGGCCAGATTCGCCAATGTAGCCTTTCCTTCCAGGTCTACCCTGAGAAAATGAAAACGAATACTGTTGATTACAGGATACTCATGCTTGTTTAGAATCACATCTCATCTATATTGCTTCCTGTGCAATAACTAATACATGTGAAACACCTGGAGAAGGGTGGAGGTTGGGGCCAATGGGAAAACATGCACAGTGGTTTATCTATATTGTGATAGGATGGCAGGCTGGAGACACTTACAGGGGGGCCAGGACCGCCAGGAAGGCCAAGGGGCCCCTCATCACCCTGAAAACACAGTAAAACTGTTAAACACAGTGCAATACATTGCATACAGCTGGATATGGAGATATGGTAATATCACTTGGCACTGGCAGTAACACTGGCTGAATAACAATCCCAATTTCTCATCTCATCCCATGTGCATAGATCTACCAATGTTCATGCCACATACTGTAGATCATGCAACAGCGTGTGTGTGTGTGTGTGTGTGTGTGGGTGGGTGGGTGTGTACTACCATCAATCATTGTGTTCCCTCTATCAAAGTCACCTGGATGTTTCTCTCCATGTTCACTACCCGAAGGAGCATTTGATAAATACAATGTTAAGCATACCTGATTTCTGTCTCCACTACGAAACATGTTCTGCTTTGAGGCATTTTCTCTGATCAGTTTAAGTGAAAGTGAATTACATCAATGCTATAGTGATTGAACTACACAGCATTTTCTTACAGGTTATACAATAATACTCTGTGCCAGGAAAGAGAGAAAGAGAGCGTGGGACCTTCCAACTCTGTACCACAGTTGAGTTGGACGCCAAAACTAACACTGTACACGCTGTACACACTGCCAAGAATTCTGTTCTTATTTTCCACTACTGCCTGGAAAACTCCCGGGCTTGGCCTGCCTTGTTTTTATTAGCACCCTGTGATGAATCATGACATCATACTGTACAGTGGAACATGCCCTGGGACCACTCCACACAACCCGAGCCTGGCAGCACAGCCTGTAACTAGTAACGTGTGCCTCAATACTGGTGGCAGGTTCAAATGCTGAGTATGAACAGACTCTATGAACTCGCTGTTCTGTTTCATAATCCAATGCAAACACGTTATCTTAATTGAACTCCTTTTACACAAATGATCTGGCTTGCTACCTGCTTGATTAGATGTGTCTGTGCAGTATTTTGAGTGTAATCTATTTAGTGATGATCGAAAGGGAGAATACAAATCTATTACCTCTATTCCTTTTGGCCCTGGTGGTCTCTGTGGCCCTCTGGCACCTTGGAGACCCTGAAACAGAACAGGATATTAGTGAAAACATACACATTAACCCTCATGAGGAAAAAAATGCACTGAGGATTAAGTCTTTTTTTCTGGGATAGAGTTGAGTTGTGAAAACAGTTCATGCCTCTTTTTTTATATATATACCTTAGGTCCAGGGGGGCCATTGGGACCTGGCACACCGATGTCTCCAGGAAAACCCTGAGAAGACAAGACAAGAGTACAAAAAAAGGAGTTTAAAAGGAACCACCTAGTTCTTTGACTGACATCATTAGTCACATGACTGATGTGATCGTGTAAATTTGACGCCACACCTTTATCTAGCACAACACACCTGAACTCCGGAACACACCTACATGTATACAATTACTTTATATTCCATTCTATAACATCCTCATTTCTGTATGTCTGCGTACAGAAAGAGAGAGTAGGATTTCCACATAGCGTGACTACATGCACGTGCATTGCCATTCGTGGCAGGGTAAGGGTCATGAGAGAGGGATTCATTTGGATCCACTGACTTTTTTTTTTTTTTTAAATAGACTACTTTATTTACGGATTCTCAATTATGAGAACAGAGAGCACACTGCCCCTTTGTAAGCCACAGTTGGCAACAGTGATAAATACGTATTTATAGAGAAGACAGTTAAGCCCTGACTATCGGAACATGCTGTAAAGGGGGTGATGGAGAGCGATGTTGGGTGAAGACTGTCAGATACACCTGCCTCAGTACGGCATGGCTGGCTCAGTTAAAACAGGGGTGGTAGAGGGGTTGGAGCGGTGTGGGGGGAGTTGATGGAGGAGAGGGGGAGAGGGAGTAATGGATGGAGACCCATCAGATTTACAGGTGTGGCATTTTAATAGGGTTAAATGGAGTGAACCTTTCTGGGCTCTTTGATCTTGACAAGGCAACACACAGTGGAAATACAACAACCCATAAAGCGGAGTTCTAACGTTTCTACGATGGACGATAAAGAAAAGTGAGCCGTTGTTGGATTCAGTTTGATAAAACATGTGTTTCACATGACATGCACACATCAAGAACATTACAGGATCTGTTTATTCCCTTTACTGGTGATCTCCTAATCTCCTATCTGTTAGATATGCTAGACTGAGAGTAAATCAAAAGCAATGTGACACAGGGATGAAGGAAAGCTTACTTTATCTATTTCTGTAATGGATTTAAGGAGTGCTATAAATGTATTTTTCAGATGGTTCAGTTGGCTTGGCGAGTGTATCCTGTCCTCCCAGGTTGGACTCTGTCCCCCAAGTTCACTACCGTGTCTTATCTGTTTGCTTATCTGGGTCGTTCCACGAAATGAGTGCCTTTTGCACCCATTTCAAATGTTAAGTAGAAATTGTGCACCAATATTGAATTTTAAAAGCCTATATTAAATAAAGTGTCTTTTAATATAGACCACATGGTGAATTTAATCAATCAGATTTTTTTCTATGAAAGAAAAACTTGCTACAGTGTAAAATTCATAATTTGTCCCTCCATGCACCCTCTGTGACTTCTACAAAGATTTTAAGTAACTTAACCCCAACATTTCTCCAAGTTTTTTCCATCATTGTAAAGCCCTGGTTATTTTGTTGTTTTGACAAAGTCATTTCTGAAGATTATTTATTTCATGTGATTAGTGATTCATTTATGTCTGTCAACCCTGTTTGCCTGAGCATGTGGATGTTTGTTGGGATGAATCTCTCTGGGCCAAGTCAAAAGGGCTCCCGAGTGGCACGGCGGTCTAAGGCACTGCATCTCAGTGCAAGAGGCATCACTATAGACCCTGGATCAAATCCAGGATGTATCACATCTGGCTGTGATTGGGAATCCAAAAGGGTGGTGCATAATTGGCCCAGCGTTGTCTGGGTTTGGCCAGGGTAGGCTGTCATTGTAAATAAGAATTTGTTCTTAGCTGATGTGCCTAGTTAAAAAAATGCAGCGGTCTAAGGCATGACATTGGCAGTGTCACTACATATCCTGGTTTGATCCCGGGCTGTATCACAACTGCCTGTAATCTGGAGTCCGTATAGGGCAGCACACAATTGGTCTGGGGTAGGCCATCATTGTAAATATGATTTTGTTCTTCACTGACCTGCCTTGTTAAATAAAAAAAAGTAGTGTCAATCTGCAGTTGCTACATACATTTATAGACTCATAAATAAATGATATGTACCCATTGATTATTGAAGAATATAACTTACCTCATAAGCTCAATTCAACTGCTGTACCCCATCAGAAACCATAATATAAGCTTGTTTTACTCCAATGTTTGCAAAAAAGTCAATGGAAACAAACACTATATGGTTTAAACTATTTTCATATCATGGATAGTCATTCCTTGCATCCATAGCTCTGTCATTTAATTTGAGAGTAGTTACATTTCTCTAGCCTCATCCCTCAGCTTTTTACCAACACAGAGCCAGGGAATTAACTTTGTTATTGTTTGATCTGCTGATTGCCGCTTTAAGGTTAGGGTTAGGCATAAGGTTAGCATGTGGTTAAGATTAAGGTTAGGATTGTGCTTAAAATGAGATTTTATGACTTTGTGGCTGTGCCAGCTAGTGAATACCCTGCAGCGTAGCCTCCAGTACATGAGCCATTCCAATAAATGCCAACCCGCGTTAAGTGAACTGAACTCTCATTTTAATATGGTGAAACTATTCCTTTTTAAATATTTATTTCAGAAGAAACATTGAACATCTACTAGTCAAATGACAGTGTAAAAGTAGGTGAGCTGGTTCTACACTTTTTGGCCATTTACTTGTGTTTTGTGGTGGATTCTGTTAGTGATTATTTATTTTTTTGTGAAGCTTGCATTCAATTGCCACTCCCTGTTGCACACAAGCTTCCATTCCCCCTTTCACGAGGGGATTTACAGCTGATTTAAGTTGAAATCGTCCAACCTGTTACGGTCAACCCAGTTACTTAGGCACTTACCATAGTCATTACTTTTATTTAACCTCTTGGGATGGGAAAATGTAAACAGTAGATGGGTTGTTCCACCAATTCAGTGCCTTTTGAGAAGTATTAAATGTTTGAATTCACCTCATTTTTACATTCAGTCATAAAGAGCACATGTTTAACTTGGGTGGCATATCACTGCAGAATACTGTGGTAGCCATCCTTGTTAAGTGTGCCTTGAATTCTAAATAAATCACTGACAGTGTCACCAGCAAAGGACCCCCACACCATCACACCTCCTCCTCCATGCTTCACGGTGGGAACCACACATGCGGAGATCATCTGTTCACCTTCTTTGTGTCTCACAAAGACATGGCGATTGAAACCAAAAATCTCAAATTTGGACTCATCAGACCAAAGGACAGATTTCTACCGGTCTAATGTCCAATGCTCATGTTTCTTGGCCTAAGTAAGTCTCTTCTTATTATTGGTGTCCTTTAGTAGTGATTTCTTTGCAGCAATTCGACCGTGAAGGTCTGATTCATGCAGTCTCCTCTGAACAGTTGATGTTGAGATGTGTCTGTTACTTGAACTCTGTGAAGCATTTATTTGGGTGGAAATTTCTGAGGCTGGTAACTAATGAACATATCCTTTGCAGCAGAGGTAACTCTGGGTCTTCCTTTCCTGTGGTGGTCCTCATGAGAGCCAGTTTCATCATAGCGCTTGATGTTTTTTGCGACTGCACTTGAAGAAACTCTCAAAGATTTTCTGGAATGACTGAACTTTACGTCTTAAAGTAATGATGGATTGTCGTTTCTCTTTGCTTATTTGAACTGTTCTTGCCATAATATGGACTTGGTCTTTTACCAAATAGGGCTATCTTCTGTATACCACCCCTTCCTTGTCACAACACAACTGATCTGCTGAAATGCATTAAGAAGGAAAGAAATTCCACAAATTAACTTTTAACAAGGCACACCTGTTAATTGAAATGCATTCCAGGTGACTACCTCATGAAGGTGGTTGAGATAATGCCAAGAGTGCTCAAAGCTGTCATCAAGGCAAAGGGTGGCTACTTTGAAGAATCTCAAATATAAAATATATTTTGATTTGTGTAACACTTTTTTGGTTACTACATGATTCTGTATGTTTTTTCATAGTTTTTATGTCTCCACTATTATTCTACAATGTAGAAAATAGTAAAAAATAAAGAAAAACCCTTGAATGAGTAGGTGTTTCCAAACTTTTGACTGGTACTGTAGATATGTAGCAGTCATAAAAAACAATTCACTACACTGGACCTGTGCCAATTGCTTCTACACACTGTCTTATCTGTGTGTGTATCTATGTAAGTATCTTTGTGTATGACACAACCTGGGAGAAACCATAGTGATAGTGCCTTTGTTTTGGCATCTATCAGGCAATAACTATAGTTAATATGGACCTGTGCCCAAGTTGCTTTTACACACTGTCTAATTAGAGAGTAAAGACACAGAGAGAGACGTGGGGCTGGTAGGGTTTTATGGTGTTCGTGTAGTTATAGTGTCATGTTTGTGTTTGGACTGGAGGATCAGTTACTTCCATCCTGTACCGTTGTATTTTCACATTCTTTTTCCAAGATGGCATAGCAGTCAGATGTCCGTTGTCCTCCTCTTGTCGTTTCCCGTGTATATACTGTATATATTTACATCTTTTCTTCGCATATCTTTTTATATATTTTTTTCTAAAAACTCAACCTCAAAACACTCTCCCGCCTCACCAATTTAAAAAAAAGTATTATTTACCTCAAATCTGAAATCCACAACAGAAGCTAGCCAGAGGTTAGCCAGAGGCTGGCCAGTTCACTGGCTAACGTTGGAGTTCAGCTAGCCACGGTTGGCGGTCATCAGCTATCCCTTAGCTCGAAAAGCTATCGCCAGTTTTGTACAGCGCGACTCAGACCAGAGCCTACCGGACCTATTTTTCTCTCCATATCCCCGGATTTCTACCGCAGGCTCTGGACATTTACACCTGGATCTTGCAGCTAGCTAGCTGCTACCCGAGTGACTATTGGCTAACGTCTTGTCCCGGAGCTAACATCAATTATTCCGGAGCTAGCCAGCTGAAGAGTTCCATCAGCCATTCCTGGGCTACAATCACCTATCCGGACCCGTTTTACTGCCGATGCGGAGCCCCATCGGGCCTTCACGACTGGACTACCGACGTTATCTGCCGAGGGAGTTATCCAACTGGCCCCTCCGTCGCGATGTAACCTGAACGCCCATCTGCGGCCCGCTAATCGTTAGCTGTCTTATCGGCTGCTATCTTAATAGGTCTATCGGACAATTTTCTTGGGCCACTATAACTATAACTATTTTGCCAATTGGACTGGTCCCCCCTACCACACGGAACCCCACTAATCTACAGATGGAAACGCACGTGGTGGCTAAAAACAGACCTCCCTCCATCTTCTGCCAGCTTGCTACCTATGGCCCGGCTAGCTGTCTGTATCTCACTTGGACATTTATGATCACTCGGCTAAGCATGCCTCTCCTTAATGTCAATATTCCTTGTACATTGCTGTTCTGGTTAGTGTTTATCTCCAATGTATTCACGTCCTACCATACCTTGGTCTGTACATTATACCTTGAAGCTATTTTATCGCCCCCAGAAACCTGCACCTTTTACTCTCTATTCTGGACGTCATTAACGACCAATTCTCATAGCTTTTAGCCGTACCCTTATCCTACTCCTCCTCTGTTCCTCTGGTGATGTAGAGGTGAATCCAGGCCCTGCAGTGCCTAGCTCCACTTCTATTCCCCAGCCGCTCTCTTTTGATGACTTCTGTAACCGTAATAGCCTTGGTTTCATGCATGTTAACATTAGAAGCCTCCTCCCTAAGTTTGTTTTATTCACTGCTTTAGCAACCCGGATGTCTTAGCCGTGTCTGAATCCTGGCTTAAGAAGTCCACCAAAAACTCTGAAATCTTCATCCCTAACTACAACATTTTCAGACAAGATAGAACGGCCAAAGGGGGCGGTGATGCAATCTACTGCAGAGATAGCCTGCAGAGTTCTGTCCTACTATCCAGGTCTGTACCCAAACAATTTGAACTTCTACTTTTAAAAATCCATCTCTCTAAAAACAAGTCTCTCACTGTTGCCACCTGCTATAGACCACCCTCTGCCCCCAGCTGTGCTCTGGACACGATATGTGAACTGATTGCCCCCCATCTGTCTTCAGAGCTCGTGCTGCTAGGTGACCTAAACTGGGACATGCTTAACACCCCAGACATCCTACAATCTAAGCTTGATGCCCTCAATCTCACACAAATTATCAATGAACCTACCAGGTACCACCCCAAAGCCGTAAACACGGGCACACTCATAGATATCATCCTAACCAACTTGCCCTCTAAATACACCTCTGCTGTTTTCAACCAAGATCTCAGCGATCACTGCCTCATTGCCTGCATCTGTAATGGGTCAGCGGTCAAACGACCTCCACTCATCACTGTCAAACGCTCCCTGAAACATTTCAGTGAGCAAGCCTTTCTAATCGACCTGGCCCGGGTATTCTGGAAGGATATTGACCTCATCCCGTCAGTAGAGGATGCCTGGTTATTTTTTAAAAATGCCTTCCTCACCATCTTAAATAAGCATGCCCCATTCAAGAAATTTAGAACCAGGAACAGATATAGCCCTTGGTTCTCTCCAGACCTGACTGCCCTTAACCAACACAAAAACATCCTGTGGCGTTCTGCATTAGCATCGAACAGCCCCCGTGATATGCAACTTTTCAGGGAAGTTAGAAACCAATATACACAGGCAGTTAGAAAAGCCAAGGCTAGATTTTTCAAGCAGAAATTTGCTTTCTGCAAAAACAAACTCAAAAAAGTTCTGGGACATTGTAAAGTCCATGGAGAATAAGAACACCTCCTCCCAGCTGCCCACTGCACTGAGGATAGGAAACTCTGTCACCTCTGATAAATCCACTATAATTGAGAATTTTCAATAAGCATTTTTCTACGGGTGGCCATGCTTTCCACCTGGCTACCCCTACCGCGGTCAACAGCACTGCACCCCCCACAGTTACTCGCCCAAGCCTTCCCCATTTCTCCTTCTCCCAAATCCAGTCAGCTGATGTTCTGAAAGAGCTGCAAAATCTGGACCCGTACAAATCAGCCAGGCTAGACAATCTGGACCCTTTCTTTCTAAAATGATCTGCCGAAATTGTTGCAACTCCTATTACTAGCCTGTTCAACCTCTCTTTCGTGTCGTCTGAGATTCCAAAAGATTGGAAAGCAGCTGCGGTCATCCCCCTCTTCAAAGGAGGGGACTCTTGACCCAAACCGCTACAGACCTATATCTATCCTACCCTGGCTTTCTAAGGTCTTCGAAAGCCAAGTCAACAAACAGATTACCGACCATTTCGAATCCCACCGCACCTTCTCCGCTATGCAATCTGGTTTCAGAGCTGGTCATGGGTGCACCTCAGCCATACTCAAGGTCCTAAACGATATCGTAACCGCCATCGATAAGAAACAATACTGTGCTGCCGTATTCATTGACCTGGCCAAGGCTTTCGACTCTGTCAATCACCACATCCTCATCGGCAGACTCAATAGCCTTGGTTTCTCAAATGATTGCCTCGCCTGGTTCACCAACTACTTCTCTGATAGAGTTCAATGTGTCAAATCGGACGGCCTGTTGTCCGGGCCTCTGGTAGTCTCTATGGGGGTGCCACAGGGTTCAATTCTTGGGCCAACTCTTTTCTCTGTGTACATCAATGATGTCGCTCTTGCTGCTGGCGAGTCTCTGATCCACCTCTACGCAGACGACACCATTCTGTATACTTCTGGCCCTTCTTTGGACACTGTGTTAACAACCCTCCAGACGAGCTTCAATGCCATACAACTCTCCTTCCGTGGCCTCCAACTGCTCTTAAATACAAGTAAAACTAAATGCATGCTCTTCAACCAATCGCTGCCTGCACCTGCTCGCCCGTCCAGCATCACTACTCTGGACGATTCTGACTTAAAATATGTGGACAACTACAAATACCTAGGTGTCTGGTTAGACTGTAAGCTCTTCTTCCAGACTCACATCAAACATCTCCAATGCAAAGTTAAATCTAGAATCGGCTTCCTATTTCGCAACAAAGAATCCTTCACTCATGCTGACAAACATACCCTCGTAAAACTGACCATACTACCGATCCTCGACTTCGGCGATGTCATTTACAAAATAGCCTCCAAAACCCTACTCAATAAACTGGATGCAGTCTATCACAGTGTCATCCGTTTTGTCACCAAAGCCCCATATACTACCCACCACTGCAACCTGTACGCTCTCGTTGGCTGGCCCTCGCTTCATACTCGCCACCAAACCCACTGGCTCCAGGTCATCTACAAGACCCTGCTAGGTAAAGTCCCCCCTTATCTCCGCTCACTGGTCACCATAGCAGCACCCACCTGTAGCATGCGCTCCAGCAGGTATATCTCTCTGGTCACCCCCAAAGCCAATTCCTCCTTTGGCCGTCTCTCCTTCCAGTTCTCTGCTGCCAATGACTGGAACGAACTACAAAAATCTCTGAAACTGGAAACACTTATCTCCCTCACTAGCTTTAAGCACCAGCTGTCAGAGCAGCTCACAGATCACTGCACCTGTACATAGCCCATCTATAATTTAGCCCATACAATTATCCCTTCCCCTACTGTATTTATTTATTTATTTATTTTGCTCCTTTGCACCCCATTATTTCTATTTCTACTTTGCACTTTCTTCCACTGCAAATCTACCATTCCAGTGTTTTACTTGCTATATTGTATTTACTTTGCCACCATGGCCTTTTTTGCCTTTACCTCCCTTATCTCACATCATTTGCTCACATTGTATATAGACTTATTTTTCTACTGTATTATTGACTGTATGTTTGCTTTACTCCATGTGTAACTCTGTGTTGTTGTATGTGTCGAACTGCTTTGCTTTATCTTGGCCAGGTCGCAATTGTAAATGAGAACCTGTTCTCAACTAGCCTACCTGGTTAAATAAAGGTGAAATAAATAAATACAAATTCCCGGTGTATCTGTTTACAACCTGATCTCTGGACAGAACACAGGTAATAGAGCAGGGGCCGTTTCTTTGTCTCATCTCTGCTGTCTCATCTCTGCTGTTCCATCTCTGCTGTCCCATCTCTGCTGTCCCATCTCTGCTGTCCCATCTCTGCTGTCCCATCTCTGCTGTCCCATCTCTGCTGTCCCATCTCTGCTGTCTCATCCCTGCCACTAATTTCCCTCTGGGAAAATAAAGTTGAAACTGGAACTGGAAACAATCTAATCTCTGACAGGTAATAGGACAGGTGCACGATATGCTCCCAACAGAGCAAAAATTTGAACCTGACTAAAACAACATTGTGTAGGAACAGACGTTTAGATCAGGATGATATGTTTTTATGATTGGTTCGGTTTGCTTGTTTTACCATTTATAGCGCTATATGACAGAAGTTTATGATAGAATACTGAGCATTATCAGTAGCTCAATTAGGATGCTACAGACTGTACTATCACACATCTAAAATAGTGTGGCTTAAATGATATCAGTGTTTAGTTGTCTTACCTCAGGTCCTGGTGGGCCGGGAGGTCCCTGCGGTCCGATGTCACCCATCTTACCCTGTCAAACAGAGACATGAAAACATTAACACAAACAGTGGAAACATCAAAACATTTTTTTTTTTACCTTTACTTAACGAATGCCAAGCATCTTTCTCTCTTCTTGTCTTTCACTCTCACACACAGACACCCACACATGCATAATGTATATTTTGCACAAAAACAACATAAGGCATATAAAAGCTTGGCACTCATAATATCGGTTTCTCTGTAGTAAGTCTTCACCATCACTCTATTTGACAGTTGCCAATGTTTCTGAGAAGGAAGGCACGGTGTGTATTGTTTTGTCAAATATTAATATGGTCTTTCTGTGATGCCACAGTGACCAATGGTGTGTGATTGCGGCCCGCAATTCGGGGCGTTCCTGCATGTGGGTATTCCTGGATCGGCAGTAACGCCCCCTCCCCTTGAGCATCCGATTTGTTCCTGCATGTGGCTTGTGTTTATGTGCCACTTATGATATTCTGCGATTTAAAATGTGGGTCAAAAGGGAAATACAAGTATTATCAGAGTTTTTTTGGTTTGGTGTTTATTTGTTTTGTCAGAACAAATATTCATATGGTCTTGCTGTGATGCCACAGTGGCTGACTGACTGGCGTCTGCAGCCCAAGTGGATATGCCAGGGAGGGCAAACACTTGCTCAGGCAGATGTGAAGCATACACGTAATTGGACAGCTTTAGCTTTAAAATATGGGAGCGTCTTTGCGGTATATTCACTTAATACTATGCCAAACTGCGCAGGTTTTAGCTTTCTGTGCTAAAAATACTAATTCAATGTAAAATTAAAGAAAATAACCTATGCTAGGACTATAGAACATACTCCCTTGTTGACTGTAATCGACTCATGCAGGACCCAACAGATGGTCTAAATATGTTGCGTGAATTTGTCATATTAGTTTTCAGGCAGAGAGTTTGAGTTTCGGACAGTTATATGGTCTGTTTGGAACAAAGTGCAAGTCGCTAAAAGGTACAGGGTGTTTACTGGGGTCGTTACATTAATTATGTGACGGGTGCGCACACACACACACACACACACTACGTACAGGTGGGCCTGTTTTCCCAAGGAGTCCAGGAGGTCCAGGTAAGCCAGCAGCACCCTGGGGGCACAAACAAACACACAACACATGTTTATGCTCCTATTCTCTCCATCACTCATTATCTGACTCCCTCTCTTTTACTTTTTTTTCTCTGTCTGTGTGTGTGTGTGTGTGTGTGTGTGTGTGTGTGTGTGTGTGTGTGTGTGTGTGTGTGTGTGTGTGTGTGTGTGTGTGTGTGTGGATAGACAATGTGAGAGGGACCTGAGGTTGTTAATTCTACATCACACTTCTGACAGGCAGCACTGGGCTTTATCTTCACTGTGTGTGTGTGTGTGTGTGTGTGTGTGTATCGCAAGGGACCCAGCATAGTTTAAAATCAATAAACATATTCAGACGGATGGGAAACCTACCTTGTCACCTTGGTAACCAAACTTTCCTGGTTCCCCCCTTAGTCCAGGTTCACCCTGAATGTTACAGCATCACACAGAGATATAACACAAACAACCTGCTCCTCAGAGAACAGTGTTAACAACACAGGGAGGGACACACCACTTCCCCATCCATGTTCAGGTGTCTATCTAACCCATCCTATAGGAGATACATCCTACCAAAGTCAAGCAGCAACTAAGATCAAGAGTTTGATCGATGAACTGTATAATCATTAGAAAGGGGAAACAATCATAGTCAGGGGTACAACAGACCCAGAACGGGGAAAAGACATCTAAAAAACACATCTCTATTTCTCAAGTTTATACTGTACTGAGATGTACACTCTTAGAAAAAAGGGTTCGCAAAGGGTTATTCGGCTGTCCCCATAGGATAACCCTTTTTGCTTCTAGGTAGAACCCTTTCGGGTTTCATGTAGAACTCTCTGTGGAAAGGGTTCTACATGGAACCCAAAAGGGTTCTACATGGAACCAAAAGGGTTCTACCTGGAACCAAAATGTTTTTCTTAAAGGGTTCTCCTATGGAGACAGCCGAATAACTCTTAGGCTCTAGGTTCTGTACTGCATATCAAATCCTCATTCCTCTCTTCTGTTACTCCCATCTCATTCCCTTCACTATGTACTTGAACGTAAAACACACTCTCCTCATCCACACACTGGGATAGATCATTCACAATAATATAAATATTTAGATCACCTTATCACCTTTCAATCCAGGCAGCCCCACATTTCCAGTCAGGCCCTAATAGAGAGAGGGAATAGGAGAGGAGGGAGTCCTCAGTGGCAGCCATTTTGAAAAAGGGAACCGAGGAAGATACAGAGACCGATATACGTAGATGCAGAGAGACTGACTGGAAAACGGAAGAGAACGGAAAAGAGAGGAGAGGTTGGGTAGTTACCATAGTTCCCACTATGCCAGTCAGTCCTCGCTGTCCCTCAGGTCCTGGGTCTCCCTGTGGAGAGAAGGGGGAGTAGGGTAAGATACCGCACGCATGTGCGCGCACACACAAACACACACACAATTCATCAAGTATACAGTATGTATTATACTGGCTCAGATTTACAGCGCAAGACAATGAAGGACATGTTTCACAAGAAACATCCAATAAATCCGTTCCCCACTCGCAGCCCATTATTTTGACACATGCGGTTACCGCCTGGGACCTAAACACTACATTCCTGTGAGTCAACGCCTATGATGACTTCCAAGCTGTGCCTGTGCTGGCAAAGTGTCCGTTCGGAGTTGGGCCGTCCACACGTGCGGACGCGTGACTGGAACATAGCGCACGCACAACTGTAACGTCACATCTAATCAGCTGTGACATGGACATGGTAGGAGTGACCAGACACTGTGCTGCTGGAAATGGGTCTGAATGATTGTTCTAATCGTTGTAATTACATGGGCTGAGGGCGTGGGACCGAGGGCCAGCTCTGTAAGTGATTCTATGCGTTCCAGGCCTACTGGCCTACCAGCGTGGCTCTGTTACCCAATACTGTGCTTTGAGGGGATTGTCACCAGATCTGGAGAGAAGTGCAGCTCCAGCAACACAGGAGGGACTGATAAAGTACGAGCACAAACACAGATACGGCTCCCTTCATCAGAGCCAGCCTGTACTCTTGGACAGATACCTTTGCTTCCTCCTACTTTTAACCTATACAAAAGATTCTGCCAGCCGCTGTCACGGAAACCAGTAAGGCTTCTTCACATTCTAAAACGTGAGAAGTACCGTGGTAAATTAGGATTTATGAAGACTTCAGAGAACAGAAACCAGTAAGGCTTCTTCACATTCTAAAACGTGAGAAGTACCGTGGTAAATTAGGATTTATGAAGACTTCAGATAACAGAAACCAGTAAGGCTTCTTCACATTCTAAAACGTGAGAAGTACCGTGGTAAATTAGGATTTATGAAGACTTCAGATAACAGAAACCAGTAAGGCTTCTTCACATTCTAAAACGTGAGAAGTACCGTGGTAAATTAGGATTTATGAAGACTTCAGATAACAGAAACCAGTAAGGCTTCTTCACGTTCTAAAACGTGAGAAGTACCGTGGTAAATTATGATTTATGAAGACTTCAGAGAACAGGTACTATAAGAGCAGCTGAGAATTAATAAGTGAATGCAGTTGAAAAACATGGAGTGGTTTTGTAAATAATCAGTTGTATGCATGGAGACTTTAGTGGAAGAGGTAAGAGCAGCTGAGGATGAATAACTGAAAGCAGTTGTCCTTTGTTCAAATTTTATTTGACCTTTATTTAACTAGGCAAGTCAGTTAAGAACAAATTCTTATTTACAATGACAGACTACCCCAGCCAACGCTGGGCCAATTGTGCACCGCCCAATCACAGCCAGATGGGATGCAGCCTGGATTTGAACCAGGTGGTGCAGTGACACCTCTTGCACTGAGATGCAGTGTCTTGCACCACTTGGGAGCCTCTAATGCAGGGGTGAAATGAGTCGGGGTCTCAACTTACTGTTGAGAGTTAAAATAATAGAATACACAAGGTGCAATTTCGAAATTTGGTAGTGCATCAGCAGTCACTCAATTAGCCCATGTCAGCAAACATTTTTTAGATTGGTAAGGTAGTCAAGCGGCCAGCTATCTTGTAGTAAGCATGGTTGAATTGCCGACCGGAGTGGGGCCCATTGATCATCAGTTATCATATTAAAAACTGCAAACATTGACCTCCACCCCATGGCAAAATTAGTATAATTGCATGAAATTAGTTATAAAATCGAAAATCTTTTCTCCGCCCCATGGAAAAATGGAATGTAGAATTGGGAGTATGGATGTGGGTACGCAGACCCACGAGCCACTGCGGCCCCTCATGATGAGTTCCGTTTTTTTGTGAATCTTCACAAAGCTGCCTTGGCAACGGTTGAGGAAACTCCATCCGGCGAGCATCCAGCGCCCCTCAAAGAGCTTAATGCGATGTCATTAAGGACATGTGGCTTAAAAGCAGAGGTCCATCTGGTCTCAGTATGATTTTGTGTTTGATGCTCAGTCTCCCTGGGTAATGGCACGGCGGGATGAAGACAAATCGCACGCACTTCATAAAGAACGCTTTCAACTGAGGGCATATGAAAGTTACGGGCTGAGAACAGACAATTGGTGTAAGGCGATACCCCACCACTCTCCTTTCAGGGCCAACCAATTGATCCAGTGAATCAAACTTCAATTTCCCACACACAGCAACAATACGGGGGAACGACAGATAAGATGGACACCACCTGCTGCCTGCGAGAGGGTTCAATCTCTCTCTCTCTCCCTCTCTCTCTCCCTTTCTCCCACCCTCCCTCTCCCCCTCCCCACATGAGAAACCAATGATTTAGAGAAACTTCAGGAAAACCACATTGGTGAATTCCTTCTATTCCTTTAAAACAATCGAACACAACGCCACTGTAACAGAGGATCATATATGTTACACACATCAGACCTATGGAATGTGTACCATTAAATTATATGTGTGCGTGTTGGCCCCATTAGAGTGTGTACATTTAAGAGTTTATTACGCTTTGGCTCTGAATGCAAAGCTTCACACACCACTCTCTCTCTCTCTTTTTCCTGGAGAGAAACGTCAATGGAAGAAAAGGTAAAACCCTTTGTCCTATTTTGTTTTATATGTGTGGTTTAAAATGGACAGATTGAGTTTGGGTCAAACATACAGCACAAGCCCAATCAGCGATTCCCATTCCACCGTCATTTGGGAAGGGAACTCAGGCATTCACATATACAGTATGTAAACAGGGTGATGAGCATCAGTGCAGAAAGCCATTCAACCACAGTACTGGTTGTGTTCTGGGGTTTTGTTTAATGACAAGACACACAAATCCCAACCACACAGAAATAACAATGATGGATAGGAGACGACTTAACCCAACCACACAATACAACCCAGTCTGTCAGTCAAAATGGCAAACACCAAGCAGATCTGATCCATCATGGCTGTACTGTGGGAACATGCTATAGGATCTAACCGCGTCGAGGCTCACTGCCACGACTTTGTTTATAATGAAGCTCTCCAGAATTGGGTAACGATGCTTCAAGGGAAAAGTAGAGGGGGGGAAAAAAATTGAAGCAACAATATGAGTTTTGGAGGACAGAAGGAGAGGAGTAAGGAATAGTGGTGGAGAGGGGCTCGGGCCTGCATGTCTGTCTCCTGCATAAGGACGGCAGGGGTGACAGTGTGGGCTAGAGAGATAGATGTGGATCAATCAGCAGAGGAGGTGCCACCAATTTGTTTGAAATGTGAATTTGAAAGACTTCCTCACGGGGCGGGGTTGGGGCGGGGGCAGAGTGACATGAGGAATCAGTCGCCACACTAGTTGGGTTTCCTCTCACATAACAAATGCCTGGAAGACATGGGATTCTAATTCCAGCATGATGGAAGTGTCCCGGGTTCGTAGAGTTGGGATGGGTTGAATTGGGATTTGCTGTGGGACCGCCTCTCCTCTGGGGCGAAATGTCTGACGTGACAGAGCCCTGTATACTGTAGGCTGCCATTCATGTAGACCCACTTCGGTCTCACTTTAAACAAACCATTACTTGTAAAGACTTGACAAAGCATTCGTAAAGTCTTTGTGAGCCCCACACAGATGCTTTTCAGACAGGGAGACATCGTGGATGTAGAGCTGCTGTTCAAAATTATCATGTTTGAGTAATATTTCATGTAAAGTACCTGCACTTACAATAATGTTGTATTGAATTGGCAATACATTAGTGACTGTAAAACATAACATGGCCTATAAATATGTGAGCACAGTATGTAACTACATGAACGGAATTTATCCAATTGGCAACTTTACCAGCCAGCGATTCAGTTTAACAAATCGAGACCTGTCATCATGTGTCCTTTCCTGGGTTATACATTACACTTCAATACTTCATCCTAAATGTATGTACTTTACGTGAACTATTTCTCAAAGATGATCACTCAACAGTTTTTGTCATAGACATACAGTACACCAGGAATAGAAAATGCAAGAGAATCTGTGTGATGTTGAATAGCAATAAGAGCAGGATGATCTATATCCTACAAATGTAGCCTCAACTTTTTGTCACGGCTGGAACAGAGCTGGCTGCGTTTCCCTGGTAGGCCTAACCTCCAGTAGCCTGATCTGACCATGTCCATGCTGTGTCCTGTCCAGAGAACAGCTTGATTTGTGGGGATGGGTCAGAGCCCTCCATCTGAGTCAGATCAAATTCCCGGGGTACGTAAGTCATGCTGCCTGTCTGCCATCTTGTGTCACTAGTTCAGGCAAGTCAGACTCTGTGAGGATCTTGGCGTGGCAGTTGAGTTAGGGTTGAGTTAAGGTGTAGCGGTTGAGTTATGGCCGGATGCCGTGGCAATGGTTGAGGAATCTCCATCCCTCTGAGCACCTCTCGTGGTGACCCCGTAAATCTGTCTGATGGAGAGAGAGGGTTCCCAACCTCCCAACCTCCCATGCTCCGGCCAACACAGCTTTCCCAGGGAGGCCAGGGTCAGGGACCAAACCTCACTTCACCTCAGCAGCCCCGTGGGGAGGAATGGGTTATGGAGGTCATGGGGGTATGAGGGATGGGGTACGGGCTAGGTCATGGGTGGAGGTAATACAGTATCTATCATTACGTGCAACACTATACTGTTTATATGGCCTGGATGGACACTTTGACATGTTTTGATGCCTTAAAATGGCATGGGAGTATGTATGAGTTTAGGTAAGAGCTGCTATGGATTTCTTTCACTCATCCCACTCTCTCTCCCTCTCAGGAGACAGCACTAGGACAGGCTCTCTAAGGGGGGCTGCCTCCCTCTCTCCATCTCTCTCTTTATCTCTCTCTCTCTCTCTCTCCAGCTTTAAATAATGTGCAGCTTATAGCAGGCCTGAGCAACTCCAGTCATCTGTGGTCTGATTGGTGTCACACTTTTGCCCTAGCCCCAGCTAACACAGCTGACTCCAATAATCAAGTAATCATGATCTTCAGTTAAAAATGCTATTAGTTTAAATCAGGTGTGTTTGCTAGAGATGGGGGGAAAAGTGTGACACCAATCAGGCCCCTGAGGACTGGAATTGCCCAGGCCTGTGAAGGCTTCGTAAGCCCTCATAAATCCTTTATAAACACTACATACATGTGTTACAAATCATCTACAACCGTATGTCATGCTTTAAAGGGTTCATAAATGTGGCATAAAAGTGTGACATAACCACCAATGTCAAATGTGACATAACCCACTACGTCAAATATTACATAATTCTGTGCTTTATAAAGGGTGACATAAGCACCGTTTAATAAAGGCCTTATAAATCATATTAAATTGAGGCTTCACAAAGCATTTATAACCCTGTCATGCATCTTGGTAGAGCATTGCAACCCCAGGATATTGGGTTCGATTCCCGGGACCACCCATACATAAATGTATTCACGAATAACTGTACTGTAAGTCACTTTGGATAAAATTATATTATATTTTACGAAATCATTTCTTGGATGGCCCAACCTCTTGGGTGCATAGTCAGTTTTGGACCTGACCTCAACTTACCCCAAAATGATGTGATGCAGGATGACACACACACTAAAGTACCAAAACATTTTGGTAGGGACATTTAAAATCAGTTATATTTTATTGCCTAATTCTTTTCCCCCCCCCCCCAAATTCTGTTTTCTTGGTTTTGTTTTTCCAGGTTTCGGATTTCCTAAAAAAAAATCTGGTTTACCCCAGATTCTTTACACTATTTTAAATAGATAAACAACAAAATTGGATTTTCTGTGTTCACAGTAATGCTTAAATCACATCAGGTGATGACTTTTGAGGTCTGGGAAAACATTTTTGTGTGTAGCTGCCCTTTAGTTCAGTGAGCATGCCCTGTACTGTTGTTTGGTTAGCAGGTTTTCTGTAGTAAGCGCACATGTGATGTGATTCAGCCGCCAATGGAATGGGTGGACTAAAAGGCCAGCAAAACTCTTGAAATGACAGCATATATACATTCAACAGACCCTACAGAGTATTCCCTACAACACTTTTACTGTGGCACCGAGAATAGTTCTTGCTCTAAGTAAATATGTATTACATACAGTTGAAGTCGGAAGTTTACATACACTTAGGTTGGAGTCATTACCACCACTCCACAAATATCTTGTTACCAAACTATAGTTTTGGCAAGTCAGTTAGGACATCTACTTTGTGCAAGACACAAGTCATTTTTCCAACAATTGTTTACAGACAGATGATTTCACTTATAATTCACTGTATCACAATTCCAGTGGGTCAGAAGTTTACATACACTAAGTTGACTGTGCCTCTTAAACAGCTTGGAAAATTCCAGAAAATTATGTCATGGCTTTAGAAGCTTCTGATAGGCTGATTGACATTATTTGAGTCAATTGGAGGTGTACCTGTGGATGTATTTCAAGGCCTACCTTCAAACTCTTGACATCATGGGAAAATCTAAAGAAATCAGGCAAGACCTCAGAAAAAACACTCTAGACCTCCACAAGTCTGGTTCATCCTTGGGAGCAATTTCCAAACGCCTGAAGGTACCATGTTCATCTGTACAAACAATAGTACGCAAGTATAAACACCATGGGGCCAGCCATCATACCGCTCAGGGAAGAGACGCGTTCTGTCTCCTAGAGATGAACATACTTTGGTGCGAAAATTGCAAATCAATCCCAGAACAACAGCAAAGGACCTTGAGAAGATGCTGGAGGAAACCGGTACAAAAGTATCTATATCCACAGTAAAACGAGTCCTATATCGACATATCCTGAAAGGCCGCTCAGCAAGGAAAAAGCCACTGCTCCAAAACTGCCATAAAAAAAGCCAGACTACGGTTTGCAACTGCACATGGGGACAAAGATGGTACTTTTTGGAGAAATGCCCTCTGGTCTGATGAAACAAAAATAGAACTGTTTGGCCATAATGACCATCGTTATGTTTGGAGAAAAAAGGGGGAGGCTTGCAAGCCGAAGAACACCATCCCAACCGTGAAGCACGGGGGTGGCAGCATCATGTTGTGGGGGTGCTTTAGTGCAGGACGGACTGGTGAACTTCACAAAATAGATGGCATCATGAGGGAGGAAAATTAAGTGGATATATTGAAGCAACATCTCAAGACATCATTCAGGAAGTTAAAGCTTGGTCACAAATGGGTCTTCCAAATGGACAATGACCCCAAGCATACTTCCAAAGTTGTGGCAAAATGGCTTAAGGACAACAAAGTCAAGGTATTGGAGAGGCCATCACAAAGCCATGACCTCAATCCTATAGAAAATTTGTGGGCAGAACTGAAAAAGTGTGTGCGAGCAAGGAGGCCTACAAACCTGACTTACACCAGCTCTGTCAGGAGGAATGGGCCAAAATTCACCCAACTTATTGTGGGAAGCTTGTGGAAGGCTTCCCGAAATGTTTGACCCAAGTTTAAACAATTGAAAGGCAATGCTACCACATACTAATTGAGTGTAGGTAAACTTCTGACCCACTGGGAAAGTGATGAAAGAAATAATAGCTGAAATAAATCAATCATTCTCTCTACTATTATTCTGACATTTCACATTCTTAAAATAAAGTGGTGATCCTAACTGACCTAAGACAGGGAATTTTTACTAGGATTAAATGTCAGGAATTGTGAAAAACGGATTTTAAATGTATTTGGCTAAGGTGTATGTAAACTTCTGACTTCAACTCTATACAGTTATTTGCATTGGGGGCATTTATTTGACATTGGAACATGTTTCAAAATCCACATTTAATGCAAATGTCACTTAAATATGAACAAATATGAATCATTGTTAATGTTTAGACAATTATTTGTATATATCATTTATAGTTATTGACACATTTATGTGGGGCACTTTAATTTGAAAATGTTCGGAATTCCGTGTCCCGGAAGTACTTTTTTAGTGTTGCTGACGAGATGCTGATCATGTGATGAGTTAGTAAATCAAATGCCCATTTGTGCTGCCACTGAACAGCGAAAAACAAATAAGTTAACCTTTATTTATTGTCATTTAAATTTGTTTGTAGTTTGTAGTAGTTAAGTGTTTAGTTAGATTATATACTGTAGCTACCTCAATGGTTATTTCAAATAATTTCAGTGACTTCACAACAATTGCTAGCTAGCCTAAATGTAGTTAGCAGGCTCACCTAAATACCAATCCCCCTAGATACAGCCATGTCTCATAGTCACGTCTCACCGTCACATTTGACAATGGTGATTATTACACACAGTTATGCCACATTTATGAACCCTTTATAAAACATGACATACGGTTAACAATGCTTTGTAACACTTATGTAGTGCTTCTGAAGGCATTATGAAGGAGCCTTTATAAGCTGAACGTAATTTAAAGTGGGACCTCTTTTGGTCTCTTCGCTCGCCCTCCCGCTTTCTCTATCTACTTCTCTGTCTCTCTCACTCGCTCATTCTCTCTGTCTCTCTCTCCCTCACTCAGCTCAGGGCTTGACAGGCCGCCATGTCTTTAAAGTTAATCAAATATTGGTAATCCACCTTTGGCAGGGCAGTCATGACCTGCAGAGCACAGCACTAAGCGCGTCACAAGTAGGCAGGGTGAGGAATATATTGTTACCATTCAAAACAAATGACCTTGGTTGGAGTATTGGCACTACCTCTCCAAGAAACGACTGGTACTAGTTAGAGATTCCCATTTATCAGAGCAAGTCAGAGCAGATTCCCCATTCATCAGAATTTTTACTCTTCCAGTATACAAAGCAGTTATCCAAAAACATTTAATCTACAGACAAATGGGCTTGATTTGGGCTTGATGTGGATATAATACACTGTACAGATCTGGATCTTCATTTGAGCCAGTTTTCTACAGCAGGAAAATAATCCTGCAGCAAGAAGAAATGTGAATTATTATGTGGATTATAATTAATGGACATTTTTGTAGAGGCTGATGCATTTTTCTTTAGGGAAAATCCAGTCTGATATTTCAAAGTGGAAACTACAAACTTCAGAAGGCGTTTTAAAACTCAAATACGACGCACGTTTGTATTTCCTGCTTTGCAGGACAATTCTGAGCAACAAGTGATCAAATTAAGATCCTACATCTGCATGAGAGAAGTACTGTAGAGAGGAATCAACAGCATCAGACCCTACTAAATCCCAACATCTTCCCAAAACTGCATCAAAATCAAACATACCAGAATGAATGAATGATGAAATGAACGAATGCACACCACATTCAAAGTGGGTGCTAAGTTACTACTGTAGTAAACGTCAACCTCTACGACATAAAGATAAAAACGTTAGACCTTGACCAGAACACAACAGATGAATAAAGATATTAATCAAATGTATTTATAGAGCTCTTTTTAGAATAGCAGCTGTCACAAAGTGCTTATACAGAAATTGAGCCTAAAGCCCCAGAGAGCAAGCAATGCCAATGTAGAGGCACGGTGGCTAGGAAAAACTCCCTAAAAAGGCTGATGTGTAATGTTGTGTAATACTCACCCTCAGACCAGGGAAGCCACCCATGCCAGTCCCACCAACAGGCCCCTATAGGACACCACAGGAACATCATGAGTACAGGGTAGCAATGGACACACATGTGAACATAAACACACACATGCACCCAGGCACACACACACAGACGTACACACACGCTCGGGCCACACACAGGATAGTAAAGCTTTTCTCCAAATGACAATATCACGCAGTCTGGCACACCCAGATCCAGCTAATCATAACACAAACCATGTTGTGCTATGAACCACACTCTCTTCTTTGTTGCTTCTCAGTCTACATACATTAAACAGTGCTTTTACAAAACTTTTTAAATCAATAAAAGAAAACAGGCTCAGAACAATCAGAAGAGGGGAAACATCCAATTTGCTAATCTGCAGCATACTTTGCCAGCTCTATAAAGAGATTCCCTGTACCTGCTGTTCTGTTGGAATCTGCCCAACACAGACAGCCCTGCGAAATTGTAACGGATTGCAGATCATCTCAACACATTGAGCTCTACAACGTTACTGACTGCTGGGCCTGGGCTGAGCTCATTCATCCAGAGCTATAGACGTAGAGAAACAGTACAGAGAGTGTGTTCTAATCTAAACCATACGGTTGAGTCAACCCTGGCGTTTCTGAGGCCAAAAGAGAACAATTGCTCTGTCTATATATTGTACATGGCACAACTCAGCTCAGCAAAGCTAATCTCCTAAAAGTCATAGAGCAGGGGTGCACAACATTGTTCCTGGAGTGTGATTTTTTTTTGCTAGAGACTGAATAGAGTATACAAACTTGGCAACCGGAAACAGGCCAACGGGCAAAGGGTACTCGAGCATCGGCTCTCGGACCAATAGGCTCTGAGACAGCTTCTACTCCCAAGCCATAAGACTGCTAAATAACCAGACTGCTAAATAACCAGACTGCTAAATAACCAGATTGCTAAATAGTTAATTAATGGTACCCAAACTATCTTGCACTGACCATACGCACACTAGACTATATATACACACACCATATACACACTCACTCACACACACCACATTGACACTCCCAAATACATTCACAAACACCACATACACAAACACACACACACACAACCCACACACATACATACACATTACACAAACACACTTACACACTTTTACACTCATCATATGCTGCTGCTACTCTGTTCTTTAGGTGACTCGTATTATTATCCATCCTGATGCCTAGTAACTTTACCCTGCTGTCACGTACTCTCTACCTCAGATAGCTCATACCGCTGCACATGGATCTTTTACTTGTGTATCTTATTTTATTCCTCTTGTGTTACTATTTTACTTTTAATTTCTATTATTATTTTTAGACCCAGCATCATTGGGAAAGGCTTGTAAGCAAGCTTTTTACGGTAAAGTCTACACCTGTTACATTCGGCGCATGTGACAAATTTGATTTGATTTAAAGGGATAGTGTTAGATTTTGGCAACTATTTACACAGAGTCAGATGAACTCATGGATGCCATTTCTATGTCTCTGTGTGCAGTTTGAAGGAAATTGCTAAGTAACGTTAGCTCAGCGACTGGGATGTGCCTGTAGACTTCCAGTCATTGCGCTAACGCTAGTTAGCAACGGCTCGCGAAACTACTTCCGACTTGCTTCAAATGCACGCAGAGACATCAAAATGGTATCTACGAGTTCATCTGACTCTGGGTAAGTAGAAAAGGGGCTTAATTGCCAAAATCTCGGACTATCCCTTTAAGAGGAGGGACGTAGATCTTACCTCGTCGCCATCAGGACCAGGAGGACCCCTTTCACCAACATCTCCAACAACTCCCTGCACACAAAAGAACGACAAAAGTTTTAATTTACACAATTTTGGCAGTTCAGTTAGGAGTTAAGGGGCTCCTTTAGATATTCAGATGCTCCTGGGTATAATCTCTTCATTGTGGGCCTATCAGATGGCACAGTGCAAAGGGCGCTGGCCCTCCTTGCCTGTCTACACCTGCCTATTTGCATATGGTGGGATGTTCTGATGTTCTCCATTCTCTCCTCTGTGTTCCAGAACTTCCAGCTCTGAGTGTTCCATCCCCAGCGTTCCAGTTCCAGTTCCAGAGAGAGAGAGAGAGAGAGAGAGAGAAAGAGGCTTTGATAACCCCTCTCCACTCACTCACAGTCAGATGCTGGTGTGCCTGGTCTGGGCCATCGGCCCACTCGGTATCCCAGCTGGCCACAGCATAGAGAAGCTGTCAGATGCCTTGCTCACTGACACTTGTGTTTTTATTGCTTTTTTTGCTATGTCATGCCTTTGGTTACTCCATCTCTGTATGTGAGACACTGTTTTCCTATGCCAACCTGACTAGCAGTGGGAGAGACTCACTCAAATGCCAAGTTGAATGCCAAGGTATGCATATCCTCATGATGTTGGCATCCTGTCCATAGGTTGTTTTTTTTTCACGAGTAATCTATTTTTGGCTGTGTGTGAATTGTTACTTTTGGCACTGAATATGCCGAGTGCATTTGCACATTAGCAATGAACACTCACAGAATACAGATGAAGGCAAGATTTGGCTTTAAAATTCCTTAGGGCTTCCTGTGTTGAGGGTAAATGATTACTTCTGTGGGAATAGCAGATGTACACCATTATGGGTTGTATAACACTTCTTTCTGACCTCTATTTTTCCCACCTCATCTCCTCTCCTCTACACTCTCCTTATCCTATCCACTCTTCTCATCTCCCCGTTCGACCCTCTTGATAGTGCATGACGTTTTCCACAAACTGGACCACCACAGTTATTGACAGAGGATGTATGCGGACCATTCGCTTTTTTCCCCCCTGTCCAGGAATATCACTGGTTTCAAAGCTGTGTGGTGTTGTGTAATCCATTACCTGTTTTCCTTTGGGACCGGTCTTCCCAACAGGACCGGGAATACCCTGGGAAAAAAACACAAGGAAACTCTCAGATGAGGAAAGTTGACTACCGTTTGCTGTGTAATTCATCTATGACAAAATCATAGTCAAGACCTCCCTCACAGAATGAATCATCCAGGTTTTTTTATTAGACATTACTGCCAGGCTAAGAGAGCAAGCTGAGTTATTAAGGGATCATAAACACTGTACTACGGTCCAGGGGACTTATGATTTATTTCATGATGAAGGAGCATATTTTCCACTGATACAACATGGCATTGCATTGTGGTAAATTGAGTTATTAGACATTTTATTGTCCTTATCAGAACTCCCTGAGGAGAGATCACTGTAGCTGCTTTGTCAGTATCAGCAAACATTTGGATCAATAAATAAAACCATACAATTAAACAGGGCTAACCACATATTTTCCTGTTGCTTAATAGCTCCGAAATAGATGAAATGCAACATGAATTGCCTTTGGTTAGATCCGAGTTTACTGATATTGACGACCCTCGTCCTGTCCATGTCTACATGGAAGGTTCAAGAGGAGTACAACTGATAGGATGAGTTAGCCAGTAGACTTGGTTATATCCTACACCTATTGCAAACAAAGAGGACAATGTCTCCTACCTGACAGACACTTAATTAGGTGCACATGCTGCATAAATCAAGGTGACACTTACTCTCTCCCCTTCCTGCCCGGCTGAACCAGCTATACCAGGAGGCCCAATGAAACCCTGAAAACCAAAGCACACATACAGTACATCTGAACCAGTTTGTAACACTTTGCCTGGAGGTATAATGCAAAGTAAGACTTGTCATGAGCGTGTACGACCACGTAATAAAGTCTTAAAACCACCATCAACATCTAAGGAAGACATCATTTGGACAGATTGTACAGAACAACATATCTTTATGTTGTCTACTGATGGATAAGACATCGGGGCATTACTGAAATGAAGATTCATCAGTCACCCTCAGACAATGGAAGTTGAACAGTTGGACCTACAGTAGAGTATACGCATAGAGATAAATCATCATATCTCTCTGATGGTATAGTAGATAAATGTCTAACCTGTACCCCTGCACATTGACTCGGTACCGGTACCCTCTGTATATAGCTTCGTTATTGTTATTTCATTGTGTTACTTTTTATTCACATTTTTTACTTTAGTTTATTTAGTAAATACATTCTTAACTCTATTTTTTTAACTGCATTGTTGGTTAAGGGCTTGTAAGTAAGCATTTCACGGCACATGTGACAAATACAATTTGATTTGATTCAGATAAACCACAGTGACATGTAGCAGACTGTTGAATACCTGAACAGGTTTATCTTAAGCCCATCAAAGCAATAGTGTCTCTGAACTCACTGAGTTCTGGGAATCCTGCATGTCAGGTATGTAAACGTATGTAGCAGTCTTGATTGTAGCCAGATCAGAGATTAGCGATGATGATATACCCCTACTCTAGTGCTGGCATGTTCACACATATATATATATTTTTTATTTATTTTTTTCATCCCTGACCCTTCCCCGCGGGAGGCCTTTTGCCTTTTGGTAGGCCGTCATTGTAAATAAGAATTTGTTCTTAACTGACTTGCCTAGATAAATAAAGGTTAAATACAAAAATATAAAAATGCAATATGCAAGCACACACACTTTGACTTTAAAAAAAATACTTGAAACTGAAGCCAAGCGATCAGCCTAATGATACATTGTCTGGCTTCATGGACAGATATGAGAGGGATAAATCTCCATCTTTCCGCCTCTCCTTTCTCTCATTCTACCGTTCCATCTTTCTGTCAGAGGAACTCTTCACCGAGGTCTCATTCAGCCGAAACAGTTCCGTCCGTGAAATAGAAGTGTTTCATGGCTAGGGAAGCAGGTCAACTGGTCCTGTATCCATGCTGCTCACTAGAAAAGTTACATCTATGGAAAAAACTGTCTTAGCTGACAGGCTAAGAGCCAAATAGAAACGTTTCAAGTGGCCAATTATCCATGCTCGATTGAAAAGTAACATGCGGTGCAACCTTAAAAAAGATGTTTCTTAGCTGACAGGCTAAGAGCTGCTGACCACCCGAGAGAAGAAAAGTGACATGCGGCCATTTTTCCACTCTGTTGTAAAAAAAAAAGTAACTAGCGGTGCATCTTTCAAAACATTTAAATTCATAATTACTCATCCCTCTTTGCTGACAGGCTACGATCTGCTGACCGCTTCAGAGAGAGGAGATCAGGCATGTCCATATTTCATCAGTATGGAACATAATACTCATCTGGCGATAGCAAATAACGCCTCATCACCATTACCTCACAAATCACCACTAAAATGAGAGGGAAATATGGAAGGCAAGCTTTCGCTTTCATCCTAACTAGCTAAAAGGGAGAGGAGTGGACACTTGAAGAGGCAGAGTCTAGTCCAGTGTGGGGGACAGGAGACTTCTATAATAAGAGCAGACAGCAGTGTGGGATAGTGGCGGACTGGTGGCTTATCTGCTATGTTTTGGTTTCTTCCTTCACTTAAACATAATACAACATGGATGCAAGACTAAATCTCTCTCCCTCTCTCCCTCCCTCTCTCTCTCCCTCTCTCTCTCCCTCTCTCTCTCTCTCCCTCTCTCTCTCCCTCCCCTCCCTCCCTCCCTCCCCCCCAATGGAAAACTACTAGAGATGTCCTCAAACTCAGTGAGCCCTGTAGTTTTCCCTAATAGGCTGATATATCATTCTGTCTCTGACATCATGTTGGCATAAACAAAAATGACAAACTGAGGGACTCTCCTTACACCTTTTTTTTTTACTTTTAATTTACCTACCTCTTCATACCCTCCTCCCAACCTTTCTATCTATGCTCCAGCCCATGCTCTTTTCCCTCCCTCTGTTCTCTAGCGGAGGGAGAGCACGCCTGTGCTTCCTGGGGAAAGGAATGAGCTGCTCTCGCAACAGAGCAGAAGCTCGACTGAGCGAAAACAGATCCCAGACCTGCTCCCAGAGGAATCTGCTGCAGTGGGAGCCAGCACCTTGTTAACACAACACAGGCCCTCTTAATAGATCAGCCGTTCCCAGTGGAGCAGACAGGTAATCCCTTCAGGAAATTAACTATTCCTTCTAATAGAGCCGAGTAAAGTGGAGGGGAGGGTAGTAGGGAGCTGTACTTACACGTACACCTTTAGGACCTGGGTTACCTTCTGGCCCAGCCAAACCCTGCAACAAAGGAGAGCAGCATCACACAATACAGTGAAGAGAGACTGTCTGCTACACAATAAACTTCCACACATAAAACACTAAATTGTACATTTTAGACAGGTAGGGAATTAATAATTTGATTGCATAGACTAATTGTTTAAGGAGTAAAAAGGAATGAGGAAAGATGCCAGTCATACTCTCAGCTACATTACACTTCCTTGTTATCATTGTTGTGCACAAACGTTTAGTTCAAAGATTCGTCGTCTATTATACTTATACAACACCTTTCTTCAAAATAATTGTTATTCAATATATAGTTGAAATCAAAATGATAAGGAGTCAAGTGTTAGCTATTTGAATAAAAATTTCAAGCAAAAAGGTCACTAGTTGACAGTTTTTTTCACTAAAGAGACTGAGGAGTGTGTCACTACTGTAGTTTGGGGAGAGACAGGTGGACATGATGTGCATTTTTGAGTACAGCAATATGATAGCACACAGGAAGTGATGTGGAACTCTGTGCAATGTAATCAAGCCGAGAGGACGGATGGAGGAATCTGGAGCATATTCACTGCACCTGCCTGCCAGGGTAACCTGCATCCCCAGACACTCCTGGGAGTCCCGGTATGCCCTGCAGAGGAGGAGGGGGGGGAGGGGGGGGGAAAGAGACAAAGAGAGAGAGAGATGGAGAGAGAGAAAAGAGAGAAAAGAGAGGGATGAAAGAAGATAAACATTGGCCCTCGCCAATGCTGCCAACTCAGGAATAAAACAGCCACTGTTTGCCCTCACCCATCCCCCTCCCCTCCTCTGTGCTTCCAGTAAGACAGTGAGTACAGCCAGACTGTAGCAGAACACACACACTCTCTCTCTCTCTGGCTCCTCCCCTTCCAGTTCCAGCCTGAACAATCACCTTGGGGCACAGAGTGGCACCTGGTGCTGAAGTCATCTCAACACCTTAATTTACTTTGTTAGTGTGCTGCGTGAGTGCACTCCGTTTTAGGACATTTGTGTGGAAAGGGGAAACATGTTAATTGTTAGCTTCTTGAGTGGCTGAGGAATTGGTGACAATACAGAGACAGCTGAAGAGTGACTATACCAAATGACTTCCAGGCTACAGCTGCCTGACTCTTTCTCTCTCTCTGTGTTTATGTGTGTGTGTTTGTGTGTGTGTGTGTGTGTGTGTGTGTGTGTGTGTGTGTGTGTGTGTGTGTGTCATGCTCTAGCCCAAAAATGGTCCATAATGAGATCAGTGACCTGGCCTTTTCCTAAAATAAAAAGGGACAAGTTTGACACAATGAACACTAACGACTCACCTGTTCTCCAGGCTGTCCTTGTGGCCCTGGATAGCCCTTAGGACCCTGCAGGTAGAGAAAGAAAACATCTTAAATGAGACTGAGAGGAGAATATCACCTGCTCTCTCTTATGGCTCAGCTCAGTTGCCTACATAGTACATACACCATAGTCATACATCATTTACACACACACGCGCACACACACACACACACACACACACACACACACACACACACACACACACACACACACACATCAGCTCAGACAGATCCAGCTCAGAGATGTGCCCAGCTCATGAGCTCCATCAGCAGCAGATTTTTAATTAAGAATGGAATAATGAATGTGTTTACACAACAAATGTTAATGCATTGAATCGTATCGCATCAAACCAAATATAATCGATTTGTTCTCTAATGAAACTGAATCGCACCGAATCATTTCAAACTGAAACTGATTTTTCCTGTAACTAAAACAGATTTTTCCTGAGCCCATGTGTCTAGATACATGTCAAATTGTCTTGAAAGGGAAAGATGCACATCCCTAACACCTAATGTAGACTAGGCATCTACTGTACCACTATCAGATTGGTTCTGAAATCACCATCACCCACTAATTAACTTGCACATTAAGTGTTTGAGCTAGTAAAGTATAAATATTTATTGTTCACAAATTCCACCCCATCTCAAAATCGAATGGTTTCGACCGTTTGGACGTTTTTACAGAGTGATCTTCTCCTCTCGCTTCGGCCAATTGTGATTGGTGTCCTTGTTATGACATTTTCAACTTTACTCTGTATATCTAAAAATGACCATATACTCCGATTGTTCAAAGCAAAACAACCAAAGCTATTGCTGATGGTGAACCTTAACAATCAAAACAAAATCTGAGGCATATCAATTCATAGCATTTTAATACATTTTCTGACCGATGCATGTGACATTTAGGGACCGCGGACCGATGCACTTTTATCTTAATAAACATTGGAATTCGGGACCGATGCTTACAGTGTATCGGTGAATCGTTACTTCCCAATACAGGGCCCCTGACTGACTGAGTTCTTGGCTGTGTGCTTAGGGTTGTTGTCCTGTTGGAAGGGAGAACCTTTGCCCCAGTCTGAGGATCTCCCTGTACTTTGCTCCATTCATCTTTCCCTCGATCCTGACTAGTCTCCCAGTCTCCACTGCTGAATAAAATCCCCCCAGCATGATGCTGCCTCCACCATGCTTCACCGTAGAGATGGTGAAAGGTTTCCTCCAGATGTGACGCTTGGCATTCAGGCCAAATAGTTAAATCTTGGTTTCATCAGACCAGAGAATCTTGTTTCTCATGGTCTGAGTCCTTTAGGTGCCTTTTGGAAAACTCAAAGAGGGCTTTCATGTCCTTTTTACTGAGGAGTGGCTTCCATCTGGCCACTCTACCATAAAGGCCTGATTGGTGGAATGCTGCAGAGATGGTTGTCCTTCTGGAAGGTTCTCCAATCTCCACAGAGGAACTCTGGAGCTCTGTCAGAGTGACCATCGGATTATTGGTCACCTCCCTGACCAAGGCCCTTCTTCCCGAATTGCTCAGTTTGGCCGGGCGGTCAGCTGTAGGAAGAGTCTTGATGGTTCCAAACTTCTTCCATTTAAGAATGATGGAGGCCACTGTGTTCTTGGGGACCTTCAATGCTGTAGAATTGTTTTGTTAGCCTGCCCCAGATCTGTGCCTCGACACAATCCTTTCTCAGAGCTCTACAGACAATTCCTTTGACCTCATGGCTTGGCTCTGACATGCACTGTCAACTGTGGGACCTTATATAGACAGGATGTGTGCCTTTCCAAATAATGTCCAATCAATTGAATTTACCACAGGTGGACTCCAATCAAGTTGTAGAAACATCTCAAGGATGATCAATGGAAACAGGATGCACCTGAGCTCAATTTTGAGTCTCATAGCAAAGGGTCTGAATACTTACGTAAATCAGTTTTTTTATTTTTTATTTATTTTAATAAACTGTTTTCGCTTTGTCATTACGGAGTATTGTGTGTAGATTGAGGAAAAACATTTATTTAATAAATTATAGAATAAGGCTGTAACGTAACAAAATGTGGAAAAAGTCAAGGGGTCTGAATTCTTCCCGAAAGCACTGTATATTCATGAGCTCACCTTGACTGACAGCTCTTTGAAAAGCTTATGTCAAACAACTTGGATGCAATGAGCAGTATTGCAGTAAAATCATCTTAAGCAAATTTGGTGATACCCAAAGTATGGATGTTACGTTTGATACCGGAGCTCCGAGGCATGCGTCAAAATCTTTAAGCAGTTTGCTTCAAAGCAGTGTACTGATGGCTGTACCACTTTATCAGTAGGACATGATCAATGAAGTCCGAAGCTTTGTTTCATCGAACAACCACCTGATTGGTTTGGTATTGGTTTGGTATTGGTTTGGTATTGGTTTGATAGAAGACAAAAAGGTTACTCCGCGCCTGCGCTACAGCGTGTGGGACATAATCTTTCATAATTTGGTTGCTCTAAATTATTTTGACCAGCAGGTGCCACTAGTGTACACTGTGATGTTCAAAGCCTCGGCTAATGAACCTATTTTCAACCCAATTGGCTGGAAAGCGTCAATGCTTCAGGGAGCTTTGTTCCGCATCACTAACACAAAGCAACTTGAATATTGAAATTGCATCAATGATGTCTCTTGTGATGCACAGCAGCACTGACAGATGTGTTGACTTGACAGCTGCATCTGAGTTTTGAACAACCCTTTCCCCCTTTTGTTCTATGCTGGCTGAAGACCTAAGTAGCCAGTAACTACGGAAGCTAACACCAGACACAGATGAAAGCATATAGTATCTTAGCCATTGATGAATAGGGTAAACTTGTAATTATATTTTCTGACACCCTACAGTCAAATTTTGGCACCAGTAGAGTAGCTATCTAGCTATATAAACCACGCCCCTCTGCAAACACGCCTTCTCCAATGTTGGTTCCAAGGCGGTATTTATTTAAATTAGGTAAGATCATGTTACTATTGGTGTATTAAAATGAGCGTTAAGGGGATGCCACCTTGTCCCCTTAATAATGAACCCAAGTGTTTGACACAGGAGAGGGGGACCAGTAACTTTATGATCAAACTTTATCAATGGAGAAGTAACAGTCATTTTTCATACTTTGGTCTTCATACTTTGATCTGGTTTACTTCAAATATCATCACATTTCATAAAGACAGTCATACAAGGACAAACATTTCACAATTTTACCATGACTAGCTAGAAAACAGATGTCCAATGAAATAACAGTTGATGCTATACTGACATCACTCTAATGTGAGGCCAGTCGAATGTACTGTATAATTAAGTGAATATGCTTAGTCAGTAATCCTTGATTCGAAGAGTTGGATATTTTCCCGTATTTTACAAATGTTCCACCCCGAGAACAAATCACTTTACTCCCAGGTAACCCAGTATTTCCTGCCAAAACAGGAAGTGTCATTCAAAAGCATATAAAGCATATAAATAGGTCTGTCTGTATTTGATTAAAACTTTGATCAGAAATTCAAGCCTGATGATATCTGAGCCTGATGATACCTGAGCCTGATGATACCTGATACCTGAACCTGATGATACCTGAGCCTGATGAGACATACATGAAATACATTTCATGAGCACAACATGAAATACTTTTTAGAATAAGGCTGTAACCTAACATGGACAAATTCAAGGGGTCTGAATACTTTACGAAGGCACTGTATGATATAGGTTTATAGGCTACTGCACATTACGCACGACAGACAAACCCCCAAAAAACATATGTAGATATATATGCTCTCTTGGGTAAATAAATGAAACAAGCTCCAGTAGGCTAATCTTTTTTAGTGTGAACTGTATTACTGTACCGTAATGTATTATACTGTATTATATGGAATGGAATTACGCACCTCGTTCAAACCATGATAAAGCTAAGAGAACATGCGATTCTGGTGCAGCACCTGCAGCCTACAAAGTTACATGTGTAGCGTGTACGCTAGGAGTCGGGAAGCAAGTACAGGAAGTGAATTTAATAATAAATGAAACATGGAACAAAACAAGAAACACGAGTAGCGTACAGACATATAACACAGAAACAGAATCACACCTCACCAAAGGGAAGCAACAGGGATTTACTGGTGACGTCGGGTCCAGGTGCCGCTGCCGAAGCAACCGGGGATGCCTTAGCCGGCGCGACAGGTTCCCACGCCTCGGCCGGCTCTACAGGTTCCCGCGCCTCGGCCGGCTCTACAGGTTCCCGCGCCTCGGCCGGCTCTACAGGTTCCCGCGCCTCGGCCGGCTCTACAGGTTCCCGCGCCTCGGCCGGCTCTACAGGTTCCCGCGCCTCGGCCGGCTCTACAGGTTCCCGCGCCTCGGCCGGCTCTACAGGTTCCCGCGCCTCAGCAGAAGCGAACGACCCGCTCCTGGTCCTCAGGACTGCCCCTCTTCTGCGGCTGGAGCAGCGCATCAGGGATGGGGTACCGTCACATCTAACCCCGCTCCCCCTCTCCGCCAGTTTATTCATCATTACGCACACCTGCCACCATCGTTACGCGCACCTGCGCCTCATGAGACTCCAGGACTCCATCATCTTCCTGATTACCTTCCCTATATCCGTCACTCCCTTTGGTTCTTTCCCCAGGCGTTATTGACTCTGTTTCTGTTTCATGTCTGTACGCTTTTCGTGTTTCTTGGTTTGTACTATGTTCTATTTATTATTACATTTGCACTCCCTGTACTTACTTCCCAACTCCCAGCGTACACATAACAACATGTATAGGCTAGCGAATTTGATTTTGAAATATAATAGGGCCTATTTGTATAATTAGTAGGCTGACACATATATACACCTTTCATAATATTTCCCCTAGTGTTATTTTACCATTATTCTAATGACATGCTTAAATAATATAGGACTAGACTTAGATGCAAATGGCTTTCACTTCTCTTCACGTAGATTGAACGGTTATGGGTCTGAATAAATAACTGCTATAGCCTACCGCAATCACAGTAAACAAGAGCTTGCTTCCCTCTTCGAATAGACTATTGATATAAGAAATGAAAGTAAAAAAGACAATGTCCAGCAAACTATTCTAGTCTTAATTTCCTGCATGGGTCTCCAAGGGCTAAGGAGCTGTTACGCTCGTTGTAAAGATTAGACCAAGGTGCAGCGTGGTAAGCGAACATTTTACCTTTATTAAAATGAACACCAACAAAACAAAGAAAATACAAAATGAACGTAAAGTTCTGCAGGCTTCACAGCAGCTATACAAAATCAAAATCCCACAAACTGAGGGAAAAAGGCTGCCTAAGTATGATCCCCAATCAGAGACAATGATAGACAGCTGCCTCTGATTGGGAACCATACTCAGCCAACAAAGAAATAGAAAACCTAGATTGCCCACCCTAGTCACACCCTGAACTAACCAAATAGAGAATTAAAAGGATCTCTAAGGTCAGAGCGTGACAGGAGCGTTTTTTTTTAGGGAGAGAGGGCAGCTGAGCACAGGTGAGTATGTATTGCGCAAGAGACAGAGGCTATAAGGCTAATACTGCATTGAATGTATTACCTGAAAGAGGTAGGCTAGAATATCTTGAACAGGATAATCTATTTTGGATGCAATTTGAATGGAATTTATGTAGAGACAGACTGCTCGTGCGTGCTCTGATTTAAAGCAACGATATTCAAGTGATAGGCTGTTTTAAAACTCTAAAGCTGCAATAAAAAAAATCTATCTTTACATTTAACAATATGGTGACCCCCGAAAGACAGACGGAGATGTGTAAATTAGACACACATTCAGTCCTTATATTACTGTAGAATAGGCTATGCTGCAGCAAATGTAGGCCTACCTGTCACAAGAAAAAAAGTTACCATGATGAGATGATAGGTCTATATGCATTGTGAACTGCACTCCATACTGAGATGGACAGTCTGTCCCCACCATGAGCGTTGATGATTGATGATGCAGAGAGCAGAAAGAAGGCCTTAGAGAAACCAGATATAGACATTGCATATAATTGAACAGTTCCATTTTGCGTCATGCTGTTGATATAAATAATGAATTATCATTTACAGGTTTCTCGCAGTTATTTATCCCAGGAAAAGGGAGTGGTTGTGGGTGGTAAATCTTTGTAAATCTCGGTAACCGGGTTCCCACCATTCAACCATACTTGATAGTGTCAAGAAAGGTCTTGTACCGGTCAGAAAACATTCAGATGTCAAATAAATGAACAGTTGATGCTAAACTGTGTCTAAATGTAGGTCAGTTGAATGTATAATACAAGTGACTGTGCTTGGTCAGTATTCCTTGACACTGTAGCCCAAAGAGGTCTTATGACAGTTAACTCTGATAGAGTCAAACCAGGATACATTCCATGAGCGTAAACACAAATGAACTTGTTGGATGCTTCATGAAACTGAGTACTCCTCGTCTTTACCATAAAACATGATGAGAAACATCTAAAGCAGAAAACAACTGGATTACGAGGGAAATCCGAAATAATAATTTAATATAAAATGTATAAACGGTTCAATAAAAATGAGATATTTCATTCAAAGCCTAGACGGCTTGTTTATAATCCTGTCTTTGTATTACAGCCAGATCCTGAATTTAGGTAAACTAGTGCTTATCCTCAGCTTTTAAAGTTTTATTAAGTTTTCAATCAACCTACAAAACACATTCCACATTCACGGATGTGGCAGACATAAATAATATAAGAAAAGAAAATATAAAACAAAACAAACAAACCTTCAGCAGCACTATCAGCGTTCCTATTAGCTATTTCCAGCCTTAGCTGAGACGACAAGCAAAGAATTAGTAATAACAGCACCTTACACAACATGTATCTGTCCATTTCCTTAATCACCCCATTTACTCTTTCCATTTGAAATATAGTTGAGGAGTGGAGACCAGAGTCTATCAAACTTGGGCTGTCTCTTGCAGAGGTCATAAGTGAGCTTTCCAAGAGAAAGAAAGTCAACAATCTGGTCAATCCACATTTTAAACGTAGGAGAAGTATTGGAAGCCCACAATAGAAGAATACATTTCTTAGCAAAGTATGTGATAGTCATAAACAAGTTCTCTGTCATGATCAAGAACAAATTCCTGCTGGGCATTAAGAAGATAGATACACGGGGTCATACCAAACTATACATCTAGTATTTTCTGTGCCACAGTATGTATAGAGTGCCAAAATCTGGTAATCTCTCTACAACTCCAAAACACATGCATATAGGTTCCACTTTCAGAGGTACACCTTTTACAGTCAGGAGAAATGTATGTATTCATTCTATGGAGTCTCACTAGGGTGTAATACAATTAGTAAAAAAAAATGTAATTAGATTCTTTCATTTTTACATTAGTAGAGGAGCAGTATACCCTGTCACAAACATCCACCCATAACTCTTCACTGATAGTCAGACCAAGGTCCTTTTCCCAGATTATTTTCAAAGGAGTAAAGGAGGAACGCCCTTTCTCAGAAAGGAGTCTATAGATATAAGATATTTTACCTTTAATGGATTGTGCTGTAGCAAGAAGGGACTCAATTTCATTCATCTGAGCTCTAAACCTCCCATTGAAAGTAAATGAGGAAATGACGTGCCTAATTTGTAGATTTTTTTATTTTTTTTATGGATCTTGGCACATTGAATTCACTTGAAAGGATTTCAGTATAGTGGTTTTCTGATGAAACAGGTCTGAAAAGGTCCTGATCGCTAGAGTATGCCAAAGATTAAAGATGGCATCACTCAGGGCTTTTGGCAAGTCTGGGTTGCATACTATAGGCGAGTGAGAACATATTTGGGAGGAAATGCCCAGGTATTTCTTACAGTCCCTCCATGCTAGTAGGGTGCTGTAAATCACAAAGGTTTTGACTATGTTGCCCACTTCAGTAAAGTTATTAATGAATATAATTGATCTTAGAGGCAATGAACCACAGGATTGAGCTTCTATCAGAATCCACATTGAGACTTGTCTGTTTGTGATCCATGTTAGCATGTTGCGGAATTGGGCAGACCAGTAGTACAATCAAAGAGTATCCTAAGCTTTTAACAAACAACAAATCCTTCTAACTGTAATGCAACTGAGTTTTTCGTTCATTTAAAACCCTGTTGTTTTTATCTTCAACTTTATAATTTGTCATTGACGGCCATAACAACAACAAATGTTGTTGCTAAAAGTAGGTTAGCTAACTCATATTTTGGGGGGACAGTAGAGCGAAACCTTTTTAACAGGCCTGCGTTTCCGTGTAGCTCCTCTCCTCCACCGTTTCCTAGGTTGTGACACAGGAACCTTCACACTCAATAAAAAGCCTACTCGGGGGTAAGGGGCTTAGGCTGAAGTCATTTCCTCTGAAAATACCTTCCCAGGGCACAGTTGATGGCCTGGGTATTAGGTTCAGCTACTGCAAACATTGGTCTGTGTCCTCCTGGGAGGCAAGGTAAAGGCCAACCTTTGGAGATCACACCTGGGTACAAATACTATTTGAAATCTTTCAAATATATTGAGTGTTCGCTTTAGCCTGCCTGGAGTTTTCTATTGGTTCCATGCAACAGGCAAGCTCTATCAAGCACAGCTACATTATTTGAAAGGATAATATTTGAACCCAGGTCTGAGGGACAGACAGAGGAGGGCTAGCGGCTTAAAGTAGCAGTCCACAGCCAGCTGCTGCATGTTGAGACAGATAAGGGCTCTCATCTCTGAGACTAAACTGAGGAGAGTTGTGTGAGCTGTGCGTGCTGATGTATGAATTTAATTGGTTTCCTTCTCTGCTTCCTCTTTCTCCTCATGCCATTTTCTCTTTTGAAGAGGCATCGGATGGTGTGCCTGTCATCAGGGGCCATAACCTCCCTCAGAATGCCTTTACTCTTAAAGATTCAGGCAAGGAGTCCCGGAGCCCGGCTGCAGACGGGTCCCGGGGCGACGCACACGCGTGTGTGTGCATGCGTGCGTGTGTATCTGTGTGCGTGTGTGTCCAGCCCTATGGAGCGACAGCAGGGTGGGCTGAGGTGGTTTAGGACTAGGAGCTCCCCGGCCCCTGTCTGAGAGACAGACCCTCTCTGTGAATGGGTAACATTATCCTGATTCCTGAACACAGCCAGGACCCACTGGAGGCCTCTGCTTAAGGTGTGGCTAATACTTATGAAGTTTATACAGCGGGAACATCATGTGTGAGGCGAGCGGAAATAGCTCAGATTCAGAACAGAAGCTCATGCAGGGAACTCATTAAATGACAATCTGATAATCTAATTGGATCACGGTCAGTTCTCATCATTTATGCCTTCAAAGAGCCAATGGAATGACAGTTGCTTTAGATAATATGCTTACAGTATGTCACAGCCAGAGGTTTAAAAAAAAGCCCCGATGTTATAACCGTTAAACTCTTACCGTTGGACCTGCAAACCCATCTGGACCTGGAAGGCCTTGTGGACCTCTGTCACCCTGGAAACAAAAGGAGAAAACCATGACAATGTTAGACTTGATCCAACAAGTTATTAGCAAGTCAATGAACTGTAACTATTAAGAGATATCAGATAAGGATTAGAAGGCAGATATTAAATGAGACGAAACAGGGAGCTGCAGCTGGAAATGGTTAGAACCCAGGCCAACAGAAATATCACTGACTGATAATAGGTAGCAACTGTGCCAAAGCTTTACAGAGAGAGACACTAAGATATCAGAAGATAAATATCAGAGGAGTACAGGATATGATTAGAGATGAAGAGAATGATACAAGGAAGTTGGCATGAATTGAGAGAGTGAGAGAGGAGAGGAGGAAATACCGGTCAGAACGAAGGGTTAGAAAACCTCTAAACGTGTAGTTGTGGAGTAAATGAAAAAGGGAACAGATGTTGCTAAAGTGAAGTTGAAAGATACGGGGCCAGAGTGGTTGAGTGAAGTATTGGTTTTTGAAGGGGTGAATAAGGAGAGGCAAGAGAATGAGAGTGAGAGCAGAAGATGGAAAGCAGACAGAAAAACCAGTAGCGAGGGATTGAGGGACAGTTAGATGTTGAGACAGAGAGAGAAACAGAGAGAGAAACAGAGAGAGAAAGCCATGCTGTCTGTCTGTCTGTCTGCCTGCCTGCCTGCTGCCAGACTAGACTAGGTCAGATCATTCTTTACCTTGTCTCCTGGGGGGGCCTGGCCTGGGGACAGTCCTGGATCGCCCTTAGATCCCTGACAGTGACACAGAGAGTCAGGGTCAGCACTTATTTATAGCAGCCAGAACCTCCTCCACTACATACAGGGGGGATCAAAGTGCAAAGGTAAAAAAAATAATATCTGTGCTGCTCTTTACTGTGGCGAAGTTCGCCACCCGATTCAACAGTACCGTCTTTTCCAATAACAACAAAGTGATAGGCTCATTCACACAGGGTAAGATTTCCAAACAAACTAAACTCCTCAGTGGCTTCAGGGGTGATGTGTGAGTGACTTACAGACACCACTTCTTATCTCCTTTATGAGATCTGTGCTGTTCCTCCGTTAAGGTTGACATGGCTTTCTGCAAAGCATCTTTCAAGTCTCAGCCAATGACTGGAGACCTGACTAAGTTATTGACAACTATGATTGGTTGGTGGGGATGGGTCCTAAGCTTCTCTTGAGTTACAAAGCCACCCCAGAGCTGAGGAGATACATTTTTTTACATTTACATTTTAGTCATTTAGCAGACGCTCTTATCCAGAGCGACTTACAGTAGTGAATGCATACATTTCATACATTTTTCCCCCCGTACTGGTCCCCCGTGGGAATCGAACCCACAACCCTGGCGTTGCAAACACCATGCTCTACCAACTGAACCACACGGGACCCCTATACAGACAGTGGAAACGTACACACACTAACAAAGGGACAGAATGCTACAAAAGGATGATTGCATTGTAGACACCTACTTTCCCCTTTTTAACCATAACATGTCACAGTAATTCAAGGTTATTCTATACCCTCCACTCAATGAAAGTCCAAACATTTCCCAGGCCATTGAGTACTCTTACTTCAGTACGCCTAAACACGAAATGACATACAATCCACATTTTCGGGGCCTGAGACAAATGTTAAGCCATTGTTTTATTTACCCTCTTAACAGAAGTGCATGTTTAGACTCTGGGTTGTCTGGTCAAGGGATGCTCTGCCCGAGTACAGGTGACACCTCAGAGGCATATACTACAATACCTGTTCATCACTACTGATTACCTGCTCTCAACAAGTAGTTCTCTCCGGGGGTTTGAGCATTACATTTCACTGGTTTTGACTGACAGCCCATTCAAGCATTCATCTGTTAAGGGCAGGAAGGGGTGTGTGTGTGTGTGTGTGTGTGTGTTGTACCGCAGCAGAAGTTACTGGCAGTGAAACCTTGATTCTATCTCTTCTTCTCTTCTCTGTTTGAAAAATGTCAACAGTGCATGGCGTTCATTTAAAGCCTCTATCAGATCCCACTAGCCATTGGTCATAACATTTCATGCTGCGCTCAAACAACCGTCAAACTGAAGCTTTTCAGCTTTCAGCACATCAACCAGGGACCTCAGACAGACACAGGTCTGCTTGTTTTTTTATTTTCTCATCCCTCTGTTTCTTCCCTTCATCCCTTAGACTTCACAACACAATTTACAAACAAAGACAAAGAGTTCCTCTCTCTCCGACCCCGCCTCCAGTGTGGGTCTGAGGATGAGTCATTGTGTGTGTATGTGGTGTTAGCTATAGTGATTTAGGATGTTTCAAAAGAACCCAATGGGGAAGCCTCAAGGGCCATCGCTGGTCTCCCATGGTGTCCACTACAGGGTCAAAGGGCACACCAGAACACATCCATCAATGTCTGAGCCCTCTTTCTGACAAATCAGAGAGGAAAACAGGACATTGCTGTCTCTGTGTGCGGTCCCGAAGCCCTTACAGAAAAACCACATAAATTTTACGTGATCCATGAGATTTTATGTGAAGTTAATGTGATAACGTGTGAAAACATGATCTCATGTGAAATAAATGTGACAACATGGGGATGCAACATTTCCACATGTGCTAACATGAAACTACACGTGACAACATGTGAACATGTGAAAACATGATCTTGTGTAATACAGTGCATTCAGATGAGACTCGAAATTGAGCTCAGGTGCATCATGTTTCCATTGATCATCCTTGAGATGTTTCTACAACTTGATTGGAGTCCACTTGTGGTAAATTCAATTGATTGGACATGATTTGGAAAGGCACACATCCTGTCTATATAAGGTCCCACAGTTGACAGTGCATGTCAGAGGAAAAACCAAGCCATGAAGTCGAAGGAATGGACCGTAGAGCTCCGAGACAGGATAGTGTCAAGGCACAGATCTGGGGAAGGGTACCACGTTAGCTAGCCAGTAACTTATCCAGTATAAGTTGACATCATTTCAAAGGATTCCTTTTTGAAGGGAAGCTGTAGAGATCAGTAAGAAATAGCAGTTCTGTAACCAAATATTCATTCATTATAAAGTTAAGCATTACATAAACTGGTATGATGGTGCATTGATAAGTTATACAGTTTAAAGCCGTTGTTTTTGTGTTTTTTAAAGGTGAACTTTAATGCACTACAGACCAAAAGGTTAAAAGTTCAAATCCCGAGAGCGTTAATGCGTTAATGTCCCTGAGCACTGCTACTTTTTCGTTGGTGTAATCGCACAATTATTGACTTGATTCTGGGCAACTTTTAGCAGTAAAGTACACATCTGCAGTTAGCAAAAGGGTGCCATCTGCACTGATATTTTAGTTATCAATGAATCTGACCATTCTCTCATTGATTTCATTTACAGATTTTTGCAATTTGAGGATTTTCTGTATAGTTGTCTAATGTTGGTGGGGCATATTATTCTGTTTCATTGTTACTCCTGAATCACTATGTGTCACGTCCTGACCAGTAAAAGGGGTTATTTGTCATTGTAGTATGGTCAGGGCGTGGCAGGGGGTGTTTGTTGTGGGTGTTTTGATATTTTGGGGGTTTTGATCTATGTTTTATATTTCTATGTTTATTCTAGTTCTATGTTGGTTTTTGGAAATGACCTCCAATTAGACAGCTGGTTGTTGTTGTCTCTAATTGGAGGCCATATTTAGTTGTGTTCGTTTCACTTGTGTTTTATGGGTGGTTGCTTTCTGTATAGTTGTGTTACCTTACAGAACTGTTGGTTGTCGTTTATTGTTTTCGTTTAAGTGTTCACTTTATTTAGTAAATAAAGAAGATGATCACTATACCCGCTGAGTTTTGGTCTCCTCAATACGACCGGTATGACACTATGATAAATATGATAGTTTTTGAGTTTATTTTTAGCAAAGCTGAGATTCGCTTTGAACTCAAGTGTAAGAACAAAGGTGAAATCAGTTATCAACACAGGCATGGTCGTGTAGAAGGAAAAATTGGAATGCCGTGAACCAAGAGGTTGTGAGTTAAAATCCCAGGTGACGACATGTTGAATAATAATTAATGTATAAATAAACAAACACAATGTAGTCATGTAAAGCACATTCGGAAAGTATTCAGACCCTTTGACTTTTTGCACATTTTGTTACGTTACAGCCATATTGTAATATATATATATATATATATTATATTATATATATATATATATATATATCACACATGTATGTATATATATATATATATATATATATATATATATATATATATATATATATATATATATATACACACATGTATGTATATATATATATATATATATATATATATATATATATATATATATATATATATATATATATACACACATACATATATATACATATACACATATATATATATACATATATATATATACACATACATATATATACATATACACATACATATACATATACATATACATATACATACATACATATATATATATATATATATATATATATATACACACACAATACCCCATAATGACAAAGCAAAAACAGGTTTTACATTTTTTTGCAAATGTATTAAAAATAAAGAAACTGAACTATAACTATTCAGACCCTTTAGTCAGTACTTTGTTGAAGCACCTTTGAGAGCAATTACAGCCTCCAGTCTTCTTTAGTTTGACGCTACAAGCTTGGCACACCTGTATTTGGGGAGTTTCTCCCATTCTTCTCTGCAGATCCTTTCAAGCTCTGTCAGGTTGGATGGGGAGCGTCACTGCACAGCTATTTCCAGATTTCTCCAGCGATTTTCAATTCGGTTCAAGTCCGGGCTCTGGCTGGGACACTCAAGGACATTGGCTGTGTGCATAGGGTCGTTGACTTGTTGGTAGGTGAACCGTCGCCCCACTCTGAGATCCTGAGTGCTCTGGAGCAGGTTTTCATCAAGGATCTCTCTGTACTTTGCTCCATTCATCTTTACCTCGATCCTGACTAGTCTTCCAGCCCCTACCGCTAAAAAACATCCCCACAGCATGATGCTGCCACCACCATGCTTCACCGTAGGTATGGTGCCAGGTTTCCTCCAGATGTGACGCATTCAGTCCAAAGTGTTCAATCTTGGTTTCACCAGACCAGAGAATTTTGTTTATCATGGTCTGAGAGTCCTTTAGGTGCCTTTTGGCAAACTCCAAGCAGGCTGTCATGTGCCTTTCACTGAGGAGTGTCTTCCGTTTAGCCACTCTACCATAAAGGCCTGATTGGTGGAGTGCTGCAAAGATGGTTGTCCTTCTGGAAGATTCTCCCATCTCCGCAGAGGAATTCTGGACCTCTGTCAGAGTGACCATCGGGTTCTTGGTCACCTCCCTGATCAAGGTCCTTCTCCCCTGGTTGCTCAGTTTGGCTGGGCGGCCAGCTCTAGGAAGAGTCTTGGTGGTTCCAAACTTCTACCATTTAAGAATGAGGACACTGTCCTTGGGGACCTTCAAAGCTGCAGACATTTTTTGCTACCCTTCCCCAGATCTGTGCCTCGACACAATCCTGTCTCGGAGCTCTACGGACAATTCCTTCCACCTCATGGCTTGGTTTTTCCTCTGAAGTGCATTGTCAACTGTGGGACCTTATATAGACAGATGTGTGCCTTTCCAAATCATGTCCAATCAATTGAATTTACCACAAGTGGACTCCAATCAAGTTGTTTCAACATCTCAAGGATGAGCAATGGAAACAGGATGCAGCTGAGCTCAATTTCGAGTCTCATAGCAAAGGGTCTGAATATTTATGTAAATAAGGATTTATTTTTTTATGTGCACAAATGTCTAAAAACCTGTTTGCACTTTGTCATTATGGGGTATTGTGTGTATATTGACGAGATTGTTGACTTAAATAAAACAAGGCTGTAATGTAACAATGTGGAAAAAGGGAAGGGGTCTAAATACTTTCCGAATGCACTGTACGTCAAATATGTCAATTGTAAACACTGTTAAAAGCACTGTGTATCATAACGACTCATTTTTGTTTTCACATGTGATGTGTAATGTTCCTAAACAACATTTTCACATGTGAAAATTCACATATTAATTGTTCCAATCATGTGGTTTTTCAGTAAGGGAGATTTACATAAAGTACAATTTTCTGTCCAACTATGCACAAACAACTGAAACCTACACTTATCCACTTAAAGAAATACTATTTTCACATCAGAATTATAGTGAAATTGACAAGGGGCAGCATAATGAAATTGTATAATGTTTTTGTTTACACTCCCAAATTGTGAATGGGTAGGGTTTGAATTGGAGCTTACCCACCAACTACAGGGGCGTCTGGTGCCAACTCCCAACCAACTCTCACCACAGACAAGGTTAGGTTAACGACCTGGCCACAGCCACCACACCACAGCCGTCTGCACAGCACAGCCCACATCCCACATCCCTGTCAGAGCTAGCTGAGTCTGAAAAACTCCAGCTGTTTTTATGGTTTATATGACGACTCGTGATACAGATGAGAAAGGTGACGAGCCTACAATGCATCCATCCACATTGATGGCCATCTTGAACGTCACACAAGAACAGCAATTTAAGCTATTAAAGTAATTAAATTGCTAATAAATAAGGAAATTATCTCAATTACCACATGTAAGACATTAAACGAGTCTCCCTGTCCCGTCTCTATATTCCCATTGAATAGGACAAGAACAATACAATTCCCATATGAGGCAAACCAACAGCAATAAACCCCTAACCATCAGGATTCCAGAGGTTTGGGAAAGGCTGGCTGGGAAGCAGGTGTGTTCTTCCACTTATACAGTTACACAATATTCTTGGGAAAACGTTTCACAATCATCATTTTCAGGTAAAGAACAAAACAATCACATAGCCCCTACATGAAACAGTAAACCGTTTATGGCCGGAACCAGTACGAACCAATTGGACGGTCCTTTGATATCCATAGACGGGCACGTTTTTTCACATGACCTCCTGTGTGTGCAGGCGCTTGCCTATTTGCATTTTTTTTTACGGGTGTTATAGTAAAGACCATAAGCAGCTCGTGAGTTTCAAATTTGGGGAAGCTTACAATTTATCCTACCATTTCTAACTATCTGAGTGAAAGTTATGATATATGCACATTATCATTTCAATAATTACATTTTCATTTGTCAAAATCATTGTCACATGGTTAATCATAAAGTCTGAAGTAAAATGATAAAAATCTGAAAGTTAGTTGAATTTAAAGGCGAGAGCACCAGCCTCTGCCATTAGGACACATTGATACACTGTGGTCCATTGGCGGCTAAAGAAATTAGCACATAGAACCAATAGGCCAATGCAGCAGTAAGCCTATAACTTCCATCGTTAACTAAGTAAAATACATAGGCCTAAAGCCGAGAAATAAATACAGTAGAAAATATCCTGATTAAAATTCCTGTTCTTTCAATCATATTCATCTCTCTACTCCGCCTGTCTGCCTCCCTTCAAGCTGTCTTGACTTGAGCTATTGCTAGTGAAGTGCAACATTGTATCAAATCATCAACTGGATTGGCCCAAAGCTGTTGCTAGCACACTTGCAACGTTGCATCAACTATCCTATTCCAGGCTCTCAGAGTTTCCCACGCCAGTGAGCTCGGGACAGACAGCTGTTTTTTAGGATGTTTCCACTGGATATATGGGAACATCGGATCATGATAGTTTACTAATTCACACAGAGGCTTGGTGATTATCGAGGCCGTGACTGTTGGAAAGATTTTTCAAATACTGAGGAACTATAATTTGCAATGAATGTAAAAAAAACAGACTTTATTTACAATGTGTGAGGCAAAGAAAAAATTACTGAGAAGCTCAGCTTATTAGTGGTGTACGTGGTGAGTTAAGACAACCAGACATTGCCAAATGGGCACTTTCAGAGGAGGAACGTCTTGAGGCAATTAAAGCCTTTAAGTCTGGGAAAACTCCAGGGCTGGATGGAAAACCAGTTGAGGTAAAACAAACCTTTTTTGATGTACTCAGAGGACCGTTATTAGCATGTTTTAACCACTCATATAAAAAAGGGTAGATTATCAGTTACTCAACAAGAAGGTCTAATTCCATTATTACTGAAACAGGACCCAAGTGGTAAATATAAAGATCCAGTCCATTGAAAAAAATGTGGAGGCCCCTTACACTTCAGTGTTGTGATGCAAAAATTTGAGCAAAATGTATAGCGCATAGAATTAAAAAGGTATTGTTGGATATTATACATCCTAATCAGACAGGTTTTTTACATAGACGATACATTGGAGATAATATAAGACAAGTACTGGAAACAATAGAACACTATGAAAAATCTGGGAAACCAGGCCTGGTATTCATAGCTGACTTTGAAAAGGCTTTGATAAAGTACAACTGGAATTTATATATAAATGCCTTGAATATTTCAGTTTTGGAGAATCTCTTATACAATTGGTCAAAGTTATGTATAGTAATCCTAGGTGTAAAATAGTAAATAATGGCTACTTTTCAAAGTATTAAACTGTTGAGAAGTAAAACAAGGTTGTCCATTATCGGCATGTCTATTTATTATGGCCATCAAAATGTAAGATACAACATTAAATAAATATAATATTATTGTTAAACTCATATATACTAATTGAGAAAAAAATGTGTATAATCTTTGTAAATTAGATCATAAATAAGACTGGTGGAGTTATGTCACATGTGGCTAACAAAAATATATGGAAATGTCTGCTCTACCCAAAATTACATTACCGCAAAAGTGGAAGGTGGAGAAAGTAAGGAACTTGTCTGTCGGCCGTGCATTAAAGACCAAAATTGGTTAAGGAAAATTGTGAACCAGTTTAATTTAAGGACCAAAAAAATGACAGCTGTGCCACATAGATTAGAAAATTGTAAGGATCAACGCTGGTGGACGGGAAGCAAGTACAGGGATTGAACATTTAATTAACAATGGACATGGAACAGGACAGCGTCTGGACATGAATACATAACGACATCAATGCTGACACGGGGAACCAATGGAGGAACAAACCGATAGCTGGGGCAATCAACAGTGAAGGAGTCCAGGTGAGTACAGTGAGCCCTGAAACACGTAATGATGGTGACAGGTGTGCGTAATGAAGGGCAGCCTGGCAGAGAGGGAGAGCGGGAAGAGATTTTTGATGTACCAATTTCATGGCACATGGTTTATGAACTGATACACAAAACTATGCCAGATTCAAAAATAAAGAGTTTTTCAATTGAAATTATTATACAAAAATCTTGCAACCAATAGAATGTTATATATGGGCATACACTATAAGCTTATGAAAATAAAGAGAGTCGCACACGCCATATATAAACACCCTGTAATTTATTGGGTAAATCACCTAATAAATTACTGGGAGTTTATACAGTTGAAGTCGGAAGTTTACATACACTTAGGTTGGAGTCATTAAAACTTATTTTTTAACCACTCCACCAAATTCTTGTTAACAAACTATAGTTTTGGCAAGTCGGTTAGCACATCTACTTTTTGCATGACACAAGTAATTTTTCAAACAATTGATTACAGACAGATTATTTCACTTATAATTCACTGTATCACAATTCCAGTGGGTCAGAAGTTTACATGCACTAAGTTGACTGTGCCTTCAAACAGCTGGGAACATTTCAGAAAATGATGTCATGGCTTTAGAAGCTTCTGATAGGCTAATTGACATCATTTGCGTCAATTGGAGGTGTACCTGTGGATGTATTTCAAGGCCTACCTTCAAACTCAGTACCTCTTTGCTTAACATCATGGGAAAATCTAAAGAAATCAGCCAAGACCTCAGAAAATAAATTGTAGACTTCCCCAATTCTGGTTCATCCTTGGGAGCAATTTTCAAACGCCTGAAGCTACCACGTTCATCTGTACAAACAATAGTACGCAAGTATAAACACCATGGGACCATGCAGCCGTCATACCGCTCAGGAGACGTGTTCTGTCTCCTAGAGATGAACGTACTTTGGTGCCAAAAGTGCAAATCAATCCCAGAACAACAGCAAAGGACCCTGTAAAGATGCTGGAGGATACAGGTACAAAAGTATCTATATCCACAGTAAATCGAGTCCTATATCGACATAACCTGAAAGGCCGCTCAGCAAGGTAGTATCCACTGCTCCATACTTTTTGGAGAAATGTCCTCTGATCTGATGAAACAAAAACAGAACTGTTTGGCCATAATGACCATCGTTATGTTTGGAGGAGGCTTGCAAGCCGAAGAACACCATCCAAACCATGAAGCACGGGGGTGGCAGCATCATATTGTGGGGGTGCTCTGCTGCAGGAGGGACTGGTGCACTTCACAAAATAGATGGCATCATGAGGATGCAAAATTATGTGGATATATTGAAGCAACATCTCAAGACATCAGTCAGGAAGTTAAAGCTTGGTCGCAAATGGGTCTTCCAAATGGACAATGACCCCAAGCATACTTCCAAAGTTGTGGCAAAATGGCTTAAGGACAACAAAGTCAAGGTATTGGAGTGGCCATCACAAAGCCCTGACCTCAATCTCATAGAAAATTTGTGGGCAGAACTGAAAAAGCGGGTGCAAGCAAGGAGGCCGACAAACCTGACTCAGTTACACCAGCTCTGTCAGGAGGAATGGGCCAAAATTCACCCAACTTATTGCGGGAAGCTTGTGGAAGGCTACTGGAAGAGTTTGACCCAAGTTAAACAATTTAAAGGGAATGCTACCAAATACTAATTGAGTGTATGTAAACTTCTGACCCACTGGGAATGTGATGAAGTAAATAAAAGCTGAAATAAATCATTCTCTCTACTATTATTCTGACATTTCACATTCTTAAAATAAAGTGGTGATCCTAACTGACCTAAGACAGGGAATACTTACTAGGATTAAATGTCAGGAATTATGAAAAACTGAGTTTAAATGTATTTGGCTAAGGTGTATGTAAACCTCCGACTTCAACTGTATATGGAGTGTGTGACTGTCTATTTTTATAGCTTATAGTTTATTCGCCGTTAGTCAGCACCTCTACACAAAATTATTATCTCTGGGTGTGCGCCAGCCCATATTTTTTTACTCTGATATACGAGGATACAAGCATCCCAGCTCTGCAGATTTTGCTGCAAGAGACTGATTTATTAAATAATTTGTTTTGGTAGTGTCCATATGTATTTTGTATTTGGTCGCAGGTTCAGGAATGGCTGAAGAATTGCAACATTTACCTGAAGCTAACTCTGCAAATAGCACTGCTGGGTGATTTGAAAAGTCATAGTCAATCGATCAATAATATAATAATACCCTTATGGATAAATATTTTTGCTAATTTACAATCTGTAGAACCTATGAGAATAGAAAGGTTCAGAACTTTTTTTGAAACAGCACAGTTGAAAAATATATGGCAAATAGCAGTGGTGTAAAGTACTTAAATAAAAATACTTTAAAGTACTACTTACCCCCAAAAATGACTTCTGTACTTTACTAATTATATTGTTTACAACTTTTACTTACCTACATTCCTAATTTAAAATGATGTACTTTTAACTCCATACATTTTTCCTGACACACAAAAGTACTCGTTTGTAAATTATGACTGTGTTGGAGTGCCCATGACTATCCATAAATAAATAAAAAACAAGAAAATGGTGCAGTCTGGTTTGCTCAATATAAGTAGATTTAATTTAAGTAGATTTTAGCAATTACATTTACTTAGACTTTTACTCAAGTAGAATTTTCCTAATTGACTTTCACTTTTAATTGAGTCATTTTCTATTAAGGTATCTTTACTTTTACTCAAGTATGACAATTGGGTACCTTTTGTTCCTCTGTCCAGAGTTGCAAAGAAAAAGACATATCTCAGACTCGCCAATAAAAATAAAACATTAACCTCTTGGGGATCTTATCCCGGTATTGGGATTTATTGTCAAGAGACCATGGCGGGAATTTCAAAACTGCAAGAATCTAATAATTTCAATTTCTCAAACAATCAACTATTTTTCACCATTTGAAAGATAAACATCTCCTAAATCTAATCACATTGTCCGATTTCAAAGAGGCTTTACGGCGAAAGCATAAAGTTAGGTTATGTTAGGAGAGTACATTGAAAATAGCTGTGTGTAATGTTTTGTCAATTCAAAGACAGGCGTCACCAAAAGCAGTTAACCAGCTAAAATTATGCACTAACCTTTGACAATCTTCCTCAGATGACACTCCTAGGACATTATCTTATACAATACATGCATTTTTTGTTCCATCAAGTTCATATTTACATCCAAAAACAGCATTTTACAGTAGCGGTGAAATTCAGATTTTTTTTCCCCTCAAATGCTTCCGGTGAATCAACGTTACAATTTACAAAATTACTATTCAAAAACATTGGTAAATTATAATATTGTCATTCAAATAATTATAGTTTAACATTTCGTAAATGCTACTGCATTGCCAGATTTCAAAATAACTTTACTGGGAAATCACACTTTGCAATAAACGGGGTGCTGTGCTAAGAACAATAGGCTCGGATATACAGGTTAGCACCATCTAATATCAATAATACTATTGTCAATAATCCCTTACCTTTGATTATCTTCATCCATTGGCACTTCCAGGAATCCCAGGTCCACAACAAATGTGGTTTCTTTCTACAAAGTTCATAATTTATGTCCAAATAACTCCAAGTTATTCCATGTTGATAGCGCTTCGGTAGGCTCCTCAAAAGTAGGGCGGGGGGGGAAAGTCACGACGAAAAGTAAAAAAACAATAATCTATTTACGTTCGTTCAAACATGTTAAACGTTGTTTAGCATCAATCTTTAGGCCCATTTTTAACGTGAAACATCAGTAATGTTTCAACCCGACCTCTCCTGTGTCTTGAAAAACGTTTTTGAAAAATGTCTCGCCTCACATGAACTCACATGAATGCGCAGGTGCGGGCAATAATGAAGTGACGACATCCCAGGGAGATGGGCAAAAGAACAGACACTGGACAGAGGAACTCTGCCAAGAAGGCCAGCATCCCTGAGTCGCCTCTTCACTGTTGATGTTGAGACTGGTGTTTTGCGGGTACTATTTAATGAAGCTGCCAGTTGAGGACTTGTGAGGCGTCTGTTTCTCAAACTAGACACTCTATTGTACTTGTCCTCTTGCTCAGTTGTCCACCGGGGCCTCCCACTCCTCTTTCTATTCTGGTTAGGGCCAGTTTGCGGTGTTCTGTGAAGGGATTAGTATACAGTGTTGTACAAGATCTTAAGTTTCTTGGCAATTTCTCACATGGAATAGCCTTCATTTCTCAGAACAAGAGTAGACTGACGAGTTTCAGAAAAAGGTCTATGTTTCTGGCCATTGTGAGCCTGTAATCGAACCCACAAATGCTGATGCTCCAGATACTCAACTAGTCAAAAGAAGGCCAGCTGTATTGCTTCTTTAATCAAGACAACAGTTTTCAGCTGTGCTGTTGCAAAAGGGTTTTCTAATGATCAATTAGCCTTTTAAAATTATAAACTTGGATTAGCTAACACAACGTGCCATTGGAACACAGGAGTGATGGTTGCTGATAATGGGCCTCTGTACAACTATGTAGATATTCCATTTAAAAAAATCAGCCGTTTCCAGCTACAATTGTCATTTACAACATTACATTGTAAATACACTGTATTTCTGATAAATTTTATGTTATTTTAAATGGCCCAAAAAAATTGCTATTCTTTAAAAAACAAGGACATTTCTAAGTGACCCTAAACTTTTGAACGGTATTGTAGACTGAGGGGTGAACTTAAAAGCCCTAACCCACAATCGCAGTGCTATTGAGCAATGATGCTTATCATCATTGCTCGCACTGCAAGTTATGGGGGTACTAAATATGGTATGAATGGTATGAATTTGGCCAGCTCTTTTAGGAGATTACAGTATAATCACATACTGTATGTTTCAGAACATATGATCTGATCTGGTGGGCCCCAATGTTGTCGTTTCTATTAAAATGGCTGTAAGATCTCCATGTCATAATATTCTCTGTCAGAATCACGACTTTTCAGGAAAGAGGTTTTCTGAGAAGAGCATCTGCTACCGGTTTCGGAGCACCTCGAATTCAGTGTAGACAGGGAATTTTCTACGGTAAATTTTCTTAAACATATCAACGTCTTGCATATGCAGTCAATTCTCCACATTTAAATTTGATTTCAAAATATGGAAACTGCCCTAAAGGCACAGATCTACAATCAGAGGGTTCGGAATTGTTAGTCCATTAGTTATCAACAGAGCCGGTACATCAAGCTATCATCACTAAAACATAATCCAGAAAATATTGCCGATGTCAGCCTTTAATACAATCACTGTTAGTATTCATGTTATATTTCTGCTCATCTAAGCCTAATTCGGAATGAGTGAACTTGAGCAAGTAAATTTAATGGACCCACCAGTTCAGGACTGAGGTCAAGTCAACCCCTTGCATTAAAAGTCATCAGAGACTTCACATTACAGCAAGGTTATCTTATAATTTAGGGAAATACATGTGTATCCTTCTCTTTCAAGATGAAATTAATCAACACCCCTTCCTCCTCACCAACAGCAGGGGTTTTTACATGCATCTATTTAACCACCATCCCTTCTTTTCCCGTCCCGCCCCTCCCCTTTAACTGCCTACTCAATCAAATGACAGACACAGGTATTTTCCCCTCCTCCATCAGCAAATAACAACCAATCAAAGGCCTCTGTCATGCCCACGGGGCACTTTCCACCTAAAAACTCTGCTGCTGCTATTCACCACAGCAATACCTGGGAAAAGTAACTTTTATTTACCTAGACATGTCAGTTAAGAACAAATTCTTATTTCAATGACAGCCTACCCTAGCCAAACCCAGACGACGCTGAGCCAATTGTGCACCGCCCTATGGGACTCCCAATCACGGCCAGATGTGGTGCAGCCTGGATTCGAACCAGAGACTGCCTCTTGCACTGAGATGCAGTGCCTTAGACAGCTGCGCCACTCGGGAGCCCGAGAAGAGTCTATCCCTTCCAAAGACACGTTGATCTGAGCACCATAGCGATATACGTTTTTATCTCAATATTAGGCACCTACCACCCACTCTGTACCAGAGTAATGTTGCTTACCATTCATTTAAATTGCCAACCATAATGACAAAATATTAAATGAAGTACTATTCCTCAGAAGTTAAACAAAAAATCATAACGTTGACCCCAAGATTAGTAAGATGCTAGTCTCTCTAGACAGACGGGTTGCCTCCCACAATGTACCAGCTTAACACTTCTGTACGTATAGAACATCAGTTTGGTATACACTGTTAAAAGTGCTTTGTAACACCAAAACTAGTGGCAACTGAGCTGCCCCCAATGCGTAGGAGACAACCTTAACTTTACTAAAGTATTGAAACACATTGTCCTGAGATGTTTTGAAACATTTCATGGTGTGTTGTAACATCCTTTAGTCAAGTGTTACGCAACACCTTGCCAGGGACTGGGAGCACTAATGGAAAAGGTTGAAAACACAAGTATGATGTTTAGAGTTCTGTTTGTGCAGAATTAGATACCTTCTCCTTTGGTGTCGTTTCCTCTAAAACTATTGTGGTGTTTCAAATCCTGTCTATTGCTAAATTAGATCACTTCTTCTGGAGTACTTTAATGTTTAACATTGATTTATGTATCTGATCATTTGCCAGTTTAATCCATTTTTGGCAGGTATTGTTGAGCACAGTAGTAACTAGAGGTTTTACTGCAATTTGCCTCTATCATTAAAAGTTGGATATGTGGGAATGGGTTGTCTCATAACTGATGTCATTTTGCCTGAAGATTTCGATATTTGTTCACCATTACACCTCATGGTACAACAAGCTGCTTAATACTAATATAGAAGTATACTTGTCTTTCTTCAAACATGCATATAACACTGTGTAAAATGTTTGAAATACCCACAATCCTCTAAAAACAGAGCCACGTGGCAAGATAGGAAGTGGGATTCAATTACAGCTTCCGCCTGTCCCACCTTTTACATGCACCGAAAACCCCCAAAAGTGTTTTAACAACACTTTCTTGAAAACACTAATATTCAGATTGAAAAACCACTTTGGGTCTTTTAGAGTACTTTTATTGTTTTAAAACACTGTCTGTGTATCATAACACTTACATTGGGTTTACATTCCACCACCAGATCTCAGGTTAGGTGCACCATTATTCCATGGTTTCATTACACAATCATGGTGTTTTGAGTCTTTCTATTTTTACAGTGTAGAGGAAAGGGCAGAGTTGGGACATCCGTCTTTCCTACATCACTGCACTAACCGCTTGATGCCCTAGCATAAACATCCCCGGACACAAAATAGTAGCTATCAAGATGAAGATCACTGAAGGTATTTTTAAGGACTACATTTCCCAAGTGGCTAGTTTGCATCAACTACCTTTACTAAAACTACTGCTAACATTTTGCCGGCAAACTCAGGTTTCGAATTATAACGTTCTGGCATGTCTGCCTCGTGATTTGTTGGGAGCATTCTGTCTGTAGTCTTCTGTCTGAAGAGGACCCTCCCCAGAACAATTTTTGGCCCTTTTTGAAGTTGCCATGAGAATCTGTAATTAATCCCAGACCTAGTGCTGTTGCTGCCCTAGGTCTGGGATTTCAGAGACTAATTAGGTACTGCTTCCCTCCCACTAGGATTAGACATTACCTTTTTCTGGAGCAAAGGGGTCTGGGAGTCAGAGTATGACATTGAACATTACAGCCAGGGCCCTGTCAATAAAACTGGTCCTGGCTGACCCCTGGGGGACTCCACATCCCACAACATTAACAAGGCTCTCTCTGGAGCTCAAGGGGGATGTCTGTGCCCCCCAACCCAGGATTAGGGCACTCACCTTGGGACCAGGAAGACCAGGCAGGCCGGGGTTTCCATGTGGACCAGTAGGACCCTAGAGAGACAACGAGAGAGAGAGAGAGAGAGAGATTCATTTACAGTAGATCTACTAGATCACAACGACAGCATAGCATTATTGCTAAGTGGATGGGTCTCTACAGAAGGTGTAAACGGTACAGTGAATTAGTCATACTGTATGTCAGCAACAGTTCCCATCTTTTAGCTACAAAGATTAAAGGTAGATAAAACTGCTGAATGAGTCAGTGATTGTAGGCTGTGATGAGATATAGCGAGACTTTTTCTGAGTATTACACATATTTTATGTCACATTTTTCTTCTTCATGTGCCAAACTATGCCCTACCTTTAAACCGTACAAGAGTGCACTTTCAAGGGAACACCTTATAACATACATGCACTCACTTTGAGTACAACTCACACATGTGGGAACAACCACACGTGCATGCTCATGTGCGCACACACACACACACATCTGCACCCCTGCTGTTGCCTGACTTAAGCTGCATTCTCTCTAAAACACTCACTACAAACTAAAGCTATGAGGTAAGACTCTGCTCTCTCTCATAACAGTAATCAGTCTGTGATCAGGAGATGACAGAGACTTAATGTAGGGGTAATGATGACCCACACCTAGTTTTAAAGGTGTCTGTGTGTCCTCTTGACACTGAGTTGTGTTGTGGTGTCACAGTCTCTTTCTACCACCCAGCCCCCAACCTCTCCCCCGGCTCTCTACTTTCTGAGACTCCAGTAAAACCCCATAACAAAGGATCTCTCTCCCCCTCTGCCTCCCTCCCTCCTCTCCCCATTTATCTAACTACCCATCTCGCTCTATCGCTGTAACTCTCTCCTCCCCCCTCCTCCTATTTCTCCCTATCGTTTTCCTCTCTCAGTCCTGAGCAGATTATTTAAAATGGGGGTCTGTTCTCTGTGCATAAAATGCTGCCACCTGTGGAGTGTGGGATTTAGCTAAGGTACAATACAGGTGAGTACAGCACAGTGAGGTCTGGAGGTCTGTATCTTGCTGAGGCAGCAGAGTTCGCAGCCCACACAGACACAATCACCCATTACAGTCATTTTCCACCCCATAACGAAGCCTCCCTCTGAATGTCTATGCCTCTATGGGTCACCACACTGCATGTAAACCATATGTCTCCACAGTTGGGTCCCACAAGTGTTTACCATTATACAGTAGTTTACCTGTAGACAACTTTTACTGGCTGCCTGGCTGGCTGCTGGAGGGTCCCTGTCTGTCTGACACACACTAAACAAGCGTAACCAAGAGGCGTGGTGTGTAATAAAGAAGACTTTACAAAGATAAAACAGAGAGAGGTGCACCTGTGGTCTTCCTGAGTATAGCTGGCTAACTGTGATAGGCACTGTATCTCGGTGCTAGAAGCGTCACTACAGATCCTGGTTCGATTCCAGGCTGTATCACAACCGGCTGTGATTGGGAGTCCCATAGGGCGGCGCACAACTGGCCCAGTGTCGTCCTGGTTAGGGTTTGGTTGGGGAAGGCCTTCATTGTAAATGAGAATTTGTTCTTCACTGATTTGCCTAGTTAAATATAAATATATATATATATATATATATATATCCATTCTCTATAGCAGAATGTTCAGAAATGCCAGAACATTAAGAGCAAAACATGTCTAGTGATGTTGAAGATGCTCAAAAAGTTCTACAGCTGAGCCAGTGAGAGCATCTTCTCTGCTGCCAATGACTGGAACGAATTGCAAAACTCACTGAAGCTGGAGTCTTACATCTCCCTCTCTAACTTTAAGTATCAGCTGTCAGAGCAGCTTACCGATCACTGTACCTGTACACAGCCAATCTGTAAATAGCACACCCAACTACCTCATCCCCATATTGTCATTTGTCCTCTTGCTCTTATTCTCTTTTGCACCCCAGTATCTCTACTTACACATCATCATCAGCACAGCTATCACTCGTGTTAACGCTAAATTGTAAATATTTCGCCTCTATGGCCTATTTATTGCCTTACCTCCCTACTCTTCTACATTTGCAAACACTGTATATAGATTTTTCTATTGTGTTATTGACTGTACGTTTGTTTGTGTAACTCTGTGTTGTTGTTTTTGTCGCACTGCTTTGCTTTGTCTTGGCCAAGTTGTAAATGACAACTTGTTCTCAATAGGCCTACCTGGTTAAATAAAGGTGAAATAAAGAATAAATAAAAAATCTGGACTGGCTGCATCACTGCTTGGTATGGCAACTGCTTGGCATCCAACGGAAAGGCACTACAGAGGGTAGTGCGTTTGGCCCAGGAACATCTCTGGGGCCAAACTCCCTGCCATCCAGGACCTCTATACCAGAGGAAGGCCCTACATTTTTTTTGAAGACTCCAGCCACCCAAGTCATAGACTGTTCTCTCTGCTACCGCATGGAAAGCAGTACCGGAGCACCAAGTCTGGGACCAAATGGCTCCTGAACAGCATCTACCCCCAAGCCATAAGACTGCTGAACAGTTCATCAAATGGCCACCTGGACTATTTACATTGACCCCGTTTATTATTCATTTTTTATACATTTTTTTGCACTGATTCTCTTCCACTGGCTCTATGCACACTCATTAGACACTCCAACACACACACACACACACACACACACACACACACACCACACACACACACACACACACACACACACACACACACACACACACACACACACACACACACACACACACACACACACACACACACACACACTACATATGCTCACACACAAAACACACACTTTCACACTCTTCACATATGCTGCTGCTACTCTGTTTATTATCTATCCTGATTGCCTAGTCACTTTTACCCCTATCTAAATGTACATGCTGTATTACCTCAATTGCCTCAACTACCTCGTTACTTCCCTGTACATTGACTAGGTACTTGTACTCCTTGAATATAGCCTCGTTATTGTTATTTTATTGTGTTACTATTGCGTTTTTTTTGTGCAAATGTCTTTTTTGAAGCATTTCACGGTAAAGACTACACCTGTTGCATTCGGCGCATGTGACCAACACAATTTGATTTGATTGGATTTGAATGATCTCAGTGTGGTCAGTGATCAGAGCGTTGCTTTCAGAGATCAAACTCTACTATAGTACAATTTAGTCTCAACAACATCAGAACAGAGACACGTACTGAACAGCACTGAACAGCACTGTACTGATGTAGCAGCAGGAGCTGATTTCTTGATGCTCCAAGAGCCAGTAAAGAAGGCTTGGGCAGTATACAATATATACTGTATACTGTATACTGGGGTATTTGGAAATAGCCACAGGATGGTTTTTCAATACTTTCAATACCGTTGAAACTATTTCTTTGAAGTTTTTCAATAAATTTTAATATTTGTAGCCAATTTAAGTGAATACATGCAGCCAACTTGTGCGATACGTTAGGAGACAGAGATTATGTTCTTCATTTCACTTGTCACATTATTTTACATTATGAAGCTTAACGTAGTTCCCTAGACCCCAGAACAGTTGAGCGAGTCACGTTTGCTTGTAAAGAGCACAACGGGAGAAAGCAGGAGCCGGTGAGTCCAGCTGTGTATTTGGTTTAACTTGCTAGTTAGCTAAGTATGTCGCTGAATTAATGAGGAGATGGGGTATCGTATATTCTTAGCTTTCTGCCATGTTTGAGAAGTCAAAGGGCTTTGTATGAGTTACCTGTACAGCTGCCACTGCTATCTTGATATCCTAAAAAAAATTATCCTTTCGGTTCCCGGCCCCTGAGTCTGCTCCTCTGCCCCTCTTCTCAGAGCAGAGAAAGAAGGCTCCGTTGCCCTAGTGACTCCAGACACCACAAAGACACAGCTTGTACACATGCTGCTCCAGAGTCAGTGCTGTTTTTCCTTCAGACTACCATGCATCCAAAAATTGTTCATTTGCACTATGTCTCTCGTTCACATTTGCTTGTAAATGTCCAAACTCACCAACAAAAATGTATTCTGTACCTGCTACCTATATATGTAGAACTTTATGAGCTGGATTGCCTGTCTTTGCAATTAGTTTATTTTCGTTTGCGCTCATTAGCATATTTAGCTAGTACTATGGAAATCCGCTAGTACTTGTGCTACGTCCCCTTGTGTACTAAGCCGACAATACTATAAATCCCGGAATGAGAGAAGGACGGTATGACGATATGAAAATCTTTATACCGCCCAACCCTACAGTAAAGTAAACATGTATGCATTATCCTCTCATAGGACTATCTCATTCATACGCACCATTACAGCTCATCCCTGGTTCTTTTTGGAACGTCGGCAGCTCTGTAATGGTGCTGGATCACTGGTCTTGACAACTGGCTTGTGTCTAGCTTGTGTCTGTGGATTAATGGTGATGAAGTGCATAGAGAAGTATATCAACTCGCAGACCGTGTGTCATTGCTATGTCTGTTGGGACTGTTGATGGAGTGAGAGTGCTTTGAGAAGTGTATGTGTAAGTGATGCATTTTCAGTCACAAAGTGTGTGTCAGTGTTGAGAGTGTGTGTGTCAGCGTTGTGTGTATCAGTGCTCTCAGGTATGAACACGCCTCATCAGGACAATAAACCTGACCTCAATTTACGGAGAACCAGAACTAGCCACTTCAAGACCTGTCCTGAAATAAACTCTGAAGAATCCTTTTCAAAAGCCAGCACGACCTTGTAATATCCTCTAAAAAAAACAACTTTTTATAGCACCATATAGCACTGTACAAGACTGCTAGGGTTAAAACAAATCTGGGGAAAGGGATCTTCTTTCAATCTGTTTACAGTATCACCTCAAGGAGGGGTGTAGCACCTCCCGAAGCACAATGGCATCACATGACCACAGGTGTGACATGGTTTGCAGTACTCACCCGAGCTCCTCTCTTCCCAGCAGGACCAGGTAGACCAGGGGGACCAGAAGGACCCTGTTATTGAGAGAGAGAGCGAGAGAGATGTTACAGACACACAAATAACTTGCTAATTGAGAAGTGATAACATGCTGTTTAATGTACAGTTAGATGTGGGTAGGTGGATACTGTATTTATGTAAGAGGCCTAGACAATTTCAAATCAAAGGAGGCAAAGCTTTGAGAGGATGGTGATATCATGTTACATTGTCTGGATGAGCGTGAAGTACTATGCCTCAAGCCAGTTCTGGGATGAAGATAAACTCTTTGTCATGGCAAAACAACCATGGAGGAAAAGCATGGTATGATTCCACTTCATGTTCTTTTCGACCCAAGATGTAAAAGAAGAAAGAGAGGGAAAAAAACGAATGTGCTGAATACTTTTAAATTACAGAGTTGGAACTGAAGACTCTAGTACAGTACTTGTAAAACATGACTTAGATTACATTAAACCTGGTATGTTATGTGGTAGCTTTTTTTCCATCCCACGCATTCATAACAAACTTACACAAATGCACACATCCACAGAGATGTGGAGTAAGGAGCTAACTTGCAAACAAGTCAGACTTCAGCTTGGCTCTCTCAAACGGGATACAGATGTAGGATCTTAATTTCAGCCAGTTTGCTACAGTGGGAAAATAATCCTGCAGCAACAGAAAATGTTCATTATTAAGTGGATTATAATTAATGGACATTTTTGTAGAGGTTGATACATTTTGTGTAAGGGAAAATCATGTCTGAAAGTGGAAATTATAAACTACAGAAGCCTTTTTTTAAACCTCAAATACACTACATGTTTAAAATAAAGTGAGGAGTATTAAGTAGAAGTAAATGTCCACCATTTGTCCCACACCTGAGGATTGGATAAAGTAATGGACTGGGCGGGAGAAAGCAGCAAATACTGTAGCCTTGCCTGTTCTGTTTAATTCATGCATAATTGTAATGTAAATAGTTTATGTGGCGGACACGCAGGCTTGATGCTACTTAGCCATTCTGTCCGGCACACTGATGATAAACAGCAACTTAGATGCTAATGGGAAATCAATGTTACTTCCTTTAATGATGAGTCTGAGATACAAAGTCAAAGTCAGAAATGTCAATGCTGATTACCAGTGGTGCAGAAAGCCTTCGCTTGCAGTTTGGCCGATAATACTTTGTTAAAGCTGCAATATGTAACTTCTTCGGTAACCCGACCAAATGCACATAGACATTTTTGTTATAGATCTGTCATTCTCATTGAAAGCAAGTCTAAGAAGCAGTAGATATGTTCTATGTGCGCTATTTTTATGCTTCCCGTTCTTAAGTTAAATTTTTGCGTCTTTTACTTTCGGTTTTGTACACCAGCTTCAAACAGCTGAAAATACAATATTTTTGGTTATGGAAAATATATTTCACAGCGGTTTAGATGGTACAATGATTCCCTACACAATGACTGATTGTTTTGTCACAAACTGAAATTATGTGAACTATATTAAATCATAATTGAGAAGTAATTACTTAAAGTTGGAACATGAATATATTTTGGTCTTACCCAGGCCTCCTTTAAGACTCAATAATGATTTTGTAGGAGTTACAAGGCAAGAATTAGTGTATATAAAGATCCAATCCATTTAAACAATTGGAGGCCAGCATCCCTAAGTCGCCTCTTCACTGTTGACGTTGAGACTGGTGTTTTGTGGGTACTATTTAATAAAGCTGCCAGTTGAGGACTTGTGAGGGGTCTGTTTCTCAAACTAGACTAATGTCCTCTTACTCAGTTGTGCACCGGGGTCTCCCACTCCTCTTTCAATTCTGCTTAGAGCCAGTTTGAGCTGTTCTGTGAAGGGAGTAGTACACAGCGTTGTACGAGAACTTTAGTTTCTTGGCAATTTCTCACATGGAATAGCCTTAATTTCTCAGAACAAGAATAGACTGATGAGTTTCAGAAGAAAGTTCTTTGTTTCTGGTCATTTTGAGCCTGTAATCGAACCCACAAATGCTGATGCTCCAGATACTCAACTAGTCTAAAGAAGGACAGTTGTATTGCTTCTTTAATCAAGACAACTGTTTTCAGCTGTGCTAACATAATTGCAAAATGGTTTTCTAATGATCAATTAGCCTTTTAAAATTATAAACTTGGATTAGCTAACACAACGTGCCATTGGAACACGGGAGCTATGGTTGCTGATAATGGGCTTCTGTATGCCTATGTAGATATTCTATAAAAGAATCTGCCATTTCTAACTACAATAGTCATTTACAACATTAATGGGTGTTATAGTAAAGACCATAAGCAGCTCGTAAGTTTCAAGTTTGGGGAAGCTTACAATTTATCCTACCATTTCTACCTATCTGAGTGAAAGTCATGATATATAGGCACATTTTAATTTCAATTATTACGTTTTCATTTCTCAAATCATTGTCACATGGTTAATTGTAAAATTATAAAAATCTGAAAGTTAAAATTCAACTAAGGCAAGAGCACCAGCCTCTGCTATTAGGACACATTGATACACACAATATTGAAAATATAAACATGACTATATACAAAAAGAAAGAATGTATTTGGCAAATATTTGTATATATTGTTAACATAAAGTTTCAGAGTGGGATCTCTGCTAGTTTTAAAGTTACTACCCATTTCATACATAGAAAGTGGCATAGTTGGCAGCGTAACCAATCACAGTCCTCCCTTTACTTGTATCATTCCACACCCTGCAAATCAACAGCAAACGGTGACCATTTTGAACCATTTTCACATTCACTCTGTTAGTAATGCTTACAAATTGGATCTAAAAGTTGCACAGATTCCAGTCTGGAACTTTGATATTCCCGTAGAGTATTTTATGTTTAACAATATATCAAAAACTTTTCCTAATCAAAAAGGGTACATTTTCAATATTCATGTTAATATTTTCCAAGATTCATATATTAAGGTAAGAAAAGTGTTATTGAAATCAAAATACCACTAATATTACAGAGCAAGCGGTAAAGCATCATGTGACACTCATTCTTGCCTTGTAACTCCTAAAGACAAAACAAAATATCACAAATATTCCAACTCAAAATTTCAAAAATATGTCAAAACACTTTCCTTCAAAGGATCCTTCTATGGATAAATGTCGTGAAAATCTAAAACCTTGTTTTTTGAGGAATCACACTCCCATGACACTGTGTTCACAATGTAGCAAGCTGCTAAACAGCAGCATGAAATAGTATGACGGTCAGGACATAATACACACAGACAGTCGTGGAAAAACTATTATGGAATGATACAAAATAATAAATAAAGGGATACAAAAAAGGTGTGTTTATTTGTCTGTATGTGCATGTACAGTTGAAGTCGGAAGTTTACATACACTTAGGTTGGAGACATTAAAACTTGTTTTTCAACCACTCCCCAAATTTCTTGTTAACAAATTATAGTTTTTGCAAGTCAGTTAGGACATCTACTTGTGCATGACACAAGTCATTTTTCCAACAATTGTTTACAGAGACATTATTTCACTTATAATTCACTGTATCACAATTCCAGTGGGTCAGAAGTTTGCATACACTAAGTTGACTCTGCTTTTAAACAGTTTGGAAAATTCCAGAAAATGATGTCATGGCTTTAGAAGCTTCTGATAGGCTTATTGACATCATTTGAGTCAATTGGAGGTGTACCTGTGGATGTATTTCAAGGCCTACCTTCAAACTCTTTGTGCCTCTTTGCTTGACATCATGGGAAAATCTAAAGAAATCAGCCAAGACCTCAGAAAAAAATGGTAGACCTCCACAAGTCTGGTTCATCCTTGGGAGCAATTTACAAACACCTGAAGGTACCACGTTCATCTGTACAAACAATAGTAAGCAAGTATAAACACCATGGGACCACGAAGCCGTCATTTCGCTCAGGAATGAGATGTGTTCTGTCTCCTAGAGATGAACGTACTTTGGTACGAAAAGTGCAAATCAATCCCAGAACAGCAAAGGACCTTGTGAAGATGCTGGAGGAAACAGGTATAAAAGGATCTATATCCACAGTAAAACGTGTCCTATATCGACATAACCTGAAAGGCCGCTCAGCAAGGAAGAATCCACTGCTCCAAAACTGCCATAAAAAAAGCCAGACTACGGTTTGCAACTGCACATGGGGACAAAGATCGTACTTTTTGGAGAAATGTCCTCTGGTCTGATGAAACAAAAATAGAACTGTTTGGCCATAATAACCATCGTTATGTTTGGAGGAAAAAGGGGGATGCTTGCAAGCCGAAGAACACAATCCCAACCGTGAAGCACAGGGATGTCAGCATCATATTGTGCGGGTGCTTTGCTGCAGGAGGGACTGGTGCACTTCACAAAATAGGTGGCATCACGAGGAAAGAAAATTATGTGGATATATTGAATCAACATCTCAAGACATCATTAAAGCTTGGTTGCAAATGGGTCTTCCCAATGGGTAATGACCCCAAGCATACTTCCAAAGTTGTGGCAAAATGGCTTAAGGACAACAAAGTCAAGGTATTGGAGTGGCCATCACAAAGCCCTGACCTCAATCCTATAGAAAATTTGTGGGCAGAACTGAAAAAGCGTGTGCGAGCAAGGAGGCCTACAAACCTGACTCAGTTACTCCAGCTCTGTCAGGAGGGATGGGCCAAAATTCATCCAACTTATTGTGGGAAGCTTGTGGAAGGCTACGTGAAACGTTTGACCCAACGTAAGCAATTTAAATGCAATGCTACCGAATACTAATTGAGTGTATGTAAATTTATGACCCACTGGGAAAGTGATGAAAGAATTAAAAGCTGAAATAAATCCTTTTCTCTACTATTATTCTGACATTTCACATTCTTAAAATAAAGTGGTGATCATAACTGACCTAAAACAGGGAAATTCTATTGGGATTAAATGTCAGGAATTGTGAAAAACTGAGTTTAAATGTATTTGGATAAGGTGTATGTAAACTTCCGACTTCAACTGTATGTGTGCGTGCGAGCAGTTATGGGGAAGTCCTGCACATTCTATTCCTCTCCGTCTATATCAGAGGGACAAAGACAGAATGTCTCAGTGACAGAAACAGCTGCTTGCTCATGGAGCCACACTCCAACACACACAGTGATGGAAACAGTGATTACACTACTACCGCCTTCTCTTCACCATAACAACAGGGCCAATTGAGACCATGAGGCTTCTTCACGCAAAAAAAAACAAAGATCTGTTGATAATATTAGCAGCATGACAGCTGTGCTGCTGACTGCGTGTTGGGCCCAACAAAACCTTAAAACTGTATTTATGGTACAGTATTTTCCATACTATATCTGTTAATTTGCTGTCTACTATAGGTAACACTTAGCCTGGATAAACCAGACTTAACGCTGCACTCACTATTGTTCAGCATGGTTGAACGAGGCTAGGTAGCACTAATAGTACCAGCAGTGAAAGGTATTTCAGAAAGAGGATGTGAATCATGAAGGTGACGATTGAGTAATCTGTACTTCCTCCCTCTTAAAGTGCATTTGAAGTGTCTGTACAGCTGGGGTGAACTCCCCCAAACATTCTTCTCACGTCCCAGCATTGAGTGAAACTGGATCTCAAATCTCAACGATGCTCAATCAAAATAGAAAAATGTTAATGCACCAAGTAGTAGGTAATTGCAATTTTTGTTATTTCAAAGTAACTACCCAGTTAGCAAATATGGTTCATTGGAAGTTGGTTGTAGAAACAAAGCCATACGTTTCCTGACCAGTAAAACGAAGAGAAAAAAATCTCTGGTTCCTTGAACGTTTTCTTTGGAGATTTTATTAACGCTCTGAGAACAGACATTTATAGGTTATTTGGAGGTTTTTGAATTACTTCCTTAAAACTTTTACTGAATGCTTCAATAAGACTTTTAATAACACTATTAGCTGATTTTGGATTAACTTTTTGGAACTTAAAGCACAGATATGACACATGTAAATTAATTTCTGTAGGCATTAATCAGAAAAATACATTTATTTTTTATCTTGACATGGCATCAGTGAGATTCAAACATTTGATCTTCTGTTCTCTATCCATGGAATAAATCCACTGCACCACCAGGATTTTTTATGCAGACAAAGCTGTTCATTTGTTTTATTCAAACAGACCCCATTTCAAAGGGAACAAGAACTCATTAGGATCAGCTGCGGCCAATTAGCGAGCACGGCCAACACACCTGAACACACTTAACAAGATAGGGTATACAAAGTTTTGTTGATGCTTATAGCGGAATGTACGTTTTTAAATAACATTCTTAGAACGTATAAACATTTTATTGTTTTTTTATGGAAAGTTTTCTTCATTTTCTGAGAACGTAATTGAGCTTATTGATGTTAATGTGTACAATAAAAAAAAAAAAATTCACAGAATATTGCCAAGAACTGACATAAAAGAGAACCATACATTATCTGAATGTTCGGAAAACATCTCTTAAGTCACACCATTTTTGAGAACTTTCCCAGAATGTAGTAACAATATGACATTAAATAGATCCACATGGGAACTTGTGTGTAATGTTCTGTAGAAGTACTTAAATTCCTACAGAAGAAAGTTGTTTCTTAACATACTGAGAACAATTTGAGAACATGACTTTAAATAGAACCATGAGGAAACCTGTAGGAAACATTATGTTGAAGTACTGAAATTCCCACAGAACAACATTGTTTCTTAATGTTTTTGGAACAATTTCAAAACATTCCAAGTGTCAAACCCATTGGAGAACATTCTTAGAACATTACCAAAATTGCAATTAAATGTTTCCATGTTTGAACTTTTAGGAAACGTTCTATTAAAGTAATGACATTCCAAAAAAATACGATTTTTTTTGTCAAGTTCTGTAAATGTGCTGAGAATGTTCCAAAGCCAAACATCTATCCTGCACCATTCCCAGAAAGTTGTGGGAAGGTTGTATACAAAATAACCATAGGACAACCACGTGCTCACCAAGCTCTAAGAAACATATGGTTCTTAGAACATTATGTGCTAGCTAGGTATCTGCTAAATAATGGGCTGTAAAATAAAGGGTTTAAAGGGTTATTCATATACATCACCTGTGTTTAATATATGCTACTATACTGACTATCTGGAGCCAGAGCCAAAGCCAAAGCCTATCTGAGGATGAGATACTTTCGGTGTTCCATTCACTGTACTTCCATACTCCAGAGCAGGCAAATGAAGCACGGAGCAGGGAGCACTGAACATGGGAGAGTATGGAGCACAGGAGAACGCTGAACGGAACATAGCCATATTCTCAATCTGGAGCGCTGAGTGCAGGATGGGATGTGGTGACATCACAATCACACACTGACCCATTGTCTTTGCGCTGACCCTACATCCTAAATATGGAGCCTGTCAGAGAGTATTGCTAAAAAAATGGCTGCATTTTCAGTCAAGGAGGAAGGAAAAGCAAGTCAATATCTGACTCCTTGACTTATTACCTCCTGGTAACCAGGTTTGGTTGGCCTCCAAAACATATGTCTACCAGCACTAGGCTCATGGAGTTGAATTAGAGAAACAGAAGTTAGGCTCGGACTTACTCTCGGTAAAGGTACAATCTGCAATAATTATAGTTACTGCTTTTCAATTATCAAATAAATGACAGATTGTGGCTTTAAGTCCTTGAGGAGAAAGGTTGAGCAGCAACACCACTGACTTGGAAACACCTCAATCAGCTGTGTTCCTCTGAGGCTGCCATGGGGCCATAAGCATTAGATCAGCGTCACCGATATGACAGAATGGTACAGTCTTGTTGTCAATTAAGAGAAGAAAAAATACCTCTACAGCTAGCTAGCTGATGTCAGCCTGTTGGATGCTCTTTTGTCGGTAGGCTATAGGAGCAACCCTCAGTTATAAATTACACCCCTCCCCACTCTCACAAGAGTGAGGACGAGTCACTGGCAGTATTTCAAGAGGAATGACATGTTATTTTAACCACCTGTTGATACATGAAAAAAAGAGCTTCGACACCATCACCTTGCCTCTAAATCAATACAAAGCCCTGCCAAATTATTATTATTATTTTTATTTTTTTGCTTTATTGAATGTGTTTGAGAAAGAGGGCCAACAGAACACTCAATGCATAATCGCCATAAATGAGGCTTAATTGCTAATTGTTCCCCATTGCTCATGCACACCTCTGCTCTGACTTGCGGGAAACACACTTTAAAGAAATGTTTTCAACATACTCTCAATCTATTTATGTATTGCAAACACTTACCGGAGGACCTGGTTCTCCTTTGGGTCCGGGGAAAGCTCCGTCATAGTCTCCGTAGAAGTAGTCTGGATCCTCATATCCATAGTCGTAGCCTCCCATGTCCACATCGTAGGCCTCTTCCTGGTCATGCTCCTCTGAGGTTTCCACCTGGTTCTCCCGGTACAGGGTGGTGCCATTGGGTCTGAACTGGGTGTCCAGGAGGTGGTCAGTGGGCTGGAGCTGGGTGTTAGAGTCCCAAGGCCTGGAGCTGGAGCTGTTCCTCTGGCCATCCTTTAAGTGAGTTTGCTTAACAGGAGATTTTATACCTGAGGTGTCTGTGGTGAACGGTTGGGGCCTCCTGGGGCTCCTCTCCTCCATGTCGTTCTCAGACTGGGGAGACTGCCTGGTTGAGCGCCTTGTTGGGCTGGATCTGGAACTGGGGGTGGTACTTCTGCGGGTGATTCCCAGGGCCTCCAGCCCACTGAGGGTGCCTGAGGACAGGCTGTTGTGGCCAGCAGTGACGGGGGTATGGATGGAGTTGAGGTGCTCTAGCAGAGAGCTCTGGGTCTGGATCCTGACCCCCAGGTGAAGCTGCTCTAAGGGGCTTAAATACATTGTCCCGGACCCCTCCAGAGAGGGGGTGGGGGCTGATCCGGCCGGGGTGGAGGTCTGCTGGGTGTGGGAGTCTACAGCCAACAAGGGGGGCACCACCATCTGGGACTCCAGAGAAAGAGGAATAGGAGAGAAAGCCAGGGAGCTGGAAACCTCCATATCCGAGCCGGGGGGCCATCGGAAAGTGTCGGCCAGCCGGCATTGTCTTTTAAGGTAGTCGCAGTAGCGCGCAGCAGCCTGGGCCAGGGGGTAGATATCCAGCTGGCATATGAGGCCCTGGAATTGGGCTGCTTTAGAGTTCATCCTTCCTAAGGTGAGCAGGCCTCCGGATCCTGACCCCAGCGTTTGTGACCGGGTCAGCGTCTGCTCTCTCTGCTGCACCGCTCCGCAGTCCGCATGGAACGACACAGAGCGTGGCCTCACGCCCACAGAGAAAGAGTGCTGACGCCCGTCGTGCACGTCATAGGTGAAGTAGACGGAGGTCTTCTCGGCAGTGTACACGACCACCTTCCCGGGCAGCAGCTGGATACCAAACTGCAGCTTGTTCCTGCTGTCACGCACGCTGAAAAGGAAAGCATTGTTCGCTCGCCAGGAGCTCAGGCTCACCACAACAGAAAACTCCTCACTGAGCTCCGGCGGGAACAGGCTCCCTGTGGGGGCTTCAATGTGGGCATCCAGGCTGAGTAGGACCCCGGCTCTTGGGGATGAGGATGGAGGAGAGGGCGAGCTGATCCCAGAGGAGAGAGTCTCTCTGCTGCCGGTGAGGCCCAGCTGATGGAGGATATCGACACCTGTGGAGGAGAGAGGGGAGAGCGGTAAGTTAGACAGTCAGACCTGTGCAACATCTTAAAATCTTACAAACAGTGATAGGAAGAGGACATCAACATCATTACTACCTCCAGTGAAACATGGTGGTAGTAGGGGATTGCTCAATGTACTGTATATACAAATGCTAGGGCAAAAGGAGGTACGAAAGGAGATAGAAGAAGAAGAAAGAAAATGATGGGAAAAAAAGAAAGGAAAGCAAGTAGAAGAGGAACATGAAGTGAATATATAGGTGGAAGGTCTGATCAAGGCTCGGCCGCACTGACATCACAGATTACCTAATCCTCCTCAGACAGCCAGGCAAGTGAGCCATGCAGCTGGGTTCCAAATCAAATCCAATTTTATTAGTCACATGTGCTGAATACAAGAGGTGTAGACCTTACAGTTAAATGCTTACTTACAAGCCCCTAACCAACAGTGCAGTTTAAAAAAAAATACAGATAAAAATAAGAGATAAAAGTAACAAGTAATTAAAGAGCAGCAGTAAAATATAACAATTTATAAAGGGGGGTGCCGGTACAGAATCAATGTGCGGGGGCACCGGTTAGTTGAGGTAGTATATACATGTAGGTAGACGTATTAAAGTGACTATACATAGATGACAACAGAGAATGGCAGTGGTGTGGATGCCATTTGACTAGATGTTCAGGAGTCTCATGCTTGAGGATAGAATCTGTGTAGAAGCCTTTTGTACCTAGACTTGGCGCTCCGGTACCGCTTGCCTTGCAGTAGCAGAGAGAACAGTCTATGAATAGGGTGGCTGGAGTCTTTGACAATTTTTAGGGCCTTCCTCTGACACCAGCTGGTATAGAGGTCTTGGATGGCAGGAAGCTTGGCCCCAGTAATGTACTGGGCCGTTCGCACTACCCTCTGTAGTGCCTTGCGGTCGGAGGCCGAGCAGTTGCCATACCAGGCAGTGATGCAACCAGTCAGGATGCTCTCAATGGTGCTGCTGTAGAACCTTTTGAGGATCTCAGGACCCCTGCCAAATCTTTTCAGTCAATCTTTTCACGACTGTCTTGGTGTGCTTGGACCATGTTAGTTTGTTGGTGATGTGGACACCAAGGAACTTGAAGTTCTCAACCTACTCCACTGCAGCAGAATGGGGGCGTGCTCGGTCCTCTTATTCCTGTAGTCAACAATCATCTCCAGACAGGAGACTATAGAGAGAGAGAGATGGTACAGTACAGTATGTGTGTGTGTGTTTCAAACGGCCTGTTTGAATCAATCTGCCACCACAGATTCATGATCTTCTCTCCTGCTGAGTCATGAATTTCCCTCTCTCCCAGGTGATTCCTCAAACTACATGTCAGACCTGCTTAAATTGAAGTTCAGCAAGAGAACAGTGTTTAAAAATTAGTTTAAAAAGCAGTGAAGCGTTTTCTCAGCACAGTAGCTATCTAAGCTTTGAATCAGGGTATAACATGGCTAAAGGAAGCATTACAAATGTCAACAGCACGGCACAATATTTTGGAAAAAGCATATGATATGACAAATGAGAACAAAGAGGTATTAAATATATTATGGACATTAAAAGCAAAAGGAATCAAAACTCAACGGCTTTACAGAAGACAACTGTGTGTGTGTGTGTGGGAGGGAGGGAGGGAGGGAGGGAGGGAGGGAGGGAGGGAGGGAGGGAGGGAGGGAGGGCAAACTGGCAGACTGATGTGGACGCTCAGTGGAATCCAGGAAATAGGAGAATGTCAGTGGGGAGATCCCGGGAAGAGTAGGAGAGGAGAAGAAGGAGGAGGGGTAGGAGGGAGGAGGAGGAGGAGTTGGAGGAGAAAGAGCAGTGGAAGGTATTTTCATTGCTAATCCAGAAACACTAGTTTCCTTTGAAACAGCTCATACCCCCAAGTTCATTGAGCTGCTCAGGGAGCTTTTCAAAGACTGTTTATTGATTTGGCAGAACAGGAGTGAAGAGAACTTCACCAGCAGTTTGCATGCGCGCACGCATAAGATATATGGCAAAGGATATAGCTTCTTTGGGGGCATGCAAAACCCACACTCACCACAGTAAAAAGAACGGAGACTGGTAAATAATCAGACATCAAAGCGGTAACACAGCTATTTTAGAACGACTTGCACATATACGACCTTGCGACCTTTCATCTTGGTAACAGGTCAAATGGAACAGGTGATAACTTATTTAGAAAAGCGTAGTATAAATGTTAACAGCAGAAATTTGGGGAGGAAGGGGTAACATATGGTTGCTGACATTTACCTTTGTCCAATTTGTATCATTAAAACAGTCACATGGAAACACTTAGCAAAAAGCATTATGGATTCAGCGATCATAGAATACTCTAAAATGGAGATTCAAACAGAGTGACATTGGAGACCATTATCTTTGGAAATAGATCTATGCCTGAACTGTAAACGGCATAAGATTGTACGTATTTCGAAAAATGCCGTTTAATGAGCAACATTAGCTCACCAGTCAATAGGCTGAATAGTGAAGTGATTTCCAACAGTCAAGTCCTGCAATAAGAGCTATGATGTTATTATGTGTAAACTCTTCACAGTTGTATTCTTTGGATGTCACCGAGTAGGCTGATACCACATTTCATGGACCCAAGATCCATGGGTAAGGCTGTACATTGGAATATGAATGTTCGATACACATAGTAGTTTCACTGGTGAGCTAATGTGGCTCGTTTCACAAGTCCTGCAATAAGAGCTATGACGTTAATATATGTGTTAACCAGTGTTTTCTAAATTCAGTCCTGGGGACCTCAGGGGGGTGCACATTTTGTTTTTTGCCCTAGCACTACACAGCTGATTCAAATAACGAACTCATCATCAAGCTTTGATTATTTGAATCAGCTATTTATTGCTCAGGCAAAAAACTAAACGTGCACCCCTTAGGGTCCCCAGGACCAAGTTTGGGAAAAGCTGATGTGAACTCTTCTGTGGATGTCACTGAGTAGGCTGATACCCCATTTCATGGACCCATAGGTAAGAATGTACATTGCAATATGAATGTCTAACACGCACAATAGACTGACTGAGGAGGCGATTTCCCACAGTCAAAGTCCTCCAATAAGAGCTGCTATGATAATATGTGTGTAAACTCTTCACAGTTGTGTTCTGTGGGTGTCACTGAATCGGCTGATACCCCATTTCATTGATCCACAATCCATAGGCAAGGCTATACTGTGAAATATATGTATGCCCCCAATGCAATTATGAAGTCTAATACATACACAGTGCGATTTAAACTAATTTTTCCTTTGTCAAATTAACAAATGATTTCTTTTGTTGAATTTATATAACAACATTCCAAACTTGTCAAGCATCATCTAGTGCAAATATGACATGATTACACTATTTGTATCCGTTTCAATGTGGGACCTTTATTTTGAAGGTGAACCGCAAATTCCACTATTATGGCTAATCTTTATTGTGGCTAGCTTCACATACAGTGCTGGTCACTGTTGAAAATGACGTATCTACTGATTTATGGCTTTTTTCGTGTGGAGGCATGCATCAAAGACTTAGGTCGACTAGCTGCTACAAGGAACACATAGTTCAAATCAAATCATATTGTATTTGTCAAATTCACCGAATACAACTGTGCTTACTTACAAGCCCTTAACCAACAATGCTTTAAGAACTTAATACAAATAAGTGTTAAGTAAAAAATAGATAAGTAAAATATAGAAAATAGAAAATAAAAGTAACAAATAATTCAACAGCAGCAGTAAAATAACAAGTGAGGCTATATATAGGAGGTACCGGAACAGAGTCAATGTGCGGTGGCACTGGTTAGTTGAGGTAATTGAGGTAATATGTACATGTAGGAAGAGTTTAAGTGACTATGCATAGATTATAAACAGAGAGTAGCAGCAGCGTAAAAGTGGGGTCTGGGTAGCCCTTTGATTAGCTGTTCAGGAGTCTTATGGCTTGGGGTAGAAGCTGTTAAGAAGCCTTTTGGACCTCAACTTCGTGCTCCGGTACCGCTTGCCATGCGGTAACAGAGAGAACAGTCTTTAACTAGGGTGGGCTAGATTCTGACAATTTTTAGGGCCTTCCTCTGACACCCCCTGATATAGAGGTCCTGGATGGCAGGAAGTTTGGCCCCGGTGATGTACTGGGCCGTACGCACTACCCTCTGTAGTGCCTTCCGGTTGAGCCCGAGCAGTTGCCATACCAGGCAGTGATGCAACCAGTCAGGATGCTCTTGATGATGCAGCTGTAGAACCTTTTGAGGATCTGAGGACCCATGCCAAATCTTTTCAGTCTCCTGAGGGGGAATAGGCTTGTCATGCCCTCTTTACAACTGTCCTAGTGTGTTTCGACCATGATAGTTTGTTGGTGATGTGGACACCAAGGAACTTGAAGCTCTCAACCTGTTCCACTACAGCCTCGTCGATGAGAATGGGGGCATGCTCGGTCCTCCTTTTCCTGTAGTCCACAATCATCTCATTTGTCTTGATCACGTTGAGGGAGAGGTTGTTGTGAACAAATATATTTGCTAGCTATTCATTGATCGATAAAGTTGATTAAAATGCCATTAACTAGCCAGCTGTCTTCAAACTGCTTGGGGAAAGCTAGCTAACGTTAGCTTACCCCCACCAACAGAGGTCACCTTCGCTACAGTGGCGTGTATTCATAGATGCCAAGAGAAGCCTCCCCAAAAAAGGTTAAAAAAACAACAAAAAATACATAAAATATTTTATCTTTCGTCTCACTGTGCTTCATATAATTTTCCTTCAATTCGTACGAGGCTGAATGTATCTCACAGGAGAAAGCATCTGAGTGAGCGAAACAGTGCCACTCTGTTTCTCTACGTGTAGGCCATCTATCTGATGCTGTCTGGTCCAAACAAGTATGACACTGTTGCCGCCCTTAGCATTGAAGGCAGGGGAAGCCAGCGAGCATCTGGCCTCCCTTGACAAAAAAAGTATACAAAATTAGCATTGAGCTAAACTGAGCGAACTCAACTGTGAATGGTCCTGGCGCACCAAAAAAATAAATGTCAAGGAAAGTCAGCATGCATTTTGGTGTCACTCCTTATCAAATTCCATTGAGAGTAAACATCATTGACAGAAAAACTTGAAATGTTGCATCTGGTTGTGTTGTTGTCCTCTACTGGCTAGTTAGCCAGCTAGCTAAAATTGGCCTGTTCCTAAATTAGCCATTGATGGCGACAGGGATTTGGACTTGTGGTTTTACTTATTAATTCTCCGTACTGGCCAATGATTATAACGGCAATTCTGATCCAACCATTAATTCATACATCGTTGTGCCCCAGGGCCTGAGGGGATGGAAGTTCAATATGTAGCTAGATGTACAGTGAGGGGAAAAAGTATTTGATCCCCTGCTGATTTTGTACATTTGCCCACTGACAAAGAAATGATCAGTCTACAATTGAAATGGTAGGTTTATTTGAACAGTGAGAGACAGAATAACAACAAAAAAATCTGAAAAACACATGTCAAAAATGTTAGAAATGAATTTCCATTTTAATGAGGGAAATAAGTATTTGACCCCCTCTCAATCAGAAAGATTTCTGGCTCCCAGGTGTCTTTTATACAGGTAACGAGCTGAGATTAGGAGCACACTCTTATCTCAGCTTGTTACCTGTATAAAAGACACCTGTCCACAGAAGCAATCAATCAGATTCCAAACTCTCCACATTGGCCAAGACCAAAGAGCTCTCCAAGGATGTCAGGGACAAGATTGTAGACCTACACAAGGCTGGAATGGGCTACAAGACCATCGCCAAGCAGCTTGGTGAGAAGGTGACAACAGTTGGTGCGATTATTCGCAAATGGAAGAAACACAAAAGAACTGTCAATCTCCCTCGGCCTGGGGCTCCATGCAAGATCTCACCTCGTGGAGTTGCAATGATCATGAGAATGGTGAGGAATCAGCCCAGAACTACACAGGAGGATTTGTCAATGATCTCAAGGCAGCTGGGACCATAGTCACCAAGAAAACAATTGGTAACACACTACGCCGTGAAGGACTGAAATCCTGCAGCGCCCGCAAGGTCACCCTGCTCAAGAAAGCACATATACATGCCCGTCTAAAGTTTGCCAATGAACATCTGAATGATTCAGAGGACAACTGGGTGAAAGTGTTGTGGTCAGATGAGACCAAAATGGAGCTCTTTGGCATCAACTCGCCATGTTTGGAGTAGGAGGAATGCTGCCTATGACCCCAAGAACACCATCCCCACTGTCAAACATGGGGGTGGAAACATTATGCTTTGGGGGTGTTTTTCTGCTAAGGGGACAGGACAACTTCACTGCATCAAAGGGACAATGGACGGGGCCATGTACCGTCAAATCTTGGGTGAGAACCTCCTTCCTCAGCCAGGGCATTGAAAATGGGTCTTGGATGGGTATTCCAGCATGACAGTGACCCAAAACACACGGCCAAGGCAACAAAGGAGTGGCTCAAGAAGAAGCACATTAAGGTCCTGGAGTGGCCTAGCCAGTCTCCAGACCTAAATCCCATAGAAAATCTGTGGAGGGAGCTGAAGGTTCGAGTTGCCAAACGTCAGCCTCAAAACCTTAATGACTTGGAGAAGATCTGCAAAGAAGAGTGGGACAAAATCCCTCCTGAGATGTGTGCAAACCTGGTGGCCAACTACAAGAAACGTCTGACCTCTGATTGCCAACAAGGGTTTTGCCACCAAGTACTAAGTCATGTTTTGCAGAGGGATCAAATACTTATTTCCCTCATTAAAATGCAAATCATTTTATAACATTTTTGACATGCGTTTTTCTGGATTTTTGTTGTTGTTATTCTGTCTCTCACTGTTCAAATAAACCTACCATTAAAATTATAGACTGATCATTTCTTTGTCAGTGGGCAAACGTACAAAATCAGCAGGGGATCAAATACTTTTTTCCCCTCACTGTAGAAGGATAAATGTTAACTAGCTAATGTTTCCCATAAAAGGAAATTAGGCTAGCGAGCAAGCATTTTAGCCTGGTAGCTTAGCACAACAAAAAGTAAAAGCGTTTACCTATGTGACAGAGTCATAGACCGTTTCGTCAACATGACAGATGAGGATGGCACTACCGTTTCTCTACAAGTAGGGTGAGTCAACATGTTTTTCTACTTGCACAAACGCACACACACACACACAAACATCAGAACCATGGACAGCCACATCATATTTAACTTATGTTGATTGGACTAAATTGTTTTGGTATCTTTTAGTTGTCACTGTATTAGACTAAGCAGATGTGATTTGATGATGTTGAAATGTTGTAGTTGAAATGGTGCTGGAACAGTGGAGGCAGCTCCTGTTTTCTTTACGACTTGCTTGGTTCAAAATCAATAGTTGTTTAGTGGTCCGGAAATGTCAGAAATATTAACTTACTTGACCGTGCTTTAGGTCATGTAACTGTCTGTTACTGTACATGCAATATGCTTTGTGTACTTCACTGGACAGAGGTTACTATCTAGTTTTGTGATAAAACAAAGGTGTGGGTGAATTTATTCTGACACTGTGTCTTCTTATTGTCTCTGTCTTTTGGCCTATATATCACGGTCGCAAGGAATATGAATCAACAGGTTATAGAGCAAACAATGCACTTATGACAACACAGAGGTTAGCTAGCTAGCTTCACACCACGTACAATTACAAGGAGGAGGTTATCCTAGATCACTAGCCCTACTCTGAGACGCTTTGTAAATATGGGCCCTGGAAGAAAGCTGTTGTCATATTCCTTGCACAACAGTCCTTTCACCACAAGACCCTAGAGCAGGAGTAGGCAACCCTGTTCCTGGAGTGCCGCAGGCAACCACAACCCCTCCCTGTTTTTCAACTAGTCATTCAGTACAAAACCATTTCCGTTCAATGGAACGTTCGATAACGTTTTTATGTACTGAACACAGCCCTGATCAACTGATCAGTTCAGTGATTGCCTAAATTCAACACACCTGGTCTTCCAGGTCGGTTAAATAAAAAACGTGACGTGCCTGTGGCACTCCCAGACCAGGGTTGCATACCTGTGTCCTAGTGCAGGGTTCCCCCGCCCCGGTGCACGTTTAGTGTTTTGCCCTAGCACTACACAGCTGATTCAAATAATCAATGCTTGTTGATGAGTTGGTTATTTGAATTAGCTGTGAAGTGCTAGGGCAAAAAACTAAATGTGCACCGATGGGGGGGATCAAGTTTGGGAAACACTGCCTTAGAGGTATTAGTAAATGCTTATGAACTGAATATAGCATGTGAATTTCCATTTATCAGCGACACTAACAAAATGGTTGAATTGTTTAGCAACATGTGCAGTAAATGCTAATATGGCTTTGGTGAGGAAAAGTACGTAATGTATTTGTCGTCATATCCCTATCAGGCCACTGCATGCTGTGACATAGGCCTGGATGGCAACACATCTTCAAGCTGCCTGACTAAAGATTGTGGCCTTCAGTGGTACTGGAAACAAGGGCCTTACCTGGGAGTACAACTACATTCTCACTCCGTCTCACAGCAATGTTTACTGTTATTTTTTTGTATTGCTTATTTCACTTTTTGTTACGCGGAGTGGAACAGGGAAACCCAAGAGCAGACTCAGACAAGGAGACTGCTATGTCTCCTAAACAAGGTATGTATTGAAACACAGAGGGAAGATGGAGTGCAGGCCAGGGGAAGCTCGGGCGGGTTGCAGGAAACCAGGTGCGGAGGCTGGAGCGAGAGGGGTTGGGACAGGATCTAAATAGTAACAAACGACTATAAACGTAGACTTAGTGAGCAGAAATTACAATCTGGCAGTCTGGACTGAGTATTTGAGAGGTCTTGATTATGGAACAGGTTGCAGCTGGTGGGGATCTGCTCTGACTCCAGCACCTGTCTCTGCACACACACACACACACACACACACACACACACACAGGGAGAGGGAGAGAGCACTGGGGGAGTGGCGGCAGGTCAAGGAGACACCACAGGATGAGCAGTAGAGGGCGTGGCAGGAGCAAATGTAACACTTTTGTTTATTATCTACAGTTGAAGTCGGAAGTTTACATACACCTTAGCCAAATACATGTAAACTCAGTTTTTCACAATTCCTGACATTTAATCCAAGTAAAAATTCCCTGTCTTAGGTCAGTTAGGATCCCCACTTTATTTTAAGAATGTGTAATGTCAGAATAATAGTAGAGAATTATTTATTTCAGCTTTTATTTATTTCATCACATTCCCAGTGGGTCAGAAGTTTACATACACTCAATCAGTATTTGGTAGCATTGCCCTTAAATTGTTTAACTTGGGTCAAACATTTTGTGTAGCCTTCCACAAGCTTCCCACAATAAGTTGGGTGAATTTTGTCCCATTCCTCCTGACAGAGCTGGTGTAACTGAGTCAGGTATGTAGGCCTCCTTGCTTGCACACGCTTTTTCAGTTCTGCCCAGAGATTTTCTATGGGATTGAGGTCAGGGCTTTGTGATGGCCACTTCAATATCTTGACTTTGTTGTCCTTTAGCCTTTTTGCCACAATTTTGGAAGTATGCTTGAGGTCATTGTCCATTTGGAAGATCCATTTGCGACCAAGCTTTAACTTCCTGCCTGATGTCTTGAGATGTTGCTTCAATATATCCACATAATTTACCTTCCTAATGAAGCCATCTATTTTGTGAAGTGCACCAGTCCCTCCTGCAGCAAAGCACCTCAACAACAAAATGCTGCCACCCCCGTGCTTCACGGTTGGGATGGTGTTCTTCGGCTTGCAAGCCTCCCACTTTTTACTCCAAACATAACGATGGTCATTATGGCCAAACAGTTCTGTTTTTGTTTCATCAGACTAGAGGACATTTCTTCAAAAGGTACGATCTTTGTCCCCATGTGCAGTTGCAAACCGTAGTCTGGCTTTTTTCTTCCTTGCTGAGCGGCCTTTCAGGTTATGTCGATATAGGACTCGTTTTACTGTGAATATAGATAGTTCTGTACCTGTTTCCTCCAGCATCTTCACAGGGTCCTTTGCTGTTGTTCTGGGATTGATTTGCACTTTTCGCACCTAAGTACGTTCATCTCTAGGAGACAGAACGCGTCTCTTTCCTGAGCGGTATGACGGCTGCGTGGTCCCTTCGTCATGATGTCCGCCGAAGTCAGGTCCTCTCCTTGTTCGGGCGGCACTTGGCGGTCGGTGTCGCCAGTCTTCTAGCCATCATCGATTCATTTTCCATGTGTTTTGTCTTGTTTTTCCTCACATCTAGTTCCAATTCCCTCAATTACTTTTGTGTTTAACCCTCTGTTCCCCCCCATGTCTTTGTGTGGGATTGTTTATTGTAGTGCTTGTGCACGTTCCCCGTGAGCGCACAATGGGTTATTTTTGTGCCCATTTATCTTGTTGTTCTGGATGCCATTGGTTTTGCTTAACAAATCTTCGGTTGTTACCCAGTTCTGCTCTCCTGCGCCTGACTTCTCTGCCGCCAATTACGCACCCCGCTACACCCATGGTGTTTATACTTGCGTACTATTGTTTGTACAGATGAACCTGGTACCTTCAGGCATTAGGAAATTGCTCCCAAGGATGAACCAGACCTGTGGAGGTCTACAAGTCTCTCTACAGTCTTGGCTTATTTCTTATGATTTCCCCATGATATCAAGCAAAGAGGCATTGAGTTTGAAGGTAGGCCTTGAAATACATCCACAGGTACACCTCAAATGATGTCAATTAGCCTATCAGAAGCTATCTAAAGCCATGACATAATTTGCTGGAATTTTCCAAGCTGTTTAAAGGCACAGTGAACTTAGTATATTTAAACTACTGACCCACTGGAATTGTGATACAGTGAATTATAAGTGAGATAATCTGTCTGTAAACAATTGTTGGAAAGATTATTCACAATGTAGATGTCCTAACCAATTTGCCAAAACTATAGTTTGTTAACAAGAAATTTGTGGAGTGGTTGAAAAATGAGTTTTAATGACTCCAACCTAAGTGTATGTAAACCTCCGACTTCAACTGTATTTCAGCAGTACTACCAGTAGAGTTGGTATGTGTCTCTATGGATGCGGGCCTTACTAAATGGACTGTTTGAAAATGTGAAGAATAAAAAATAAAAATTACAATTAAATGTAGTTATAAAAATGTGAATCACATTTTTATTTGGTGTACCCCCGACGGCATTGCGCGTACCGCTGGGGGTACCCCAGTTTGGGAATACATGCCCTAGAGCACACAAAAAACTATACATACCTCGGCCTAAACACAAGTAACTTCCACAAAGCTGTGAACGATCTGCGAGACAAGGCAAGAAAGGCCTTCTATGCCATCAAAAGGAACATACAAATCAACATCCCAATTTGGATCTGGCTAAAAATACTTGAATCAGTTATAGAACCCATTACCCTTTATGGTTGTGAGGTCTGGGCTTCCGCTCACCAACCAAGAATTTACAAAATGGGACAAACACCAAATTGAGACTGCATGCAGAATTCTGCAAAAATATCCTCAGTATTCAACCAAATAATGCATGCAGAGCAGAATTAAGCCGATACCCACTAATGATCAAAATCCAGAAAAGAGCCATTCAATTCTTCCTCCACCTAAAAGTAAGCGATTCCCAAACCTTTCATAACAATGCCATCACCTACAGAGAGATGAGCCTGGAGAAAAGTCCCCTAAACAAGATGGTCCTGGGGCTCTGTTCACAAACACAAACAGACCCCACAAAGCCCCAGGACAGCAACACAATTAGACCCAACCAAATCATGAGACAACAAAAAATTATTACAAATTAACATTGAGAAAGGCCACCGTAGGCAGACCTGGCTATCAAGAAAAGACAGGCTATGCACACACTGCACACAAAATGAGGAAACTGAGCTGCACTTCCTAAACTCCTGCCAAATGTATGACCATATTAGAGACACATATTTCCCTCAGATTACACAGACCCACAAAACATTTGAAATATGGGAGTTGTGATAAACTCCCATATCTATTGGGTGAAATACCACAGCGTGCCATCACAGCAGCAAGATTTGTGACCTGTTGCCACAAGAAAAGGGCAACCAGTGAAGAACAAACTCCATTGTAAATACAACCCATATTTGTCCATTTATTTTCCCTTTTGTACTTTAACTATTTGCACATAATATGATATGTGAAATGTCTTATCTTTTGGAACCTTTGAGAGAGCGAGAGACGTGAAAGAGTCAGTGGAAGGAAGAAATGGAGGCTATTTGGGCTGTCTCTACCTGTATTCTAGGACCTGAGGACCAAGAGCATATAAAGAAGGGTTTTAAAAAAAGAATGGGAAGAGGAGAGTAGCTCTACATACCAATAATAACACATAACAAAGAAGATTTCTTGTCCTTGATGATAGCGTAATGTCATAAATCACTTATTTGACGTAATATCATTCTCTGGGCAAGTTTGAACCCTAAAGCAATGGTAAGGTGAATGCACCAATTTGTAAGTCGCTCTGGATAAGAGCGTCTGCTAAATGACATAAATGTAAATGTAAATGCAATGGCAACAACAAATTAGAAGTACTGGCATTCTCCAACTCTACAACCAGGAGTCAGTATTCACCCTCCCTCTCAGATACTGCCTGGTGCCAACAAGTGAAATGTCACTTGGTCCAACCAAGACCCATGCCTATCACACCCACACAAGCCCCCTGTAACACTCAAAACTTTAAATGGCTAAACTGTTTCCATTTGGAGGAAAGAACAGGCCATAGTAAACCAGGCTTTTGTAAAGTGACATCCCTTTATAGCTAGATAAGGTCACTCTCTCATCCACAACAGACGACAAATATGGCAACAGAAATGGCTAATGGATGCGGGGCAGACATAGGTTTGGTGTAGACTGTTACAATGTAGAGATGGAGTTGAGATGGGGGTGGAGGCTGCTTACCTTGTGCTCGGTAGTCTTCTTCTGCAGACAATGTGCATATTGACAGGAGCAGAAGGAGGGTTCTCCTACAGGGACAAACGACACAGTCAAGGAAAGGAACATGGGGAAACAAATACGAGACATCCTTGATTTTGAGTCGATGGATCCGAGTCGCAAATCATACCTAAAGAGACAAGTAAGATGATAACCATCCAGCATGGATACTGCGCTCTGAGTCTTCATTACGACCCAAACATCTAATCATAGTTAGCAGCACTGCAGATTGTGACCTATAGACTACGGCCACTGGGAAGCAGTGTCTGTCCACACTGCAATCAGACCGTCAGTCATAAATCAACAACAAACTAAACATTTTATGCAACTGACACTGAGGACATCATGGTTCCGTCACAGCTGATATACTCTGAACCGTGGGTCCCGATACTATTTGGCTGGAGAAAATGTGGGAAAGAAACTAAGGGAAAGTACAAGACCTGGGGTAACTATAGTTTCAATTATGCTTTGTGTAAAGTGTTTTTTTTGGGGGGGGGGCAAATTGTATGACTCTTTCAGCATGCCACTGAAAAGGTTGAAAGCTGCTATTCATTTTATCATACCTGAAAATATTGCAGAGAAATTCAAAGCCATTTGCAAACAAACAAGAAAGTTGGATATGCTTAGCAAAAAACAACTTCAAACTTTTGTCCAGTGTTCTGGTTTCAATCACACACTATAACATATTTAAAGGGGTAGTTTATTCAGAATAGAAACTAACATGATTTCCCACCTACCTTGGCTGTAGTTGATTCCAGAAGGCAGTTTTTAGATATTTAGTTTCCTTTCAACAGTTAATAGCCATATTTTGTTACCGTTACAGTTTTGTTACCGTTAGCATTGTCAACACTTAACATTATACTGTTCTTGTGCTCGTGTAATAAAACTGCCATTACTTTTGGAGCAACATTTTATTAGCATGTTACATAATACTTTGGTAATTGCAATTTAATTGTATTTGTATTTATTATGGATCCCCATTCTTCCTGGGGTCCAGCAAAATTAAGGTAGATATATACAATCTTAAAAACATTACAATGAATCTCACACCACATATCTACATCACAAAATCTATGTGCATGTGTGTGTATAGTGCATATGTTATCATGTGTGTGTATGCGCTTCTGTTCCTGTGTGTGTCTCTTCACAGTCCCTGCTGTTCCATAAGGTGTATTTTTATCAGTTTTTTAAAAATGTATCTGATTTTACTGCTTTCATGAGTTACTTGATGTGAAATAGTGTCCATGTAGTCATGGCTCTATGTAGTACTGTGCACCTCCCACCATAGTCTGTTCTTGACTTGGGGACTGTGAAGAGACCTATGGTGGCATGTCGTGTGGGGTATGCATGGGTGTCTGAGCTGTGTCCTAGTAGTTTAAACAGACAGATCGGTGCATTCAACATGTCAATACAAGTAGTGATGAAGTCAATCTATTCTCTACTTTGAGCCAAGAGAGATTTACATGCATATTATTAATATTAGCTCTCCATGCACATTTAAGGGCCAGCCGTGCTGCCCTGTTCTGGGACAATTGTAATTTTCCTAAGTCCCTCTTCACAAAACTAGGACCTGTAGGACATGCCCTGTTTATAGCGTTGTTAAGACGGCAGAGCAACACTTTATTATGGACAGACCTCTCCCCATCTTAACTACTGTTCAAATAAAAACCGAATCGTATTTGTCACATGCGCCATTTAGATTGCATGTGACAAATAAAGGTGTAGACCTTACCGTAAAATGCTTACGGGGGGGGGGGTCGTCAATGTAAATAGTACAGGCGGCCATTTGATTAATTGTTCTGCAGTCTTATGGCTTTGGGGGTAGAAGCTGTTAACCTCTATGGGATCGGTGCCCCCCAGGACAGTTGAGCTAACATAGGCTAATGTGATTAGCATGAGGAAAATTTCACAGGACACAGACATATCTGATATGGGCAGAAAGCTTACATTCTTGTTAATCTACCTGCACTGTCCAATTTACAGTAGCTATTACAAGGCAATGTTCAGAGACTGCATTCACTGTAAACATTGCATATGTTGGCTCAATCGGAAATTACCTTTATATTTCTAGCACGCAATCTGTAACACTTCAGTGATACAGACTGAATAGAGCCCTTTGATTCCTTACGATGGCTCAATGAAGGGGAAATCTAAGGGAAGCACAGAGTGGAAGCCATTCACAGTACATTTCACTTGGCAAACAAGGCCAAATCCACTTAGCTCTTGTTTATAATCAGCATAAGGAAAATAAAGGGAGGCAATTTTCCTAACTTAATAATGTTTCATGACAACTGGCAGAATGTGATTTAGTTAGCAGCGACATTTAGAGCGATATTGTTTATGTGGCTAATTGGCAGCCCCCTTAGATAATCAATTAGTGGCAACAAACCATCCATAGCTGTTGATCCTCCATAACTCTGGCATCATGTTCCCTCCTATAGGCTACACTGAACTCAACCACAGTGCAAACACGGTAATCCAATGGTTCTAGTACAACTTCACAAATGTCTTTGACAACATATCATACATTGGTATCAACTGCTAAGGTATGACAACTGCTAAAGCTTTGGATCTAGGGCTGTGATGGTCATGGTCAGTCTGCTGTCCCCACATGCTTCAAGATGGCCACCATTGTTCCTGTACCCAAGAAAGCAAAGGTAACTGAACTAAATGACTATCGCCCCGTAGCACTCACTTCCGTCATCATGAAGTGCTTTGAGAGACTAGTCAAGGATCATATCACCTCTACCTTACCTGACACCCTAGAGACCCACTTCAATTTGCTTACCGCCCCAATAGATCCACAGACGATGCAATCGCCATTGCACAGCACACTGCCCTATCCCACCTGGACAAGAAGAATACCTATGTAAGAATGCTGTTCATTGACTATAGCTCAGCATTCAACACCATAGTACCCTCCAAGCTCATCATTAAGCTTGAGGCCCTGGGTCTGAACCCTGCCCTGTGCAACTGGGTCCTGGACTTCCTGATGGGCCGCCCCCAGGTGGTGAAGGTAGGAAAAAACACCTCCACTTTGCTGATAATCAAAACTGGGGCCCAAAAGGATGCGTGCTCAGACCCCTCCTGTACTCCCTGTTCGCCTATGACTGCGTGGCCACTCACAACAGTAGTAGGCCTGATTACCAACAATGATGACACAGCCTACAGTGAGGAGGTGCGGGCCCTGGGAGTTTGGTGCCAGGAAAATAACATCTCATCCAACGTCAACAAAACAAAGGAGCTGATTGTGGACTTCAGGAAACAGCAGAGGGAGCACCCCCCTATCCACATCGACAGGACAGCAGTGGAGAAGGTGGAAAGCTTGAAGTTCCTCAGCGTACACATCAATGACAAACTGAAATGGTCCACTCACATAGACAGTGTGGTGAAGAAGGTGCAACAGTGCCTCTTCAACCTCAGGAGTCTGAAGAAATTTGTCTTGGCACCTAAAATCCTCACAAACTTTTACAGATGCACAATAGAGGGCATCCTGTCGGGCTGTATCACCGCCTGGTACGGCAACAGCACCGCCCGCAACCGCAGGGCTCTCCAGAGGGTGGTCTGCCCAATGCATCACCAGGAGCAAACTACCTGCCCTACAGGACACCTACAGCACCCAATGTTATAGGAAGGCCAAAAAGATCATCAAGGACAACAAACACCTGAGCCACTGCCTGTTCACCCCGCTATCATCCGGAAGGCGAGGTCAGTACAGGTGCATCAAAGCTGGGACCGTGAGACTGAAGAACAGCTTCTATCTCAAGGCCATCAGACTGCTAAATGATGTTAAATAGCCATCACTAGCACCTTAGAGGCTGCTGCCCTATATACATAGACTTGGAATCACTGGCCACTTCAATAATGGAACACTAGTCACTTTAATAATGTTTACATATTTTGCATTACTCATCTCATATGTATATACTGTATTCTATCCTGCTCGCGCAAATGCTCGCCCAAATATTTGCATATTCTTAATTCCAATCCTTTACATTTGTGTATATTGTTGTGAAATTGTTTGATATTACTGCACTGTTAGAGCTAGAAACACAAGCATTTCACTACACCCGTAATAACATCTGCTAAACACATGGACTGGTATTTGATTTGAACACCTTGCTTGTTTCAGCAAGGAGCTACAAAGTTTTATCACGTTGAGTCCATGTTATCGCAGAAATGGACTCGACCGCATGAATGCCGTGCAGTCCCAACTTCAGTCAGCTGTTCGTTCCCAAATAAAAAAATAAAAAAAATTCTAAAAACAAATAAACAGTTATGACGGTTATTTTATTTTCCTGATGGTCTTCATCCATAACCACCGCTTACATGGTTATACAGTAATTGTGCCACGCCTATTTGGATCCTTACAAATCACAATCTTACTGTAGAAAAACAACACAAAGCAAATCGCCAAAGCCTGCAGACAAATCACAAAAGCACAGACAAATGTAGACTGTCAGTTTGATAGTTTCATTGTCTAAAGTGTCTATTGTTAAAACACATAATAACAAATCAAGACTCAACCATCTAAACCAAGCCTGGCTACATAGACTCATTGCTCCGGGCCAAACGCCACACCACACCCACAAATGTTTGTTTATTCTCTGCAATGAGTCTGGATTTGACTCCTAAACCGACCGTTCTAGAATGCGAACACATTCGGATCGTCTGATTGGTCCCAGAAACCGATAGGTTGGCCCAGAACCAGAACACACGTGAGTAAAGCAACGGTTCGAAAATTCGTCATTGCCTTTGATACTTTTATTGTTTACAGACGATCCAATCGCTGATTACATTGTTTTGTACAATGCCTCTTGTTACCACGAACGATTCAGACAGAAGTATATAGTGATCGATAGAGCAGCGGAAAAATTCAGTGGGAGTCATCAGGCAAATGTGAGCCAGCAAAACAACAGCACATTTTTCAGTAAATGTTCTATTGACCTTTGACCTGGAAGCATTTTATGGACCTGTGGCCTGAGATGCCATCCTCTAGTCTTGTGGACATGACTGGCAGCTACAGTGCATTTGGAAAGTATTCCGGCCCTTTTGACTTTTTCCACATTTTGTTACAATATAGCCTTATTCTAAAATTGATTAAATTGCTCATCAATCTAAACACAACACCTCATAAAAACAAAGCAAAAACAGATTTTTTTAGACATTTTTGCAAATGTATTAAAAATAAATTGCACTGTATAAGGTATGTCTCTGTGCTCAGTAGCTCAGTGGGGAAAGAGGTGAATGGGTTTTATGCTGGGACTTGACCCAGTGCTATAGTCTATAAAGCCTTGTTGAGTACCAAAGTGGATGGCACTTTATGTCAAACTGAAAACATCCAACATAGGGAAACAGTCAGCCATAAGACCAGTCAATCAGTGTATAGGCTACACTCGAGATAAAGAGTTAATCCCTTCTTTCGTTGTCCTTTATTATCTAGCATTATGCTAAAAAGGAAGAAAATCCTCTGAATGATACAGTTGATAGGATTTTCACAAGACAAGGGAGGCTGGAAATTGGTCGATAATCATAGAGGTCACTACTATCCCTGCCCTTACTGAGTTGCAGCACAAAAGCTGCTTTCCACACTTTTGGAATATTTCCTGATACTAAAGTTAAATAAAAAAATGTGTGTTACTGAGCCAGCAATGAGGGGCGCTGCATACTAAAGCAAAGACGGGTCCAAATTGTCACCCCCAATGACTTCTTGGTGTAAATTGCTGATAAAGGCAGCTAGGACTTCTGTTTCTGTGAGTTTCCAAAAATATAAACCCTGACTACCATTTCCCAAGTCATGTGAGGTGGACTGACCATCCATGGAGGCAGCTGGAGGCTGTATGTGGGAAGAACAGTAGGACCACGATTTATTTCAAATTTGAAACCAGCCCAGATAAAATGCTGATTGAAGGCATCACAAATATAAACTTCTCCAGTAATGATGTAGGAGTCTAAAATACTTGCTTAGACCCCGCTTTAGTGAATTAACAGTTTTCCAGAATTTAGAGGGATCACTAACTGTGTCTGCCATAGAGCTAAGGAAGTAGTTTGATTTGGCATGTTTAACCAAAGCAGTGCACCTATTTCTCAATTGCCTAAATAGCTGCCAATCAGTTAATGAACCAGTTTGTCTAGCCTTGGCTCAGGCTTGATTTATTATCAAGAGGAGGTCTGAGAGTTGTGATAGAAAAATGATGTATTCACCTTGTTTGATGGATATGTAACAATTATTTACTTAACAAACAGTAAGATATTTCTGTCATGCTCATGCTGTGTTTTATGGTCTCCACTCTAGCACCCTGCAGCTAATCTGGGCATATGGTTTTACTAGAGATAGCTTGAGCTGACAATGACTTGGTGATAAAAACCTAAAAGCTGGCATTCCATAGACAAGATGTGGTGTGTGTGATCCGAGATAGAGATAGTCTGGACGAGTTTAGAACAATGCCTCATTGTCTCATCTTCCTGGCATCTGGGAAACTAAGCCGGGTTGGGGGTAAAACACCATTTTACATTTTAGTAGACGCTCTTATCCAGAGCGACTTACAGTACATTTCATTTCTTTTTTTTTTCTTCTTTTTTTTTCCCTGTGCTGGCCCCCTGTGGGAATCGAACCCACAACCCTGGTGTCGCAAAAACCATGCTCTACCAAATGAGCTACAGGGAAGGCTGTGTGTAGATAACCAAGGTGGCTTATGGGAAGGTTAGAAATGACTAAGCATTTTTTAGGGCCTATATAATATATTTTTTAATTGTTTTTAGTTAGGCTAAGAGCCTAACAGTCAGTCAAGACTGTTGGACTGCGCCTCCCGGGTGGCTGCATCGCAGTGCTAGCTGTGCCACCAGAGATTCTGGGTTCGAGCCCAGGTCAGGTAGGGTTTGGCTGGTAGGGATATCCTTGTCTCATCGCGCACTGGCGACTCCTGTGGCGGGCCGGGTGCAATGCACGCTGACCAGGTCGCCAGGTGTACAGTGTTTCCTCCGACACATTGGTGCGGCTGGCTTCCGGGTTGGATGCGCGTTGTGTCAAGAAGCAGTGTGGCTTGGTTGGGTTGTGTTTCGGAGGACGCATGGCTCTCGACCTTCGCCTCTCCCGAGTCCGTACGGGAGTTGCAGCGATGAGACAAAACTGTAACTACTACCAATTGGATACCACTAAATTTGGGAGAAAAAAGGGGGAAAAAAATAGATGGTTTCATTATTGCAATAATTAATCAATATTAAATAAAGATGATTGTTTGAAGAAATTAACAAGTCTCTCTCAGTACTGAATTTCCACCACAGAGTACAAGACAGTACCATGGATTAGTTTGGTTTTTGACTCGGAGTTGCTTGAGGGGCATGTTTATCAGCCAGAGAGGAAAAATGGATTAGAAAAAATCAAGTACCAAAACAGGTGTCTGTTATGCAGCTAGTAGACAAATCCTCTGAATAATATAGATCATGAAAGAACACCTCGGCAATAATTTATTAAAATGTATCCTCACAATTATACGAGGTTCAGAGTTTTTCAATTTGATATCTCTAATGCAAGCAATAGAGCAGTGGTCACTGATATAATTTGCAAAAACACCACTAGCCAAATACTTATGGCGACGGTTAAGGTCAGTCAATGAGGAGTTTGTTAGGTTTTTTACATTAATCTGAGTGGGTTTCATTATTAGCGGAGTCAAGTTGAACTCAAGACAAACACTCCTAAACTGATCTGAGGCATGTGTAAGCCAATCAAGATTTAGATCTCCTAACACAACCAGTTCAGATACTGTACCTTTGAGGAGCTTGATTTGATCAGTCAATGCTTCAGCCAGTGTCACATCTTCTCCTGCTCCTCCCCTGTGGCGTAAAACGTTGCCAGAATACTAACCACCAGTCCTGGGATTCATCATTACGCACAACTGGCACTCATCATTATGCACACCTGTTAATCATTATGATTCACACCTGGACTTAATTTCCTCCCTTTTATATGTCACTCCCTTATGTTTTCTCACCAGTTGGCATTGTTCTTGTTTACTGGCATGTAGCCTTATGGAATTGTCTCGGTACTGGTTTTGTTGTTTTATTCACCTGCACCTGCTTCCCGACTCACAGCTCCGTTATTACAGTCGGGTAGCACAGGGTTTTTGCTCCAGGAACGGAGACGTTTCTTGCCATATAGCTGCCTAAAACAACAGCCGGCGAGATGCGAGAAGAAATCAGCCCATTCTTACACCTCGCATGATTTGAGTGACCCGTTGAAAACTTGCGAGAGGCGTAATCTCGCACGTCTGCAACTCTTGGCACCCATTTTGAGCCTCCCATAACCAACGAAGCCTCATTCATTGTAGAAGCCATCGGAGAGGGCGACAGAACAGGGGAAGGAGGTGCAGCTACCTCCAGATTCGAACTTGAAGTGGAAGTCCCCAGGGATTAAGGTATTTTTGGTATTTTATTAGGTGCTGGAACCTCTGGATCCAGGGCAGCGAAGCTGTTTGAAGTCTGTATCCGGTCCAGGATTCCCACAGCCATTGAGGCCCATATTGTCAAAGGCCGCTGCTTTCTAATTCTACGGCGAGTGACGTACCTCCATGCTGGTTGATAGGGTCAAGACTAGGAACATCCACTAAGTAAACCAGAAGCATCCTACTAACTCCATTCGGAGAGGGATCCATGTAGAGGACTGGCCAGTCGGCTGTGGAGAGACATGGTGGCAACACTCCCACCAGGCCTGAGCGGCGTCCAGCTACTGGAGTAGAAGAGAAACAGAAAGTAGGCAGATGTGGATTCTCCAGTAGCTTGTAAGTTACTGCATGTAAATTCACTACTTGTTTGTTGAGAGTAGCCACTTCGCCCCTGTAGTCCTCTGCAAGGAAACAGTTGCTACATTGAAAGTCCGGACGGTCCACATTGTCCCGGAATAGAGCAAAATAAACACAGCTCCTGCAGCATTGAAAACGTTTGTTAAACACCTCCATTTGAAACGACAGGCTAGCTGGGCATCCGGGTCTCTTCTTGACAGGAATGTACTAAAGGTTGGCTATGAGTTACAGTGGGTTTGCAAATACAGCTCACATCCCCCCTCCCAAAACAAGCACAGCCAGTGAAATGGCAAACACACAAGCAACACACACCAGAATGGCAAACAGAGAGAAAGCGGAGGACTTGTTCACTGTATGGATCCTGGCTGCACATACACTATACGAGTAGGAGATGACCAACTTGCAAGTTGGTGCTGTAGAACAAGCAGTAAATTGCCTGGCAGTCAGCCAAAATACCGGTCAACAAGTTAGGGAGCGATAAGTAACAGGAGCATTCACTCACCAACGAGCAGCGTGAACACGAGCAGCGACGAGCAGCGTGAACACGAGCAGCGTGAACACGAGCAGCGTGAACACGAGCAGCGTGAACACGAGCAGCGTGGGAGAGATGGTCTCCTATGGTACACTCAAGTTACCTTAAAATATGTTGTTCCAAATGCTAGCTACTTAGCAAACGTTAGCAAAAAACAACTGATGGTGTGTTCAAGACAACAGGGAACTCAAAAAATAAAGGTGCTTAGAGTTGGAAAGATCGCTTTGAAAGGTCATTCAACTCAGAATTACTTGTCAGAAACTCAGTCATCATTCTAGAGCTCTAACCTCTCCAACCTGAAGATCACCAACATCAGGATTTTCCCCAGTCTGAGCTCGTTTGATTTCTGAATTCCCCGTTGTCTTGATCGCACCAAAAGTAGTATGTTTCGGCCGTGGCATACTGCATACTTTTTACTAAAAAGTATGTGCTAAATAGTACGTAGTACAATTACTACACAGTATGCAGATAAGTAAGCAGTAAGTAAGCAGTAGGCAAGCCAGATTTCGGGCAAGGCCACTCTCTCCACTCTCTCAAACAGACAGGCCAAAAGCCCTACCAGACACTGATTACCCCAGAAGGGATCACTTTACGATAAACTGCCTGCCTTTATTCCAGGGGGATAGTTACTTTACGACTGCTTTGGTAACCAAGATGTTATTACTCAGCTACTTATAGGAACTAGAGATGATAAACATTAATTGTTGACAGACAAATTGCCAAATTCCGTTTCAGATCAGTTATCATCGTGTAATTATTGTGTAGTATGTTATTACACAAAAAAGTATTATTACATGATACTATATACACAGAGTGTACATAACATTAAGAACAATTGCTCTTTCCATGACATACACTGACCAGGTGAAAGTTTTGATCCCTTATTGATGTCATTTTTTAAGTCCACTTAATGGAGAACGCTTTCAAGTCCAAGGGGCGGCAGATAGCCTAGTGGTTAGAGCGTTGGACTAGTAACTGAAAGGTTGCAAGATCAAATCCCTGAGCTGACAAGGTAAAAATTGTTCTGCCCCTGAACAAGGCAGTTAACCCACTGTTCCTAGGCCATCATTGAAAATAAGAATTTGTGCTTAACTGATTTGCCTAGTTAAATAAAGGTAAAATTAAAAAAATGCCCTGACATTTGATGCTTTTCTGAGGGCGAAAAGGTGTGCAACTCAATATTAGGAATGTGTTAGGATAGACATTAGCTGTCCATACAGTAGACCCATTTGACAAAGGCTGATTACCAAAGAGGAGATATGGTGATGTGGTTAATGTAGAATGTTCAACACTGTGTGTGTTGTTCTGCATGAAGTGACCCCAAGGTGTAACTTCATTATTCTGACAAACTCTGACTTCACTTCAACCATCACAGACACTGTGTAGTGGTCATCTACTATGGCAGGGTATTCACCTCAGGTAAGACATGGATGCTGTAGCAAGGGCAATACCAAAACTGGTTATTGATATAAGCACAACATGTAAAGTGTTGGTCCCATGTTTCGTGAGCTGAAATAAAAGATCTCAATAAGCACAAAAAGCTTATTTCTCTCCAATTTTGTGCACAAATTTGTTTACATCCCTGTTAGTGAGCATTTCTCCTTTGCCAATATAATCCACCTGACATGTGGGGCATATCAAGAAGCTGATTAAACAGCATGATCATTACACAGATGTACCTTGTGCTGGGGGTTCAATAAAAGGTTACTCTAAAATGTGCAGTTTTGTCACACAATGCCACAGATGTCTCACGTTTTGAGGGAGCGTGCAATTTGCATGCTGACGGCAGGAATGTCTCCCAGAGCTGTTGCCAGAGAATGTAATGTTAATTTCTATACCATAATGTTGTTTTAGAGAATTTGGCAATATGTCCAACCGGCCTCACAACCACGTGTAACCACGCCAGCCCAGGACCTCCACATCCTGCGGGATCGTCCGAGACCAGCCACCCGGACAGCTGATGAAACTGAGGAATATGTCTGTCTGTCTGTAATAAAGCCCTTTTGTGGGGAAAAACTTATTCTGATTGGCTGGGCCTGGCTCCCAAGTGGGTGTGCCTATGCCCTCCCAGGCATACCCGTGGCTGCGCCCCTGCCCAGTCATGTGAAATCCCTAGATTAGGGCCTAATTCAATTATTTAAATTGACCGGTTTCCTTATATGAACTGTAACTGTAGTCGTAAGGAGTGGACCAAAATGCAGCGGGTATATTGATCATCTTATTTTTATTGAAGAGAAGACATTTAAACAAAACAAACGACGAAAACAGTCCCGTAAGGTGCACAGACTACACAGGAAACAACCACCCACCAACACAAGTGAAAACACACGCAACTAAATATGGCCTCCAATCAGAGAAAACAACAACCAGCTGCCTCTAATTGGAGGTCATTGACAAAACTAACATAGAAATAGACAAGCTAGAGAAACACATAGAAATAGATAATCTAGAACATAAACCAAAAACCCCGAAACACACAAACCAAACACCCCCTGCCACGCCCTGACCAAACTACAATAACAAATAACCCCTTTTACTGGTCAGGACGTGACAGTAACTCAGTAAAATCGTTGAAATTGTTGCATTTTGCGTTTATTTTTTTGTTGCATTTTGCAATGTATACTGTTTACAGTATACACCAACTTGAAGATGTTATTTCTTTTAAAATGACAGTATGCAAAATTAATCTGATTTCAATTACTGTAAAAAAATAATAATAATTATATATATATATTATTTTGTACTGTGACCACACTTGGGACTCAGACTTATCTAGTATTTTAATTTAAAACCTTGGTCGCTAGCAATCTGAAATGTCCTGCCACATATCCTGCTACACCACCAGCTTTGTGAGCATATGGAGATATGTGTAATGAACACGATGGGAGACAGAAAGCTGGTTTCAAGCGCAGGGCGCAGCAGGTGTTTATTGTAGAGGACCGCAGGAGGAGGCAGGCAGAAGGTCATAAACCAAAAAGGCAACAGTACTGGCAGGGAAAAGGCTAGTAACGTCGTCCGGGAGATCAGGCAATAGGTTGATAACAGGAAATCCAATAGGCTAAAGTATTGGCAGGGAATAGGCAAAAGGCGTCGTTAGTGAGGCAGGCAAAAACTATCATACACTGGAGGATTAAATTACGGGAAAACCAGCGCTCCAAATAGAGAAGTGCATCAAAAAAAAAAAACAATACCTCACAATGATGGGGTGCAAAGAACTGAACTAAATAGTGTGTGATAATGACATACAGGTGTGTGAACAGGTGATCAGAATTCTGGTGATTGGGATCTGCAGAGTGAGCTGTGTTCAGGGAATCTACGTGTTTGAGAGTGTGAGCTGGAAAGTGGGCTGGAAAGTGAGCTGCGTTCAGGGGATCTACGTGTTTGACAGTGTGAGTTGGAAGTAGATGTTGGAAGTAGACTTATTGACAGGAATACATTCCTGCATTTTGCTAAAAGCTGCCCAGAATAAAGTAAATAATTGTCCAATTATCACCACCAACGTTACATCAACGTAAAACTAGCAGTGCTGAAGGACACTTGACAGAGTATACATGAATGCTTCAGGGATTTGGATTTGCAGTCTCTTGGTTAAGTGCATCAGTGTTTCTGCAGCGCCACTAGGTTTACTTGGAACATGTATTAACACACAAAAAAATAAGTGTATGGCTAGGGTACAGTGTTTTCCCCTGGGGTACAATATAAGGAATGGTCATCATTGATAGGTGGGGGCAATGTACTGGTGGGCAGCATTAGCATATTTGGGGATGTGGTCAAATATGTGTATTTGTGTTAGTGGAAATGTTGTAGCAGTTTAAGTGCTTGATGGTTATGCCGATGCAAGTTGAACACCTCCTTTGATGCCGTCTGTTGTGTAAACATTGTTAGAGCACGTGTCACTAATGAGCTGCACTGTAAGAAGTGAATTCTCTGGTAATTTAAGGGCAACTTGTTGCTGTGAATTTGTATTTTCTTCACTGTAAGTTATTGTAAAATTCACACAACTTACAGGCACCTGGCTGCCACTAGCAATACATGCTAGTAACGTACTATGGCTTCGCTGACTCTTCTGTTGACAAACATTACTTGTTAATTGGCAGCATACTGTAGCCACGGCAGCCTATCAGAATATTGGAGGCCTGGCTTTCAGCAAGCTCTTTTTGGTCTCCAATGAGAGGGAATGTCATCCCAGCAAATATGCTCTGTTGTATTTTGTTCATTAACGCTAATGCTGCGTTTACATGGTATGAGGTAGATGGTAGACGGTAAACGGATGTCAGTGTTTTCAATGAGCGCAAAACGGTGAAAATCGTCACTCCACAGTAGACAGAACTTGCTGACAGAGTTCAAATATTTAAACTATCTGCCTTAGTGTTGTTTTCTACTGGATGTGTAGTTGCACCGTTTTTTTACTGGAATCACCATAGCAATGCATACCATAGTGCTGGCTTGTTGTTGGCGTCACCATCTTTTTTGCTTTCTTGTCCCGCTATGCCGACTGGTAGGATGGTTTTTGAGTCCCTCGTCTAAACTCGCATACACTTGTACACTGTCAGTTCTCCAGCCTTGTTAAAGGCTGACATAAGCACATGTGATACCAAAGAGACATAATATTTCCTTTATAGCTAGTTGCGACAGTATGTCCTTGTAATACTCACTTCCCTTCCACAACATCAGGTCAGTGAGTGTGACCGATGAGCTACAGTAAGTTATTGTGACATTTACAATAACTGAGTTGCAGCTAGCTGACTGCAAGTTATTGAATATTAAGCTACTGAAAAATGCACAGTAACATCTTAAGAGTGCAGCTCTTGATTGTCACAAGTTCTTACACTGATTGCCAAACCAAGTGTCAAAAGAGGTGCATAACCTTCACTAACCACGTAAACTCATACAACATTTCCACTGACGGCTGGCACAAATACAACATATTTTACACCATGCCCCCAAATATCCTAATGAGCCCAACCCAGCACATTGCCACCACCTACATTTCAAAGTGCTGTAATGATTGTACCTGACTGTACATCGAACATATTGTGTAGAGAAATGTACCATTATGTAAGGGATAATCAACGAGGGGCAATGCGTTCTATGGAAAATAGTGAACGACGTGGAAGGTGTGTTTCCCAATGCACAGGCGGAGTGGAACTGACCTTCCACGGAGTTGCATTGAATGTGTTTAATTTGCCGGTAGAATGTGTTCAGCTGCTACGGAAGTAGCTAGCAAGTTTACTAGATAACTACAGTATTTTCCGTGGTAATCAAACAGAATTGCTACTTGACCTTTTTGTAATCCAGGGCACAACATTGTACTGTAACCATTCTCTTATTTTTGAGTGTGTGGATATGTTCTTGGTAGAAAATAACCAAGAACCCGATGGTCACTCTGACAGAGCTCCAGAGTTCCTCTGTGGAGATGGGAGAACCTTCCAGAAGGATAACCATCTTTGCAGCACTCACGAATCAGTCCTTTATGATAGAGTGGGCAGACAGAAGCCACTCCTCAGTAAAAGGCACACGACAGCCCGCTTGGAATTTGCCAATAAGCACCTAAAGGACTCTAAGACCATGAGAAACAACATTCTCTGGTCTGATGAAACCAAGACTGAACTCTTTGACCTGAATGCCAAGCGTCACGTCTGGAGGAAACCAGGCACCGCTCATCACCTGGCCAATACCATCAAGCATGGTGGTGGCAGCATCATGCTGTGGGGATGTTTTCAGTGGCAGGGAGACTAGTTATGATCGACGGAAAGATGAACAGAGCAAAGTACAGAGAGATTCTTGATGAAAACCTGCTCCAGAGCACTCAGGACCACAGACTGGGGCAAAGGTTCACCTTCCAACAGGACAATGACCCTAAACACACAGCCAAGACAATGCAGGAGTGGCTTCGGGAAAAGTCTCTGAATGTCCTTGAGTAGCCCAGCCAGAGCCCAGACTTGAACCTGATTCAACATCTCTGGAGAGACCTGAAAATATCTGTGCAGCGACACTCCCCATCCAACTTGACAGAGCTTGAGTAGATCTGCAGAGAAGAATGGGAGAAACTCCCCAAATACAGGTGTGCCAAGCTTGTAGTGCCATACTCAAGAAGACTTGAGGATGTAATCGCTGCCAAAGGTGTTTCAACAAAGTACTGAGTAGAAGGACTGAATACTTATGTAAATGTGATATTTCAGTTTTTTTTGCAAAGATTTCTAAAAACCTGTTTTTGCTTTGTCATTATGGGGTATTGTATGTAGATTGATGAGGGGAAAAAAACTATTTAATCCATTTTAAAATAAGGCTGTAACGTAACAAATTGTGGAAAAAGTCAAGAGGTCTGAATACTTTCCGAATGCACTGTATGTAGCATTTGCATACACATTCATTACCTATAATACATCTCTGCACTTAGCAAAAGAGCGCCACCTGCACTGCTATTTTAATTATCAATTAATCTGACTATTCTCTCATTATTGATTTAATTTACTTATCTCAGCAATTTTAGATCTTTCTGTATAGTTGTCTAATGTTGGTGGGCCATATTATTCTGTTTCCATGTTACTCCTGAATGGCTATGATATATATATATATATATATATATATATATATATATATATATATATATATATATATATATATATATATATATATATATATATATATATATATATATATATATATATATAAAATAGTTTTTCTTTAGTTTATTTTTGGCAAAGCTGAGTTTCACTTTGAAGTCCAAAGACCTGTAAGAATACAGGTGAAATAATTTATTAACACAGGCATGGTGACGTAGCAGGAAGATCGGAATACTGTGGACCAAGAGGTTGTGATTTTCAAATTCCAGGTGAGGACAGATTGAATAAAATATACAAAACATACACAATGTTGAAAACAATATTTTTGTTTTCACATGTGTAGTGTTCCAAAGCCACATACTTTCACGTGAGCATCTGCCTCTGATTCCAAAGGTTGCATGTTCAAATCCACTGACGGAAAGTTGTTTTTTAGATTTTTGTTTTAAGCTTATCCCAAACCTTAACCCTTACCTTAACCATTCGGAGTTAATGCCTTAGCTTAACATTACAACACGTTTGAAACAACTTCGAAATTGGACTAAAGAGAAACATGGATGAATGTCTAATTCTGACGTGAGACTGTAGTTGGAAATGTCATGTGAAGTGTTTCAAAAACACATTTTCACATGCAATTTTCCACATGTAAAATTGTCTTTTTTTCTATAAGGGACCAAACTGTATCTTTTGTATTTGGTCAATTCCACAGTAATGGAGTGATGCTGAGACTCTGGTTTATCATAAAATGCATGTCAAACAAAAACCAATGATTGCAAAGTTAAACCACACAACTCTATGCACAAGGTCTACTTTCAACAATTTTCACTGAAATCTTTACAAAAACACATTTAATTGAACAGTGCAGATGCCAAGTTTGGTAACAGAATGACGGCACACACAGCACAAACCGTCGTTCTATTACCAAACTTTGCATCTACACTGTTCTTCAAGTAAATGTGTTTGAGACATTTTTGGGCATGATAATTAAGTTGAGAGTTCAATGTTTCCAATACTGTATCACAATCAAGGATAAATAGTTTCTAGATAGAGAGTCTCACTATTGACCAAATCACCTCAGCTAATCAAAATGGGTGTGGAGTCACAAGTGACATCCCAAAAGCACAAAACAAACTAGGGATGCACAATATATCGGCGAGCATATCGGAATCGGCCGATATTAGCTAAAAGTGGCAAAATTGGCCCGATGTCTAGTTTAACGCCGATGTGCAAAACCGATGTCAAAGCTGACGTGCATACATACATAACATAAGTAGATGATGTGATGACGCCACGAAAAATACAGCGCTACACAGAACAAAAGCAGAAAAATACTAAGCGCACACTTCCAACAACTAAACAAGTTGAGCAGTCATTTGAAAGAGTAAGAACATTTCAGCGAGACAACTCAAAGGTGAAATCCAATAACGCCAAGATAATGGAATTCATTATGCTACTTGCTATGGGCGTCACGACTGACATTTGGACCAGCGATGTCAACCCCATGAGCATGCTGAGTCTGACAGCACAGTGGGTCGACGAGGATTTCGTACTGAGGAAAGCCGTATTGCATGCTCAAGAATGTGCTGGTTCTCATACCGCTGCTGCCATTTCAATAGCATTTGAGAACAAGTTTGAAACTTGGAAACATGAATACACTCCTAGCGCCACTCAAACAACTGACTTGAGAAATAAGCTAATCAACTGCGTCTGCAGCAGACGTCATACCCTCTGTCATGGCATTGAAAAGCCTGCTCAACAAAACTTCTGACACAGACCGTGGGGTTAACTAAGAAATGTACTTGAGATTGTGAACAAGCGATTCGGTGGTATTCTCTCTGAGCCTCTTTATTGCGTCCCCACCATACTCGATGCTAGGTACAAAGACCGCTACTTCGATGCAGACAAGAAACAGGGTTTAGGTGAAATGTTACATACACAGCTGGACAAGATGGAAATGGACACAGTGACAGTGTGCAACGAGGAAGAGAGGCCACGGACAGACAGAGCTGAAACATCACTGATGATGTAAGATGAAATCCTGGTTGAGAATGAAATGACTGAACAAATGACCAACGAAACAGCACAGTAAGTAAGTTAAAGAAATAGATTTTGATTATGTTTTACTGGTAATGGGGACATACGTAAATGCCAACAAAATAACTTTTTGGTCAGCGTGGTGTGTGTGTGTGTGTAACCTTTATTTAACTAGGCAAGTCAGTAAAGTTGACTGCCTATCCCGGCCAAACCTGGACGACGCTGGGCCAATTGTGCGCCGCCCCATGGGACAACCAATCATGGCCGGATGTGATACCGCCTGGATTTGAACCAGGGACTGTAGTGATGCCTCTTGCACTGAGATGCAGTGCCTTAGACCTGTGTGTGTGTGTGTGTGTGTGTGTGTGTGTGTGTGTGTGTGTGTGTGTGTGTGTGTGTGTGGACATGTTTAACTATTATTGTGGGGACATGTTTAACTATTATTGTGGGGACCAGAAGTCACCACAAGAATAGTAAACAAACAAAAATGTGACTTACTGGGGACATTGTTAGTCCCCACGAGGTCAAATGCTGTTTCTAGGGGATTTAGGGTTAAGGTTAGAATTAGAGTTAGGGTTAGAATTACGTTTAGGGTTGGGAGCTAGAGTTAGTTTTAGGGTTACAAGCTAGGGTTAGGTTTAGGGTTAAGGGTTAAGGTTTCTGGGTTAAGGTTAGGTTTAGGGTTAAGGTTAGGGAAAGAGTACAGGTTAGGTTTAGGGTTAAGGTTTCTGGGTTAAGGTTAGGGTAAGAGTACGGGTTAGGTTTAGGGGTTAGAAAAAAATAGTATTTTGAATGGGACTGAATTGTGTGTCCTCACAAGGTTAGCTGTACAAGACTGTGTGTGTGTGTGTGTGTGTGTGGGGGGGGGGTATTGTTTTTTGGGGGGCAAGGAAAATATCAGGTATCTCCCAAAAACTAAATAGAAACTAGCAAATCAGGTCTGAAAACTAACAAAAACTAAACTGAATTCAAAATAAAAATCGAAGAACAAATAGAAATAAAAACTAGTATTAAACAAAACTATAATAACCTTCCTATAATTACACTTTACTTGTCTCAGGGAGAATAAGCACAATACATACTTTTGTAAAGGCAAATGAATAAGACACATACAAAACACATGTACAAACAGTGAGTGTGTCTGGCTTTACTCTTTTAGATCATATAGTGTTCCATTTTAATAAAAAAAAGACTCCTTGGCAACAGACGTCTTGCCAACGTTTCTTCCTCTGTCCTACATGCTCTGTGGTCTTCCAAGAGCATGTGAATTTCAATACCACTCCACAGTCCCAGCCAAATGTTACAGCACTGCAAAAACAGCATGCCTAGATGGAAATTTGAACATAATAAAGCATTATGTCCTTATGTTTGTTTAGCCAATACCAATGAGGTCTAACTTTTTGTTAAGACCGGTTGTTGGGACAAGCCTCAGATAATCGCACCATCATTGTTGCGCAAGGCAACTTGGTCTCCAAATTTCACAGAACAGTTACGCTACTTGTAGCCTATGTGAAAAAAGACTAACAAAAAAAAAACAAAGCTTTGCAATGAGGGCAGGATGGAACCAGGTTGCAGCCAGAACCGGGTTTAGAGGATTACCTGGTAGATCAATTGTGCGTACAACATGACTGTTGGAGAGGTCAAACACTAGCGGTTCAGGGGGAGGGGCCAGTGACCATGTGAACAATTTTGGACCCCCTTGTGGCCCCCCTAAATGTGGAGTATGAAATCATTTTTACATAACTAATTTTTGCTATCGTTCTTTTTTTACATCCTATTAGACAGTGGCAACGATGATGATTATGAACATGGTCTTTTGCCTGCTAATGCCTGCAATGCAGTGAAGAAAACGATATGACAACAATAACGGCTAATGTAACTGGCCCCTCTAACAGTACAACTGGCACCAGCTTGGCCCCCCCAGTTGAAATGGTCTAGAACCGCCACTGAGGTCAAAGCCAAGAGTGTTGGCTGAATGCTAGCGGGCAACAAGATAAATGCTGAATTTATCACCCAATTAATTAATTTAGCCTATGATTAGATTTTTAACAACCAATTGAGCCGAAACGATTGTTTCTCTTTTGTGTCGAACAAGTTACAATCTCTGCTTCACAGAAGCCTACTTGCTATTATAGGCTGGTGCTGGTCAGCGCACACTCTATAGTTTATGGAAAAATGCCAACAAGCTAAATAAACTCAGCTGATTCCTCTCACAGACCTGTCAGAACAGGCAAGTGTAACCTATGTTTGGTCAAGGAAAATTGGTTAAATTGCACTTTACATACTGCATATCCATTTCTATTGCATTACTTCTATTTCTATTTGCATTTTACAATCGAATAGTCTTACATTAGGCTATGAATTTTTCCGTGAGGCTCATTTCTTACTCACGTTATTGCTGTGGGAGAAACGTGTCCACTCCTTGTCCGTTGGGCTCCTAAATGCATTTGTATGCATTTGTCCAGGAAGCAGAGTTCTAAGTGAAAACAGAATTTCACGCAAGAGGATACCGGTTCATGAGATAGTCCTTGGTTACATACAGCCAAAGGAAGCGTAAATGAATGAAGACTGCCACCTTAGAATTTCTTCATTGTATGTAGTCCAAAGAGCAAGCACGGCTTTCCCACTCACTCAAATTTTCTCCCAACTCCTTTGCTTTGGGGTTCGCGGAGAGTGATTATTATTTTCTCTCCACCTACCAAAGAGGTGCGCACGCAAGTAGTGACTGTAAATATGAATCAATGTATGAAGAGCAGAGCAGTGCGCCAAATAATTACAATATTTAAATGTGGTATTTACAGTGCGCATAAGAGGTATCCGAGTCTGATGTTTTCTATTGAGTGGTCTCCAACCGACAGAGATAGTAGAGAGCTTCTTATTAACCTCCAGGCTGTAGATTCTGCATTTGCCTTGACTTGCACTGATACATGAGGAGCCGTCCGTATTCATCCCAAGTAGCAGCTAGTGTTAGATTTCACCAATACTGACTTGTGACATCACAGTTCTGATCAATGCCCCATCCATTTATGTAATTGATGATCAATGTTAGAGCCGAAATGTAACAAAAAATGCAATTTAAATGGTATGGTCTCACAAAGGCGATAAGCCAAACTTTAAGAATAGTATATATTGAAGTGAAGTGGAAGTTGTGATATTACATTGGGATTAGGCTACATTACATTATCATACTTTTTAATACCACACTTTTTCTAAGCTAATAATTGAGTGGCCAGAACATCGGCTAGCTAATATAATAGCTGCCAAATTCATAGATCTACACGATTTTGAACACGATTTTGAACACATCTGGTAGTACACAATCAAATCAATGACAATAACACAATGTCTCTCGTAAATTAGTTTTGTAGCCTATGTCTATTTCTCTGTGCGTTGATTAGGGAAAAACAGATAGCGTACCCAACTTTTTATTAGCGCAAAACAATCAGATTCCTTGCAATGAAAAATGTCGCTCTCAAAAAGTCCCAAAAGAAAGGTGGATAATGAAAACATACGTTTCAGGGAAGAATAGACAGAGAGATAGGCCTATGCGTTCATCTTGCCACATTTCTCTGATGCCAACCCAGTGTCTTGTTTGCAACGAAACTGTCACAATTTGCAAATAATTCAACCTAAGACATCATATGATTCTAATCATTAGCATACTTTCAAAATGTACCCTTCCACCCCAGAGGCCCGATGCAGGACATTTTTAAGTGGAACTGGCAGCATTTTAGCAGCACGTAATTTTATTAAAATCAGTTCATGTACACCCATAGGAAGAATATGACACTTATTTTTATTTATTTGTACTTGTATTTTCTGCTAAGCCAGCACTTAGATATGGTCATTTTCACGTATATATTATAATGGTCATATATCACGTTCTTGAATTCATAAAATGTTTGGGAATGATGTAAAGTAAGGCATTTGTGAAAATGTTATAGGAATGTAGAGTGGGAAAACGCCTGTGCGTTTGGACAATTAATCAACTGCAGTTAATAAAACCAATAAAAACATCTGTCTTGTCCAGGACCAGAGTCTACTCTGACCGGTGTGCCATAGCAGATCAGAGCAACAGTAGGCCTATATGCAAATAAGCCATTTGCCACGTGGGCCTGCCATCATTCATTTGAACTGGACTGTGTTTACCGCCAGTAGCAACTGCGTGACTTTAGATCATTAGAACGCATTCTCATAAAGCCACAAAATACACCTGAATGGATTTCTACACATTTACCACGGGAGTCCTTACATTTGGGATCTTTATGGTCCTATTGATAAAAAAACATGAAAAGGTAGGCTCTCTCTCCTACAGTTATGCACAACAACAACACGATCAACAACTAATGCTAACCAGAGTGAGATTAGCTGAAATCTAATGAGGTAACATTACATAAAACCTCTCCAACTTTTTCAACTACTTGGCCGTCAACAATTGCACTGGTAAAGATGGGGAATAGTAGCCTGCTCGATCTGCAGCTTGCCTGCCAATGCATGCTTGTCCCAACCCACGTTTTGACAACGGAATGGGAACTTGCCTGCCTATCCACCTATTTGATCGATGCCAAAATAAATTTGATTGACAACAAAGGGTGCGGTCCTAAATTGCCTCTAGTGTGTCAGAGCGTGTTTGTAAATTCAGAGCGTTGTTGTCAGATTGTCTGTTCATAAATTCAGAGCGCACACTGCACTATTGATACTGGACGCTCTGGTTGAGGAGTGGGGTTGATCTGAGCGTTCCTCACAACGGCAGTCAAGCGTCCTAGCTAGCTTGCTAGCTACTTCCAAACACCTCACTCTGGCCATTTTACTCGCCCTAGCAGAGCTGGTTAGACTGTTTATCTAGAGCATTAGTGAGTGTGTTGCTGGCAACAATTTAATTAGCTACTTTTAGCCAACATTTACTGACATTGGTCATATTCAGCGGTGTTGCTCATTCGTACATTTATTAGGTATTGCGCGCTCTGGCACACAGACGAGAGCGCTCTGAAATCGGAGTAGATAGCCAGACTGAATTTACGAACGCAAGAGATGAAAACTGGATCACAGTCGTTCAAGTTCTGCATAGCTAGCTATTTGGCAAAGCGATTCACATTTCTAGCTAGCTAACCAGATGACATCTGGGTCTCTAGCTGTAGCCACCGAAAAACGATATGCGGGGAAAAAGTAGATCAGTCACCCACTCCTCAAATGACATGTCACCCTCCCAGCAGCTAGCTAACTTTAGGCTCTGTGTTTTTATCTAGCTAAATTAATAGTTACATAAAGATACGCTAGCCTATTAGCCACATTATGACTGACTTGTGATCATTGCCCTTGCTAGTTTGATTGTATTCACATTACCAGCCTTAGTTATATTCAGCTGTTTATGATCTAATATATTGAGTCATTGAAACTGAAACAGTGCATCCCGAATGGAGGCAGCAAACAATGTACCAGGCCAGCTGTGATTTACAATCTGATAGCAATATTTTTTTGACTAGTAAGAAATGTATTGGTGAAATAATATGAATCATCCATTGAACTGCATCCATCTATTCTGCCAACGAGGCCTTACTGTACGTCATTGAATTGAGTTAACAATAACCTATTTTTAAAACCTAAAGTTGGTTTTGTAGCATGAACTGGGAATTAGATATTTTTTACTGATATGAGTGCGTTCCTAAAAGTGGCCTGGGTTTAAACATCTCTTTTACAGAAAGTGAAATGCTCAATTGATAGCAGAGTTACACATTGTAGGCCTATTAGATTACGTCCCAAGCGAAGTATATTTTTTAACTTCTCGGCTATATAACTTTATAGCTCAACCTCTGAATGTCATAGAGACGACCCAAATATATCCCCATTTGCATTAGAGATGTCTTTCTTGTGCATTTCGATTCTAGCATAAAGTGTCACAGAGAAAGCATTGTTATAGATCGCTTTATATAATCAGAATCAATTTTAGTTTCTTCAAAATCTTAAGCCAGTGTTTCCCAAATTCGGTCCTCGGGACCCCATGGGTTGCACGTTTAGTTTTTTTTCCCCCTAGCACTACACAGCTGATTCAAATAATCAACTAATGGCAAAAACCAAAACGTGCACCTGTAACAGTATAGCTTCCGTCCCTCTCCTCGCCCCGAACCAGGGTCCCTCTTTCCTACCTGGGCTGGAACCAGGGACCCTCTGCACACATCAACAACTGCCTCCCACGAAGCATCGTTACCCATCGCTTCACAAAATCCTCGGCCTTTGCAGAGCAAGGGGAACAACTACGTCAAGGTCTCAGAGCGAGTGATGTCACAGATTGAAATGCTATTAGCGCGCACCCCGCTAACTAGCTAGCCATTTCACACCGGTTACACACCTCTTGTGGTCCCGAGTACCAAGTTTGGGAAACGCTGTCTTAAGCTAACAAGGGGTATGGTTTTCGCCATTATCTTAAACAAAAAGTAGGCAATAACTTACCCTCATAGGCCTACCCTGTCAATTCAAGCACTGGTTTTAACTTAACACACCAAGCCCTTCACGGACACAGGTATTTAAGGAGTGGTGACACTATTAGAGTAATTGGCAGACAAATCAATGGATAGCGTATAATTTAATCTGTCAAACAGGTAGCCCTACCTCTTATTTCCTATAAGGAAGAAATAGGCTCCAAACAAAAGCTCTCGTGTTAGTTAATTCAAATTAAAATGAAAACTTGAAATGAATTACTTGAATTAGCCTAATTTCAGCACCATGTGCTGTTCACCTCCAGATTGATTGCGCCTGGCTGCCGCTTCACGTTTCAGCGCCACAAAACTGTCATGGAAGTTACTTGAATCTGGCTTATTGTGAGGTCAATAACTCTGATAATAAGACTCATTATGTGCAATGAAACATGTTGTTTCGTGGCCTTTGGAGAGGCAAATATCAAAAAGGTGCGAGTGTGATAAATATGAGCCCAGAGCCGATGGTGGCAACCTATATGGGTACTACACTGTTAAAATAAAGTGCTTTGTAAACACTAAAACTAGCGGCAACTGAGCTGCCACCACCTAACAGGAGACGAAATCTTACATTTGCTGGAGTATTGAAACACATGGGTGAAACATTCATCCTGAGGTGCTCTGAAACATGACATAGTGTGATGTAACATCACTTTTTGTAACACCTTGCCAGAGTCCGGGTGCATCTACATGATATCATAACCGCCATCGATAAGAGACAATACTGTGCAGCTGTATTCATCGACCTGGCCAAGGCTTTCGACTCTGTCAATCACCACATTCTTATCGGCAGACTCAACAGCTTTGGTTTCTCAAATGACTGCCTTGCCTGGTTCACCAACTACTTCTCAGACAGAGTTCAGTGTGTCAAATCGGAGGGCCTGTTGTCCGGACCTCTGGCAGTCTCTATGAGGGCGCCACAGGGTTCAATTCTCGGGCCGACTCTTTTCTCTGTATACATCAATGATGTCACTCTTGCTGCTGGTGATTCTCTGATCCACCTCTACGCAGACAACACCATTCTGTATACTTCTGGCCCTTCTTTGGACACTGTGTTAACTAACCTCCAGACGAGCTTCAATGCCATACAACTCTCCTTCCGTGGCCTCCAACTGCTCTTAAATGCAAGTCAAACTAAATGCATGCTCTTCAACAGATCGCTGCCCACACCTGCCTGCCTGTCCAGCATCACTACTCTGGACGGTTTTGACTTAGAATATGTGGACAACTACAAATACCTAGGTGTCTGGTTAGACTGTAAACTGTCCTTCCAGACTCACATTAAGCATCTCCAATCCAAAATTAAATCTAGAATCTGCTTCCTATTTCGCAACAAAGCATCCTTCTCTCGTGCTGCCAAACATACCCTCGTAAAACTGACTATCCTACCGATCCTTGACTTTGGCGATGTTATTTACAAAATAGCCTCCAACACTCTACTCAGCAAACTGGATGCAGTCTATTACAATGCCATCCGTTTTGTCACCAAAGCCCCATATACTACCCACCACTGCAATCTGTATGCTCTCGTTGGCTGGCCCTCGCTTCATATTCGTCACGAAACCCACTGGCTCCAGGTCATCTATAAGTCTTTGCTAGGTAAAGCCCCACCTTATCTCAGCTCACTGGTCACCATAGCAGCACCCACCTGTAGCACGCGCTCCAGCAGGTATATCTCACTGGTCACCCCCAAAGCCAATTCCTCCTTTGGCCGCCTTTCCTTCCAGTTCTCTGCTGCCAATGACTGGAACGAACTGCAAAAATCACTGAATCTGGAGACTCATATCTCCCTCACTAACTTTAAGCACCAGCTGTCAGAGCAGCTCACAGATCACTGCACCTGTACATAGCCCATCCCATCTGTAAATAACCCATCCAACTACCTCATCCCCCATACTGTTATTTATTTCACTCCTTTGCACCCCAGTTTCTCTACTTGCACACTCATCTTTTGCACATCTATCACTCCAGTGTTTAATTGCTATATTGTAATTATTTCGCCACTAAGGCCTATTTATTGCCTTACCTCCCTTATCCTACCTCATTTGCACACACTGTATATATACTTTTTTCTATTGTATTATTGACTGCATGTTTGTTTATTCCATGTGTAACTCTGTGTGTTGTTTGTGTCGCACTGCTTTGCTTTATCTTGGCCAGGTCGCTGTTATAAATGAGAACTTGATCTCAACTAGCCTAGCTGGTTAAATAAAGGTGAAATAATTAAAAAAATAAAATGTACCCGGAAAAGGTTAAAAACAGTATTATGGTGTTTCGAGTTCTGTGTAGGGCAAAATTTGATCCCTTCTCTTTTGGTGTTGCTTCCTCTCTTTAAAGCTCCTAAACAATATTATGGCGTTTCCAATCCTGTCTAGTGCAGACTTACATCCCTTCTTTTGGAGTTTCCAAATACTGTAAATGGAAGTCCCTCTTATTGTAGGCCTATAATCCCTGCTCTTATATGGTGTGTTGACAAACATTGATAATTCCAAAAGGTCAAATGTACATTAAACTTACTGTATGCTTCCCTGTTTAAACAGTTTTCACATATATTATGATGACATTTTGTGCTGTTTTTGATCATATTGGTGTTCGGTAGCGTTCGGCAGGCTTTTTTTTTTCAGCTGTTCGAGCAAAAATAAAAAAATGATTGAGGCTTGATGAAGTTCCGAAGTCTACGCCCCTTCTTTGATGATTGGTCAACAGTAGGGATTCTTTAATGAAGTGTTTGTTGTCATTCTATGACAGATGACTAGTTTTCATGCACATTTTTTCACTTCAGAAATACTGCACCAAAAATCTTAGTTAGATGTAAAAATTCGCGATTAAGACCACCTCAACAAAAACGTTAATGACAGACTTCTTGAGTTATCATAGATGAATTCGGACTATTTGGAGAACGTGTACTGGTTTACGCCGTCTCAAGAGGGACAAACAGTAATATTGCCGCTTTCTTGTCGTTTTTCAAGCGAGGGTATTTTAAGGGAGTATGCGAGCGCAGACGTTCACGTCGCCTAGCCGAGTTCTGCTAGGAGCAAACCTGAACATGTGTATGCGGACGCCTTTATTCTCAATCAAAGGACATAAGAAAATATAGTTTTGTCCAGGATAATAAATTATGAGTACAAACCTACTTCAAATGCTTTATCTTTTCTTTGCAAATTATCAAATGACAACAAGACATTATCACATCTTTCACATTTTATATTGATAAAGTAAGATAGTTCAAAGATCTGTAAGGTATTGTGACGACCCTGGGTAGTCAGGTCATTACAGTATTTATCACATTCATATTCTTCAAAAATAAAGTGAGATATGGCCTTCAATTTAACATTCATAGAAGAAGAAAATGCACGCAATGACTGCTAATGTTAGCGAACAAACTGCAAAACTGAAGCCAGACGCTTTACTCCCATCTAGTGGACGTTCTTTATATTGCACCTAGTGGTTGCACTTCCTGTGCTCGTGACCGCAGAAGACAAAACAGGAAGTAGTTGATTGTTGTTAGCTAGCTACTGTTTGACTCCCGAATGAACTCATTTTACATCCTTCATCATCCTGTCTTTCATAGCCCTCATGCTAGCACCATCTCTACGTTTAACTTTCCTTTATGTTTTATGAATACTTTAATGTCATTGTTTATCCGCTTATATAACTATTTACAACATCAAAAAGATCGCTTGCCAAAATGGTCTTTGCCGTTGTCATGGAGATGTATTGTGTATAGCCTAGCTGTTTGCTAGCCCATTGAAATGTGACTATGTAGCCTCTGTTTTCCTCATGCTACAGTAGGTAATAAGTATGTGTTTGCATCCAATTGTACAGTATGTTCATCCTAGTATACTTACCCATTCTACATACCTATTTTGACCTGTTGCCAAGGAGGCCCTTGACAAAAGATGACTGGAGGCCATTGTTGGTAAGAAATCAAAATTGTTTATCAAATGTTTTTTCTCTGATGACTTAGGGCAACCTCAGATGATTGATAATGGCTTATAATTGGTTGTCTTTTGTGCTTGACTTTATTTTCTAAAAGGTAAAGGTTATGTGGTGGAGAAATGTGGCTTCAACAAAGAAGAGGATCTTTAGATACTTAAGTAAAAGCTGAATGAAGAAGGCCTCAAAGGGATTAGCAGGTGTAAATATGTAATATAATATGTAATTAATTAAAGTGTTTTTATAAGCTCTTTATGAACTGTTTGATGATATATGTACAGTTAGAAACTTGAAGAAATAACATGTGCACTAGTCTAGTAGTAATAGTACTGAAAAGAAGATGCCAATAGTGATTTTGAATAGGCAAACAATAGTACATGTGGCAGTTTTCAATAGTAATTCAAAATGGTTTATGTAGGAAATGAAAAAGGATTACGAACAATTCAGTAGTGATAACACTACATGCACAGGTTGCAGTAATAATTCAATAGGGATTAAGTAGGCATACAGCAGTAATGTGTAGGCATTGTGTATTAATTCAATAGTGAACATGTCAAATCAAATTTATTTGTCACATACACATGGTTAGCAGATGTTAATGCAAGTGTAGCGAAATGCTTGTGTTTCTAGTTCCGACCATGCAGTAATATCTAACAAGTAATATAACCTAACAATTTCACAACAACTACCTTATACACACAAGTGTAAAGGAATGAATACGAATATGTACATAAAAATATATAAATGAGTGATGCTGAATGGCATAGGCAAGATGCAGTAGAGGGTATAGAGTACAGTATATACATATGAGATGAGTAATGCAGGGTATGAAAACATATGAAGTGACATTGTTTAAAGTGGCTAGTGATACATTACATCAAGATGGCAAGATGCAGTAGATGGTATAGCGTACAGTATATACATATAAGATGAGCAATGTAGGGTATGAGAACATTATATAAAGTGGCATTGTTTAAAGTGGCTAGTGATACATTTAATTACATCAGATGGCAAGATGCAGTAGATGGTATAGCGTACACTATCTACATAAGAGATGAGTAATGTAGGGTAAGTAAACATTATATAATATAAAGTGGCTAGTGATAAATTGACTACATCAATTTTTCCATTATTAAAGTGGGTGGAGTTGAGTCAGTATGTTGGCAGCAGCCACTCAATGTTAGTGATGGCTGTTTAACAGTCTGATGGTCTTGAGATAGAAGCTGTTCTTCAGTCTCTCGGTCCCCGCTTTGATGCACCTGTACTGAACTCGCCTTCTGGATGATAGCGGGGTGAACAGGCAGTGGCTCGGGTGGTTGTTGTCCTTGATGATCTTTTTGGCCTTCCTGTGACATCGGGTGGCGTAGGTGTCCTGGAGGGCAGATGGTTTGCACCCGGTGATGCGTTGTGCAGACCTCACTACCCTCTGGATAGCCTTCCGGTTATGGGCGGAGCAGCTGCCGTACCAGGCGGTGATACAGCCCGACAGAATGCTCTCGATTGTGCATCTGTGAAAGTTTGTGAGTGTTTTTGGTGACAAGCCAAATTTCTTCAGCCTCCTGAGGTTGAAGAGGCGCTGCTGCGCCTTCTTCACCACGCTGTCTGTGTGGGTGGACCATTTCAGTTTGTCCGTGATGTGTACGCCGAGGAACTTAAAACTCTCCACCCTCTCCACTACGGTCCCGTCAATGTAGATAGGGGGCTGCTCCCGCTGCTGTTTCCTGAAGTCCACGATCATCTCCTTTGTTTTGTTGACATTGAGTGAGGTTATTTTCCTGACACCACACTCGGGAGGTAGGAATTTTGTAGGAATGTGTAGATTTTACGTAGTAGATACCCAAAAGCTCAGTAGTTACACAGTAGTCATTCAGGAAGAATTATGTAGTGATTTGAATTGGAAATATTTAATGTTCACAGAAATGTCACAATTTACCACTCATTACTGCTTAAATTACTACATAAATCACTACTACTTTTTTACTAAACATCTCAATAGCAATCAAGTAGTAAAACTAGTAGGTTTTGTGTGTATCTTGTGTAATACTGATGAGTAGTAATTCAGTAGTACATTTTCGTGAGGGAGGGCTCAATGTGATCGATCAGTCATACATTATGCTAATATATTTGACCTCAGTCTTTATACCTAGATTATGGTACATGGCATGAAAGGTTGTTCAGATCGATTGAATCACAGTACAGTTGTGTTAGATGACATGATTGACATTTGACAGTTCAGTTGCCATTTAGTCTGTGATCCTTGCCTTGATTGGCTTTGGTTAGGATTGGCCAGCCGGTGGATAATGTAGTATGTATGTACAGTACCAGTCAAAAGTTTGGACACACCTACTCATTCAAGGGTTTTTCTTTATTTTTACTATTTTCTACAATGTACAATAATAGTGAAGACATCAAAACTATGAAATAACACATATGGAATCATAACCAAAAAATGTGTTCAAATCAAAATATATTTAATATTTGAGATTCTTCAAAGTAGCCACCCTTTGCCTTGATGACAGCTTTGCACACTCTTGAGAACCTTCCAGAAAGACAATGATCTCTGCAGCACTCCACCAAGCAGGCCTTTATGTTAGAGTGGCCAGATGGAAGCCACTCCTCAGTAAAAGGCACATGACAGCCCGCTGGGAGTTTGCCAAAAGGCACCTAAAGACTCTCAGACCATGAGAAACAAGATTCTCTGGTCTGGTGGAACCAAGATTCAACTCTTTGGCCTGAATGCCAAACATCACGTCTGGAGGAAACCTGGCACCATCCCTACGGTGAAGCATGGTGGTGGCAGCATCATGCTGTGGGGATGTTTTTCAGCGGCAGGGACTGGGAGACTAGTCAGGATCGAGGCAAAGCTGAACGGAGCAAAGTACAGAGAGATCCTTGACGAAAACCTGCTCCAGAGCACTCAGGACCTCAGACTGGGGAGAAGGTTCACCTTCTACCAGCCAATGACCCTAAGCACACAGCCAAGACAATGCAGGAGTGGCTTCAGGACAAGTCTCTGAATGTCCTTGAATGGCCCAGCCAGAGCCCAGACTTGAACCTGATCGAACATCTCTGGAGAGATCTGAAAATAGCTGTGCAGCAACGCTCCCCATCCAACCTGACATAGCTTGAGAGAATCTGCAGAGAAGAAAGAGAGAAACTCCCCAAATATAGGTGTGCCAAGCTTGTAGTGTCATGCCCAAGAAGACTTGCGGCTGTAATCACTGCCAAAGGTGCTTCAACAATGTATTGAGTAAAGGGTCTGAATAGTTGTAAATAGAATATGTCTGGTTTTATTTTTAATAAATTAGGAAACATTCTCAAAACCTATTTTTGCTTTGTCATTATGGGTTATTGTGTGTAGATTTATGAGGGGAATTATTATTTTTTAAATCAATATTAGAATAAGGCTGTAATGTAACAAAATGTGGAAATAGTAAAGGGGTCTGAATACTTCCCGGAGGCACTGTACATGAAAGAAGCTATGCAAATACAGCATCAAGATAACAATATGAATGTCAATGTGGTTGATTACTTTTTAACTGAGGAATATGTTTGTTTTTTGTGTTTTATAAGTTATTTTTCTTAACTACATTGCTTGTAATATTGTATGTTTTTATTGCATTGGAAATGTAATATTGTGAATTTGTAAGATTGTGTGCAGGGCTCCCTTGAAAAAGAGGCCTTGGCCTCAATGGGATTTCCCTGTTTTAAATAGGGAAATCCCATTAAATAGGTAAATCCCACCCCTATATATAGTGTATGTATCTCAAAATCATTGTAATGTGGTTAACCTAAAATATACAATTAAACCAGAGAGCGCCCGCACAGAACTATGGCGCCCTTTGAGCTCTCATGTTACTGAATGCTGAGTTGAGAAGACAATCAGAAATACTTTTTTTATCAATTGACTGCCATTGCCCCAAATAAAAAGTTAACATTGGCTGTTATTTTCACATGGTTGGGGTCTCGAATTTTCAGATATGAAAAAAGTTTGAGAACCCCTGTAAGTAGGCAAACAAGCAAGCGGTGCAAATAATGACGTGTCAATTAACAACTACATGTAGCATAAACTTGGACCATAAGCATGTAGCGGCCATTAGCTGTAAAAATGTTACAAACATTTTAATTGACGCATTCTTTTTTGGGATTGTTTTGGAGAGTTTCAACTGAACGTTTGGTGTGCTGTCACCTGTCTGAGTTTGTGAATCACCCAGGGGGGGTCCCTGCAAACCTATTTAGATTAAATGATCCCTTAGAGTGGAATTTCTCTGAAACACCCAATTGTTTTGAAACACATTCAGTGTATCAAAGCACTTATATTGGCTTTACATTCAAACACCCTCCAAACACCAGATATCATCTTAGGAGCACTAATTTTCATGGTTTCACAACACAATGGTGTTTTGAGTTTTTCTATTTTAACAATGTAGTTATAAGGAAAGTACCAAAACCCTGTGATTGGGGAGGTGCATGCAAGCAGATGGGGAAAGTTGGCTAGGATGGAATAAATTATATAGGAAAGCCTGCAAAACAGCTAATGTAAACCAGGGGAAAAATGCACTAACCTCCCCTGTGCCCAATAAGAATCCACACAACCCTCCCCTATTTTGGACCACCCCTCCCCCAGTCATATTTTAACTGTTCCTTACCTCTACTTAGGAACATAAGAATAGAATGGGCTATGCCATGGCTTCTATTTTAATGTAGGAAGCAGACAAAGCAGGGACTAAGGTGATGCAACTACTTCTATAGAAACCTGGAGATAAATTTTAATATGAGGTTATCTCTGGGACACCTCATACCCTGGGCCAGTCTGGTATAGATGAACCCAGCTTCACGTCCGTGGCACGTAGTCAGCCCGACAGGCTTTAGTGCCCGATCAGGTTTTAGTGAAGACCTTAGTTCATCTTTAGAGGAGTTGTCATCCCCACTAAGGTTTCTGCTCATCCGGACATATAGTAACACTACTTACAGACCAAGCCTGCAAACAAAGACCACTGGAGGGGAGGGAGAGGGGGAAAAACCAACATATACTCCAATCCTGGTAAAATAAAAACAAAGGGGAAATCTGAGCATGTGTCTGTGTCTAGTATGTGTCTATTCTATTCTATGTCTAAATAACTGAAGGGACATATACAATATCTCTGGACTTCACAGACTTAGCATCACTATTGAGGGAGTGTTACGGTATGAGATGGGAGTTCTGTCAATCTGCTACAGTATGGGACTCTCTTTGAAGTGGTAGTAAAAAGTGAATGTTATTTAGCTAAGGATGTAGAAACAACACCAGAGAGAAAACACATATCCACCCCACCACTCCAGTATCTCTGCACATTGTAAATATGACCTGGTATATACTGTAGCTTCCTTACTTTCTCTTGTTCCTCTTATTTCTATTTCTCTTGTGTTTTTGTTCTACTTTACTTTATAGAGCTTGCAAGAAAGGCATTTCACTGTACTGGAGAACGTAGCAATAAAACTTTAAACTTGAGTGTGATATGTGATAAGTGATTCATTTGACATTTGTGGCTGGGCTGAGCGTCCTCTCTCTCTCTCAAATCCCCAGGTGGAACAGAGGGAGCTCCTCAGCTCAGCGAGCCTGGCAGGCTCTTTGAAAGAAGCATAAAAGCAAAATATCTAGCCATCTAAAAATGTGAAGTATGTTAAAATTCAAGTCTAGGACCCACTGAGAACAGCACATGGCTCTTGATCATAGAAATTGAGAGACTAGAGTCTGTTAGGCATAGCAATTGGCATTATGAATGATAGCGGATGACATTATTCTTATGGCGCCTTAAGTACTGTGGTGCATTTGATGGCCATTGTACCATGGAGCGAACCAGAGCTATCCTTCCGCAGTGGGTCAAGTCAAGCACTCTTTCCCCATCAAAGGGAGTCTAGTCTCTGAGGACAAAAGAGCATGTGCTTGGATGTGACTGCATTTGCCATCAGTGAGGATCTCAGGATAGTAATGCCTTGGCCAGATGTTTTCCTTTCTACCTCCATGAAAACAAGTGTTGAAGTGCTGCCTATCAAACATCAATGATGAATGGCAAGAGCTACTTTAATATTAGCTTTTTTCATTCACTCTATGACTTGGACATAGTTAAAGTGTAACATACAGCATTTTAGCAACATGAAATCTTATTCAAATCTGTTCATATACACCCCCAGGAAGAATTACACTTTTTTTTACATTTTCTGACAAGCGAGCACTTAGATATGGTCATTTTCACGTTTCCATAAATTCTTAGAATGTTTGGGAATTACGAATACTAAGGCATTTGTGAAAACTCTATAGCAATACAGAGTGGGAAAGCGGCCGTGCGTTTGGACAATTAATAGACACTGCAGTAAATAAAACCTTGTCCAAGGCCGGAGTCTATACAGAACAGTGCGCCATAGCCAATCAGGTACAGTAGGCCTATATGCAAACAAGCCATTTGCCACAAGGGCCTGCAATCATTCACTTTGAACTGGACTGTGTGTTTACATGTAGTTGCAACAGCATGACTTTAGATCATTAGAACACATTCGGCAAAAGCCATAAAATACACTGCAAATATTTAGCTAAATAACACGGGATTCCTCTTACATTTGGGAATTTTACAGTCCTATTAATCAAACAACTATAAAAAGGTAGGCTATCTTTCTGTAAATGCACATAAACAACAACAAGATCAACAACTAATGCTAGCCAGAGCAAGATGAGCTAAAATCTAACAAAAGAACATTAGATAAACACACATTGCATGCTTTGTCCCAACCAAGCACCCAAGCTAACTGGCTAAAGATGGCTAGCTTGCAAGCTAGCTACTTCCAGACACAAATTAGAGATCACCTCACCGACCATTTTACTCGCCTTAGGAGAGCTGGTTAGGCTGTTTACATGTTATATAGAGCGTTCGTGATTAACTATTACTTTGTTTGCCTACGTTCACTGACACCGGTCATATTAAGCGGGTCTCGCGCTTTCGTAAATTCATCCTTTATTCTGCGGTCTGGCACACTCAGACAAGAGATCTGAAATTGGAGTAGATAGCTAGCCAGAGTGAATTGCGAACGCAAGATATATGTGCTAACTGGATAACAGTCGTTCAGCATAGCTAGCTAGTTAGCAAGGCGATTCACGTGCATTTCTAGCTGTGTAGCCACCGAAAAAAAAGTCAGTCACTCACCCGCTTCTCCAATGACATGATGTCCTCCTAGGTAACAAGCTAGCTAGCTATCAAGCTAACATTAGGCTCTGTGTTTTTAGCTTGCTACATAGATAGATACGCTAGCATATTAGTCACATTATGACTGACTTATGATCATTGCCCTTGCTAGTTTGATTGTACTGACATTCCCAGCCTTAGTTACATTTGTCTGTTTTTGTCCAAAATATTGAGTCATTGAAACTGAAACAGTGCATCCCGAATGGAGGCAGCAAACAATGTACCAGGCCAGCTGTGATTTACAACCTGATAGCAATATTTTTCAGACTACCAAGAAATATATTGGTGAATTATATTAATCATGTATTGAACTGCATCCATCTATTCTGCCAACAATGCCTTAGTGTACGTCATTGAATGTTGAGTTAAATATAACCTATTTTTAAAACCTCTTATGAAGTTGGTTTTGTAGCGTAAACTGGAAATGTTATATTTTTTACTGATATTATGATTGTCTGTTTGTTTCATATCTGCAAAGTAGTTAAAATGCTGTCAGTTCCACTTTAAACTTCTTATTGTTGTGTACTGTAGAACTTGTGAATGCATAGTATGGCCTCGAAAGAAAGAGGCCTGTCAGATTATTCAATTTGATCTTATGACACATAAGAAATCAACAGCAGTCGACGTCTTCTTTTGAATCGGGGAAAAAATAGACAGTGTAATTTTTTCACATGTCCAGATGTGTATTAATGAGTCCATCATGTATTAAAAAACGATAACATTTTAGGCAGAGAGAAACAGCAGAGGACCAAGTGGTATCCACTACTCAGACGATTATACCTCCTCTATCCATCCCACAGACAGACAGACTTCTTTCGTACAGGGCCTGGGTTCAAATACTATTTGGAATCGTACAAATGCTTTTAGAATTTGCTTTATTCTGCCTGAAGTGCCTAGATGGATGGGGTTTACAACTTTTGGGACTTTTCCATTTAACCAGGCAAGCTCAAACAAACAGCTTCAGTGTTTGCAATGATTTCAAATAGTATTTGAACCCAGGTCTGTTCCGCTTGTTCACTGACCCCTCTGAAACATACGGAGTTGCCTTTTCTTACAGTTTCATTACTCATGCATTATACAAATAATACATCTGCCGAAACTGAGCCAGATGGAGCCACAACGGCTGTCAATGGGACAGTGTTCCTGGAAAATGACTAAGAAGAGCTGGAGGAACATGCAGGCCAGGGGATGCTGATGAGAGTAGCATGTGGAGTGTGTGAGAAAGAAAGAAAGAAAGAAGACAAAAGCCTGACAGAACATCAAAGTTACATGATCAGAAATCCCCCCCCCCCGTCGATAATCCTAACTTTAGATACGCTCACTTGCTTGATTTAAGTGAGATACACACGCATGCATATCTCAACTGATGATTAAGTGCTCAAATACATTTTACTCTTATTTGATTCATGCTTACATGATTTCTGCATCAAAATAATGTATTGTGTATATACATTTTGTCAATAAATACATTTTGTCAATGCATCATACATATGTGTGCAGGAGGTGGCAATGGTCCAAAACCTCAAAGACCTAAGCTGTGTTTGAATACTCATACTACGGTAAACGCACTAACCATACTATTTGTGACGTGAATTGAGTATATAGTATGCTTATTGGTCATAGTATGGATATAGTTAGTATGCTAAAAGTTCCAGGATGTCGTACTAAATTCGCCAAAATATGAAGTATACACACAGAGGACACTATTTCCGTACTTTAAGACCCATAATGCAATTCAGGAAATGGGCGTGGCTTCACATCGTTTTCAGATTTGAAGAAATTATGGAAAATATGCAGCCGAAGTACAACGAGAGCGGATACAAATTCATTGCTTTAACTAATTATGACAAATGTTAAGAAAATGTAATAAAGTAATGACTTTTCAAATAAGTTACCTTACACGTTATGTTGGCTGACAATTTGTTAGCTACCCTGTCCTTACGAACCACTTAGCATATCATTACAGCAGTATGTACCGGTAGGGTGTTAGCTAGCTAACATTCCCTAATGTTAGTTGGCTACTTATACATCAAACTTGCCAGTACATTAACTATAGGCTAACTACCCAACATTTATTGACTTGATTCTTCCCGCCATTCTTAGCTTAGCTAAATGGTATTGTCGTTGTGCGTTCTCAATGGACATTCTGGCGCTTTCGTAAATTCACTCTGGCTATCTACTCCAATTTCAGAGCACTCTCGTCTGAGTGTACCAGAGTGCAGAATAATGAATTTACAAGCGCTCAACACCCGTTGAATATGGCCAGTGTCAGTAAACGTCGGCAAAAAAAACATAATTAAATTGTTGCCAGCAGCACAGTTAAAGTCACCAACACTCTGGATAACATGAAAACTGCCTAACCAGCTCTGCTAGGGCGAGTAAAATGGTCAGAGTGGTCTCATTTGTGTCTGGAAAAAGCTAGGCAATGTTAGTTTGGGTGCTTGACTGCCGTTGTAAGGTCAGAACACTCAAATCAACCATACTCCTCGGCCCAAGCATCCAGTATGTGCTCCGAGAGCGAAACGCTCTGAATTTACAAACGGACAATCTGACAACGTTCTGAATTTACGAGTGCAGTCTGGCAGTTCAGGTTGAATTTAAGAACACACCCGAAGTCATAAAATGTCTAACTAGTAATTTGTTATGCTAACTAGCTAGCAAGAGGTTGCAGAGCAACAGCATCAACTTCCAGTACACAGGTGAAGGGCTAGTACGCTCATCTTAAAGGATACTGTTCGTTTACAGTATACTAAAATTAAGTTATAGTATGTAGCATATACTCATTTTTATTTATTTTTATTTCACCTTTATTTAACCAGGTAGGCTAGTTGAGAACAAGTTCTCATTTACAACTGTGACCTGGCCAAAATAAAGCAAAGCAGTTCGACACAAACAACAACACAGAGTTACACATGGAATAAAAAGACATACAGTCAATAATACAGGAGGGTAAAAAAGTATTTATACAATGTGTGCAAATGAGGCAAGATAAGGGAGGTAAGGCAATAAAATAGGCCATAGTAGCAAAGTAATTACAATATAGCAATTAAACACTGGAGTGATAGATGTGCAGAAGATTAATGTGCAAGTAGAGATACTGGGGTGCAAAGGAGCAAAATAAATACAGTATGAGGATGAGGTAGTTGGATGGGCTATTTACAGATGGGCTATGTACAGGTGCAATGATCTGTGACCTGTTCTGACAGCTGGTGCTTGAAGTTAGTGAGGGAGATAAGAGTCTCCAGCTTCAGCGATTTTTGCAGTTCGTTCCAGTCATTGGCAGCAGAGAACTGTAAGGAAAGGCGGCCAAAGGAGGAATTGGCTTTGGGGGTGACCAGTGAAATATAACTGCTGGAGCGCGTGCTGTGGGTGGGTGCTGCTATGGTGACCAGTAGGTTTGCTACAAGCAAAGACTTGTAGATGACCTGGAGCCAGTGGGTTTGGCGATGAGTATGAAGCGAGGGCCAGCCAACTAGAGTGTACAGGTCACAGTGATGGGTAGTATATGGGGCTTTGGTGACAAAACGGATGGCACTGTGATAGACTGCATCCAATTTGTTGAGTGGTGTTGGAGGCTATTTTGTAAATGACATTGCCGAAGTCAAGGATCGGTAGGATAGTCAGTTTTACGAGGGTATGTTTGACAGCATGAGTGAAGGATGCTTTGTTACGAAATAGGAAGCCGATTCTAGATTTAATTTTGGATTGGAGATGCTTAATGTGGGCCTGGAAGGAGAGTTTACAGTCAAACCAGACACCTAGGTATTTGAAGTTGTCCACATATTCTAGGTCAGAACCGTCCAGAGTAGTGATGCTGGACGGGTGGGCAGGTGTGAGCAGCAATCGGTTGAAGAGCATGCATTTAGTTTTACTTGCATTTAAGAGCAGTTGGAGGCCACGGAAGGAGAGTTGTATTGCATTGAAGCTCATCTGGAGGTTAGTTAACACAGTGTCCAAAGAAGGGCCAGAAGTATACAGAATGGTGTCGTCTGCGTAGAGGTGGATCAGAGAATCACAAGCAGCAAGAGCGACATCATTGATGTATACAGAGAGAAGATAGCCGGCCCGAGAATTGAACCCTGTGGCACCCCCATAGAGACTGACAGAGGTCCGGACAACAGGCCCTCCGATTTGACACACTGAACTCTATCAGAGAAGTAGTTGGTGAACCAGGCGAGGCAGTCATTTGAGAAACCAAGGCTGTTGGGTCTGCTGATAAGAATGTAGTGATTGACAGAGTCGAAAGCCTTGGAAAGGTCGATGAATATGGCTGCACAGTATTGTCTCTTATCGATGGCAGTTATGATATCATTTAGGACCTTGAGCGTGGCTGAGTTGCACCCATGACCAGCTTTGAAGCCAGATTGCATAACGGAGAAGGTACGGTGGGATTCGAAATGGTCAGTGATCTGTTTGTTAGCTTGGCTTTCATAGACCTTAGAAAGGCAGGGTAGGTTAGATATAGGTCTGTAGCAGTTTGGGTCTAGAGTCTCTCCACCTTTGAAGAGGGGGATGACCGTGGCAGCTTTCCAATCTTTGGGGATCTCAGACAATATGAAAGAGAGGTTGAACAGGCTACTAATAGGGGTTGCAACAATTTCGGCAGATAATTTTAGAAAGAGAGGGTCCAGATTGTCTAGCCTGGCTGATTTGTAGGGGTCCAGATTTTGCAGCTCTTTCAGAACATCAGCTATCTGGATTTGGGTGAAGGAGAAATGGGGGAGGCTTGGGCGAGTTGCTGTGGGGGGTGCAGGGCAGTTGACCGGGGTAGGGGTAGCCAGGTGGAAAGCATGGCCAGCCGTAGAAAAATGCTTATTGAAATTCTCAATTATCGTGGATTTATCGGTGATGACAGTGTTTCCTAGCTTCAGTGCAGTGGGCAGCTGGAAGGAGGTGCTCTTATTCTCCATGGACTTTACAATGTCCCCACATTTTTTTGAGTTTGTGCTACAGGATGCACATTTCTGTTTGAAAAAGATAGCCTTAGCTTTCCTAGCTGCTTGTGTATATTGGTTCCTAACTTCCCTAAAAAGTTGCATATCACGGGGGCTATTTTATGCTAATGCAGTACGCCACAGGATGTTTTTGTGCTGGTCAAGGGCAGTCAGGTCTGGAGAGAACCAAGTGCTATATCTGTTCCTGGTTCTACATTTTTTGAATGGGGGATGCTTATTTAAGTATGTAGTATACAGTATGTTAGTATGGGTATTCGAACACAGCTCTATTGTTTTCCCCCTCTCCATCCCCTCCAACTCTCCTCTCCTCCACCACTCCACCCTTCTACTGTAATCTGAACAGCAGAAAGTTGACTTCCTACTGCAGACTGGATCCAAACACCATGTGGTTCAGTCAGTCTCATATTGTCTTTCTTTCAGCTGCACATTTCACTGTAAAAGCTTGTAAATGTGGTGTGTGTGGAAACGCTCTCTTCCTCAAAGGACCTGCTTCCAGCCAAAGTCAATCCCGGCTGGGTAAATAGAAAAAGGAGGAAAGAGATTGTGGTGAAAAAGTAGATTGGACTCGATTGACTTTGGTTTCTCAAGTGGAATTCCACAAGTATGTACACAGCATACTATCAGGAAACCTCAAATGTAAGCAAAGTATTCTTTCAAAACACACTATATATTAGGTAAACAGACTTCACACCTCATCGGTCACTGGGCTGACAAGCGGTAGTCGGCAAGCAGACAGAGAAAGTGATGTGTAGAAAGTCCAGGTAGACAGTCCTATCCCTACCTGATACCTTTACCTTGGCTAAGTGCCAAATGGCACCCTATTCCATATATAGTGCACTACTTTTGAACAGAGCCCTATGGTCCCTGGTCAAAAGCAGTGCACTATAAAGGGAATAGGGTGCCATTTGGAACACAGTGCTTACTACCTGACACTACACATTCCACCCTCTCTAATTAGAGGAGGGGTAGAGGCAGAGAAGCTGTGTAATCGTGTGAGTGAAGGAGCTGTGTAATTTCTGTCCAGTTTTGTGAGTTGCCACCCGTCACACAGGCCTGCGATTTCGCTGAGCGGGGATGAGGGAGAGTGTGAACAACAGTTGGGGGAGTGCCTAACAGATGGTTGGGTAGAGAAGTCGGGTTAGGGAGCCGCGTAGAGCCGAAACAAGCCACGAGGGTAGTCAGAGTGTACCGGGGCTGGTAGATGGATGTGTTGTTGGCCCACAAGGACCATGGGAGGAGGAAAAGAAGAGGTAGAAGGAGAGAAGGAACAGAAGAGAGGAACTAGGGGAGCTCAGGGACAAGAGGGTGTCTGGGACCAAAGGGAGAGAGGGATTTGGGGAACAGGGGAAGGTAACCCTCTTGGGTCTAGTGTGGTGGAGGGGTGGTTTGGGCTGCTGGAAGGTAAGAATGGACTTGCAGCATGAGACAACACATTCCCAGACCAAAGAGAGAAACAGACAGGGAGACATTGACACTCCTGGATTGTGTAGCCAAATTAAACCCTGGATGCACTCTGGATTCTAAAACCACACTGGAATGATGATGGTTGTGTTGAAAGGGCCTCTAAACCTCTAGTAGAGCATTATTCATCTTTTTCAATGGATGATTTTGGACTGGATTACATAAATGGATTTCAGGCTGGAGTTGAATGTCACATAAAAACACTTATTTATTTGTTCCCTGTGAACAGTGTTATTGTTCAACCTGGCAGAGAAAGAGAAGCATACACCTCTTTTGAAACAAGTGAATTAAATGTGTTTTTCTTTTTCATCTATAATTTTTTTTCCACATGTATTGCAGAAGTCAACCAAAGCCACAAAAACAAGTCTGTCAACTTTCAGAACACACTGATACCCAACCCTCCCCCATCACATTCATGTCTCCGACCGCCAACAACCGGTGTTGAACATTTATGGTTTCCTGAACATGCTCAATTAGCAGTTCTGGAAAACACAGAGCAGGGAACATAGCATTGTATGTGTCTGTGCTTACAGTTAACTGTAGTCTACCTGAGAAAAAAAACTAAAGGGAATGTCGAAAAAAAGAGAAAGGGAAATCAAATCCGTCAGTAAATTAGACTTTTTGCTCTGTGCACTTTCCATTTGAATTGGAAATACTTTTTCCACATTTTCTTTTCCCCCTGTGCTTTTCCCTGGTGGGTTTGCTCTGCTATCGCGCAGTGTTCAATGAGGCCCCCACCCCAAACCCTCACTGATGACATGCCCTTCTCTCTGTTACCGAGGAGGAGAGAGGAAAAACCTGTGTTCTCCAGCATAAACAATGTCAACCCAGGAACATACCCAGGAAAATTCACTCTTTTACAGCCATCCTTTCTTTGCCACAATTTAACTGAAGACATGCGCTTTATTTCTTAGGGGATAATTTAGTATAGTAGGTCTATTGGTGCACTTGCTGGGTGCCAAATGGTACAGGGTGTCCAGCGATAGATATATTTCTTCATCTGTATGTACTTATGATCATCTTTGCATTTGAGCATCATACTAACTCTAATAGGGTGCCAAAACTTATATGGAGAATTGACAATCAGTGAGCACTGGAAGGATGTAGGTAGATCATGAAAGTTCTGATGAAAAGACAGAAGTGGGTTTTAGTCATAGAGATGGAAAGAGGTCTCATCTTTGTATCTGTGCCATTACGGCATCGGTGACAGCATGGACAACACCATTGAGGCTATCTCCATTTTAAAGTAGTCCATTTTCTTCTTCTTTTGTGTTTGAAAAAATGTCTAAGATGTTGATTACACCGGCCTCGTTGCGTGTGCGAGCGATGCAAAATATATGTACACATACCTTAAAATCCACATTAGAAGAAGACTGAACAAGGAGAGATTACTAGAAACTAACTAGGTTACCCCTTTTATCTGTGGATTCATTGTCAGAGAGAGTGTGCAAAGCTGTCATCAAGGCAAAGGGTGGCTACTTTAAAGAATCTAAAATATATTTTGATTTGTTTAACACTTTTTTGGGTTACTACATGATTCCATATGTGTTATTTCATAGTTTTGATGTCTTCACTATTATTCTACAATGTAGAAAATAGTAAAAATAAAGAAAAACCCTCGAATGAGTAGGTGTGTCCAAACGTCTGACTGGCACTGTATATGTAAACTATAAATGACTACCTTACTGCTATTAGCCCATAGAAACACACTGAATAACAGACTCATACATGCAAAATCAGATAGTCAAAAAATAAATCCAAAGGAAGTTTGTTTTAAAGTGTCTGTCCTATATCTGAGAGATATAAGAAATATCAGGAAGTTATTATAAAAAAGTTGACCCATATTTAACAATTCTTTGGCACCAAACTACCTCCATATACTGTATACTTCCATTAATTTTTTTAACTGGTACCGAACTACCTTCAGACGAGTCTTGTGAGGCCTTTCTATAGAGGGGTCACAGTGTGTAGCCAAACTGTTTGGCCGCTACAGACAGAAGTGAGGGTCTCATCTTTCCATAGAGTTGTCAAATTAGTTTCTAGGCCAAACCCTTTCGTGAGAAGACCAATTTACGGGATGTCTCCTGGTCTGACAAATACCGCTGTAGCTCAGCAACCTTCCACCGCAGATGTGGAAGGCCGACATTGGAGGATGTGGTGGATTGAGACGCAGTCCATGCAAAAAAAACCCATATATTTAGCTTAAACAGACAGATTTTCCTGGGGATTTCGATTTTCATGCAGGCATCGACTCTAGGCGTTTAAAATATAAAGGCTAAAAAGCAAGAATTCAACAAAACAAATGTCAACCGTGTGGTTGGTATGTCAGTGAAACGTACGGTGGACTAAGAATAGGGTAAATTTACTTTTTATAAAAATAAACTTATTTTGGTGTAAAATATGATTTTGACAACACACTATATTAGCAAACAAAAATTGGTGACACATAGCGTCAATATATCAATATTCAGACTGAAAGGTCCAATGCAGCCATTGTTATCTCAATATCAAATCATTTCTGGGTAAAAATTGAGTTCATTTACAAAATTCTGTATCCGATCATTTTTCACAACTGTGTTTTTTTTATCGGAAATGATTGCTTATGGGTTTTTTCGTGTGTGTGTGTGTGTGTTCTCCAGTTTTTTATTCATACAGTTTAGATACAGTATGTATGAAAATGTGTTTTTTTGCAAAACCATATCCATTGTTTAGCTGGAATGGAACGTCAGTATCCTGTATATTTGACTGTGATATGTGGTTGTCTCACCTAGATATTTTAAGATTAATGCACTAACTGTAAGTCGCTCTTGTTGAGAGCATCTGCTAAATTACTAAAACGTCAAATATACATGTTTTATATAGTTAAGGTACTGTAGTTGATGCAAACTAGCACTCATTAAAAATAACCTCTGATCTCCATCTTGCTAGCAACTATTTTGTATTTTATTCAAGCGGATAAAGTAAGTAAGTAGAGAGTAACCTAGTTCCTCTATGCCAAAAGAGTCCAGCATTGAAACCAGACCCTAGTTACGGTGTAGCCTAGGGTCAGGTTTTCGAGACTAAGTAGCCAGAGAGCAATGAAATGTTGCCGTGATTTGTCTATGGGAATCTTAACACAGGTGCACATACAATAGATCTGAATTAATGCCAGATGGGTTGAATAAAGTGTAATGCAAAGGTATGATTTTATCACTATGTTAGCCAAAATAGGACAGACTTTTCATGCATCACTAACAAAAGTTATGTATCTGCCACAATTCAAACAAATTGTCTTTATTGAGAAAAGCTGGCCAGAGCTATAGTTAGGCTGTGGAGTAGTTGGATAACTCTACAATATCCCTGGACACGCTTTGTTTCCCAGTGATGATCAGTGATGAATTGTGGGTGGAGAAGAGGAAAGGAGAGGTGTAGTAGCTGTGGCAGAAGCTGCATGACCAAGACTGAGAACAGAAACTGACTTTGACCTGACTTTCATCTTTGAAGCTGGTCCTTTGTCTAGCGTAAAGTCTGTGTGGAGCTGAGCTGGCCTTGGAACAGAGAGAACCTTTATGCTTGCTAACTAGAATTCCCTTCCTACTTAATCCCTGTTTAATTTCATGAGAGGGATGAGATAATTGTTTGAAAGGGCAGACATGTTCTTCCTAAATCTCTGGTGATACTGTTAGCGTGGTAGTAATTGATGCTGTGTACTTGTATTTCTGTGTAAAGTTCAGCTAATGCAACAGGATAATCGTCTAACACGGATAATAACCCTTCTGAAAAAAACACAGCATAGACCCTCATATATTTCAAGATGGTTTATGATGCTTCGTGCTGGTCTTTGCTGGTCAAGCTGGTCTGACCAGCATGGTCTAAGTGGTTCTGCTGGCTGACCGTCATCGTCTATCTGGTTTTGCTGGCAGAACAGTATGGTCTAGCTGGCAGACCAGCATCCGCTGTGTTTTGGACACTGGTGATCAGCACAAGCTAAAGAAAAACCAGTATCAAGTCACATTATGTTGGCTTGCAAAATTATGTTTAAGTCCTATTCGAATCCAGCTAATCGATTCCCACAATCTGCATTCAAAATGACTGTCAAGGTTAGAAAGATGAATGAATAAGACTACCTAAACCATCTAAACTGGAACAACCATTTCAGTAAATGGGTGCAATAAGTCCAACTAGCAGATTGTATTAGTTGGAAAATGTATGTTATTTATCTTTGTGTAGTATACAAAATGTATTGATTAATTATTCAATTAATGTACATGTAAAAACACAGATATTGAAACAAACAATTCTAAAAATCAAACTGCAATAATGCATGCTGGGAAATATGATAATGATGGGCTAGATTTTGCAGACCAGCAGAATTCTGATTACTTGAGTCGACCTCACTTGGGATTTGAACTCACAACCTCTCGGTTGCAAACCTGAATTTCCTGCTACACTACAGGATCTCTGGGTATGATAAGGCTTGATAAAAGATTTGACCAAATAGACATTCTGTTATTTGTCGCTATGGGGGAACCCTTTTGGGTGCCACGTAGAACCCTTTGATTTGTCCCTGTAGAGCAGCGTTTCCCAAACTCGGTTCTTGGGACCCCAAGGGGTGCACGTTTTGGATTTTCTCCTAACACTACACAGCTGATTAAAATGATCAAAGTGTGATGATTAGTTGATTATCTGAATCAGCTGTATAGTGTTAGCGCAAAACCCAAAACGTGCACCCCTTGGGAAATCCCGCTGTAGGGGAACCAGTTTGAGTTCCATTTAAAACCCTTTCATGAAGAACCCTCTGGTCAAGGTAGAACCAATGACAGGTTCTTCAGTTATACTTATAGGACACTTCTGAGGTGCTTATGTACACACTATTAAAAATTACCTGTAATTTGACAGTAAGTTATCGACTACTGAGTTGCAGTACAAATACAGTATTTTTACAGTTGAATTAAGGTGTTATTGTTGTAATATTACTTATTTATCTAACTTTAACTGCACTTTGAAATGTAGGTGGGAGCAATGTGCTGGCAGGGGCACCTTAGCATATTTGAGGGCCAAGTCTAATATGTTGACTTTTGCCAACCGTTAGTTAAAGTGTTGTACCAATTGAGGTGGTTTAATCGTTATGTTGACAAAAGTTGAGCATCTCATTTGTCTACTCCTAGTTCTACAATCTTCGTAAGAGTGTGTTGTGTTCAAGAGCTGCACTGTTAAGCGATTACTGTGCATTTTCTAGTAATTTAAAAAGGTCCTGAAAAAGTAAGTCTGATTCCCATTTAAAATAGCTTTTTTAAGTTACTAAAATAGCACCCATAATATTTGGGGGGGGATAAAAATGCTCAACATCTTTGAAAAAGTACTTTCTCTCATGGCTAAATACCAGGTAGTTTGAAAAGACAGGATGAGTGGGCAGGAAGCTTATATTCATGAGCTTGCCTTAACTGACAGCTCTTTGAAACGCATATGTTAAGAAACTTGGATGCAGTGAGCAGTGTTGCAATGAAATCATATCAATAAATTTGGTGATACACAAATCAACATTGAAATTGCATCAATGATGTAAAAAATGTTTTATACAACTCCCATTTGTGAAGTCTCTTGTGATGCACAGCAGCACTGACGGATCTGTCGAAATGACAACTGTGCCATAGTTTTGAACTGGTGTACAAAACCGAAAGTTCGACACAAAACCTAAACTTAAGACGGGGAAGCATAGAAATAGCGCACATTTTCAATAACTTACTGTCAGCTAGCTGCAAGCAGTTATTGTAAAATTCACAGTAACTTACTGTGGCTGATCTCTGTCACGCTCACTGACCTGATGGTGTGGCAGGAAGGTCTGTTTGCTGCCAACCGAGAGATTGAGGCCAGGTGAGGCTGGGTCCCAAGTGTGCTCACCACAAAGAATGTTTAGTAGGTGTGACGGACAGCGAGCTACTGGCAGCTAGTAGTGAGGTTACGTTTGATACCGGAGCTCCGAGGCATGCTCTGAGATCGCTACGCAATGTATTTCGAAGCAATGTGCTGATGCCTGTATCTCTTTATCAGAAGCACGGGATCAATGACATCCGAAGCTTTGTTTCGTCGAACAACCACCTGATTGGTTTGGTATTGGTTTAGTAGAAGACAAAAAGGCAGTGTGGGACGTCATCTATAATAATTTGTCTGCTTTAAATTATTTTCACCAGCAAGTGCCACTAGTGTACAGTACACTTTGTTGATTAAATCCTTAATTAATGAACCTATTTGATACAATTGTCTTTAAAACCTCAATGCTTGGGCCTCCCGAGTAGTGCAGCAGTCTAAGGCACTGCATCACAGTGCTTGAAACGTCACTACAGCCCGGCTGTGACTGGGAGACCCATGAGAAGGTGCACAATTGGCCCAGCGTCATCCGGGTTAGGGGAGGGTTTGGCTGGCCAGGATTTCCTTGTGGCTGGCGGGGCGCCTGCAATCTGACTTCGGTCGTCAGTTGGACGGTGCTTCCTCTGACACATTGGTTCAGCTGGCTTCTGGGTTAAGTGAGCAGTGTTTCAAGAAGCAGTGTAGCTGAGAAGGGCGGTGTTTCGGAGGACGCATGGCTCTCGACCTTCGCTTCTCCTGAGTCCGTAAGGGAGTTGCAGCGATGAGACAAGACTGTAACTACCAATTGGGGAGAAAAAGGAAAAATAATGATAATAAAAGAAATAACAATGCTTCAGGAAGTGTCATTTCCCTATCGCTAGTTTTTTACAATAACTTACTGACATCTGGTTGCCAGTTAAGCTGGCAGTTAGTTAACAATGAGTTACTAGCAGTTAGTAACTGAATTTTACAATAACTTAATGACTGGTAGTTGTTAATTTAGTAATGCAAAATTCACAGCAACTTCCAAACAATTAACTTCCATTAGGTTAATATTAAATGCACAGCAACCTTTTAACAATGCAGCTCCTTAATATCACACATGCTTACAAAAAATATCAAAATTGACAGAGCCAAGAAGTGTTCAACCTTTGACAACATAACCATCAACCACTTAAACTGGTACAACACTTCCACTGATGGTTGATACAAATATACATATATTTGAAATATGCTAATGTACCCCACCTGTACATTGCCACACCCTACATTTCAAAGTACAGCGATGATTGCACCTTATTTTCAAAATATTGGTGAGAAATGTAACATTATACTTTACTGAACAAAAATATAAAACGCAACATGTAAAGTGTTGGTCCCATGTCTAAGAAGCTGAAATAAAAGATGCCATACATTTTTCTGTACGCACAAAAAGCTTATTTCTCTAAAATGGTGTGCACTCATTTGTTTACATCCCTGTCAGTGAGCATTTCTCTTTTGCCAAGATAATCCATCCACCTGACAGGTGTGGCATATCAAGAAGCTGATTAAACAACATGATCATTACACAGGTGCACCTTGTGCTGGTGACAATTAAAGGCCACTCTAAAATGTGCAGTTTTGTCATACAACAAAATACCACAGATGAAACAAGCTTTGAGGGAGCGTGCAATTGGCATGCTGACTGCAGGAATGTCCACCAGAGCTGTTGCCAGAGAATTTAATGTAAATTTCTCTACCATAAGCCGCCTCCAACGTCATTTTAGAAAATTTGGCAGTACGTCCAACCGGCCTCACAACCACAGACCACGTATAACTATGCCAGCCCAGGACCTCCACATCCGGCTTCTTCACCTGCGGGATCGTCTGAGACCTGCCACCTGGACAGCTGATGAAACTGAGGTGTATTTCTGTTCTTAAATAAAATAAGGAAAATTTCATTCTGATTGGCTGTGTCTGCCTCCCCATGGCTGTGCCTCTGCCCAATCATGTGAAATCTATAGATTAAGGCCACATTTATTTATTTTAATCAACTGATTTCCTTATATGAAAGTAACTCATTAAAATCATAGAAATTGTGGCATGTTGCATATATTTATGTTCAGTATAGATTATCAGTACATGTACTAGAGGTCGACCGATTATGATTTTTCAACGCCGATACCAATTATTGGAGGCCCCCAAAAAAGCCGATACCGATTAATCGGACGATTATTTTTTTATTTTTTGTAATAATGACAATTACAACAATACTGAATGAACACTTATTTTAACTTAATATAATACATAAATAAAATCAATTTAGCCTCAAATAAATAATGAAACATGTTCAATTTGGTTTAAATAATGCAAAACGAAGTGTTGCAGAAGAAAGTAAAAGTGCAATATGTGCCATGTAAGAAAGCTAATGTTTAAGTGCCTTGCTCAGAACATGGGAACATATGAAAGCTAGTGGTTTCTTTTAACATGAGTCTTCAATATTCCCAGGTAAGAAGTTTTAGGTTGTAGTTATTATAGGAATTATAGGACTATTTCTCTCTATACGATTTGTATTTCATATACCTTTGACTATTGGATGTTCTTATAAGCACTTTAGTATTGCCAGTGTAACAGTATAGCTTCTGTCCCTCTCCTCGCTCCTACCTGGGCTTGAACCAGGAACACATCGACAACAGCCACCCTCAAAGCAGCGTTACCCATGCAGAGGAAGGGAAACAACTACTCCAAGTCTCAGAGCGAGTGACGTTTGAAACGCTATTAGCGTGCACCCGGCTAACTAGCTAGCCATTTCACATCGGTTACACCAGCCTAATCTTGGGAGTTGATAGGCTTGAAGGGGTGGGTATAATTTGTGGAACGTTCCAACAGGAATCTGTTCCAAAAAACGTAAAGTAAAAGGTTGCCAACCAACAACGCATACAAAGTAGCAACGCATACAAACCTAGCTAACAAGACCATGGTACTTGCCTACGGAGCAACAAGAGGAACTGCCTCTCCCTACCTTCAGGCTATGCTCAAACCCTACAACCCAACCCAAGCACTCCGTTCTGCCACCTCTGGTCTCTTGGCTACCTCCTCCATTTTTCTATTTTTACATAACCTTCCTAAACCAATATTTGCACTTGATGACCCCCCCCCACCCCCCACCCTTTCTAGCTCTGACTTTGCTAATAACTACTTTGAGGAAAAGTGTACTTACTATGCCTGAGATATGTGGTTGTCCCACCTAGCTATCTTAAGATGATTGCACTAACTGTAAGTCGTTCTGGATAAGCGTGTCTGCTAAATGACTAAAATGTAAAATGTTAAATGAGTGTGGATATATGTTCTTGGTAATAAAGATGTACCTGGAGGCACTGCTGAAACATTAATGCATTTCCGCCCAAAATCTTGTAAGTTCAAATCCCCAAAGCATTTATTTAACAAAAGTTACATTACTGATTACAATTTTGGACAGGTAACTAGAAACTGTAACGGATTACATTTAGAAAGTAACCTACCCAACCCTGGGGCCTCGTTTATAAACCGTGCGTATATACAAAATATACCCCAAAATGTGCATGCGCCAGTTCATGCAAAATTTGGCATTTATATAAAAATGTAACTTGACATGACAATGTGCTCACCTCCCTGCAAACGTGCGTACACACATCTGCTAGTGGTTGTAATATTGTATTTCAAAGCTGGCAAGTAAGCACTTTGAGCAAATCAGGGATATGATGAAAAGCGTATTCATAAAAAAACTAAAAACATGAACAAGAATGCAGCCATTTGCCATTACTGAGGAGAGAAAATCTGTTTTATTTCCTCACCTTTTCTGGCCGTGATAGGTTCATATTCCCAAAGGAGCCATATGCTACCACAAATTATAATCCGCATCCCTCATTTAATTGGACCTAGTAGAACAGTTGACATTTTACATTGAAGTAAGCCTTAGTAAGCTACTGTAAATTTAATAATTGCATAATTTTTTTGTAGCCTGCCTTAGACAATGTTTCAGAATACACAAGGAGTCCATCATATTTAGGTTGGGGGAAAAGTTGATACGAAACATTGCTGAATTAAAACGTTCTGCTGACAGGTCCAAAACAGTTTGCCATTGTTTTCTCTTTTGAAAACGGACACAGTCCTTTTCCAGATAAAGCATAAATTACCACTAAAGATTAAAACATCCTGCCAACGCAGTAAATAGACTGGTAGCTTTTGTAAATATTTGACAGTATGGGTAGGCTACAGTATTGGTGTGCAATAGGAGCGTGACATCATTGCCTATTTAATCTCAGAGCCTATACCAAGGCAGGACATAGAAACCCAATAATCTGTTGATAAACTAAATATTAAACAACAATTGGTATTTTGCATGCCGTGGGTTAATGCCAATAGTTTCAAGTTATAGACCTACAGCAAATAAAGGGTGTTATTGTCATGATAAAAGGTGAATGGAGGGTCTGATATATAACAGGAAACATGTGTATGTATGAAATGGCGCATGGCAATTTACGCAAGGTTCATAAATGCCAATTTACTCAAGGTTCATAAATTAGTCCCCAGGTACCTGAGCACTGCTATTTTTATGTTAGCATTATTGACTTGATTCTGGGCAACTTTTAGCAAAGTGCAGAAATGTATTCTTGCCATTAAATCTGTGGCCAATTGCAGTCATGCCCACAGACCTGGTGGCATCGCAGGAAATTCAGGTCATTAGCAACCAAGAGGTTGTGAGTTAAAATCCCAAGTGAGCTATACTGTAGTCTCAAGGAAACAGCATTCAGCAGTATAGTGTCCTTTTACAGCAATAACAACTTAATTCAGCTGAAAATTTCAGTAACTTGTTGTTTACCTTACTTTCACCGCAACCAGTAGCCTGTAGTGTACCATGAAATTACAGGAACTTTTTAACAGTGTAGCATTTAATGGCATAAAAGGAAAACGTGGAGAAGGAAAGAACAGGATGGTTCTTCATAACCCTCACAGCAGTAAAGAATCCTTCCTGATATGCAAAAAAAATAAATGTTCACACATTTCACACTTACAAAGCATTTCACTCTTACAAAGACCCCTGGATAACGTTTTTTTTTTTTGTATGCTGGACCAGCATGGTCTCTAGCTGGTCTGCCAAACCACACCAATCATTATTAAATTACCCAGCATGCTCTATTGCAATTAGATTTTTAGAATTGTTTGTTTCAATATCTATGTTTTTGCATGTACATTGATTGATTACATCAATTAATTAATTTACGTTATACTACACAAAGATTTAAAAGAACAATTCTAAACTAATCAATATGTGTTAGTTGGATTTATTGCACCCATTACTGAAATGGCTGTTCCAGTTTAGATGTTTTAGTTAGTCTCCCAAATGTTGTTTTCTAACAAATGCAGATTGTGGGTGAATATTGTTGGATATCTCAACTCAGGCTAGATTCCAATAGGTTGCAAATCAGCATTATTTTACTTATTACTGATTTTGCAGGTGAAAAAAACTAAACAACGAAGTAGACTCACTTAGGAGTTTGACTCTCAATATGCCTCAATGCGATTTAGTTGTATATTTTATTCTGCACAAATCATATATTATGAAGGTCATACCAAAGCAAAGTTACATTTCCCAGCATGCTCTAATCAACACCTCACGGCACAACGCCTCTCCCCTATTTGACCTAGATATTTTGTGTATGTATGGTATGTGTGCTGTTTTTAAATGTATGTAGTTCTGTCCTTGAGCTCTTCTTGTCTATTAATGTTCTGTATTATATCATGTTTCATGTTCTGTGTGGACCCCAGGAAGAGTAGCTGCGGCTTTCGCAACAGCTAATGGGGATCCTAATAAAATACCAGACTTACAGTACACGGACAGATGACTTCAGTGGATGACAGACATGACTAAGAGTTATGGGAAGGAGGAAGCAACATGACAGACTCAACACCTTTTATTTCATCTTAGGGCATACTGATTGCTTAAGGACTTTCTGAGACCATGCTGGGTTGCGGTTAGAAGCTGTATCAGTCATTAAGTCCATTTTGGGCCATGTTGAACAAGTGTTTTCTCCATGACTGCCATGGCTGCATTAGTGCTGATGTCACCGCCACATCCTACCTTCCAAAGGGTCATGCTGAGGAAACATTAATAGACAAGAAGAGCTCAAGGACAGAACTACATACATTTAAAAACAGCACACATACCATACATACACAAAATATATAGGTCAAATAGGGGAGAGGCGTTGTGCCGTGAGGTGTTGATTAGAGCATGCTGGGAAATTTGACTTTACTTTGGTATGACCTTCATAATATATGATTTGTGCAGAATAAAATATACAACTAAATCACATCGAGCCATATTGAGAGTCAAACTCCTAAGTGAGTCTATTTCTCTCCCCTATAATGAGAAATAGAATACAATTGTATTATTACTGCAGGAACTTACTGAAGGAGGGCATCGGCCTGACAACAGGAGACAGCAGCTAAATTCAAGAGGCAGGGATGGTTAAAAATCGCAAAAATACAATTACAAAATACAGATACAAAATACCACAGAGATCAATGCATCAAAATAAACTCAAAATATAATTGTATTTTGTGATGTATTTAATTAAAATACATATATTCTTGTATTTTAAAATATAAAAATACATTTGCAAGTAGCCGGCCGAACAGCAACAACATTCTTAGTAACGGTTACAAAAATGTTTACTTGCTATGACGGTACCGTATGTTGTTTAACTACCTTAGTTGAGCAAGTAACTCTGGATAAGCGTGTCTGCTAAATTATCAAAATGTGATTGTATATATGAAAATGAACATACCAAACTTAACTGCAAAGCACAATATTGCTTCAGGGCGGCGCTCATTAGAATAATGCTCAGCATGCTTTGGAATTGTTAATTTTTACATATATTGTACATTTATATTTCTGTCACGTCCTGACCAGTAAAAGGGGTTATTTGTTATTGTAGTTTGGTCAGGGCGTGGCAGGGGGTGTTTGTTTTGTGTGTTTTGGGTTTTTGGGGTTATGTTCTTCTATTTCTAGGTTTATTCTAGGGTATCTATTTATATGTTGGTATTGTTTGGGGTTGGTCTCTAATTGGAGGCAGCTGAATCTCATTGCCTCTGATTAGGGACCATATTTTAGTAGGGGTTTTTCTCATTGTGTTTGTGGGTGTTTATTTTCTGTTTAGTTCATGTTAACCTGACAGAACTGCTGGCTGTCGTTTTCTTGTTTTGTTTATAGTGTTTCAATATAATAAAGACAAATATGAGCACTCAACACACTGCGCCTTGGTCTACTCCCTTCGATGGCCATTACAATTTAATTCATTTAATAGACGCCTTTACCACATCATAGTTCTATTAGACTTCTGATACCAATGCAGGGTAAAAGGGGACACCAAAATAACTGCTATAAAGAAAAAGGGTATATAAAAGTATTTTCTATTTTGAAAATACAAATTCAAGTATTTCAATACTGCCCATCGGGCCGGAGGGGAGGGGGCATCAGTACAGGCCCCTCCTTCATTGGTGGAAGTCCCACCCCAAGGGAGAGTTCACACCAGCATGCCACCGCCTGTCCCGCTCTTAAAGTGGAGCAGAACTATTTCACGTCTGCTAGCCTGCTTTCACGTCTGCTAGCCCGCCGTACCGCTTTACCTTTCAGGTTGACTTTTATTTCTGTTAAACTGCAGTCAGGCTTGTTGTTATGTGAAGCCCAAGTGCATACACACTAGACTTTTAATGGCCAGCAAAGGAAAGCAGACATTTATCATATAGAGAATAAATGAAAAACGTTGTGTTCTACTGAAGATTAGAAACAACTGCTCAGAAAATTGCTACCAGTCTCCAAGGGGGTAAACGTACTGCAGCTACAGGAAGGGGCCTGCTGCAGATGCTGCCTGGTTACCAAGGCAACATCCAGGAAGAGAAAAGAGAGGGAGAGAAAAAGGAAAAAAAATAAACAAACTTCAAACATCGTCTTTGGCAAAATTATAACAATGAAACATTCATCATCATAGATACATTTTTAGCATGTCATGGAAAGTCGTTAATAATGTTTAAGTAGGTCACGGTAGTCAGATGCAATGCAGAAGAATAATAGCCCTTAACTCTGGCTTTATGGATCATAAATAGTTACTAAAATATATTTAAACACTTTTTAGGGGGATCAAAATGACAGAAGCAATTACTATTATGCGAACACTGCCAGTTAATATCTGTGGAATCCCTTTGCAAGTCAGGCAGCAGCCTGAAGCTTGAGCTAACTGCTGAAATACTGTCTGACATTACATAGATCATTACCCTCAGGCTCAGTATGTTGCATGTCCTGTCCAGTGGCGACCCGTCATTCAGGGCAGGTGGGGCAGAGCCACCTTTTTTGCAAAAAATGAAATCATATTTTTTGTTGTATTTTTTTGTGGGAGGGTGCTTGCCTGGTTTGCATGTTATTTTGGCATTAATACGTGTCACATATCAATTTGCAAACAATGTAAAAAAATATATATATACAGTATATATATCAATGAGTTAATAAAGCCGCATCTTTTTTGTTTTCTTGAGTAAGGCAGCTCCAAATGCAGGTGTTACAGCCTAGCTCAGTGCTTTCTGTGGTGGTGGGGCGGGCCAGCAGAAAATAGGTAGCGTTGCGTCGTGATTGACTCAGTGTTCTGTCAGTCATGGGGAAACTACGTAACCGCCAAGTCTACGGGGAGACTTAGAAAACTCTAGTCCCTTGACTGCTGCCATAGAGTTACATTAAAAGTGCCCATCCAAGAAGTCTCAAAGACATTGGCCACAGATAAAATGACGTTATATCTACAGTAGCTTTGATTGGACTGATCATGTCAACATCATACTTTCAAAATCTAAGCTAGCAGTCATCATCATGAATCAAGTCGACAATCTAATGGCAAATCCTTTTTAATCCTTGTCATATGAAGAGAAATAATGAAGAGAAATTATAGATAAAACGTATCAGTGCTCATCGGCCACTGGACATAAACATTACACAACAAGTTGGAAATCGCAAATTCAACAATGAGTGGTTTGGAAGGAATCAGTGGCTAAATGTGAGTTTAAGACAGCTGGGAACTCTGAAAATACGAGCTACGACTGGGAAAATACGTTTTGAACTTTCATCCAACACGGAATTGTAAAATCTGGAACTCGGGCCTCTTTCTAGAGCTACGACCTGAAGATTGCTGACGTCATCATGATTAGACTTTTTTCCCCCCAGAGTTCCCAGTTGTCTTACAAGCACCATAAATCTAGAGAATGACAGACTTTGATCACAAAATTTGCCCATGAAGGACCGCCGCGTCATCTTCCTGTTCAAGTGGGCACAGCAATACAAGGTGAGTCCAAAAATGTATTGTATGCTGCTGCACAAATGATGTAATATGCCAGGGAGATATGTATATTACAGCTAAGAAATTAATACTAAGTGTATGTTGTGTAATAAGCTGTTAGTAGTCCATGTGCCTCACCCTAATAATGTTCTGAATTCTGTCGCTGTACATTTCAAAAGTGCTGAACAAATAGTTATATTGAGTATGTCTGTCCTATTTCGCTCATTGTCTTAATCAAAATGACGGATTTCCTCTTATCCGGATTGCCTCTTATCCGTCGTTCCCTTATGCCATAGTGTGTACATCTCAATTGTCAGTAGAAACTACATTTGTTTAAGCGAGTCAGCCATACCAGCTATGTTTTTTTTTTAAGGCAGTAAATGAGGCTGACTGGTAAGTGGTAATGTGTTGGGACAGCTTTATGTTGGCCATAACAGTTTGTGGGCACCATTTGCCAGCGTTATAGTGCAATTAATGTATTGTTTAGTGTTGTGTTGTGTAGTGGGTTTGCTGGCATGCATCCCACATACATTTTCTTGCCCCACCAATATTTACATGCTAAAATCGCCACTGGTCCTGTCTTATGTCCTATAGTGTCACTTAAAGATGCGTAATAACGGTTTTGTATGATCTCAGCCAGTAGTTTGGAAATAGTCTTGAGTCAAAATGGGTCCCTGAGAATTGTGTACTACATCATCCATTTCATATAGTATGTTGTGTCCTGCAAAATTAGTATGATTTTGCAATTGCTATGATAGGTTACGAATCATTACAAATATGGACCCATAGTGAGGCCGGTGCATCACAAGAACATACCATTAGAATATAAATACTTTAATTGCTTCTCATTATGAGCTTTCCATGAGACCATCACACAAAATAACTAACAGCTGGCATAGCATGAGAGTAATCTGAACTGATCCACACAAAAAGATGGCACACACACAGTACAGTACGCACGCACACAAAAACTGTAAACAGACCTATTCCAGCTACAAAAACAGTCACACACAGAGACAAACTAGATTTCTCTTGGGGGAAAATGCATCTTCATCCAGACCGTAATCGTGCAACAAGATCTGTGAGCAATTTCAGACAGAGTAGCCTGTGGCATTATAGATCAGTCCAAAACACATCCAGCCCATTAGCCATTATGTTTGCCTCACATCCGCCTGAGGAGTCTATCAGTGGGTTTACACTCATTTTGTTTTAGAGCCATCATGGGAACCAATTTGGAGGAATGCACCTAAACGAAACATGGTTATTTACTGATGCAAATTGTATGGTTTGTCAGGACGTCCATGCAATGAATCACTGGAAAACATGTCACAAACTCCCTTTGGATGGAAACTTCCCAGTGTGTAGTTAGTGCTTACTGTAGAGGAGTTTCAGCTGTAAATAAGCATGCCGTCATGCCAGAGAGAGGTTGTCTGTTGTCGCTCTGGTCCCCTCTAATTCTGCTCCAGATATTTACAGCATAGCAACAGCTAGGGACTTGATCCCTCCTCTTTCGCCACGCTATATCCATCTGTCTGCGCTGCACTCTTGTCCCCTTGTTCCAAGAAACATTGAACCAAAATAATAGATGACAGAGAGAGAAAGGAAAACAAAGAGTAGGGGTGAATTTTGTTGAAACAATGTTGAAACATTACTTCCCATACACTCTTAAAAGTTAACGAGCCTCTAAGAACCTTATGGTGTTCAAAAGATTGCCACCATCTCCCGAGTGGCACAGTGGTCTAAGGCACTGCATCACAGTGCTAGCTGTGCCACTAGAGATCCTGGTTTGGGTCCAGGCTCTGTCGCAGCCGGTCGCAACCGGGAGACTCATGGGGCGGTGCACAATTGGCCCAGGGTCGTCCGGGTTAGGGGAGGATTTGGCCGGCAGGGATGTTCCTGTCCCATCGTGCACTAGCGACTCCTGTGGCGGGCCGGGCACAATGCACGCTGACACGGTCACCAGGTGTACGCCGTTTCCTCCAAAACATTGGTGCGGCTGGCTTCCGGGTTAAGCGGGCGTTGTGTCAAGAAGCAGTGTGGCTTGGTTGGGTTGTGTTTCGGAGGACGCACGGCTCTCGACCGTCGCCTCTCCAGAGTCCGTACGGGAGTTGCAGCGATAGGACAAGACTAACTACCAATTGGAAACCACAAAATTGGGGAGAAAAAGGGATACAAAGATTGCCACTGTGGGGGAACCTTTTTAGGTCAAAAAGGTTCCTTGAGGAACCACTCTTAGAGCAACCCCTGTTAAGGTTCAAACAGGAATCTTTTCGTGATGGGAGGGGTTCAATTTTGAATCTTTTTTAAATATGTTGTAGCGGTGGAAGCCGAGCAGAAGATTGGAGACTTGGCTTATTGGCTTTCAGATAGTTATATTTGGCCACCTGAAAAAAATATATACATTGCTCAAAAAAATAAAGGGAACACTAAAATAACACATCCTAGATCTGAATGAATGAAATAATCTTATTAAATACTTTTTTCTTTACATAGTTGAATGTGCTGACAACAAAATCACACAAAAATAATCAATGGAAATCCAATTTATCAACCCATGGAGGTCTGGATTTGGAGTCGCACTCAAAATTAAAGTGGAAAACCACACTACAGGCTGATCCAATTTTGATGTAATGTCCTTAAAACAAGTCAAAATGAGGCTCAGTAGTGTATGTGGCCTCCACGTGCCTGTATGACCTCCCTACAACGCCTGGGCATGCTCCTGATGAGGTGGCGGATGGTCCCCTGAGGGATCTCCTCCCAGACCTGAACTAAAGCATCCGCCAACTCCTGGACAGTCTGTGGTGCAACGTGGCGTTGGTGGATGGAGCGAGACATGATGTCCCAGAGGTGCTCAATTGGATTCAGGTCTGGGGAACGGGCGGTCCATAGCATCAATGCTTTCCTCTTGCAGGAACTGCTGACACACTCCAGCCACAAGAGGTCTAGCATTATCTTGCATTAGGAGGAACCCAGGGCCAACTGCACCAGCATATGCTCTCACAAGGGGTCTGAGGATCTCATCTCGGTACCTAATGGCAGTCAGGCTACCTCTGGCGAGCACATGGAGGGCTGAGCGGCCCCCCAAAGAAATGCCACCCCACACCATGACTGACCCACCGCCAAACCGGTCATGCTGGAGGATGTTGCAGGCAGCAGAACGTTCTCCACGACGTCTCCAGACTCTGTCACGTCTGTCACATGTGCTCAGTGTGAACTTGCTTTCATCTGTGAAGAGCACAGGGCGCCAGTGGCGAATTTGCCAATCTTGGTGTTCTCTGGCAAATGCCAAACGTCCTGCACGGTGTTGGGCAGTAAGCACAACCCCCACCTGTGGACATCGGGCCCTCATACCACCCTCATCGAGTCTGTTTCTGACCGTTTGAGCAGACACATGCACATTTGTGGCCTGCTGGAGGTCATTTTGCAGGGCTCTGGCAGTGCTCCTCCTGCTCCTCCTTGCACAAAGGCGGAGGTAGCGGTCCTGCTGCTGGGTTCTTGCCCTCCTACGGCCTCCTCCACGTCTCCTGATGTACTGGCCTGTCTCCTGGTATCGCCTCCATGCTCTGGACACTACGCTGACAGACACAGCAAACCTTCTTGCCACAGCTCGCATTGATGTGCCATGCTGGATGAGCTGCACTACCTGAGCCACTTGTGTGGGTTGTAGACTCCGTCTCATGCTACCACTAGAGTGAAAGCACCGCCAGCATTCAAAAGTGACCAAAACATCAGCCAGGAAGCATAGGAACTGAGAAGTGGTCTGTGGTTACCACCTGCAGAACCACTCCTTTACTGGGGGGTGTCTTGCTAATTGCCTATAATTTCCACCTGTTGTCTATTCCATTTGCACAACAGCATGTGAAATGTATTGTCAATCAGTGTTGCTTCCTAAGTGGACAGTTTGATTTCACAGAAGTGTGATTGACTTGGAGTTACATTGTGTTGTTTAAGTGTTCCCTTTATTTTTTTGAGCAGTGTATATATATTGAGAGTTGCCACAATGGAGGTTCTGTAAAAACATGAGGGAGAGGGTATAGCCTTTTGACCTTTATTTGAATAGATTTTTTCTCTTTGGTCTTTGTAGGCTTCAGACAGTGTAATAGGTAACAGATAATGGTTTAACAAAGGTACAAACAGAAACAAGACAATGATACTTGCATATGCACAATAAAGGTACATGTACAGTATATACAGTGCATTCAAAAAGTATTCAGACCCCTTCCCTATTTTGTTATGTTACAGCCTTATTCTAAAAGAAAAAATAAATACCTTATTTACATAAGTATTCAGACCCTTTGCTATGAGACTCCTGTTTCCATTGATCATCCTTGAGCAGTTTCTACAACTTGATTGCAGTCCACCTGTTGTAAATTCAATGTATTGGACATGATTTGGAAAGGCACACATCTGTCTATATAAGGTCCCACAGTTGACAGTGCATGTCAGAGCAAAAACCGAGCCATGAGGTCGAAGGAATTGTCTGTAGAGCTCCGAGACAGGATTATGTCAAGGCACAGATCTGGGGAAGGGTACCAAAAAATGTCTGCAGCATTGAAGTTCCCCAAGAACACAGTGGCCGCCATCATTCTTAAATGGAAGAAGTTTGGAACCACCAAGACTCTTTCTAGAGCTGGCCTCCCGACCAAACTGAGCAATCGGGGGAGAAGAGCCTTGTTCAGGGAGGTGACCAAGAATCCGATGGTCACTGACAGAGCTCCAGAGTTCCTCTGTGGAAATGGGAGAACCTTCCAGAAGGACAACCATCAGGCCTTTATGTAGAGTGGCCAGACAAAAACCACTCCTCAGTAAAAGGCTCATGAGAGCCCTCTTCAAATCAAATCAAATGTATTTATAAAGCCCTTCTTACATCAGCTGATATCTCAAAGTGCTGTACAGAAACCCAGCCTTAAACCCCAAACAGCAAGCAATGCAGGTGTAGAAGCACAGTGGCTAGGAAAAACTCCCTAGAAAGGCCAGAACCTAGGAAGAAATCTAGAGAGGAACCAGGCTATGAGGGGTGCCTAGTCCTCTTCTGGCTGTGCCGGGTGGAGATTATAACAGAACATGGCCAAGATGTTCAAATGTTCATAGATGACCAGCAGGGTCAAATAATAATAATCACAGTGGATGTCGAGGGTACAGGAGTAAAAATGTGCTTAACAAGTCAGAATAAGTTGCATGGACTCACTCTGTGTGCAATTGTGTTTAACATGACTTTTGAATGATTACTCTAAACCCCACACATTCAAATAATTGTAAGGTCCCTCAGTAAAGCAATGAATTTCAAACACAGATTCAACCACAAAAATTAGGGAAGTTTTCCAATACCTCGCGAAGGGCACCCATTGGTAGACTGGTAAAAATAAAAAAGCAGACATTGCATAGTTATTAATTACACTTTGGATGGCGTATCAATACAACACATCACTGAGTACCACTCTCCATATTTTCAAGCATAGTGTTGGCTGCATTATGTTATGGGTATGCTTGTAATCGTTAAGGACTGAGTTTTTCAGGATAAAAAGAAACTAAATGGAGCTCAGCACAGGCAAAATCCTAGAGGAAAACCTGGTTCAGTCTGCTTCCCACCAGACACTGGGAGATAAATTGACCTTTCAGCAGGACAATAACCTAAACACAAGGCCAAAACTACACTGTAGTTGCTTACCAAGAAGACAGTGAATGTTCCTGAGTGTCACGACTGTATAAAGGAGAGGACCAAGGTGCAGCGTGTGTGTAGTTCCACATTGTATTTACTCTGTGAAACTATGCAATACATCAAATAACTGAGAAGACAAAACAACAAACTGTGACACAGAGGAGAAACAAACACTACTCAAAAATAATCACCCACAAAACCCAGGAAGAAAAACCCCTACTTAAGTATGATCACCAATTAGAGACAACGAGGACCAGCTGCCTCTAATTGGAGATCATCCCAAACAAACCAACATAGAAATACAAAACTAGAACCTAAGAACATAGAAATAGAAAACACAGAAAAGCACAAAACACCCCCTGTCACGCCCTGACCTACTCTACCATAGAAAATAACATCTTACTATGGTCAGGATGTGACACTGTGTGCTGAGCTACAGCTTTGACTTAAATCTACTTGAAAATCTATGGCACGACTTGAAAATGGTTGTCTAGTAATGATCAACAACCAATTTGACAGAGCTTGAATAATTGTTTTTAGAATAATTGGCAAATGTTGCGCAACACAGGTGTGGAAAGCTCTTAGAAACGTACCCAAAAAGATTCACTAATCGCTGCTAAAGGTGCTTCTACAAAGGATTGACTTTGGGGTGTGAATAATTATGTAAATGAGATATTTCTGTATTTAATTTTCAATAAATTAGCAAAAATGTATAAAAACACGTTTTCACTTTGTCATTGTGATGTATTGTGTATAGATGGGTGCGAAAAAAGTATAATCAATGTTGAATTCAGTCTGCAACATAAAATGTTGAATAAGTCAAGGTGTATGAATACTTTCTGAAGGCACAGTAAATATCTTAGAACGTTTCATGTCCTCCCCCTTCCCTGCTCAAACCTCCGTTATGCTACTGCTAGCACACATTTCAGCACAGGTAGCTGGGTCATTCCACGAAATTAGTGCCTTATGCATCCCTCTGAAATTTTAAGTCGAAATTGTGCACAAGTATTGAATTGTGAAAACCTGTTATATTAAATGAAGTGCCCTTTAATATAGACCACATGTACAATTATTTAAATCAGATTTTGTCATATGAATAAAATTCAGAATTTTGACATGTTCCTCTAAGCATCCTCTGTGACTTCTAGGATGAATGTAACCCACTTCAAACAAACATTTCTCCAAGTTTTCACCAACATTGTAAATCCCTAGTTATTTTGTTGCTTTGACAAAGTCATTTCTGAAGATGATTATTTATTTAATGTGATTAATGATTTCTTTTAAGGTAAATAAAACCCTGTCACTCATTTTAAGGTCAACCATGTTACGTGAACTGAGCTCTCGTTTTAATATGATGAAACTATTCCTTCTCAAATATATTTTTCATAATAAATATTGAACATCTAATAGTCAAATCAACTACTATGATTATTATTATTTGACCATGCTGGTAATTTATGAACATTTTAACATCTTGACCATGTTCTGTTATAATATCCACCCTGCACAGCCAGAAGAGGACTGGCCACCCCTCATAGCCTGGTTCCTCTCTAGGTTTCTTCCTAGGTTTTTGGCCTTTCTAGGGAGTTTTTCCTAGGGAGTTTTTCCTAGCCACCGTGCTTCTTTCACATGCATTGCTTGCTGTTTGGGGTTTTAGGCTGGGTTTCTGTACAGCACTTTGAGATATCAGCTGATGTACGAAGGGCTATATAAATAAATTTGATTTGATTTGATATAAATAAGCTGGTGAGCTGGTTCTCTTTTGTGGTGGAAAACTGAGCTGATTGAGCATAACACGTCGACCCTGTTACCCATATATAGACAGGCTAGAAATGTTTTAACAATAAAAAAAATGTGTGAAGCTTGCATTCATTTGCCCCTCCCTGTTGCACACAACAAGCTTCCATTCCCCCTGTCACAAGGGGAGTTCTTTAGATGAATTTGTCAACCCTCTTACTTTATTTGGCACTTATTAGGCACTCACTACAGTATTTTTTTTAGATGAGAAAACATATTTTTTATTAAGTTGAACGTCCTCATTATGACAGAACATTAAAATGATGTGAAATCAAATGTTTTACAATACTCAAAAGGCACCTAATTGGTGGAACGACCCAGCTGACAAAGTGATTTTTTTTATCATGGGTTTTGTCACCCAAGCCCTCCGTCTCCTATTTTCATTTAATGAAGGCTTCGGTGATAAACCCATGTTGTTGAATGATGGAATGTAGGTGGAATCTAATACACCAGCTCTAACCCCTGCCCACCCCTCCACTGACCCTGTCGACCCCGTTCTATGGCTGGTGAGAGATGTCTGTAGGTCTGCATGGGCGGATCCAGCTCTCAGTCTTCCCGTAACACAGGCGTTTCAAAGGGCTTCCTGTAACCGAAGGCCAGAGGGTTATCCAGCAAGACGCTTCACTGCGCTGTAACACTGTGAATACTGTGACCAGACATGAAGTGGTTTACATCGTTTTTTCTTGCATGTTTGTGACAGATTGACATACACTGAAAGAAATTATAAACTCAACATGTAAAGTGTTGGCCCCATGTTTCATGAGCTGAAATAAGACTCCAGAAATGTTCCATATCCACAAAAAAGCTTATTTCTCTCAAATGTTGTGCACAAATGTGTTTACATCCCCGCTAGTGAGCATTTCTCTTTTGCCAAGACAATCAATCCACATGACAGGTGTGGCATATCAAGGAGCTGATTAAATAGCATGACCATTACACAGGTGCACCTTTTGCTGGGGACAATAAAAGGCCACTCTGTGTTGTTTTGTTGCACAACACAATGCCACAGGTGTCTCAGGTTTTGAGGGAGTATGCAATTGGCATGCTGACTGCAGGAATGTCCACCATAGCTGTTGCCAGAGAATTGATTGTTAATTTCTCTACCATAAGGCGCCTCCAACATTGTTTTAGAGAATTTGGCAGTACGTCCAACTGGCCTCACAACCGTAGACATTGTGGGGGCGAGCGGTTTGCTTATGTCAACATTGTGGACAGAGTTCCCCATTGTGGTAATGGGGTTATGGTATGGACAGGTATAAGCTACGGACAACGAACACAATTCCATTTTATCAATGGCAATTTTAATGGACGGAGATACAGTAACGAGATCCTGAGGCCCATTGTTGTGCCATTCATCCGCCGCCATCACTTTATGTTTCAGCATGTCGCAAGGATCTGTACAAAATTCCTGGAAGCTGAAAATGTCCCAGTTCTTCCATGGCCTGTATACTCACCAGACATGTCACCCATTAAGCATGTTTGGGATGCTCTGGATCAATGTGTACGACAGTGTTCCAGTTCCCGCCAATATCCAGGAACTTCGCACAAACATTGAAGAGGAGTGTTACAACATTCCATGGGCCAGAGTCAACAGCCTGATCAACTCTATGCGAAGGAGATATGTCACTCTGCATGAGGCAAATGGTGGACACACCAGATACTGATTGGTTTTCTGCTCCACGCCCATACTTTTTTTAAAGGTATCTGTTACCAACAGATGCATATCTGTATTCTCAGTCTTGTGAAATCCATAGATTAAGGCCTAATTTATTTATTTAAATTGAACGATTTCCATATTTGAACTGTAGCTGAGTAAAATTGTTGCGTGTTGCATTTATATTTTTGTTCAGTATAGATAGACATTTTCATTCGTGAGCAAAGCTTGACCCCAAACCAATGCAGCAGGGGTAGGCAACCCTGTTCCTGGAGTGTCGCAGGTACTGCAGGATTTTGTTCCAACTAGGCACCACACCTGACCAACTGAGCTAATTGATCAGTTCAGTGATTGCCTAAATTCAACACACCTGGTCTTCAAGCTCGGTTAAATCAAAAACATGAAGTGCCTGCGGCACCTACCTCATGCCATACACCAAACTCCCCAGTATCTCCCAGCAACTCCGCAGTATCTTTCCTCTGTCAGTATATGGGTTTACAGTGTGTCAGTAAGGGCAGTACACTGTCCAGTGACAGACAGGGTCATCAGGAAGACATTTTCCCATTAGACAAAGGACAGACCACCTGTTGCCAACAGCAATGCCTGTGTAACTGGCAGTCATTAACACTCCTATAAGTACATCCTATGATCTGTTACATAGCCTAAGTTGCATTAGGAAACAGTGTACACAGTCTCACTGTGCTGCCATGTGTCCATATCCATACACTCTGCGATTAGCTGCAGTCTTATAACTACATTCTACACTCTTAGAAAAAAGGGTTCCAAAAGGGTTCTTTGCAGAGGAATAGGGTACTACCAATAACCGTTTTGACGTTCTAAGACCTTTAACATTCTAAGAACCGTTTTTGGAAGAAGGGTTCTTGATGATTCTATGCAAGGCAAGAAGGGTTCGACATAGGACCATACATAATATGTCCTAGCATGCTCTATTGCAAGGAGATTTTTAGGATTGTCTGTTTTGCTGTAATAGCTGTGTTTTTGCTTGTACATTGATTGGTTGAGAAATGTTATGTAACACAAAGATAAATAACACACAGTTTTCTAAACTAATCCAATTCTCTCTCTCTCTCTCTCTCTCTCTCTCAGTTAACCCCCAAGAACTGCTCCCCGGGCACTGATGATTTCGATTAAGGTAACCCCCAGAAACCTCAGGGGTTGGGTTAAATGTGGAAGACACATTTTGGTTGAATGCATTCAGCTGTGCAACTGACTAAGTATCCCTTTTCTTTTGTCCGTTTCTTTCTCTCAGAGATTGCATCATTGTTGAAACCTGCTGGTTTGATTCATGAATTTAGCTGGAAAGAATCTATAGGCTGGTTCACTGAGCACAACTAATGAGTCAGAAAATCCGATTTTCCAAAGTTATTTCAGTGTTAACGTAGAGTCCAGGCGATCATTAGCGGTTGTCAGGGAGAGGAGTGAATAGAGAGGGAGGGGGAAGCAGGGATCACCAACAGACCGTGTTCTCTCCTGAGACTGTGTTTGCCCTTGCCTCTCACACAGGTGCACTGTACATCAGCCCCTCCCTCCACCTCCATCCGCGCCTGAGGTGTGAAATGAACCCCCCCACACTCCTAGTCACAGGGGTAACATCTCTCTGAGACTGAACTCTTTTCTCTCTCTCTCTTTGGTGAACAATACTCCTGTGAGGAGTAACCCTGACTGAGACCTGAAGGCTTGCTCTAGCTCCACAAGTTAATATCCACTGCAACAGCGTGTTATTTTAACACCATTTCAGTAGGACTACAAATAGTGTACATTTTATACTTTCAGAGTTAAATATTTAACACTTTCAAAAGTGTTATTTTAACACCAGTCCAGTGGGAGACAAATGTTCACTGACAATGTTGTACATTTTACACTTTCAGAGTTAAATGTACACTGTTGATTTTGCTGTACACAGACACACCATGGAAAATATGGAAGGGAGAAGCAGCCTGGCAGTCCTTGGGGGTGGAAAGGATCTATTATAGGAACACTAAGGCCAAATCCTACAATCCCTCGCAGTAATTCAAGTATCAGAATCAGATATCTGTCTTATTCTGCCTCCCCATCTCTCCCCCACTCATCTTTTCCCATTAAATGCAACGTATTGATATAAGAATTAATTGGTTGATGCTCATCTTTTCCCATTGAATGCAATATATTGACATACGCATCAATTGGTTGACACTTCTTTTTCCATTGAATGCAATGTATTGACATACGCGTCAACCCTGCACTCTTAGAATTAGCAGCGACTCGAAGGAATACTGGAGATCTTCAAGGAACCATTGTTAGTCAATGGTTCATATTTGCACCTGTGGTTAGTTGAGGTGTTCTTGGAGGAACCTTTAACCTTTTACTGCAGGGGCTAAATCAGGGTCACACAGTGTGTTTCTTGGTAGTCTTAAACCAATCTACTTTGAAACAAAAGTATACACCTCACACACATTGTTATGGGCTTAAAGAAAGAAGACACATGTCCCATGTCAGATATATAATTGAAATGTATTCAATTTTCAGTTTCTATCCCAATATTATACTTGATATACATCACAGAAGACTGAAATATAGCAAATCCGTTTGACATAGAAACACCGGATTTTCGGCTTGTTTTTTGAAATAATGTTTATTAATTATGAAGTTATGAAAAATATTAATAACATTCCACCCCTGAGGCCATTAGGTCATTTGACTGCAGGAAATGGCTACTGGTTCAATGTAGCAACAGGTTCCTCTGGAGTGGAGGTGTGGCTTAGTAGGGGCGTGGCTTCAAGATATATATTTTTTGGGGCAGCTGTTAAAGTAAATGTCATTCCTGTTCATTGTATTGTCATCATCTGTTCTGTTGTATTGTCGTCACATGTTAACGTGGCTAACAGAGGCGTTTGAGTTCCTCAAGAGCCTATGCAAATCCAACATTTATAAAAGTTACCACTTTATTACCATGTGATCAGCAATGTTAATATTATTACTATCACATTAGAATATGTAATATGCATAAATATTCAAGGAATTTGCCATGTACAAACTTAACATGATGAACAAGAAGGACATTTATGGTAACGCATGACCAAAAATAACTTCTGGCTTTCAGCGTGGCTGAAAGCCACGCCTCCAATCTGATTGGCTGCCACCTCTACAATATATTATTAAATGTCCCGAACAGTCATTCTGATTCCCATGTAAAATAGTCTGTTGAAGCCTAAAGTCTTATGGGGCATGGCCCTACCTAATTTCCACTTCTACTTTTGGGCTGCCAACTTCCGTGTAATTCTGTACTGGATCCGTGCAGATACCCCAGATATCATTCCTGCATGGTTGAAGATAGAATCTTCCTCATTGATGCCATCCTCACTGGCTGCTTTGGCACATTCCCCTATTCACTCTGCTACTTAAGGTTATACCAAAAACATTATAGTAAAAACCATTCTCATGATCTGGAACCAGTTTAGACGTCACTTTGGTTTGCAAACCTATTCATTAAGCCCTCTACTTGGAAATCACGTTTTCCATCCATCTCTAGTAGATGGAGCCTTCTCCATTTGGTTCAACCTTGGCATCAAATCATTCAATGATTTGCATATTGACGGCATGTTTGCATCGATCCAACAACTCTAAGCTAAATTCCACCATCCGAATAGTCATTTCTTTAGATATTTACAAGTGCGCAAGCTTTGTCCGTGACATGACATCTCAATTCCCCACTCTTCCTGTGAGCCCTCCCACTGACACATTTTTTTACACAATCCCCAACTGTAAAAGGTTTGTTATATTTCTTATAGCTATGATAAAATGTACTATTTTCACAATTCTTCATTCACAGCTATTAAAACTTTATGGGACAGTATCTAGGTGATGAGTTTACTGTTGACACATTGGAAGATATTCTGTGCCGTGTCCACTCCTCTACTATTTGTGTCAAACATGGTTTGATCCAATGCAAAATCCTCCACCGCACTCACTGGACTAAACTCCGGCTCTCTAAGATCTATCCTGATATCGACCCTGTCTGCGACAGATGCCGGCAAGGTCCTGCTTCATTAATAAATATGTTTTGCTCCTGTTCTTCTCTACATAACTATTGGTCTGCCATCTTTGATACCATATCTTAAGGATTACAAGTGCCCTTTGCTTCTACTGCCATAACATCATTATTTGGGTTAATACCTGATACTATAACACTACCAAAATATAAATCTGACTCTGTAGCCTTTTTGAGTTTGTTGGCAAGAAGGTTGATTTTACTTCTGTGGAAATGGCCCTCTCCTCCTCATGTTGTGTGGATTAATGATGTCTTACACTTTAGTGAATTGGAGATAAAAAGATAAAATATACGCTATGGGGTTTACACTGCAATTTCCCTCTGCGCTACAGTAAACTGCCTACCTAAGATTTGTATTTAATTTATCTACCTTTGTGAGTGTTTAATTTTACCCTGACTTATAATTTTCTATTTATTTTGATTCCTAGCCATGTTTGTTTGTGCACTTTGTTGTTTCTAATGTACAGTATGTTCTGTTATGAAAGTAATACTTAAGTATTTAATATTTTTGTATGGGCATACAGTTGAAGTTGGAAGTTTACATACACCTTAGCAAAATACATTTAAACTCAGATTTTCACAATTCCTGACATTTAATCCTAGTAAAAATTCCCTGTCTTAGGTCAGTTAGGGTCAACACTTTTTTTAAAGAATGTGAAATGTCAGAATAATAGTAGAGATAATGATTTATTTCAGCTTTTATTTCTTTCATCACACTCCCAGTGGGTCAGAAGTTTACATACACTCAATTAGTATTTGGTAGGATTCCCTTTAAATTGTTTAACTTGGGTCGAACGTTTTGGGTAGCCTTCCACAAGCTTTCCACAACAAGTTGGGTGACTTTTGGCCCATTCCTCCTGACAGAGCTGGTGTAACGGAGTCAGGTTTGTAGGCCTCCTTGCTCGCACACGCTTTTACAGTTCTGCCCACACATTTTCTATGGGATTGAGGTTAGGGCTTTGTGATGGCCACTCCAATACCTTGACTTTGTTGTCCTTAAGCCATTTTGCCACAACTTTGGAAGTATGCTTGGGGTCATTGTCCATTTGGAAGACCCATTTGCGACCAAGCTTTAACTTCCTGAATGATGTCTTGAGATGTTGCTTCAATATATCCACATAATTTTGCATCCTCATGATGCCATCTATTTTGTGAAGTGCACCAGTCCCTCCTGCAGCAAAGCACCCACACAACATTATGCTGCCACCCCCGTGCTTCACGGTTGGGATGGTGTTCTTCGGCGTGCAAGCCTCCCCCTTTTTTCTCTAAACATAATGATGGTCATTATGTCCAAACAGTTGTATTTTTGTTACATCAGACCAGAGGACATTTCTCAAAAAAATATGACCTTTGTCCCCATGTGCAGTTGCAAACCGTAGTCTGGCTTTTTTATGGTGGTTTAGGAGCAGTGGCTTCTTCCCTGCTGAGCGGCCTTTCAAGTTATGTTGATATAGGACTCGTTTTACTGTGGATATAGATACTTTTGTACCTGTTTCCTACAACCATCTTTGCTGTTGTTCTGGGATTGATTTGTACTTTTTGCACCAAAGTACATTCATCTCTAGGAGACAGAACGCGTCTCCTTCCTGAGTGGTATGACTGCTGCGTGGTCCCATGGTGTTTATACTTGTGCGCTATTGTTTGTACAGATGAAGGTGGTTCCTTCAGGCGTTTGGCAATTGCTCCCAAGGATGAACCACCTTTTTAAGGTCTTGGCTGATTTCTTTTGATTTTCCCATGATGTCAAGCAAAGAGGCTCTGAGTTTGAAGGTAGGCCTTGAAATACATCCACAGGTACACCTCCAATTGACTCAGATGATGTCAATTAGCCTATCAGAAGCTTCTAAAGCCATGACATAATTTTCCTGGAATTTTGCAAGCTGTTTAAAGGCACAGTCAACTTAGTGTATGTGAACTTCTGACCCACTGGAATTGTGATACAGTGAATTTTAAATGAAAAGATCTGTCTGTAAACAATTGTTGGAAAAATGACTTGTGTCATGCACAAAGTAGATGTCCTAACCGACTTGCCAAAACTATAGTTTGTTAACAAGAAATTTGGGGAGTGGTTGAAAAACGAGTTTTAATGACTCCAATCTAAGAGTATGTAAACTTCCGACCTCAAATGTATACACTACCGTTCAAAAGTTTAGGGTCACTTAGAAATATCCTTGTTTTTGAAAGAAAAGCTAATTTTATTGTCCATTAAAATGACATAAATTGATCAAAAATACAGTGTAGACATTGTTAATGTTGTAAATGACTATTGTAGCTGGAAACGGCAGATTTTTTATGGAATATCTACATAATGTAGGCGTACAGAGGCCCATTATCAGTAACCATCACTCCTGTGTTCCAATGGCACATTGTGTTAGCTAATCCAAGTTTAGCATTTTAAAAGGCTAATTGATCATTAGAAAACCCTTTTGCAATTGTGTTAGCACAGCTGAAAACTGTTGTCCTGATTAAAGAAGCAATAAAACTGGCCTTCTTTAGACTAGTTGAGTATCTGAAGCATCAGCATTTGTGGGTTTAATTACAGGCTCAAAATGGCCAGAAACAAAGCACTTTTTTCTGAAACTCATCAGTCAATTCTTGTTCTGAGAAACAGAACAGCGCAAACTGGCTCTAACCAGAATAGAAAGATGAGTGGGAGGCCCCGGTGCACAACTGAGCAAGAGGACAAGTACATTAGTGTGTCTAGTTTGAGAAACAGACACCTCACAAGTCCTCAACTGGCAGCTTCATTAAATTAACTCAGCAAAAAAAGAAACGTCCTTTTTTCAGGACCCTGTCTTTCAAAGATAATTCGTAAAAATCCAAATAACTTCACAGATCTTCATTATAAAGGGTTTAGTTACTGTTTCCCATGCTTGGTCAATGAACCATAAACAATTAATGAACATGCACCCCCCTTTGTTCAGGGACACATTATTCCAATTCTGTTAGTCACATGTCTGTGGAACTTGTTCAGTTTATGTCTCAGTTGTTGAATCTTGTTATGTTCATACAAATATTTACACATGTTAAGTTTGCTGAAAATAAACGCAGTTGACAGTGAGAGGACGTTTCTTTTTTTGCTGAGTTTAGTACCCGCAAAACACCAGTCTCAACGTCAACAGTGAAGAGGTGACTCTGGGATGCTGGCCTTCTATGCAGAGTTCCTCTGTCCAGTGTCTGTTCTTTTCCCCCATCTTTTATTGGTCAGTCTGAGATATGGTTTTTTCTTTGCAACTCTGCCTACAAGGCCAGCATCCTGGAGTCGCCTCTTCACTGATGAGACTGGTGTTTTGCGGGTACTAGTTAATGAAGCTGCCAGTTGGGGACTTGTGAGGCATCTGTTTCTCAAACTAGACACACTAATGTACTTGTCCTCTTGCTCAGTTGTGCACCGGGGATGTGACAAATGTAGAACACTACTGTCTTGTGTCTTTTGCATGTTCAGTGGAGTCCACGGCAGTTTGTCATAGCACACACACATACATGTATGTGCACAAATATATACAGTATGTATGCATATTCAGTATATATTTACACTATAAACAGAAATGCAAGGGGGGAAAAATAAAATGTATTTCTTTCTCAAAACATTGTATTTTCATCCAGATTTTGGGATAAACAGTAACAGACAAAACAAATACAGTAGAAGATTAACAAATAGGCTTGTTACTATAAAGAATTTTTTTTTTAGGGTGCATCCTGTCTTCTATTTGTGTCTGGCCACAGCACCTCATCAACATCACAAGCAATGTTCTCTCTGGCTAAACAGCGGGGGAAGTAGCGTCTGGAGTGGCGTATCCAACCCTGGCATGCCCCCTCATCTATGTCACCACAGGCCTCCTCCATCGCCTGGAAAAGGGGTATGCATTGGTGGGGTTGGCGATCGTATACCTTCCAATGCCACGCCGAAAATATCTATTCTATTGGGTTTAGAAATGGAGAATATAGTGGCAGGTTGAGCATCAAAACTTGCAGATGGTCAATGAACCATTTGCGCACCAGAGCAGCCCAGTGGCAGCTTACGTTGTCCCAGATGACAACAAACCTGGAATGCTCTGGCCCATTCCGCTGGGAATGAGGATATTATGCAGGGTGTGAAGGAAGGTGATAATGCGTGCAGTATTGTAAGGACCAAGAGTGGCATGATGATAAAGGAGACCATTCTGATTAATGGCTGCACACATTGTGATGTTGCCACCACGCTGTCCATGGACATTGACAATGGCACGTTGTCCTATGAGGTTTCTTCCCCTGCGTCTTGTTTTGGCTAGGTTAAAGCCGACATCAACATAGACAAAATCATTGATGCGCTGCAGCAGCATCTAGTTCCATAACTCTCTGAAACAGACAAGACATTATTGTATGACTGTATGGATAGACAGCAGTCAATATGTAGCACAATACACTGGAATACAATACCAACGACAGGATAGAATATCTTACTTGTATTTGTACATAGCGCAGTTGTTTCACTCTATCAGAATGTCGCTCAAATGGTACTCTGTAGAGCTACTTCTTACGAATCTGATGGTGTTTCAGGAGATGGCCAAATGCAGATAAACTCACCCTATTTATGTTACTGAATGTTGCGTTGTCAGAAATGATGTAGTGTTGCAGTTGTTGTAAACGTATGCTGTTGTTTGAAATGACCATATTCACTATGTGTTTTTCCTGCTCTGCTGTGAACAGCCGGTTTCTTCCGCCACTGAAGGTTTGTCTAACAATTCTGCTAAAACCTGATGTGAATGGTTAGGGTGCAAGATTTCTTTCAATATGAAATGGTACTGTAGTGCTGCAGTGCTGTAAGTATAGTAGCATGGTATAGAGGGTAGGTTTACTTACCTGGCCTCATTTCGAAATGTCCGGATGACACTTGCTGCAGTGTAGTGACTCAAGTTAGGCTGGACCCTCTGCCCAGCCTCCCTGAAACTCAAACCATGGTTGACCTCCCCAGCTCCTGGTTGGTCCTCTCCACCTGTCCGTTAGATTTAGCCGGTACCCCGATGTGAGGTCGACCGTGGCCCCCAGCTTTTCCATAAAGGCTTTCCAGAACCGCGAGGTGAATTGGAGACCATGGTGGAAACAATGTCCTCCAGGAAGGCCATAGTGCTGGAATAGTGCCTCAGCAACCTGGAGAGCGGTAGGTAGACCAGAGAGGGGGATAAAATGTCAGGATTTAGAAAAAACAACCAGAATAGTGGTAAAACCATCAGAAAGGGGGAGATTTCCTTTACAAAAAGTCTATGGACAGATGGATTGAGTACATACTGAACATGAGTTTACAGTGGGGGGCGTCCTGCGCCAAGGTGGGCCACCAGTATTTATTGGAGAGGGATTGGATAGTGTGGTGATACCTGGGTGTCCAGTGGCAAGTGATGCGTGTGCCCAGGTCAACAGCCGATCTCTCACCCCCGTGGGGACGTAGATTCGCTACAGAGGGCAGGTGGCAGGAGCTGGTTCCCTCTCCAGAGCCTGGCAGATGTCCACATCTACATCCCAAAACATTGGGCCAATGATATGGGAGGACCGATTGATGGGCTGGAGGACACTCACAGGACCTCCACTGATGTGGAACCACGGTGCGGGAAATAAGGTCCTCTGGCATCCTGGTTCCCAGGCGGTGATTCTCATCTTTGACCAGGAGATGGTGGGGTAACAAAGTTGGAGCCACGGGAGGCCGAGGATGAGTTTGTGTACGGGTGCGGTGATATGGAAGGAACGGCTTTCCTGGTGCTTGGGTCCCACGGTGAGGGTGAGTGGTGCTGTGACGTTCATAATTGTGCCAGATCCCAACGGTCGAATATCCAGGAAAAGAAGAGTGGGTATGAGGTTTAGTTCAGGGAGGAGGCGAGGGCCAGGCTGATAAAGTTCCCCGTGACTTCGGAGTCCACTAGAGCTGAAGAGACAACACTTGAGGGATAGTCATCCAGTGAAATGGGAACCAGAAAGGGTTTGGCGGAAAACGATGACAATGGAATATTCACGCCTACCTTGGGAGACCGAAGGTCACGGGGCCGCCCCTCTGCTCTAGTGGACCCCGGGTTGGGAGACGCACCGGACACCACTGAAGCTGGTGCCTCTTCTGGCCGCAATAAGAACAGAGCCATAGCTGTCTCCGGCAACATCGCGGAGAAGTGTGTCGCCCCTACCGCCATGGGTTCAGGCTCTGCCTCAGGAGAGCCAAAGGAGTCAGGTAAGTGGCGAGGTGGACACCGGCACTCCCGAAGAAGGTTATCTAGATGGATGGCCATCGCGATGAGAGCGTCCAAGGATATGTTGTCATCCCGACATGCCAATTTCGTCTGGACCTCTTCGCACAGTCGAGTGCGGAACGCAAGCTCATTTCATCCACTGGAGGCTGCCACAGTCCGTAAGGTGACGGCGTACTCCACAGTGGTCTGGGCACCCTGCTGGAGTTGGAAAAGTCGCTCGCCTCCCTTTCTGCCCTCTGGAACCCAGCTCCTCCTCTCTTCCAGATGGCCGTAGCCCACACCAACACCCATCCGGTCAGCAGAGAAATGACCGTGGCAACCTTGGACCTCTCGGTGGTGAGGGCTCCCTTCTGATAGGCAAAATAGAGGGAGCACTGGAGTAGGAAGCCACGGTATTGAAATGAAGTGCCGTCATACTTCTCCGGATGGGACAGTCAATGACCTGGGCGGACGGCTGGGTAGGCTGGGGGACTGGCTCACTGTGACAACCCATGGTAGGAGGCCCTCCGTCAGAGGTATGGAGAACCTCGCTGGTGGTGTCGAGGCGGTGAAGAACACGCAGGACTTCCTTCATGGTCATAACCAGTAGAGCCAGCTGGTGGTGTTGGTGGAGTAGATTACCCTGTTCCTTGACCGTCTGGAAGATGGTGTAATCTTCTGAGGCAGTATTCTGTAACATATACACAGGGAGACAGGAAACAGGTGCAGAAGGTGAGTTTAATAATAAAAAAAACTGAAGAAAATGCAAAACAGGAGATTTGTACTGAACGTAACCAAAACCAATACTGCCTGATTACTGAGGCTACAGAGGGCTATATGAAGTGAGAGTAATCAGGGTGGTGATGAAGTCCAGGTGTGCTTAACGATGGGGAGCAGGTGTACGCAATGATGGTTGCCAGGTGTGCACAATATGGGTTGCAAGGACCGGTGGTTAGGAGACTGCCGATGTCGAGCGCAGGAGGGAGGGAGCAGGAATAGGCATGACATCTGCCTCCCTGAAAAGTAGGTTTCAGTCAAGTGTAAACTTGAAACAAGCATTATAAAATCATAACTACAAAACCACAGGCTTTTATATGTGGATGTCTAAAGTCAATAAAAAGGAGCAGGCTTGTTTTGTGTTAAGTCAGTACACCAGATTCTTAGATCATACAGCAAATACACTGAGTATACAAAACATGCTGCTCTTTCCACGATATAGACTGACCAGGTGAAAGCTATGATCTCTTATTGATGTCACCTGTTAAATCCACTTCAATCAGTGTAGATGAAGGGGAGGAGACAAATTAAGGAAGGATTTTTAAGCCTTGAGACATGGATTGTGTATGTGCCATTCAGGGGGTGAATGGGCAAGACAAAAGATTTATGTGCCTTTGAACAGGGTCCGATAGTAGGTGCCAGGAGCAGCAGTTTGAGTGTGTCAAGAACTGCAATGCTGGTGGGTTTTTCCACGCTCAACTGTTTCCCGTGTGTATCAATAATTGCCCACCATCCAAAGGATATCCAGACAGTTTGACACAACCGTGGGAAGCATTGGAGTCAACATGGGCCGAAGACCTGGTGGTAGCTAACTGAAGGTGACGTCAGGGACGGAAGATGTCGGAAACTGAGGTTTTGTTTGAAACTGCTAGTGAGTCGGGTACAGAAATTGAGATTGAGTGGGTTACAGTGGCAAAGAAAACAGGAAATGAGAAGTAAAGCTATGTTGGAAAATAGGAAACCACTAGACTCATTTTTTGTTGGAGTCAGGGTTTTGGATCAATGCTACTTGGGAAATAATTTGAACGTCTCCAGGAAAATCTGGAATGTGTTGGAGGAAAGTGTGGAGTCGGTGAGAGTCACACAAAGTGGTCTTATTTCGATTTTTTTGTGTGTCTGTGGAGCAGAAGAATCGTGTTTTAAGACTCTCAAAGATATCGGAGTGGAATGTTTCCTGCATGGATTTTCATAGCAGGGCGCCTATCAAGGGGGTTATTTATGGGGTGGAGGAAGAAATAAAGGCAGAGGATATAACTGAAAACATTGATGAAGTGGTTGGTGTACGTCGACTGACCTGTATGGTGGACAGAGAAAATAAATTAACTTAATCCATGCTACTGTTCTTTGATGAGTCTCTAACTTCTCATATAAAGTTAGGATTCATGAGACTTTTGTAAGAGCTTTTGTGTACAAGCCCCTTCAGTGTCATGAATGTAAAAGAGTTGGTCATGTGTGCAGAAGGGAAGATTATCGTATGCCAGATGAAGGGAAATGCTGCAACTGTGGAGGTGAACATGCGCCTGAATTGTTAGAGTGCCATGTGATGGAGAATGAGGTGGCAAGGGTAACAAGTGTCCAACTTGTCTCCTGTCTGGAGGCAGTGAGAAGATTGGAAGGCACGAGGGGCGGGGAAGAAGCAATGGTTGTAGAGCCACCACGACCAGTGAAGGTTTCTTCTCAAACGAGCGATAGTGAAATGTTACATGTTAAAAAGTTGGACGTTGTATTATTTATTGCAATGGTCATAAACTGTACAGCACAAGCGGAGAAGTTTAAGAAAATTGGAATCATTGTGAATGCCTCTGAACGTTTTTGGGGGTATTCGTAATTTCACAGCCGAGGCCGTGCAAGAAATCCTGTTGGTGAATGTACCCCCATCACAGGCCCCTGAGCCTGTGTAGAGATGTATTTTGGAGTGAACTGTGATTGAAGAAGTGTGATGGGTTTTCTTAGTTGACATGTTTTATTTTGTATGATGACATTTCCCCCCTTTCCCGAAATGTTTATATTTTTTTTTATCCAATGCCCTGTCCATCTGGTGACGGTAATGCACCATTAACATTGGATGCCAACCGCCGTTAAACCCCATCGAAGAAGAAGTCAACATGGGCCAGCATCCCTGTGGAACACTTGACAGCTTGTTGAGTCCATGCCCCAAAGAATTGAGGCTGTTCTGAGCGCAAAGGGGGGTGCAGCTCAATATTAGGAAGGTGTTCCTATTTTTTTGTACTCTCAGTGTATATTTACAAGACAAAATGATCAATAAATTGACAGAAAACCCACAGGGTTGTCTTTTTAGTCTGTGATTGGTCATTTGACTTGACAACCTGTCTGGAAAGTGAGTTTGGGGAAGGCAAAGCTCATTAAGAAATTATAGGGTGTGATGAAAAGTGTATTTGAACCTCAACCCTCCGCTCTGCTGGGAGCATGTGATAGGGATGACCCACTCTGCCTCCCCCAAAAATGTGCATTTAGGAATGTGACCTAAAAAGTGCCTCAGGCCTTGAAAAAGAAAACCTTTAACTGATTGAAAGTATAATGGGATATCGGTGAACAAATACCGTGGTCAAGGCTATGATGGCGCCAGTGCAATGAGTGGAGCTTACTCAGGTGTTCAAAAGTGCACATCAGACAGAGTCTAATTCTTCTCAGCTGTAGTACTGTAGAGTTTTAGTTAAGAAAATGATCTCTCCGCAGAAGCGACAGTTACAGGGATGGTAAGAACCGCTTGATTGCCGTAGCAACATCAGGAAAACTGGGCAGAAGTAAGTCGTGCTTCAAATACAGCAGTTCTGCAACATTTTTAACATCTCATTCTCCTTAATTGCCGGCCTCAACACATTATGGAAAGAGATTAACTGTATAGGGAAGCTCTGGCGACAGGTCGTCTGGATACTGGACAGCCAATAAATTGGCAGATGCAAACAGATTATCATCTTTATCGGACAACAGTTCTAGAAGGCTTCAACAAAAAAAGCTGCCGTTTGAGTTGTGTGGTTGCAATATCAACTGTCCCTTGGCATGCATCATTCAAGACTAAGTTTAAATTGTGTGCAGCGCAATGGACTTTATAATGCACAATGTTTCAGGAAAGACTGTCTGGGTTGACAATACCAGGTATAGAAAACCGTCACCGGAACATGGACCTACAGGCCGTGGTGAAAACATTTGCGTACAAAAAAAGGAGGACTTCAGCAGACCAGGGGAGTCTCTCGAATTGGATTTAATTTGATTTAATGTAATTTACCCAGAATATTGCAGTCCATTTGTGTAGGCTATTAGCCAGGCTATTAGCCTGCTGAGTTCAACAATAAATAGTGGCTAAATTTATCCTCAAACTGACGTATTTTTCCCTCATTGTTAGGCTTTTTCATGTTATTTTTATAAAATGTTTATAAATAGCAGCTAAATAGCAGCTGAATACTGTATATAGCTGTAGATAGTACACTGCATAATGAAACAATCCCTTGTAAGCTAGTGTTTTGAGTGTGGACTGACTGTATTATTTGGCATGAATAGACTGCTTTTATGCAAAACACTTTCTATCCAAGCTGCTAGAGCGAGTGAGGATAGCTCATGTCATGCAGGTTCAGGTAGCCTATACAGGACAGTTGTATTTTCAAAAAATCTATTGGTATCTGGTTAGTACGCTGATGCATCAAAAATATAATTTACAGACTGCAATGTTTGAATTTCCAACTTTAATTACTGAATAAGTCGTTACATTATTGCCACCAGCCAGCAGTCTAAAAATGGCAGCATTGCAACACCGTGCATAGCTTCATGAAATGTTAGGATTAACAAGAGCGGGTCCAGAGATACTGCTTACACAAATCAAATCAAATCAAATGTATTTATATAGCCCTTCTTACATCAGCTGATATCTCAAAGTGCTGTACAGAAACCCAGCCTAAAACCCCAAACAGCAAGCAATGCAGGTGTAGAAGCACAGTGGCTAGGAAAAACTCCCTAGAAAGGCCAAAACCTAGGAAGAAATCTAGAGAGGAACCAGGCTATGAGGGGTGGCCAGTCCGCTTCTGGCTGTGCCGGCTGGAGATTATAACAGAACATGGCCAAGATGTTCAAATGTTCATAAATGACCAGTATGATCAAATAATAATAATCACAGTTGTCGAGGGTGCAACAAGTCAGCACCTCAGGAGTAAATGTCAGTTGGCTTTTCATAGCCGATTATTGAGAGTATCTCTACCGCTCCTGCTGTCTCTAGAGAGTTGAAAACAGCAGGTCTGGGACAGGTAGCACGTCCGGTGAACAGGTCAGGGTTCCATAGCCGCAGACAGAACAGTTGAAACTGGAGCAGCAGCACGGCCAGGTGGACTGGGGACAGCAAGGAGTCATCATGTCAGGTAGTCCTGAGGCATGGTCCTAGG